>NC_050100.1:146752438-147377438 GCF_902167145.1 Zea mays
TTATGTTTAAATCTTCCCCTCTTGAGAATGAGGATGACCTTAGGACAATGTTTGGCCCCATTTTGTGCACCAATGAGACAACCCTTGTTCATAGAGTTGAGGATGCAAATTCATTGCTAATGGTCGTGAGGAAGACATTTTAGCTGCGGGTGAAAACAACACACCGAACCCAAGCACTACACTCAAAGGAAAGAGCAAGGTGTTCCATGATTCTTCGAAGCCTAGGAAGAAAAAGGAACCGAGGGATGACTACACGAGAAGGATTGTCGATGCTTTTGAGTCCAGGACCTTTATCTCGAATAAGACCATTTCATCCTATGAGAATGACCCGATGCGTAAGGAGGTTGCTGCTCAATTACAACAAGTCATTGAAGATGGTGCAAAAGAAGGAAGCAACTTGCATTTCTTTGCAACTCAATTGTTAATAGACAAACATCATTGATATGTCTTTGCTACTCTTCATATCAAAGAAGGAAGTAATGCTTGGTTGCGCAAGACGTATGAGAAACATGATAAGTCTAGTAAGTTTCTGTTGGTGGCCTAGAGCTGAAGCTGTGTTTTCGGTGTCATGGGTCTAGACTGTTTCGTGTTGTCAGTCGGAGTACTGTTCGTCGTTTAAGTGTGTCCAAAATTGTTCGTTGTTTTAGTTTTGCAGAATTGTTCATCGTTTCAGTTTTATGTCGTTGGAGTACTATTTCCATTTTTTGGTTTAGGTTAGTTTTCCAATAACTCGTGTATGCGTCAGCACTGCTTATTGTTGTCAAACATGTTGGACTTATGATGATAAAACATTTGTAATCTTTGTGTTCCTGCTTTGGTATACTGATGATTGTTTGTACTGGTTATTGTTGTTGCTTATTATTGTTGGTATACTTGCGTGTTTGTGTGCAAACGTTGCAGCCTAATGATGACGAAATTCATGAGGAATTGATGGTTGCTCTAGTTGCATTGGAGGTGTGGGGGAGCTCGTCAAGTGGGGTTGTAAGATAACCCATGGCGAAAACATGTATACAATGGGTTGAATAGACCTTGGAGAGTAGTGATGATTTCTACGACATGTTTTGCATGCACCAGACTGTGTTCCATAAATGTTTTTCGCCGATTATGGCCTCTTAGCGTGTCATGGAGTAAGTCCAAAGTGGCACTTGCTATGTTTCTATGGGCGTGCGGGGGACCCTAATCTTTTCGACAGATCAGAAATAAGTTTGGTCACCTGTTGGAAACAGTTAGTCGGAAATTTAATGAAGTACTTAACTTCATATACAAGATGTCCAACGATGTGATTAAGCCCAAGGATGTGCATTTCTTTGATATTCACCCTAGACTACTAGAGCCCCGGTTTTGGCCACATTTAAGAATTGCATTGGTGCTATCGATGGTAGCCACTTTCCGGCCTCTGTACCTTTGTCTGAGCAACCCAAATATATTGGCCGTCATGGATACGCTAAGCAGAATGTCATGGTCGTTTGTGACTTTGATATGCAGTAAAAATTTGTCGTGACTGGTTGGCCTGGTTCCATGCACGATACCATAGTACTGCAGGATACTCTTGTCACCTACGATGATAGGTTCCCCCATCCTCCTAAAGGTATGACGACAACCTATGTTTGTTTCATTTACATTCCTATGTAAAAATGCCCTTGACCATGATAATTTTGTATTACAAGGAAATATTATCTTGTTGACTTGGGCTACCCTAACAGAAAGGGGTAACTATCACCTTACAAAGGTCAAAAGTACCACATTTCTAAATGGCAGCATGGGAGGCAACATGTTGGTGCAAAAGAGGTATTCAACTATGTGCACTTGTCGCTGAGAAATGTTATAGAGTGATCGTTTGGGGTGCTAAAGATGAAGTGGAGAATCCTGCTTAGCCTACCTTCATTTTCACTAAGGAAGCAATCAAAGATAATTATAGCATGCATGGTGTTGCATAACTTCATTCAGGATAGTGCAACACACGATCGAGTCTATACTGCTTTTTTCTAACACTATGGGGTAGCCCATCTGGGTTAGAAACACAGGGTAAGAAAGGAAGAATTGTACACAAGGCGAGTAATTACGAGGAATGTTACTGCGGGGGATTTATTAGCTAAGTAGATTAGTGTGTCACTTACTAAAGCTAATACATTACCTTATGGTGGTACATGCTAAGATGCCCAACTATAATGTTTCAATCAATCAAAGAAGCAAATCAAGCATTTATCATCAGAACAACCAACTAACATTTTTTTAAAAAAAAATTAGAGAAAATAGTTTTAATTTTGTCTTAGGTCTCCTATCTCTGAAAAAGTTCATAATTGTAGGATTCCAAGATGTGAAATCCGTCTTGTCTTAGAGTAGAAAAGATGAGAGTGATCAGAGTATGAAGCGGAAATAGATGAGAAATGATTAAGAAAAGTTTAGATAAGAATCAGAGTAGCAGAGGTAAGTAATTAAGGGTTGTCCAGTTCTATCTAGGTTTCGTCCTACAGTCAACATTCCTCCGATACCACTTCTGTAACACCCGGGCTTTAAGGAACAAAGCCGGGTGCATCTCATACATGCGCCAAGAATACAACATATATAATAACAGAGTGTATAGAGATAAATGTCACATTAACATCAGAGTATTTATTACATAGCGGAAGTTTTATTACAAAATAAAAGATAAATATAAAATGAACTAAGGATCATCTTTGGCGCAAGTCAACTGGGAAACGCCACCTAGATCAGATCAAACTCATTTTGCGGCTCCTCCTGAACCACATGTTCTTCTCCTGTGGGGGGTGTGAGACAGCAAGGGTGAGCTCACAAATGATCATAGCTCAACAAGTTGTGGGAAAATCAGTGGGTATAAACTCACCAAAGGTGGGAGTTCATGTGATGTGTAAGGCTAATCAACAACAGAGGTTAAAGCTGAGCATTGCTTTTAATCAGTTGGTCAAAATTTTATTAGCAGTTACTAGATGTAAGTAAATACCAAACCTTAATAAAAGTAATAGAACAAAATTAATACATAATCCCATGCAATGCAAATGACAAATAGAATTTAAGTTCCATAAATTAATCATGCGAGAGTCTTGAGCTGCTCATGACCGCGAGCACGGCTAGTATACCAGTTTTACACTCTGCAAAGGTTGTACCCTGTACCAACAAGTCGTGTTACCCATCTGCCAAGGGATCGCGACTCCCATACACCTCTACCAAGGAAGCGAGGTAGGGCAACACTACGAGGCCTTTACAAAGTTTCACTAGCTTCCGAAAACCCGCTACGGTTTATGGGAAGAGCACTTGCAAGAATCCCCCGTCTGACTGCCATCGCAGCAAAATCAACCCAAGAACCTCCTTGCATGCAACTCCCCTACTGCCCTTGCCCCTTTCGGGTAAGGTAGTCTTCCACTAGCTTTCCTAATTAGTCAGCCAAGGGCATCCTATACTACCCTTGTGGTGGCACGTGTTTCTCAAGTTAAGCTCCATGTTCCAATTAACATTAATGATTTTGACATGAACATAATTAGAATAACAAAATAACTGGAACATGGATATAATAAAATATTATCCCAAAACCATGTAAAGCAATAGAAAAACTACCCAAGAGATTCAGGGATAACAAGGTAAAGAGATAAACAATCTAGGGTAACCTATCGGGTCCCATCAAAATTAAGCCTATGCATGGTAAATGATTATAAAGAACATTGTTGGGTAACAAAAGTGGTCAAGGGCACAACTTGCCTTCAATGAGCTCATGCTCAGCTACTTATATCTGTTGGGCACCAAGATCCTCAGTCACAGGCTCTTCTACTCGCCACAATACAAACAAGCACAGTATATAGAGAAAATTAACATCACACCAAACATGTAAACCAAATACATAATAATAATCTACACATTAAAATAAAATCCTAGGAACCGCCGCACGCGGTAGCGCGCCTCTTCATCTCCACCGCAAGAGACAACAGCCCAGTCTATGACACGGGGGCCCAGGCTCATGGGTCATACTCCTTGGGTGCCGGATCCCAGGTGCGGAAAGAGCGAACTGCCGCACGCGTCGGTAGTGCGCCTCCTCGAGGCCGCGGTAGAAGACAGAAGGTAATTTTTAAACCAATGCAGCGGTATCGAGGCGCCCCACGTGTGGCCCAACGAAACCACCAGACGTGGGGGTCGCGGGTCAGTCAACCGCGGGGATAGATATGGCAGTTGGCGTGACCGAAGGCGGATTGACGGTGAATACGTCAGCAGACGCACGGAAACGGCGCGCCAATCACCTATCAGGCCATGTTGAAGCGAAGTACAAGCTTTGGCCCCACCTGCAGGTTCGCATCCTCCCCTAAGGTGGGCCCGAGGCCACTGTCGGTATCCTGAAACTAGGGTACCCCTTACTACAGTATGAAGACGTAGTACCCACGCGGCTATCTTTAGTCGTGTGGTAAAGGAGCTTTGCGTGGGGCCAGGCCGTGACTCGCCCCAGCCTTGGGTGACTACTCTGGGCCAGCAACAGCATCCGACCCCACCATGTGGGCGGCTCTGGGGCCGCCACGTGGCCAGAGAAGGTGATGTACTCCAAGGCATCGACAGTGAGTCTGGACCCCCATGAGAGAGTGCCGGACCCCTGGATATACGGTCCGGACCTCCAGGTTGGTCCAAGACCCCCACGTGTACGGACCGGACCCCTAGAATGGGATCCGGACCACCCACAGTGGGGTCCCAAGACCTTACTTAATGCCTAGGCGGGGGTCCAGAGCTGACACGTGTCCAGACCTGCTCTGATGCGCTCCGGACCTATCCGCATACACTCCTGCTCCCCGCTCAGGTGGAGCCCCGACGCTGCCATGTGGCATACTGCGCGCGACAGAAGCCAACGGGCGGAACCTGGCATGACGCCTCTGGGCTACGCGCGCCTTCGTGATGGATAAGACGTGCGCCTGTCCATTCCACTAATAGGCGGCGTGCTCAGTCCACGATACGTGGGCCGCGCAGTTACTCACCATTACTCCCGCATTACTCGTACGGTAACTACCCATCAATGCAGCATGGATTGCGGACATCAAGACTCCCGGTGATTGCTCAGGAGTTACTAGTATTAGTTACTCACATAACGTATTCTTTCCATTATGTTCCTGGGCCCACATGTCGGGGCTCAGCATCCTTGTATGTGCCTCCCTTAAACTATAAAAGGGAAGGCACACAACGTTACAAGAATAAGCTCTCAAGCACATAGACAGACGCTCATACTCATACTCAATACAGCATACACACATTGGAGGTAAGGTATTACGCTCCGGCGGCCTGAACCACTCTAAACCCTCGTGTCCACGTGTGTTCTTCCACCTTCCAACAGACAGGCAAACCGCTTAGGCCCCTCCTCATCTTAGGATTTAGGGCGGGTGCGTTCTGCCACCCGGCCGGTGGATATCTTCCCACCGACAGGTACCTTAATACTAGTTGCGATTATTTGTGTGTTGAGTAGCCAAGCCACTTCATGTCACTAATCTATTCTAAAACCTTGTAATTACCTAGAAGTTAGATTGTCGCCATGTCATCGTATACTAATGACATAAATCCACATCAGATGGATTCAACAAACTCCATAGTCGACAAGGCAATTGGAAGGATGCAAGAGATAACCAAAAAGATTTTTTCTGTAGCCAGGGAATCAATCCTTCCAAGATGAGGTTTGACCATGTTTGATGCTACCGAGCTCTGTGTAGCATTAGTGGACATAGCTTGCATGCTGGATCAAGACTCTCTGGTGTTCCTAGAGTATTTGACAAGGCGGACAACGATAACAACCATATTGACGATGACTACGTGCCCTCCGGCTTGTCCTCACCAACCCTTGTTGAAGCACATCTCGGTGAAGACTAGGACTTCGCCGAGCACTTCGAAAACATGTGGGGTGTTGAATATGACTTAGATCAGATGCCATCCTTTATTGACAATGAGCTCTAAGTTAGTGAGTCATGTACTATGGTTTAGTAAGGCTGTCTACATTAGGAGTAGGCTTATGTTTAGGCTATTTGTACTTACGTTCCAAGGGGTATGAAGGGTACTACTCGGGTGGAGTCATGTGAAATATGATAAGTACTTTGTCAACTTGTAATAAGGGTACCTGTTAGTTTGATAATACTATATGTGATGTCCAATGTGTTATGTTTTCTTAAGCTTCCTTTGCCGTTCTGGTAATACCATTTCTTCGACATCCTTGTGTCTTACCTTTATCTTTTGTCCAAACTTAATCCTTGTTTCTTACTAGTATACTTGTTTTCAATTAGATGGACAAATCTAGGAAAGTGATAGCAAAGTGGGACACGAGAGCAGCTAAGATTTACACTGAAATATGTGTAGAAGAGGTGAATGCATGCAACAGGCCGCAACACTTTTTGAATGCAGAAGGGTATGCTAACCTCATTAGAAAGTTTAAGGAACAATCTGGACACACGTACACTAGGGATCAAATGAAAAATAGGTGGGACACTCTTAAAAAATGTACACCCAATAGAAAACACTGAATGAAAGGGCCACATGACTTGGTTGAGATCTTCATACAAAATCTATCAGTGCACCAGATGAGTAGTGGGCTAAGTAAAATGAAGTAAGTACCTTTATGTTTCATTTCATCCTAGAGATTAGGATTACTGCTCACCATCTAAAATTAGGCATTGAAATTTTACTACAGGCAATGCCAGGGTGTATTATGTTTAAATCTTCCCCTCTTGAGAATGAGGATGACCTTAGTATAATGTTTGGCCCCATTGTGTGCACCAATGAGACAACCCTTGTTCATAGAGTTGAGGATGCAAATTCATTGTCTAATGGTCGTGAGGAAGACATTTTAGCTACGGGTGAAAACAACACACCGGACCCAAGCACTACACTCAAAGGAAAGAGCAAGGTGTTCCATGACTCTTCGAAGACAAGGAAGAAAAAGGAACCGAGGGATGACTAAACGAGAAGGATTGTCCATGCTTTTGAGTCCAGGACCTTTAGCTCGAATAAGACCATTTCATCCTATGAGAATGACCCGATGCGTAAGGAGGTTGCTGCTCAATTACAACAAGTCATTGAAGATGCTGCAAAAGAAGGAAGCAACTTGCATTTCTTTGCAACTCAATTGTTAATAGACAAACATCATTGATATGTCTTTGCTACTCTTTAGATCAAAGAAGGAAGGAATGCTTGGCTGCGCAAGACGTATGAGAAACATGATAAGTCTAGTAAGTTCCTGTTGGTGGCCTAGAGCTGAAGCTATGTTTTCGGTGTCATGGGTCTAGACTATTTCACGTTGTCAGTCGGAGTACTGTTCGTCGTTTAAGTGTGTCCAAAATTGTTCGTTGTTTTAGTTTTGCAGAATTGTTCATCGTTTCAGTTTTATGTCGTTGGAGTACTATTTCCATTTTTTGGTTTAGGTTAGTTTTCCAATAACTCGTGTATGCGGCAGCACTGCTTATTGTTGTCAAACATGTTGGACTTATGATGATAAAACATTTGTAATCTTTGTGTTCCTGCTTTGGTATACTGATGATTGTTTGTACTGGTTATTGTTGTCGCTTATTATTGTTGGTATACTTGCATGTTTGTGTGCAAACGTTGGAGCCTAATGATGACGAAATTCATGAGGAATTGATGGTTGCTCTAGTTGCATTGGAGGTGCGGGGGAGCTCGTCAAGTGGGGTTGTAAGATATCCCATGGCGAAAACATGTATACAATGGGTTGAATAGACCATGGAGAGTAGTGAAGATTTCTACGACATGTTTCGCATGCACCAGACTGTGTTCCATAAATGTTTTTCGCCGATTATGGCCTCTTAGCGAGTCATGGAGTAAGTACAAAGGAGGAACTTGCTATGTTTCTGTGGGCATGCGGGGGACCCTAATCTTTTCGACAGATCAGAAATAAGTTTGGTCACCCGTTGGAAACAGTTAGTCGGAAGTTTAATGAAGTACTTAACTCCATATACAAGATGTCCAACGATGTGATTAAGCCCAAGGATGTGCATTTCTTTGATATTCACCCTAGACTACTAGAGCCCCGGTTTTGGCCACATTTAAGAATTGCATTGGAGCTAATGATGGTAGCCACTTTCCGGCCTCTGTACCTTTGTCTGAGCAACCCAAATATATTGGCCGTCATGGATACGCTAGGCAGAATGTCATGGTCGTTTGTGACTTCGATATGCAATAAAAATTTGTCGTGACTGGTTGGCCTGTTTCCGTGCACGATACCATAGTACTGCAGGATACTCTTGTCACCTACGATGATAGGTTCCCCCTCCTGAAGGTATGACGACAACCTACGTTTGTTTCATTTACATTCCTATGTAAAAATGCCCTTGACCATGATAATTTTGTATTAAAAGGAAATATTATCTTGTTGACTCGGGCTACCCTAACAGAAAGGGGTAACTATCACCTTACAAAGGTCAAAAGTACCACATTTCTAAATGGCAGCATGGGAGCAACATGTTGGTGCGAAAGAGGTATTCAACTATGTGCACTTGTCACTGAGAAATGTTATAGAGTGATCGTTTGGGTTGCTAAAGGTGAAGTGGAGAATCCTGCTTAGCCTACCTTCATTTTCACTAAGGAAGCAATCAAAGATAATTATAGCATGCATGGTGTTGCATAACTTCATTCAGGATAGTGCGATACACGATCGAGTCTATACTGCTTTCTTCTAACTGAGAGCACCTAGAGGGGGGTGAATAGGTGATCCTGTAAAAACTTGAAACTTAATCCACAAAACTTGATTAGGAGTTAGCACAATTAAGCCAAGTGGCTAGAGAAGAGAGCTTGCACAACACGATAACCACAAAGAGATCAACACAGAGATGGCACAGTGGTTTATCCCGTGGTTCGGCCAAGTCCAACACTTGCCTACTCCATGTTGTGGCGTCCCAACGGACGAGGGTTGCAATCAACCCCTTTCAAGCAGTCCAAAGACCCACTTGAATACCACGACGTTTTGCTTTCACTTTACTATATCCCACTTGCGAGGAATCTCCACAACTTGGAGCCTCTCGCCCTTACACTTTGATGTTCACAAAGAGGCACGAAGTAAGGGAGGGATGAGCAACGCACACAAAACACGAAATCAGAGTACCAACACGCACACAAGTCACAACCAGAGCTCACAACACAACCCGACGAGTTCACAACTCAAATGGAGCTCTAGTTGCTATCACAAAGAATCAAATGCGCGGAATCGAAGTCTTGGTGCTTAGGAATGCTTAGAGAATGCTTGGGTGTCCTCCTCCATGCGCCTAAGGGTCCCTTTTATAGCTTCAAGGCAGCTAGGAGCCGTTGAGAGCATTTCAAGAAGGCAATTCTTGCCTTCTGTCGCCTGGCGCACCGGACAGTCCGGTGCACCACCGGACACTGTCCGGTGCGGATCTCTTTCCTTATTTGGCGAAGCCGATCGTTGCAGTCTTGGAGCCGTTGGCGCACCGGACACTGTCCGGTGCACACCGGACAGTCCGGTGCCCCTTCCGACCGTTGGCACATGCCACGCGTCGCGCGCGGATTCCGCGGCCGACCGTTGGCTTGGCTGACTGTTGGCTCACCGGACAGTCCGGTGCACCACCGGACAGTCCGGTGATTTATAGCCGTACGTCGCCGACGATTTCCCGAGAGCAGCAAGTTCGCCTGAGTCAGCCTGGCGCACCGGACACTATCCGGTGCACCACC
Source organism: Zea mays (assembly GCF_902167145.1). NCBI lineage: Eukaryota > Viridiplantae > Streptophyta > Magnoliopsida > Poales > Poaceae > Zea > Zea mays. The sequence goes on from NC_050100.1 coordinate 146,762,105, forward strand.
GGACAGTCCGGTGCACCCAGACTGAGCTGACTTCGACTGAACAAAGCCATCTTTAATTCCAACCAGATTTTTCCTGTTTCCAGCACTTAGACATAATACATTAGTCTCCAAAACAATATACTAAGTCTTAGAAACATACCTTTATACCTGATTTGTACTTTGTCCACCATTTAACACTTAGACACTTGTGTTGGACACTAAATCACCAAAATACTTAGAAATGGCCCAAGGGCACATTTCCCTTTCAATCTCCCCCTTTTTGGTGATCTATGCCAACACTACACAAAGCAAGTAGAACAAGTGCAAATTCAATTCAAATAAGAACTAAAGATTATTTTGATTCAACTTTGGCATATCTGGATCATTCTTTGCCACCACTTGGTTTGTTTTTGCAAATCAAACTCAATTTCCTATCTCTAAGTCAAATTCACTTGTTGAGGCATAGAGAAAGATATTCCAAGAGAAATTGATCGCTGATTCAAAAACTCCCCCTATTTCCCATAATCAACCATTCTCCCCACAAGAGACCAACTTTTGACAATTAGAGACAAACAAGAGTATTTTGACAAACAAAAACTCTAACTCTACTATTTTCAAAATTCTCAAGTGGTAGCTGATCCATTTCTTGCTTTGGCCTTATTTTCTCCCCCTTTGGCATCAAGCACCAAAACGGGATCAATTTTGGCCCTTTAACCCCATTGCCTCACCAAAATCTTCAACTAAGAGTAAAAAGGCAATAAGAGTGCAAAGATGAACTTGGAATTATTTACTCTTTCATCGGAGTGCAGTGGAAGTCTTGCATGGTCCAAGTCCACCTTTCCCTTTCAAACCTCCTTTGAGACTAAAGTAAGCAAACTCAAGTACACAGTTAGTCTCAAAGGGTCAAGTTGTAGCACATCTCCCCCTAAATATGTGCATAATTTGCAAATGGACTTGTGAGGTCCGGGGAGTGCTTGTACAACTTGAGCACCATAAATAAACAACGAAATGCATTAAGGAACATGATTAAGGCATAAAACATATGTATGCTATAAATCAATCCAAGTTCCGCGAATCTGAGACATTTAGCTCACTACGCAGCTTGCAAAAGGTCTGCTCATCTAAAGGCTTGGTAAAGATATCGGCTAGCTGGTTCTCGGTGCTAACATGAAGCACTTCGATATCTCCCTTTTGCTGGTGGTCTCTCAAAAAGTGATGTCGGATGTCTATGTGCTTTGTGCGGCTGTGTTCAACAGGATTATCCGCCATGCGGATAGCACTCTCATTATCACATAGGAGTGGGACTTTGCTCAGATTGTAGCCAAAGTCTCTGAGGGTTTGCCTCATCCAAAGTAGTTGCGCGCAACATTGTCCTGCGGCAACGTACTCGGCCTCAGCAGTGGATAGGGCAACGGAAGTTTGTTTCTTAGAACTCCATGACACCAGGGACCTTCCTAAGAATTGGCACGTCCCCGATGTACTCTTCCTATCGACCTTACATCCATCATAGTCGGAGTCTGAATATCCAATCAAGTCAAAGGTAGACCCCTTTGGATACCAGATCCCGAAGCAAGGCGTAGCGACTAAATATCTAAGGATTCGCTTCACGGCCACTAAGTGACACTCCCTTGGATCGGATTGAAATCTAGCACACATGCATACACTAAGCATAATATCCGGTCTACTTGCACATAAATAAAGTAAAGACCCTATCATAGACCGGTATGCCTTTTGATCAACGGACTTACCTCCTTTGTTGAGGTCGGTGTGTCCGTCGGTTCCCATTGGAGTTTTTGCGGGCTTGGCGTCCTTCATCTGTAACACCCCGGGATCCACAAACACCCCAGAATCCTACTAAACTACACATCTAACATTCGTATATAAATTTTCGACAGCATCTCCTTTGAAAATTGCATAAACGGGGAAGCAACAAAGTATAAATAGATATCATGATAAGAAAACATAATAGACATTAATAGTCTGCTAGCAATGGGAAGATAACCATAACGGCATGAGCTAAATTAACCAGTGCGCACAACTAGTTAGAAACAAACATCCTTTGACAAGAAGCTTCTAATTAAATCATGACTGCGCCTAAGCAGTGTTATTATAAGAGTGAAGGTGGATGTGCTGCTACTTCCCACTTCCCTTGATGAGCAACAAGCACCTGCATTGAGTAATGCAAGAGTGAGATGAAACGTCTCAGCAAGCGAATTATTTTGACGAGATATTTAAACCACAAATTGAATTCATCAACATTTTAAAAGAGTCACAATTAAAATCAGAAATACTTGTAGATATAGAACTCAGTAGTCCCACTATAACCAATACCATCTCATTTCCTCGAACAACCACAATAGGTTGTATAACACTTCCATGCGTCAACAATACCTGCAAATATCACTTCAATGTGTGCATAGGAATGCAATGTGTAGGTACTCTATCTTCATACCTCTGAGGGTATAAAACCACATCATCTGCAAATATCACTTCAATGAATGCATATGAATGCAATGCATATGTCCTCTGCCTTCATACCTCTAAGTGTATGAAGCCGCATCGTACCCCTCCTCGGGCAACGTACGATGCTAAATTGTACCGGTACGGTCGGACCATAGGTCACGACAAAACTTCAGATGCAAATGAGTCATGCAATGTATGTGGCATGCTGCATTTATCAATAAACTTCACTTCCTTCAGATACAATACAAACCTCAAATAATACTTCATTTACCTTCAGGTACAATACCAACCTCAAATAATACTTCATTTACCTTCAGGGGTGTGAATTAATCTCATAAATCATACTCGAACCATAATCATCATCAATATATGATTGAGCATCAGTATAATGCAAGCAAGTAAAGCATCACCATAGAGTCCAATTATGAAAGAATCCAATACTTCTGAATATTACAGTGTAGGCAATAGAAATAACAGGTCAGAACGGAAGCAACCACCGCTACATTCACTTGCCTTCATCGAAGAAGAAGAAATATACTAGACATGATCTGGAGTGTAGCCACCTGCTAGCGGGCATAAAACTTAGTACAAATATTTCACAAACATTTGCCATCAATCAACAAAACACTCCTACACTTGAAACCAAGACCCAGTGGAAAGACTCCCACCCTGAACCACATGCCATACAGCAGCAGCGCTGTTTGTTAATTTTGTATCTTTAAAATTAAAACAGCGGTGATATCAAACAAATACTCTAGGAGTATCTACACAAAATACTCTACAACTTCAGTATTCAATGGATAATTAAATTCTGCCATCTACAAGTTCTAAAACATCTGACAAGATAACTGACTGAATCTGTTTTAGACAGCAGTATGGTTAACTTTAAAATTCGATATCTCCCAAACTACTGAACCAAAAATTATGCAATTCTGCTGGAAGTAAGAACTTTTATCTCTCTACAAAAGGCTCCATAGTTGGAAGAGTCAATTCGGCCATTTACTAGATGAAACCCACCGGTGAACAGACCCACTCATTTTTGTCAGGCAAACAGGAACAACCACAGTAAAACAAACATAACTGGAGTTTCACAAATCATATGAATGCACTCTTTAACAATCTGGAAAGCTTATGAAATTATCTACAACTTCTTTTACCAACCCACAGTTTAATTCTGTTGATAAAATTGCCTAACTCTTAAGAGAACAGATTCTGTACAGAATTATGAGACTGAAAAACTGCTATAATCAAACTGCCATAACTTTCTGTTCTGATGTCCGATTGAGGTGTTCTTCGCGGCCACGGAAAGATCTACAAATTATCTACGACTCATATATAGATTTTTTTATTTTTTTGAGGCCACTAAGACCATGGAAAACTGGCATGAACAGAAACTGTCGAATCTGCCATTCTGCAGAAATTAAATTCGAAATCAAAACCTAACCCCACACCTAATCCAACCTCTAATCCTTCAATCCACATGATCCAAAACCTCCAAAAGCACATAATTATAGGGAGGAACAAGGATCCCATCCTTACCTAGGGTTTTCCCTAAGAAAAATCTGCAAGAGATGGGGGTAGCACATCTCCTTGATCCTCTCTTCCTCTTCAATCCATCTTGTTCCTCCTCTTCTCGATCCTTGTTGCGTGGGGGGGGGGGGGGGAGATCTAGGGAGGAAGAAGTATTGGAGGGCTGCTGCAATGGGGGGAGAGGGGGCAGCCAGCCAAGGGGGAAAAGTGAGGCGGCCAAGAAAGGGGAGGGGGTGGCGGCCAAGAAGGGGAAGGGGGTGGCCACCTAGGGTTTATTTTGTGGGAGAAAAGAAGTGACGCCTCAGATGACTTCTGATGCAGCATCCAACGACCCACAACCCTTTTTCCCACATCCACTCACCGAAGATCAACTTTTGGGTCAACATTGTTTTGGGATATTACACTCTACCCCCCTTAAAAAGAATTCGTCCTCGAATTCAACCACTCCAACCAAAACATCCAAGGTACCCCATATAGCACCACCATTCAAAACATGGGTCCATTATTGGTCTTAATTAACACAAGAACTTCTACCTTGGACTAATTGTTTAAGGAAACTACACGACCTGACATCAAGCATGAAACAACATGCAATGAAGCTCAAAGCAAGTCATAGATGCAATCAACACTACAATTTCACACCATCGAATTTGGATGCAACTATACATCAACATCAATGTCTTAAGACAACACTCTTTTATGAAGGGGTAATATGCACTAAGCACAACCCTTACCAACTTCAATAATTAATTTTAATTAAATGGTGAAACATCCCCACCCGACGAATGTATAAGAAGATCAAACCCCTCACCTCAAAGCACCACGAAACAAGTAGTTCTATTGAAACAAAACTCCTAATCTTCCTAAACCTTATTCTTGCCATCATGAAAAGAAAATCATGTAATTTAACATTCTTTGCACCCCACAAAAGGGAGAAAATCTATAGAACTAATGGAGCAATAAAGCCAACAAGAAGCCAATAACATTCTGCGCGGCACATTTCATCGAAGAAATGTCAAAAGCTCCACAAAGAGCACTGACAGCACAACAACACAATACTTGGTTAACCAATGTCACTATACTCCATCCAACAACTCAACTAGGGAAAAATATCTAAACTAGTAAGGTTAACCTACACATAACATAAGTCTTCATCTACTATAGTTGAGAAACATACATTTCATTCTATCATACGATACACTCAAAGTACCAGACATACAAGGTCAATAATAACCCCTAATCCTTCACACATTTGATAAACATATTAAGCTGATGTAAAAACACATCATCTAGGAGTAGGTGACTAGCCACACCCAACCAACTCTAGGCTAGGCAATGACTTCCTTCAAACCAATAGATAGGTGGTCTAAAAATGGCTCCACAAGCATGCGTCGGAAAGGGAACCATCAGATCCTCAATGTATCAATACATAATCAATGGATCAAGAGAATCAAAGCTTTATTCTACAATTAGTATGACTAACAGGGAACCACTTTAAACCACATCTAGGCTTTGTGGCAACTAAAACACACAATAGGAGAGAGACATGTAAGCCATTCTGGCTATGAAAAGACTTCCCCCAAAAATCCATATAAAGTACCAATATTCATTTCTTTCAGAACCGGTTTCTTGACATAAACAATCATTCTTTGCAAAGATAGTTGGAACTATCCACCAACCGCTCCACAACTAAAATTCAAATTGATGGTTACCTTGTAACCCAAAACACACAATTCACACTCCTCTTAGATACATCCTCAATCAAGCATATATAACAATATTATTGTAATAAAACTCAACCATGAAAAACATGGTGAAAACAACATAGGCATACTTGTATATCACAAGCATAATAACAACGTCAATCTCACAAAAGACTAGCGATATCAAACACATTAATAAAACAATATAAAGATTTAGAGATAAATTATATCAGGCATTAGGTCATAAACAACTTACCACATCACCATAAAGCAATAGGGAGGGGTGAAATTATTGTCATCTGCACTTCAAAGACATTAATATATATCAAAGATATTTGTACCCATACCCTTCCTATATGTGCAAGTGTGTCAAATTTATCTTCAAATTGCCAAGAATCTAAAGCCTATGCTTTGATACCAACTGTAACACCCCGGGATCCACAAACACCCCAGAATGCTACTAAACTACACATCTAACATTCGTATATAAAATTTCGACAACATCTCCTTTGAAAATTGCATAAACGGGGAAGCAACAAAGTATAAATAGATATCATGATAAGAAAACATAATAGACATTAATAGTCTGCTAGCAATGGGAAGATAACCATAACGACATGAGCTAAATTAACCAGTGCACACAACTAGTTAGAAACAAACATCCTTTGACAAGAAGCTTCTAATTAAATCATGGCTGCGCCTAAGCAGCGTTATTATAAGAGTGAAGGTGGATGTGCTGCTACTTCCCACTTCCCTTGATGAGCAACAAGCACCTGCATTGAGTAATGCAAGAGTGAGATGAAACATCTCAGCAAGCGAATTATTTTGACGAGATATTTAAACCACAAATTGAATTCATCAACATTTTAAAAGAGTCACAATTAAAATCAGAAATATTAGTAGATATAGAACTCAGTAGTCCCACTATAACCAATACCATCTCATTTCCTCGAACAACCACAATAGGTTGTATAACACTTCCATGCGTCAACAATACCTGCAAATATCACTTCAATGTGTGCATAGGAATGTAATGTGTAGGTACTCTATCTTCATACCACTGAGGGTATAAAACCACATCATCTGCAAATATCACTTCAATGAATGCATATGAATGCAATGCATATGTCCTCTGCCTTCATACCTCTAAGGGTATGAAGCCGCATCGTACCCCTCCTCGGGCAACGTACGATGCTAAATTGTACCGGTGCGGTCGGACCATAGGTCACAACAAAACTTCAGATGCAAATGAGTCATGCAATGTATGTGGCATGCTGCATTTATCAATAAACTTCACTTCCTTCAGATACAATACAAACCTCAAATAATACTTCATTTACCTTCAGGTACAATACCAACCTCAAATAATACTTCATTTACCTTCAGGGGTGTGAATTAATCTCATAAATCATACTCGAACCATAATCATCATCAATATATGATTGAGCATCAGTATAATGCAAGCAAGTAAAGCATCACCATAGAGTCCAATTATGAAAGAATCCAATACTTCTGAATTTTACAGTGTAGGCAATAGAAATAACAGGTCAGAACGGAAGCAACCACAGCTACATTCACTTGCCTTCATCGAAGAAGAAGAAATGTACTAGACATGATCTGGAGTGTAGCCACCTGCTAGCGGGCATAAAACTTAGTACAAATATTTCACAAACATTTGCCATCAATCAACAAAACACTCCTACACTTGAAACCAAGACCCAGTGGAAAGACTCCCACCCTGAACCACATGCCATACAGCAGCAGCGCTGTTTGTTAATTTTGTATCTTTAAAATTAAAACAGCGGTGATATCAAACAAATACTCTAGGAGTATCTACACAAAATACTCTACAACTTCAGTATTCAATGGATAATTCAATTTTGCCATCTACAAGTTCTAAAACATCTGACAAGATAACTGACTGAATCTGTTTTAGACAACAGTATGGTTAACTTTAAAATTCGATATCTCCCAAACTACTGAACCAAAAATTATGAAATTCTGCTGGAAGTAAGAACTTTTATCCCTCTACAAAAGTCTCCATAGTTGGAAGAGTCAATTCGGCCATTTACTAGATGAAACCTACCGGTGAACAGACCCACTCATTTTTGTCAGGCAAACAGGAACAGCCACAGTAAAACAAACATAACTGGAGTTTCACAAATCATATGAATGCAATCTTTAATAATCTGAAAAGCTTATAAAATTATCTACAACTTCTTTTACCAACACACAGTTTAATTCTGTTGATAAAATTGCCTAACTCTTAAGAGAACAGATTCTGTACAGAATTATGAGACTGAAAAACTGCTATAATCAAACTGCCATAACTTTCTGTTCTGATGTCCGATTGAGGTGTTCTTCACGGCCACGGAAAGATCTACAAATTATCTACGACTCATATATAGACTTTTTATTTTTTTGAGGCCGCTAAGACCACGGAAAACTGGCATGAACAGAAACTGTCGAATCTGTCATTCTGCAGAAATTAAATTCGAAATCAAAACCTAACCCCACACCTAATCCAACCTCTAATCCTTCAATCCACATGATCCAAAACCTCCAAAAGCACATAATTATAGGGAGGAACAAGGATCCCATCCTTACCTAGGGTTTTCCCTAAGAAAAATCTGCAAGAGATGGGGGTAGCACATCTCCTTGATCCTCTCTTCCTCTTCAATCCATCTTGTTCCTCATCTTCTCGATCCTTGTTGCGTGGGGGGGGGAAGATCTAGGGAGGAAGAAGTATTGGAGGGCTGCTGCAATGGGGGGAGAGGGGGCGGCCAGCCAAGGGGGAAAAGTGAGGCGGCCAAGAAAGGGGAGGGGGTGGCAGCCAAGAAGGGGAAGGGGGTGGCCACCTAGGATTTATTTTGTGGGAGAAAAGAAGTGACGCCTCAGATGACTTCTGATGCAGCATCCAACGGCCCACAACCCTTTTTCCCACATCCACTCACCGAAGATCAACTTTTGGGTCAACATTGTTTTGGGATATTACACTCCCAAACCGCTTGATCAAGTCTTGCGTGTACTTCATTTGGGAGATGAAGGTCCCATCCTTGAGTTGCTTCACTTGGAACCCAAGGAAGTAGTTCAACTCGCCCATCATCGACATCTCAAACTTTTGAGTCATCACCCTGCTAAACTCTTCACAAGACTTTTGGTTAGTAGAACCAAATATTATGTCGTCGACATAAATTTGGCACATAAATAAATCACCATCACATGTCTTAGTGAAAAGAGTTGGATCGGCTTTCCCAACCTTGAAAGCATTAGCAATTAAAAAGTCTCTAAGGCATTCATACCATGCTCTTGGGGCTTGCTTAAGTCCATAGAGCGCCTTAGAGAGCTTACACACGTGGTTGGGGTACCGTTCATCCTCAAAGCCAGGGGGTTGCTCCACGTACACCTCCTCCTTGATTGGCCCGTTGAGGAAAGCGCTCTTCACATCCATTTGGAACAACCTGAAGGAATGGTGAGTAGCATAGGCTAACAATATGCGAATTGACTCTAGCCTAGCCACAGGAGCAAAAGTCTCCTCAAAGTCCAAACCTGTGACCTGGGCATAACCTTTTGCCACAAGTCGTGCCTTGTTCCTTGTCACCACTCCGTGCTCGTCTTGTTTGTTGCGGAACACCCACTTGGTTCCCACAACGTTTTGCTTGGAACGAGGAACTAGTGTCCAAACTTCATTTCTCTTGAAGTTGTTGAGCTCCTCTTGCATGGCCAACACCCAGTCCGGATCTAGCAAGGCCTCTTCTACCCTGAAAGGCTCAATAGAAGAGACAAAGGAGTAATGCTCACAAAAATTAACTAATCTAGAACGAGTAGTTACTCCCTTGCTTATGTCACCCAATATTTGGTCGACGGGATGATTCCTTTGAATCGTCGCTCGAACTTGGGTTGGAGGTGCCAATTGCGCTTCTTCCTCTATCACATGAACATCTTGTGCTCTCCCTTGATCACACGCCTCTTCTTGATGAACCTGTTCATCGTCTTGAGTTGGGGGATGCACCATTGTTGAGGAAGAAGGTTGATCTTGCTCCTTTTGTTCCAGTGGCCTCACATCTCCAATCGCCATGGTGCTCATTGCGGCCGTTGGAATGTCTTCTTCATCTACATCATCAAGATCAACAACTTGCTCTCTTGGAGAGCCATTAGTCTCATCAAATACAACGTCGCTAGAGACTTCAACCAAACCCGATGATTTGTTGAAGACCCTATACGCCTTTGTATTTGAGTCATAACCTAACAAAAACCCTTCTACAGCTTTGGGAGCAAACTTAGAATTTCTACCTTTCTTCACTAGAATATAACATTTGCTCCCAAATACACGAAAGTACGATACATTGGGTTTGTTACCGGTTAGTAGCTCATATGAAGTCTTCTTGAGGAGGCGATGAAGATAGACCCGATTTATGGCGTGGCACGCCGTGCTCACGGCTTCCGTCCAAAACCGTTCGGGCGTCTTGAATTCGCCAAGCATCGTTCTTGCCATGTCTAGTAGCGTCATGTTCTTCCTCTCTACCACACCATTTTGCTGTGGTGTGTAGGGAGCGGAGAACTCATGCTTGATTCCTTCCTCCTTAAGATACTCCTCCACTTGAAGGTTCTTGAACTCGAACCCATTGTCGCTTCTTATCTTCTTCACCTTGAGCTCAAACTCGTTTTGAGCTCTCCTTAGAAAGCGCTTGAGGGTCCCTTGGGTTTCAGATTTATCCTGCAAAAAGAATACCTAAGTGAAGCGGGAAAAATCATCAACTATTACAAGACCATACTTACTTCCTCCTATACTTAGATAGGCGACGGGTCCGAAGAGGTCCATATGAAGTAACTCCAGGGGTCTTGATGTTGTCATCACATTTTTGGCATGATGAGAGCTTCCCACCTGTTTACCTGCTTGACAAGCTACACAAGGTCTATCTTTTTCGAAAGTTACATTAGTTAGACCTATCACATGTTCTCCCTTTAGAAGCTTGTGAAGGTTCTTCATCCCCACATGTGCCAAACGACGATGCCACAGCCAGCCCATGCTAGTCCTAGCAATTAAGCATGCATCTAGACCGGCCTCCTCTTTTGCAAAATCAACTAAATAAAGTTTGTCGTCTAGTACACCCTTAAAGGCTAATGAACCATCACTTCTTCTAAAGACAGACACATCTACATTTGTGAATAAACAGTTATATCCCATATTACAAAGTTGACTCACAGACAACAAGTTATATCCAAGCGACTCAACTAAGAACACATTAGAAATAGAGTGCTCGGATGAAATAGCAATTTTTCCTAACCCTTTCACCTTGCCTTGGTTCCCATCACCGAATATGATTGAATCTTGGGGATCCTTGTTCTTGACGTAGGAAGAGAACATCCTATTTTCCCCCGTCATGTGGTTTGTGCATCCGCTGTCGATAATCCAGCTTGAGCCCCCGGATGCATAAACCTGCAAGGCAAATTTAGGCTTGGGTCTTAGGTACCCAACTCATGTTGGGTCCTACAAGGTTAGTTACAATAGTCTTAGGGACCCAAATGCAAGTCTTGTCTCCCTTACATTTGGCCCCTAATTTCCTAGCAATTACTTTCTTATCCTTTCTACAAATAGCAAAGGAAGCATTGCAAGCATAATAAATTGTAGAAAGTTCATTCATTACTTTCCTAGGAACATGAACAATATTTCTTCTAGGCATAGCATTTTTCCTAGCCAAATTTCTATGATGCATAGAAGAACTAGAAGCAAACATTGAATTTGAATCATAAGCATGTGAAACAACATCATTGCAACTCCTATCATGATGAACATTCCTAGAATATCTCCTATCATGGTATAAGAAAGCATGGTTCTTTTGGATACTATTTGCCATAGGGGCCTTCCCTTTCTCCTTGATGGAGATGGAAGCCTTATGGCTTGTTAAGTTCTTAACTTCCCTCTTGAAGCCAAGACCATCCTTAATTGAGGGGTGCCTACCAACCGTGTAGGCATCCCTTGCAAATTTTAGTTTATCAAAATCATTTTTGCTAGTCTTAAGTTGGGCATTAAGAGTAGCCACTTCATCATTCAATTTAGAAATTGAAACTAGGTGTTCACTACAAGCATCAATATTAAAATCTTTACACCTATTGCAAATTGCAACATGTTCTACACAAGATGTTGATTTATTGGCTATTTCTAACTTAGCATTCAAATCATCATTTATGCTCTTTAAGCTAGAAATAGAGTCATGGCACATAGACAATTCACAAGAAAGCATTTCATTCCTTTTAATTTCTAATGCAAGAGAATTTTGTGCCTCTACAAATTTATCATGCTCTTCATACAAAAGATCCTCTTGCTTTTCTAACAACCTATTCTTATCATTCAAGGCATCAATTAATTCATTAATCTTATCAACCTTAGTTCTATCTAGGCCCTTGAATAAACATGAATAGTCTATTTCATCATCATCACTAGACTCATCCTCACTTGAAGAAGCATAAGTAGTATTGTTTCGAGTACATACCTTCTTCTCCTTTGCCATGAGGCATGTGTGATGCTCGTTTGGAAAGAGGAATGATTTGTTGAAGGCGGTGGCGGTGATTCCTTCATTGTCGGAGTCGGACGAGGAGCAATCCGAATCCCACTCCTTTCCAAGATGTGCCTCGCCCTTTGCCTTCTTATAGTTCTTCTTCTTTTCTCACTTTCCACTCTTCTTTTCCTGGTCACTATCATTATCGGGGCAATTAGCGATAAAATGACCAATCTTACCACATTTGAAGCAGGAGCGCTTCCCCTTCGTCTTGTTCTTGTTGGGGTGCTCCTTGCGACCCTTTAGCGCCATCTTGAACCGCTTGATAATGAGGGCCATTTCTTCCTCATTAAGCCCGGCCGCCTCAACTTGCTCCACCTTGCTAGGTAGCACCTCCTTGCCCCTTGTTTCTTTGAGAGCAACGGTTTGAGGCTCGTGGATTGGGCCATTCAACACATCATCCACGTATCTCGCTTTCGTGATCATCATCCGCCCGCTTACAAATTTCCCAAGAATTTCTTCGGGCGACATCTTGGTGTACCTAGGATTCTCACGAATATTGTTTACAAGATGTGGATCAAGGACAGTAAAGGACCTTAGCATTAGGCGGATGACGTCGTGGTTCGTCCATCGCGTGCTTCCATAGCTCCTTATCTTATTGACGAGGGTCTTGAGCCTGTTGTACGTTTGGGTTGGCTCCTCCCCCCTGATCATCGCAAATCTCCCGAGTTCGCCCTCCACCAACTCCATCTTGGTGAGCATGGTAACGTCGTTCCCCTCATGTGAGATCTTGAGGGTGTCCCAAATCTGCTTGGCATTATCCAAGCCGCTCACCTTATGGTATTCATCCCTACACAATGATGCTAGAAGAACAGTAGTAGCTTGTGCATTTTTGTGAATTTGCTCATTAATAAACATAGGACTATCATTACTATCAAATTGCATTCCACTCTCGACTATCTCCCATATGCTTGGATGGAGAGAGAACAAGTGACTACGCATTTTGTGACTCCAAAATCCGTAGTCCTCTCCATCAAAATGAGGAGGTTTACCAAGTGGAATGGAGAGTAAATGAGCATTGGTACTTTGAGGAATACGAGAGTAATCAAAAGAGAAGTTAGAATTAACCGTCTTCTTTTTCTCATAGTCGTTGTCGTCATCCTTTTGGGAGGAGGAAGATTCGTCGCTGTCGTAGTAGACTATCTCCTTGATGCGCCTTGTTTTCTTCTTCCTCCCATCTTTTCTTTTGTGGCCTGAGCCTGAATCAGTAGGCTTGTCATCCTTTGGATCATTGATGAAGGACTCCTTCTCCTTATCATTGACCACCATCCCCTTGCCCTTAGGATCCATCTCTTCGGGCGATTAATCCCTTTCTTGAAGAGAACGGCTCCGATACCAATTGAGAGCACCTAGAGGGGGGGTGAATAGGTGATCCTGTAAACACTTGAAACTTAATCCACAAAACTTGATTAGGAGTTAGCACAATTAAGCCAAGTGGCTAGAGAAGAGAGCTTGCACAACACGATAACCACAAAGAGATCAACATAGAGATGGCACAGTGGTTTATCCCGTGGTTCGGTCAAGTCCAACACTTGCCTACTCCATGTTGTGGCGTACCTACGGACGAGGGTTGCAATCAACCCCTTTCAAGCAGTCCAAAGACCCACTTGAATACCACAGTGTTTTGCTTTCACTTTACTATATCCCACTTGCGAGGAATCTCCACAACTTGGAGCCTCTCGCCCTTACACTTTGATGTTCACAAAGAGGCACGGAGTAAGGGAGGGATGAGCAACGCACACAAAACACGAAATCAGAGTACCAACACGCACACAAGTCACAACCAGAGCTCACAACACAACCCGACGAGTTCACAACTCAAATGGAGCTCTAGTTGCTATCACAAAGAATCAAATGCGCGAAATCGAAGTCTTGGTGCTTAGGAATGCTTAGAGAATGCTTGGGTGTCCTCCTCCATGCGCCTAAGGGTCCCTTTTATAGCCCCAAGGCAGCTAGGAACTGTTGAGAGCATTTCAAGAAGGCAATTCTTGCCTTCTGTCGCCTGGCGCACCGGACACTGTCCGGTGCGGATCTCTTTCCTTATTTGGCAAAGCCAACCGTTGCAGTCTTGGAGCAATTGGCGCACCGGACACTGTCCGGTGCACACCGGACAGTCCGGTGCCCCTTCCGACCGTTGGCACATGCCACGCGTCGCGCGCGGATTCCGCGGCCGACCATTGGCCTGGCTGACTGTTGGCTCACCGGACAGTTCGGTGCACCACCGGACAGTCCGATGATTTATAGTCGTACGTCGCCGACGATTTCCCGAGAGCAGCAAGTTCGCCTGAGTCAGCCTGGCGCACCGGACACTGTCCGGTGTACCACCGGACAGTCTGGTGCACCCAGACTGAGCTGACTTCGACTGAACAAAGCCATCTTTAATTCCAACCAGATTTTTCTTGTTTCCAGCACTTAGACATAATACATTAGTCTCCAAAACAATATACTAAGTCTTAGAAACATACCTTTATACTTGATTTGTACTTTGTCCACCATTTAACACTTAGACACTTGTGTTGGACACTAAATCACCAAAATACTTAGAAATGGCCCAAGGGCACATTTCCCTTTCACTAACACTATGGGGTAGCCCATCTGGGTTAGAAACACATGGTAAGAAAGGAAGAATTGTAGACAAGGCGAGTAATTATGAGGAATGTTACTGCGGGGGATTTATTAGCTAAGTAGATTAGTGTGTCACTTACTAAAGCTAATACATTACCTTATGGTGGTACATGCTAAGATGCCCAACTATAATGTTTCAATCAATCAAAGAAGCAAATCAAGCATTTATCATCAGAACAACCAACTAACATTTTTTTAAAAAAAATTAGAGAAAATAGTTTTAATTTTGTCTTAGGTCTCCTATCTCTGAAAAAGTTCATAATTATAGGATTCCAAGGTGTGAAATCCGTCTTGTCTTAGAGTAGAAAAGATAAGAGTGATCAGAGTATGAAGCAGAAATAGATGAGAAATGATTAAGAAAAGTTTAGATAAGAATCAGAGTAGCAGAGGTAAGTAATTAAGGGTTGTCCAGTTCTATCTAGGTTTCGTCCTACAGTCAACATTCCTCCGATACCACTTCTGTAACTCCCGGGCTTTAAGGAACAAAGCCGGGTGCATCTCATACATGCTCCAAGAAGACAAAATATATAATAACAGAGTGTATAGAGATAAATGTCACAATAACATCAGAGTATTTATTACATATCGGAAGTCTTATTACAAAATAAAAGATAAATATAAAATTAACTAAGGATCATCCTTGGCGCAAGTCAACTGGGAAACGCCACCTAGATCAGATCAAACTCATTTTGCGGCTCCTCCTGAACCACATGTTCTTCTCCTGTGGGGGGTGTGAGACAGCAAGGGTGAGCTCACACATGATCATAGCTCAACAAGTTGTGGGAAAATCAATGGGTATAAACTCACGAAAGTTGGGAGTTCATGTGATGTGTAAGGCTAATCGACAATAGAGGTTAAAGCTGAGCATTGCTATTAAACAGTTGGTCAAAATTTTATTAGCAGTTACTAGATGTAAGTAAATACCAAACCTTAATAAAAGTAATAGAACAAAATTAATACATAATCCCATGCAATGCAAATGACAAATTGAATTTAAGTTCCATAAATTAATCATGCGAGAGTCCTGAGCTGCTCATGACCGCGAGCACGACTAGTATACCAGTTTTACACTCTGCAGAGGTTGTACCCTGTACCAACAAGTTGTGTTACCCATCTGCCAAGGGATCGCGACTCCCATACACCTCTAACAAGGATGCGAGGTAGGCCAACACTACGAGGCCTTTACAAAGTTCCACTAGCTTCCGAAAACCCGCTACCGTTTATGGGAAGAGCACTTGCAAGAATCCCTCGTCTGACCGCTATCGCAGCAAAATCAACCCGAGAACCTCCTTGCATGCAACTCCCCTACTGCCCTTGCCCCTTTTGAGTAAGGTAGTCTTCCACTATCTTTCCTAATTAGTCAACAAAGGGCATCCCATACTACCCTTGTGGTGGCACGTGTTTCTCAAGTTAAGCTCCATGTTCCAATTAACATTAATGATTTTGACATGAACATAATTAGAATAACAAAATAACTGGAACATGGATATAATAAAATATTATCCCAAAACCATGTAAAGCAATAGAAAAACTACCCAAGAGATTCAGGGATAACAAGGTAAAGAGATAAACAATCTAGGGTAACCTATCGGGTCCCATCAAAATTAAGCCTATGCATGGTAAATGATTATAAAGGACATTGTTGGGTAACAAAAGTGGTCAAGGGCACAACTTGCCTTCAATGAGCTCATGCTCAGCTACTTATATCTGCTGGGCACCAGGATCCTCAGTCACAGGCTCTTCTACTCGCCACAATACAAACAAGCACAGTATATAGAGAAAATTAACATCACACCAAACATGTAAACCAAATACATAATAATAATCTACACATTAAAATAAAATCCTAAGAACATGAATCATAAATTTTGGAGTTATAGATTTTAAGATATGAATTTCCAAAAGTTTTATGTGCTTAAAATAGGATTAAGTGGGAAATTATTTTTATTACTGTTTTCATGTCAAAACAGAGACTCTAGGTGATAAACAATAATATCACAAAATTTTAGAAACTGGAATGGATCAATTTAGAGTTCATATGAATTTTCTATGATTTATACAAGTTCTAGCAATTATTTTTGCACTAAAAATCTATTTCTAATTACTTTTCTCTGATTTTTCTAAATCTCTGGACTGGGCATCAAATACCAGAGAGAACAGGGGCTCGGTGCAATAAATCTTAAGACACAGAGCGCCCTGCCCAGTGGACCGCGGGTTAAATCTCTAAAAACGTAGGGGCGCATATGTAACACGAGCCAGCGAAGGGGTATCGCTCGCCCTGGGTTGTTGAATCCTCCCTGACGGCCCGGATTAGATTAATTCCTGGTGGAGCTAGCGTTAAATCTACGCCGATGAGTCCAAGATCGGCGGTCCTGATTTAATGACTCGAAGGGGTACGCCCAGGATCGATCTAGACCATTCCCTACACGATCGACGGTCGAGAGCCAACTCCCTCTAGATCTAATCCTAGCCCTACAATGGTTGATCAACGGTCTGCTGGCTTTCTTCTACCTTCCGCACAGGCTTGCGCGCGCACTACACCGCGGCGGTGGCCAGGACACTCCACCGCCAACGCACGACTGGAAATACATCGAGGGACAGAGGGAAAAATGCTCACCACAATAGAAATGAACCGGTCAGCGACGTAACAGCGGAGACGGAGCTTACGGAGGCGCGCGATTCCACGCCAAGACGCGGTCACAGGAACTTGACGAGCACGAGTTCGCCGGTCACCATTTGTCGTGGAAGCCCAAGACCCGTGAAGAAGCAGCGCCGACCGATCACCCAGCTCCCCCGCGCGCACTGGGATTCCACCCAGATTACACCGGCGAGATCCACAATGCTTCTACCCCACCGACGACAAACGCCACAGCGACACCACAGCCGGATCTCCCTCCGCGAACCGGGGCGTGAAGGCAACGCGATAGTCTTTCCAGCTCTCAGTGCCCGCAACGACGTCAAGCGACCCTGGAAATTGCTCTGTGGAGGTGCGGCGCAAGGATCCAGGGAGTCAGGTGCCCCCAATATACCCCCTACCGCGACTGAGAAACGGTTATGCACGCGCGTCTTTCGGAGCTCGCGTTCACCGGAATCACAGAGGACGCACCAGTCTGGTATGGGGTGGGGGCATAGCCTGACGCCTGGGCCCGCGGTGCCAGTGGTAGGAGTAATCGCTTAAGCGACGATGGAGAGACTGGGCAGCTGGCCCGCGTGGATAACCAACCGAGGAGCTGGTGCACGCGCCTACGGACGGAAACCGGCTGATGCTGTGCCACGCGAAGTAAAGTCAAGTGGGCTGAGTCGACTAGCTCCAACAAGGAGTTCTAAAGGGTTCTGTACCCTAAATTTAGAGGACAAGGACGCCCTCTACTTCCTCCAGTAACGTCCTCTAAATGATCCTCTAAATTTAGAGGACACTGCTGGATCCTCTATATATAGAGTTTCTCTAAACACATCTTTATTTATTTGAATACTTTAAATAATCGGTTTAGTAAAACTAAAACATGTACAATACATTTAAGAGTATGACAAATATGTATGTATAAAAATTAAAAATTAAAAAATGTCTTTAATATAAGTATTTACATATAGAGGACGTGATTTAGAGGACGTTGTTGGAGAGGAAGTAGATATAGGAGATAGAATCTTTTAGATAAGACTGTAAAGGACGAATATAGAGGATGTATATAGAGGACGTTGCTGGAGACAGTGTTAGGGTTTTTAGCCCACGCGCATCTCTTTCCTTTTCTTTATTCTTTCCTTTTTCTGATTTCTTTTTCCTCTTTGTTTTTAGAATTTAAATTTGAACTTGAATTTGGTCCTGAGATTCATCAATGGTCAAAGTGTACCAAGTTCAAATTTTGGAGTAAGGAAATACGTATTTTATTTTACCCCATTTATTTAGTGTTGTTGTTTTTTGTTTCTCAATTTGTTCCTAGAATTGACTTTTAAATCTTAAATTCCCCTTTGGGTATTAATATATTTTCTTTTCGTATGATTTTTATACTGTCACAAGATGCATACAAAAAAAATGAAAAACCAGCATTATGCATATTTCAATTGAGTATCATTTGTTTTAATTAATCACTCTTAATTATAGGTATGCTCTTTGTTATGATGAATATTTGGCACACTAAATAAGGAGATCAACTATACTCTCACTATATACATTTTTGGATATTACAAATCCTACCCCCCTTAAGAAGAATTTCGTCCTCGAGATTTAGAAAGGACTAGAAAAAAGATGGGGAAAATCTATGCGAAACTCTTGTTCTCTTTCCCATGTTGCTTCATCTTCTCCATGGTGACTCCATTGCACTTTGCACATATTAATAACTTTATTTCTTGTAACTCGAGTCAAAGTGTCAAGAATCTTGATAGGATACTCCGTGTAAGTCAAATCACCCTGAACACTGAGCTCATCCATTGGTAACTGAAAGGGAATTAGGCTTACACCTATTTCCTAATTGATTTTGGTGGTTGAATTGCCCAACACAAATAATTGGACTAACTAGTTTGCTCTAGTCTATAAGTTCTACAGGTGCCAAAGGTTCACAATAAGCCAATAAAAAGACCAAGAAAAGGGTTCAAACATGAGAGCAAAAGACAACCCGAAAGGCACCCTGGTCTGGCGCACCGGACAGTGTCCGGTGCACCAGGGCACTCGGAGCCAAACTCGCTACCTTCGGGAATTTCCAAGGGCGCTCCGCTATAATTCACCGGACTGTCCGGTGAGACACCGGACAGTGTCCGGTGTGCCAGCGGAGCAACGGCTACTTCGCGAAGCAACGGTCGACTGCAACGCATTAATTGCGCGCCTACGCGCGCAGAGGACAGAGCAGCGCCAGAAGGCGCACCGGACAGTCTACAGGACCTGTCCGGTGCACCACCGGACAGCCGAGAGGCCCCATAAGTCAGAGCTCCAACGGTCGAACCCCAACGGTCCGCTGACGTGGCTGACGCACCGGACAGTGTCCGGTGGCGCACCGGACTGTCCGGTGCGCCATGCGACAGCACACTTCCAACGGCCATTTTTGGTGGTTGGGGCTATAAATACCCCAACCACCCCACATTCAATGGCATCCAAGTTTTCCACACTTCTACACCTTAAAAGAGCTATAGTATTCAATACAAGACACACCAAAGAGATCAAATCCTCTCCCACCTCCACACAAAGCTTTAGTGATTAGAGAGAGAGTTTTGTTGTGTTCTTTTGAGCTCTTGCGCTTGGATCGCTTCTTTTCTTTCTCATTGTTGTGATCATCTCAATTGTAACCGAGGCAAGAGACACCAATTGTGTGGTGGTCCTTGCGGGGACTTGTTGTCCCGTTTGATTGAGAAGAGAAGCTCACTCGGTCCGAGGGACCGTTTGAGAGAGGGAAATGGTTAAAAGAGACCCGGTCTTTGTGACCACCTCAACGGGGAGTAGGTTTGCAAGAACCGAACCTCGGTAAAACAAATCATCGTGTCTCGCTCTTTATTTGCTCGCGATTTGTTTTGCGCCCTCTCTCTCGGACTCGTTATTATTTCTAACGCTAACCCGGCTTGTTGTTGTGCTTAAGTTTGTAAATTTCAGATTCGCCCTATTCACCCCCCTCTAGGCGACTTTCAATTGGTATCAGAGCCCGGTGCTTCATTAGAGTCTAACCGCTCAAAGTGATGTCGGGAGATCACGCCAAGAAAGAGATGGGGACCGGCGAGAAGCCCATTACAAGCCACGGGAAGGCTCCATCGGGAGAGTCCTACAACAAAGGGAAGGGGAAGGAAAAGGAATCCTCTTCACATAAGTCGCGTCGGAGCGGTGACAAGAAGAAGAAGATGAGGAAGGTGGTCTACTACGAAACCGACTCCTCGTCGCCATCCACCTCCGGCTCCGACACGCCGTCCGTAACTTCTAAGCGCCATGAGCGCAAGAAGTTTAGTAAGATCCCCCTACGCTACCCTCGCATTTCTAAACAAACGCCATTACTTTCCGTCCCATTGGGCAAACCACCAACGTTTGATGGTGAAGATTATGCTAGGTGGAGTGATATGATGCGATATCACCTAACCTCACTCCACAAAGGTATATGAGATGTTGTTGAGTTTAGTGTACAGGTACCATCCGTAGGGGATGAAGACTATAATGAGGACGAAGTAGCCCAAATTGTGCACTTCAACTCCCAAGCCACCACCATACTCCTCGCCTCTCTAAGTCGAGAGGAGTATAACAAGGTGCAAGGATTGAAGAGCGCCAAGGAGATTTGGGACGTACTCAAGACGGCGCACGAAGGAGACGAAATAACCAAGATCACCAAGCGAGAGACGATCGAGGGGGAGCTCGGTCGCTTCCGGCTTCGCCAAGGGGAGGAGCCACAAGAAATGTACAACCGGCTCAAGACCTTGGTGAACCAAGCGCACAACCTCGGGAGTAAGAAATGGGATGACCATGAGATGGTTAAGGTTATTCTTAGATCACTTGTTTTCCTTAACCCTACTCAAGTTCAATTAATTCGTGGTAATCCTAGATATACACTAATGACTCCCAAGGAAGTAATAGGAAATTTTGTAAGCTTTGAGCTAATGATCAAAGGCTCAAAGAAAATCAACGAGCTTGATGGCCCCTCCACACCCGAAGCACGATCGGTCGCATTCAAGGCAACGGAGGAGAAGAAGGAGGAATCTACATCAAGTAGAACACCCATCGACGCCTCCAAGCTCGACAACGAGGAAATGGCGCTCATCATCAAGAGCTTCCGCCAAATCCTCAAGCAAAGGAGGGGGAAGGATTACAAGCCCCGCTCCAAGAAAGTATGCTACAAGTGTGGTAAGCCCGGTCATTTCATTGCTAAATATCCATTATCTAGTGATAGTGACAGGGGCGACGACAAGAAGGGGAGAAGAAAGGAGAAGAAGAGATACTACAAGAAGAAGGGCGGCGATGCCCATGTTTGCCGGGAATGGGACTGCGACGAGAGCTCCACCGACTCCTCCTCCGACGAGGACGCCGCAAACATCGCCGTCACCAAGGGTATTCTCTTCCCCAACGTCGGCCACAAGTGCCTCATGGCAAAGGACGGCAAAAGGAAGAAGGTAAAATCAAAATCCTCCACTAAATATGAAACCTCTAGTGATGAGGATAATGCGAGTGATGAGGAGGATAATTTGCGCATCCTTTTTGCCAACCTTAACATGCAACAAAAGGAAAAATTGAATGAATTAATTAGTGCTATTCATGAGAAGGATGAACTCTTGGACACCCAAGAGGACTTCCTAATTAAGGAAAATAAGAAGCATGTTAAGGTTAAAAATGCTTACGCTCTAGAAGTAGAAAAATGTGAAAAACTATCTAGTGAGCTAAGCACTTGACATGATACTATTGCCAACCTTAGAAATGAGAATGCTAATTTAATTGCTAAGGTTGATTCAAATGTCTATGATGTTTCAATTCCCAATCTTAGAAATAATAATGTTGATTTGCTTGCTAAGATTGAAGAATTGAATATCTCTCTTGCTAGCCTTAGGATTGAAAATAAAAAATTGATTGCTAAGACTAAAGAATTAGATGTTTGCAATGTTACTATTTCTAACCTTAGAAGTGAAAATGATATATTACATGCTAAGGTTGTAGAGTTAAAATCTTGCAAACCCTCTACATCTACCGTTGAGCATACTTCCATTTGTACTAGATGTAGAGACATTAACATTGATGCTATTCATGATCATATGGCTTTGATTAAACAACAAAATGATCATATAGCTAAATTAGATGCTAAAATTGCCAAGCATGAATTAGAAAATGAAAAGTTTAAATTTGCTAAAAGCATGCTCTATAGTGGGAGACGTCCTGGCATCAAGGATGGCATTGGCTTCCAAAAGGGAGACAATGTCAAACTTAATGCCCCTCCTAAAAGATTATCTAATTTTGTTAAGGGCAAGGCTCCCATGCCTCAGGATAACGAGGGTTACATTTTATACCCTGTCGGTTATCCCGAGAGCAAAATTAGGAGAATTGACTCTAGGAAGTCTCACTCTGGCCCTAATCATGCTTTTATGTATAAGGGTGAGACATCTAGCTCTAGGCAATCAACCCGTGCTAAATTGCCTAGAAAGAAAACTCCTATTGCATCAAATGATTCTAACCTTTCATTTAAAACTTTTGATGCATCTTATGTTTTAACTAACAAATCCGGCAAGGTAGTTGCCAAGTTTGTTGGGGGCAAACACAAGGGATCAAAGACTTGTGTTTGGGTACCCAAAGTTCTTGTATCTAATGCCAAAGGACCCAAAACCGTTTGGGTACCTAAAACCAAGAACTAAACTTGTTTTGTAGGTTTATGCATCCGGGGGCTCAAGTTGGATCATCGATAGCGGGTGCACAAACTACATTACAGGGGAGAAGAAGATGTTCTCCTCCTATGAGAAAAACCAGGATCCCCAACGAGCTATCACATTCGAGGATGGAAATCAAGGTTTGGTCAAAGGATTGGGTAAAATTGCTATATCTCCTGACCATTCTATTTCCAATGTTTTTCTTGTAGATTCTTTAGATTACAATTTGCTTTCCGTATCTCAATTATGCAAAATGGGCTACAATTGTCTTTTCACAGATGTAGGTGTTACTGTCTTTAGAAGGAGTGATGATTCAATAGCATTTAAGGGAGTGTTAGAGGGTCAGCTATACTTAGTAGATTTTGATAGAGCTGAACTCGACACTTGCTTAATTGCTAAGACTAACATGGGCTGGCTCTGGCATCGCAGACTAGCACATGTTGGAATGAAGAATCTTCACAAACTTTTAAAGGGAGAACACATTTTGGGACTAACCAATGTTCATTTTGAGAAAGACAGGATTTGTAGCGCATGTCAGGCAGGGAAGCAAGTTGGTGTTCATCATCCACACAAGAACATCATGACGACTGACAGGCCACTCGAGCTCCTACACATGGACCTATTCGGCCCGATAGCTTACATAAGCATCGACGGAAGTAAGTACTGTCTAGTTATTGTGGATGATTATTCTCGCTTCACTTGGGTGTTCTTTTTGCAGGAAAAATCTCATACCCAAGAGACCTTAAAGGGATTCTTGAGACGAGCTCAAAACGAGTTTGGCTTAAGGATCAAGAAAATTAGAAGCGACAACGGGACGGAGTTCAAGAACCCTCAAATTGAAGGCTTCCTTGAGGAGGAGGGCATCAAGCATGAGTTCTCTTCTCCCTACACCCCACAACAAAATGGTGTAGTGGAGAGGAAGAATAGAACTCTATTGGACATGGCAAGAACCATGCTTGATGAGTACAAGACTTCGGATCGGTTTTGGGTCGAGGCGGTCAACACCGCATGCTACGCCATCAACCGGTTGTATCTACACCGAATCCTCAAGAAGACATCATACGAACTCCTAACCGGTAAAAAGCCCAATATTTCATATTTTAGAGTCTTTGGTAGCAAATGCTTTATTCTTGTTAAAAGAGGTAGAAAATCGAAATTTGCTCCTAAGACTGTAGAAGGCTTTTTACTAGGATATGATTCAAACACAAGGGCATATAGAGTCTTTAACAAGTCCTCTGGACAAGTTGAAGTTTCTTGTGACGTTGTGTTTGATGAGACTAACGGCTCTCAAGTAGAGCAAGTTGATCTTGATGAGATAGGTGATGAAGAGGCTCTGTGCATCGTGCTAAGGAACATGTCCATTGGGGATGTGTGTCCTAAGGAATCCGAAGAGCCTCCAAATGCACAAGATCAACCATCCTCCTCCATGCAAGCATCTCCAGCAACTCAAAATGAGGATGAGGCTCAAGTTGATGAAGGAGAAGATCAAGAAGATGAGCCACCTCAAGATGACGGCAATAATCAAGGGGGAGATGCAAATGATCAAGACAAGGAGGATGAAGAACCAAGACCGCCACACCCAAGAGTCCACCAAGCAATACAACGAGATCACCCCGTCGACACCATCCTCGGCGACATTCATAAGGGGGTAACCACTAGATCTCGTGTTGCACATTTTTGTGAGCATTACTCTTTTGTTTCCTCTATTGAGCCACACAGGGTAGAGGAAGCACTACAAGGTTCAGATTGGGTGGTGGCGATGCAAGAGGAGCTCAACAACTTCACTAGGAACGAGGTATGGCATTTAGTTCCACGTCCTAACAAAAATGTTTTAGGAACCAAGTGGGTCTTCCGCAACAAGTAAGACGAGCATGGTGTGGTGACAAGGAACAAAGCTCGACTTGTGGCCAAGGGATACTCACAAGTCGAAGGTTTGGATTTTGGTGAAACCTATGCACCCGTAGCTAGCCTTGAGTCAATTCGTATATTACTTGCCTATGCTACTTACCATGGCTTTAAGCTTTACCAAATGGACGTGAAAAGTGCCTTCCTCAATGGACCAATCAAGGAAGAGGTCTATGTTGAGCAACCTCCCGGCTTTGAAGATAGTGAGTACCCTAATCATGTGTATAAACTCTCTAAGGCGCTTTATGGGCTCAAGCAAGCCCCAAGAGCATGGTATGAATGCCTAAGAGATTTCCTTATCACTAATGGCTTCAAAGTCGGAAAGGCCGATCCTACTTTATTTACTAAAACTCTTGACAATGATTTGTTTGTATGCCAAATTTATGTTGATGATATTATATTTGGGTCTACTAACGAATCTACATGTGAAGAATTTAGTAGGATCATGGCACAAAAATTCGAGATGTCTATGATGGGGGAGTTGAAGTACTTCTTAGGATTTCAAGTGAAGCAACTCCAAGAGGGCACCTTCATTAGCCAAACGAAGTATATTCAAGACATTCTAAACATGTTTGGGATGAAGGATGCCAAGCCCATCAAGACACCTATGGGAACCAATGGGCATCTCGACCTCGACACGGGAGGTAAATCCGTCGATCAAAAGGTATACCGGTCGATGATAGGCTCTTTACTCTATTTATGTGCATCTCGACCGGATATTATGCTTTCCGTATGCATGTGTGCAAGATTCCAAGCCGACCCTAATGAAGCTCACCTTACGGCCGTAAAATGAATCTTGAGATATTTAGTTCATACTCCTAAGTTTGGGCTTTGGTACCCTCGGGGATTCACATTTGATTTAATTGGTTATTCGGATGCCGATTGGGCGGGGTGTAAAATTAATAGAAAGAGCACATCGGGGACTTGCCAGTTCTTGGGAAGATCCTTGGTGTCTTGGGCTTCAAAAAAGCAAAATTCCGTCACTCTTTCTACCGCCGAAGCCGAGTACATTGCCGCAGGCCATTGTTGCGCGCAACTACTTTGGATGAGGCAAACCCTTAGGGACTATGGTTACAAATTAACCAAAGTTCATCTTCTATGTGATAATGAGAGTGCAATCCGCATGGCGGATAATCCCGTTGAGCATAGCCGCACTAAACACATAGCCATTCGGTATCATTTCTTAAGGGATCACCAACAAAAGGGAGATATCGAGATTGCATATATTAACACTAAGGAACAATTAGCCGATATATTTACCAAGCCACTTGATGAACAAACATTTAACAAACTTAGGCATGAGCTAAATATTCTTGATTCTAGGAATTTCTTTTGATGTCTTGCACACATAGCTCATAGGTATACCTTTTATCATGTATCTTTTATATATGCTATGACTAATGTGTTTTCAAGTGAATTTCAAACCAAGTCATAGGTGTATTGAAAGGGAATTGGAGTCTTCGGCGAAGACAAAGGCTTCCACTCCACTCCATAACTCATCCTTCGCCGACGCTCCGAGCAACTCTCCAACTTTGGTATAATCTTCACTCATATGTTATTTACCAAAGGGGGAGAAAGTAGTCAAACGGGCTTATATTTCACTCAAAGTATCCGTTTTTGGCGATTCATGCCAAAGGGGGAGAAAGTATTAGCCCAAAGAAAAAGGACCGCACCACCACCCTTATTTTAAAAGAGTTTTTCAAATTGGTATCTTATTGTGTTCAAAAGGGGAAGAAAGCAGCACCTTCAAAAATTTAGTATCTTAAAACCGTCTTGAACACTAAGAGGAGGAATTTATTGAGGGGGAGTTTTGTTTAAGTCAAAGGAAAAGCATTTGAAACAGGGGGAGGAAATTTCAAATCTTGAAAATGCTTCTCAAAATCTTACTCATTTACCTTTGACTATTTGCAAAAGGACTTTGAAAAGAATTTACAAAAGAATTTGCAAAAACAAAACATGTGGTGCAAGCGTGGTCCAAAATGTTAAAAATAAAGAAACAATCCATGCATATCTTATGAGTAATTATATTGGCTCAATTCCAAGTAACCTTTGCACTTACAATCATGCAAACTAGTTCAATTATGCACTTCTATACTTGCTTTGGTTTGTGTTGGCATCAATCACCAAAAAGGGGGAGAATGAAAGGGAATTAGGCTTACACCTATTTCCTAATTGATTTTGGTGGTTGAATTGCCCAACACAAATAATTGGACTAACTAGTTTGCTCTAGTCTATAAGTTCTACAGGTGCCAAAGGTTCACAATAAGCCAATAAAAAGACCAAGAAAAGGGTTCAAACAAGAGAGTAAAAGACAACCCGAAAGGCACCCAGGTCTGGCGCACCGGACTGTCCGGTGCACCACCGGACAGTGTCCGGTGCACCAGGGCACTCGGAGCCATACTCGCTACCTTCAGGAATTTCCAAGGGCGCTCCGCTATAATTCACCGGACTGTCCGGTGTGCCAGCGGAGCAACGGCTCCTTCGCGAAGCAACGGTCGACTGCAACGCATTAATTGCGCGCCTGCGCGCGAAGAGGACAGAGCAGCGCCAGAAGGCGCACCGGACAGTCTACAGGACCTGTCCGGTGCACCACCGGACAGCCGAGAGGCCCCACAAGTCAGAGCTCCAACGGTCGAACCCCAACGGTCCGCTGACGTGGCTGGCACACCGGATAGTGTCCGGTGGCGCTGCGACAGCACACTTCCAACGGCCATTTTTGGTGGTTGGGGCTATAAATACCCAACCACCCCACATTCAATGGCATCCAAGTTTTCCACACTTCTACACCTTACAAGAGCTATAGTATTCAATACAAGACACACCAAAGAGATCAAATCCTCTCCCAACTCCACACAAAGCTTTAGTGATTAGAGAGAGAGTTTTGTTGTGTTCTTTTGAGCTCTTGCGCTTGGATCGCTTCTTTTCTTTCTCATTGTTGTGATCATCTCAATTGTAACCGAGGCAAGAGACACCAATTGTGTGGTGGTCCTTGCGGGGACTTGTTGTCCCGTTTGATTGAGAAGAGAAGCTCACTAGGTCCGAGGGACCATTTGAGGGAAAGGGTTGAAAGAGACCCGGTCTTTGTGACCACCTCAACGGGGAGTAGGTTTGCAAGAACCGAACCTCGATAAAACAAATCATCGTGTCTCGCTCTTTATTTGCTCGCGATTTGTTTTGCGCCCTCTCTCTAGGACTCATTATTATTTCTAACGCTAACCCGGCTTGTAGTTGTGCTTAAGTTTGTAAATTTCAGATTCGCCCTATTCACCCCCCCTCTAGGCGACTTTCAGTAACTGTTCCTCAGGGACACAGAGGCACTTCTTAAGTTGAGACACATGAAATACATTATGCGCATCAGATAGATTATCAGGTAACTCGAGTTGGTATGTCATCTCCCCAACCCGCCTAAAAACTCTGAATGGTCCAATAAAGTGAGGGGACAATTTGCCCTTAACCTTGAACCTCCTCATTCCACGAAGTGGTGACACCTTGAGGTACACATGATCTCCTTCCTCAAATTCTAGTGGTCTCCTTCTATTATCTTCATAGCTCTTTTGCCTGGTTTGAGCTACCCTCAAATTTTCTCGAATTATACGGACTTGTTCTTCTGCCTCTTGAATCAGTTCAGGCCCAAAGAACTATCTTTCTCCAGTCTGATCCCAATATAGAGCAGTCCTGCACTTCCTCCCATATAAAGCTTCGAATGGTGACATCTTTAGACTTCCTTGATAACTATTATTATATGAGAACTCAGCATATGGTAGACTTTTATCCCAACTTCCTCCATGCTGAAGGGCACAAGCTCTCAACATATCCTCCAGTACTTGATTAGTCCTTTCAGTCTGTCCATCAGTTTGAGGGTGATAGGCCGTACTAAAATTTAACTTTGTATTCATGTTCTCATGAAAGCTTGTCCAGAATCTTGAGGTAAACTGTGAACCTCGATCGGACATGATCTTCTTTGGTTCTCCATGTAAACACACAATCCGAGCCATATATAACTCTGCCAGTTGTGAGCCTTTATAAGTAGTCTTGACCGGAATGAAATGAGCTACTTTAGTCAATCTATCCACAATCACCCATATAGCATCATATCTTTTCTGGGTGCGAGGCAATCCAGTAATGAAATACATACCAATCTCTTCCCACTTCCACTCGGGTATCTTAAGTGGGTGCAGTAGTCCAGCTGGCCTCTGGTGTTCAGCCTTAACTCTTTGACACACATCGCACATAACCACATGTGCAGCCACATATCTCTTCAATCCATACCACCAGTATTTCTTCTTCAGATCCTGATACATCTTGGTACTACCAGGATGAATAGAATAATCTGAGTCATGGGCCTCCTTTAAAATAGTCTCATGAAGGCTTTAAATATCTGGAACACATATCCTGTCCTTGAACCATATGGTGCCTTGCTCATCCTCCGTAAACTCTAGACCTCTACCTTCCATAATAAGATCCTTGATCTCTTGTATCTTAGCATCACCAATCTGTCCTTTGTGGATTTCTTGCTCCAAAGTAGGTTCCACATCAATAGTAACTCCTTCAGTGTGAGCAACTATCCCTAGGTTAAGTCTCCTAAAATCCTCAACAATCTCATCAGGTAGCTGGGCCACAATAGCTGAATGAACATGTTCCTTCTGACTCAAGGCATCGGCAACCAAATTCACCTTGCCCAGGTGATAGTGAATCTCCAAATCATAATCTTTAATAAGCTCCAACCAACGATGTTGCCTAAGGTTGAGATCCTTCTGAGTGAATATATATTTCAAACTCTTATGATCCGTGTATACTTGACACTTGGTTCCCATGATATAATGTCTCCATATCTTAAGTGCGTGCACTACGGCTGCCAGTTCTAAGTCATGAGTGGGGTAGTTCAACTCATGTTTCCGCAACTGACAAGACGCGTAGGCGATCACATGTACTTCTTGCATGAACACACATCCCAAGCCTTGGCCACAGGCATCACAATAAATGTCAAATCCCTTCTGTAGATATGGCATAACCAACAATGGTGGTGACATCAATCTCTTCTTTAATTGATCAAAGCTATCTTGGCACTTCTCATCCCACTTCTACTCTATTCCCTTCTCTAGAAGCGAGGTCATGGGCTTAGCAATCTTAGAAAATCCTTCAATAAATCTCCGATAGTATCCTGCAAGCCCCAAGAAACTCTGAATCTCCGTAACTGTAGTGGGTATGCTCCACGCCATTATTTCCTTGACTTTAGCAGGATCCACTAATATCCCACCATTAGAAATGATATGTCCAAGGAATGGCACCTCGCCAATCCAAAACTCGCATTTGCTATACTTGGCGTAGAGTTGATTATCCCATAGCTTCTGTAGCACCAATCTCAGGTGTTCCTCATGATCACTCTCACTCTTGGAATAAATAAGAATATCGTTGATGAATACTACGACGAATCTGTCTAAATACTCCATAAACACCTTATTCATCATATTCATAAAATAAGCTGGTGCATTAGTCAGTCCAAATGACATAACCGTGAACTCATATAATCCATATCGGGTTGAGAAATCTGCCTTGGGAATATCCGATGGCCTAATCTTCATTTGATGGTAACCCGATCAGAGATCAATCTTCTAGAATACCCTTGCACCTCTCAACTGATTAAATAAATCCTCAATGCGGGGTAATGGACACTTGTTCTTCACAGTGACATCGTTAAGGGACCTATAATCCACGCACATCCCTTGCGATCCTTCTTTCTTCTGTACAAATAGAACCGGCGCTCCACAAGGTGAAGAATTCAGACGAATGTACCTAGCCTCTTGTAATTCCGTTAATTGCTTCTTAAGTTCCTTTAGTTCTTCTATGGACGTCCTGTATGGCCGTTTAGAAATAGGAGAGACTCAGGTAATAGATCAATGACAAGCTCAACTTCCCTATCTGGTGGCATCCCTGGTAACTCCTCTGGAAAGACATCCGGAAAATCCCCAATCCGCACGGATGTTGTCACCAACAAACTTCTCATCTACTAAGAATGCCGCTAGTCTGATGGTGGTAGTTATTGCAATTTCAACTTCAAATATTTCTCCTTTGGAACAAGTGAGTTCTACGGTTCCCTTAACATAGTGTATAAACTGCCTTTACCTTTCCTAACCATGACATACCAAGGATCAAGTCTATACTGCTCTCTTCTAACACTATGGGGTAGCCCATCTAGGTTAGAAACACAAGGTAAGAAAGGAAGAATTGTAGACAAGGCGAGTAATTACGAGGAATGTTACTGCAGGGGATTTATTAGCTAAGTAGATTAGTGTGTCACTTACTAAAGCTAATACATTACCTTATGGTGGTACATGCTAAGATGCCCAACTATAATGTTTCAATCAATCAAAGAAGCAAATCAAGCATTTATCATCAGAACAACCAACTAACATTTTTTTAAAAAATAGAGAAAATTGTTTTAATTTTGTCTTAGGTCTCCTATCTCTGAAAAAGTTCATAATTGTAGGATTCCAAGGTGTGACATCCATCTTGTCTTAGAGTAGAAAAGATAAGAGTGATCAGAGTATGAAGCGGAAATAGATGAGAAATGATAAAGAAAAGTTTAGATAAGAATCAGAGTAGAAGAGGTAAGTAATTAAAGGTTGTCCAGTTCTATCTAGGTTTCGTCCTACAGTCAACATTCTTCTGATACCACTTCTGTAACACCCGGGCTTTAAGGAACAATGCCGGGTGCATCTCATACATGCGCCAAAAAGACAACATATATAATAATAGAGTGTATAGAGATAAATGTCACAATAACATTAGAGTATTTATTACATAGAGGAAGTCTTATTATAAAATAAAATATAAATATAGAACGAACTAAGGATCATCCTTGGCGCAAGTCAACTGGGAAACGCCACCTAGATCAGTTCAAACTCCTCGTTTTGTGGCTCCTCCTGAACCACATGTTCTTCTCCTGTGGGGGGTGTTAGACAGCAAGGGTGAGCTCACACATGATCATAGCTCAACAAGTTGTGGGGAAACCAGTGGGCATAAACTCACCAAAGGTGGGAGTTCATGTGATGTGTAAAGCTAATCAACAACAGAGGTTAAAGCTGAGCATTGCTTTTAATCAGTTGGTCAAAATTTTATTAGCAGTTACTAGATGTAAGTAGGTACCTGTTGGGGGCCTTTGTCTTCCGAAGGTCCTCAAAAACATGATTTAACAATGTTTTCCAAGTGTAACATATGAACAGGTACCTTCGGATTCGGGTCAAAACCATACACGATGTGAAAAGCATGGTCGTGACGAAGGCTGATGTTGCTCCGAAGCTACGCGCAAGGGAGCTTCGGCTCAATGGCGGAAAAAGGAACCGACTTAAAGGGGAAAAGGCTATCTAGTCCCCATTGGGTTGTCCATAAGTCAATAGTAAATATGAAGGACATGAATGTAAATTTACACAGGCTGCGCTGTGCCTATAAATAGATGAACAGTACCCCCATACTGTTCACGCTGACTTGTACTTGCTAGTGTGTCACGCTTGTACTTTCAACTTCTGTCAGGCCGAAGGTACA
This sequence comes from Zea mays, assembly GCF_902167145.1. Lineage (NCBI taxonomy): Eukaryota > Viridiplantae > Streptophyta > Magnoliopsida > Poales > Poaceae > Zea > Zea mays. The sequence continues at coordinate 146,794,722 of NC_050100.1, forward strand.
AATGTAATCTTATGTTATTCTTATTCATTCATTCATGATTATATAATAAAAGATATACTGTGATGTCTTATAATCATCCATGTCATTTCTCATTTTTTATATGCTTCTTATTTCATTGACATATGTTGTGATTATGAAGGTACGTTCTTCATAACCTTCATCCGAAGATCGTTATATCCTTAGGGAAATAATGCTTTGAAGGACGAAGGACATTAACCATTAACATATTTTTGTATTCCTTGTGCTTAACTCATAGCATTTGAGAACAAGTCCCCAACATTGGCGCCCACCTCCGGTGTACTCACTTCCACAACCTTCGGCAAAGCACTGACCTTCGTCATGCTGCCGAAGAAAGCTTTAGGGCTAGGGGCTGCTGCACTGCAACCATTGGACACAAACCAGGAAACTCTCTCTCCCTTTGAGAGGCTCGAAGCCAGAAGAGAGGCCACCAGTCCAACACTCCAGGAGGAGGAGTTGGACCAAGAGATCAGGGACATGGAAATCATCCATCAACAAGTGCAAAGGAAAAAGGAGAAGATGGCTCGGCTGGCCGATATTCAAAGGAAGATCGACGAAGCTACAGAAGAAGTGTGTCATCTTGTTCAATATGAACAAGACCGAAGGCCCCAACACAGGGAGCTTCGTTAGGAAGGCTTATTCAACGAAGATGGATGGTATGATGATTTTAATCATGATACCTTTACTTTTGATGATGCTTCTCCCTTGGCAGCAGAATTGCAGGCTATCCCATGGCCACAATCCTACAAGCCACCCCAGCTACCCATGTATGATGGGCACTCAGACCCAAAACAATTTCTGATGAGCTATGAGGCAACAATATCCTCATACGGAGGCAATGCAGCTGTCATGGCTAAGTCCTTCGTCATGGCAGTTCAGAATGTGGCCCAGACATGGTATTCTTCCCTTCGGCCAGGGACAATCACGTCGTGGCAGAAGCTTAAGGACATGCTGGTGACTAGTTTCCAAGGCTTTCAGACGAAGCCAGTAACAGCTCAGGCCTTGTTCAGTGCACGCAAGATCATGAGGAATACCTTCAGGTGTATGTCCGAAGGTTCTTGCGACTCGGAGCACAAGCGCCCACAGTGCCCAATGAAATTGTCATTGAGCCCATGATCAAGGGTCTTCATCCAGGACCTACAGCTCAATACTTCGCCAGAAAGCCACCACAAACTCTGGAGAAGCTGCTTCAGAAGATGGATGAGTACATCCGGGCTGACAATGACTTTCGCTAAAGAAGGAAGGAAGCTTACAGGTTCTCGGAGATGACCAGGGGCTTCGGAGGAAGAATCCACCCGAGGCATGTCAGGTCAATCCACAGCTCTAGTCAGAATGACGACAAAGGAAACTAGCTTCAGAGGTCACAGTACACCTCAGAATCTTCAGGGCAACAGCAAAGCTCTTTCAGGCCGCCAGCTCCAAGGGGCCGAGGCGCCAGGGGCTTCAGAGGAAGATATGGGGACCAGCCCAAGAAGATCTATTGCTTATTCTGTGATGAGGACAAGGGCCATACTACAAGAATGTGCCAAATCACCATTCAGAAGCAAAAGGAGATCGCAGAAGCCGAAGCTCGGAAGAATCAGTCGAAGCAGGTCTTGCACACTGCTTCGTGCCATTCTCCCTATATACTAGAATATGTGGGTAATCATCCTGCAGCTTCTGTGGCTTCGGCTAGCCATTCACAGGCTTCTTGGTCACAGCTCCCACCCCCATCGCCACTACAACCGACCTATCCCCGAAGTCAGCAGCCAGAAGGGCGCCAGCACTCCCAACAACAACGTGAATTCAGGGAGGAATCCGAAGCTCGCACAGTCAACAGTACTGTGCCAGAATCAAAGCACATTTATTGAGAGATATCCTACCTCTGAAATACTTTTATGATCTATGTCATTTTGTTTTTCAATAAGGAACAAGCAATGTAAATCTAGTTTTAATTCCTTGTAATAATTTCGCTTCTATCAGAATGAAATATATCTTCTTCACAGACTTACGAAGCTCAAAAATTGCCGAAGCTCAAAATTCGTTCCAAAGGGAATGCAGAGCTAAGAATTGCCGAAGCTCAAAAGTTGTTTCAAAGGGAATGCAGAGCTAAGAATTGCCGAAACTGCAAAAAAGTCGTTCCTAAGGGAGCGCATCGTAAGTTTTGTCGAAGCTACAAAAAAGTCGTTCCTAAGGGAGCGCAGTGTAAGTTTTCTGCTCAAAAGTCGTTCCAAAGGGAATGCAGAGCCAAATACCGCCGAAATAGAAGGCGAAGAAGTTCAAAAGACGTTCCTAAGGGGATGCAGAACTTACACCGAAAAATAAACAGTGAAGCCGAAAAATAAACGGCAAAGAGATTCCAGTCGTTCCTAAGGGGACGCAGAGATTGTGTGTTTCAGTGTGGGCATGTGGGTGTGTGTCTTCGGCATTAGCATCATTTTTTGCATCATATCATCACATCATCCCTCATAGCATCACATCATACATCATATCGCACCAATGACACGAATTGAATATGAAGTCGATCTTCGGAGAATGCTTTGTAAAAATGAAAATGTGCTAAGGCACAAAGTAAGCTGAGAAATACAGTTTCATTAGCCCTGTTATAAAAGAAGGGATCTCTTATTTACGAAGCATGGATATTTTTACAAAGCATGGATATTTTTACGAAGCTTGGATATTTTCACGAAGCATGGATCTTTTTCTTTACGAAGCATGAAAAGAAGGGAAGGTGTTTTTCGTCAAAGGCTCTAAAACGGTATGTATATAAAGTTTCATGCATCTCAAAGAAGTGAATACAAATAATTTACATATTAGATTCAAAGATATACACATCAAATATTACAGTCTTGTTACAATAAAGCTACATTGACCATTTAAAAATGTTTTTACAATAAGTGCTAGTCTTCTTTCAGGATCTTCTCCGCAACTTCATTTAGCAATTTATTGACGACTTCGTCAACAATAGTGTCGGGGACCATAATTAGGGGTACCCCCAAGGCTCCTAATCTCAGCTGGTAACCCCCATTAGCACAAAGCTGCAAAGGCCTGATGGGCGCGATTAAGGTCAAGGCTCAGTCCACTCAAGGGACACGACCTCGCCTCGCCCGAGCCCAGCCTCGGGCAAAGGCAGCCGACCCTGGAGGATTCACGTCTCGCCCGAGGGCCGCCTCAAGCGACGGACACACCTTCGACTCGCCCGAGGCCCAGTCTTCGCGAAGAAGCAACTTTGGCCAGATCACCACGCCAACCGACCGTATCGTAGGAGCATTTAATGCAAAGGTCGACTGGCACCTTATCCTGACACGTGCTCCTCAGTCGACAGAGCCGAAGTGACCGCAGTCACTTCGCCGCTCCACTGACCGACCTGACAGGAAAACAGCGCCGCCTGCCCCGCTCCGACTGCTGTGCCACTCGACAGAGTGAGGCTGACAGCAACTAAGTCCAGTCTCGGGCGCCATGGGAAGCTCTGCCTTGCCCGACCCAGGGCTCGGACTCAACCTCGACCCCGGAAGATGGACTCCGCCTCGCCCGACCCCAGGGCTCAGACTCAGCCTCGGCCTCGGAAGATGGTCTCCGCCTCGCCCGACCCAGGGCTCAGACTCAGCCTTGGCCTCGGAAGACGGTCTCCGCCTCGCCCAACCCAGGGCTCGGACTCAGCCTCAACCCCGGAAGACGGTCTCTGCCTCGCCCGACCCAGGGCTCGAACTCAGCCTCAACCCTGGAAGACGAACTCCGCCTCGCCCGGCCTAGGGCCCAGACTCGACCTTGACCTCGGAGGAGCCTCCGCCTCGCCCAACCTTGGGCTCGGACCCGCCACGTCACAGGGAAGGCCATCATTACCCTACCCCTAGCTAGCTCAGGCTACGGGGAACAAGACCGGCGTCCCATCCGGCTCGCCCCGGTAAACAAGTAATGATGGCACCCCGCGTGCTCCATGACGACGGCGGCTCTCAGCCCCTTACAGAAGCAAGGAGACGTCAGCAAGGATCTGACAGCCCCGACAGCTGTACTTCCACAAGGCTCAAGCACTCCTCCGACGGCCACGACATCACATGAAGAGGGCGCCAAAACCTCTCCGGCTGCCACGACGTCATGTACTTAAGGCTCTAGCTCCTCTCTGCTAGACACGTTAGCACACTGCTACACCTCCCATTGTACACTTGGGTCCTCTCCTTACGCCTATAAAAGGAAGGTCCAGGGCTCTCGTACGAGAAGGTTGGCCGCGCGGGAGAACGGGCCGACGCACGGGGCTCCCTCTCTCTCTCTCTCTCCCACGCGGACGCTTGTAACCCCCCTACTGCAAGCGCACCCGACCTGGGCGCAGGACGACACGAAGGCCGCGGGTTTCCCCTTTGCTGTTTCTCACCCCCCTTTGTGCTCCGTCTCGCGCTGACCCATCTGGGCTGGGACACGTGGCGACAATTTACTCGTCGGTCCAGGGACCCCCCGGGTCGAAACGCCGACAGTTGGCGCGCCAGGTAGGGGCCTGCTGCGTGTTGACGAACAGCTTCCCGTCAAGCTCCAGATGGGTAGTCTCCAGCAACCTCTTCAACCCGGGACGATGCTTCGTTTTGGGAGTCTAGAGTTCATGTCCCTCGACGGCAGCTATGACATGATACTCCTTCCTCCGCCGCGCGACAACGACAATGGCGGCCATCAGCCCGCCCGCCGGCGGCGGAATCGACGACGTCTTCCCCACGTGGCGGAAGAGCAACATCTGGGTCTGTCCCGTCGCCTTCCCCACCGACGGAGGAGGAGGTGGGGCAGGCATGGCCAAGCAGGAGGCGGCACCTCGTCGGCTGTCGAGCGAGTCGACGGCGCTGGCGCCCCAACGGGGGACACATCGAGCGTCGACCTCGCGTCTGAGAAGAAGACGAGCGCTGTTTCCCCGCAACACGCCAACTCCAAGCGGACAGACGACGCCAGCACGCTCGCAAAGGACATGCTGGGCGTTAGCCTCGTACCTGTGACAACGGTGTAGTCCGCCCCTGACGCGACTTCGTCACCACCCATCAATCAAGAGGTACCGTCCGTTTCCCGTTCCATGCCTTTTAGATCCAGCTGTGACCCACCAAGCGACCCCGCTTCGGTGGACGCTTTCGTAAAGGCGTGTCCAAACCCTCCGGGGTACCATATGCGGTCACCCTGGGACCGGCTGACGGTCGTCTCGACCTACGGGCCTCTGGGTTCCGAGGAAGATGACGAGCCCGACTCTGGTCGGGATTTCTCCGGGCTCGATAACCCCAGTGCCATGCAGGACTTCATGACCGCATGTGACTACTGCCTCTCTGATTGCTCCGATAGCAGCCACAGCCTCGGCGACGAGGAATGTGGCCCAAGTCGCGAATGCTTCCACGTCAATCTAGGGGGTCTTGACGAAGGCAACCATCTCGGTATGCCGGAGGACGGTGATCCCCCTAGGCCTGCGCCTCGCGTTGACATCCTTCGGGAGCTAGCTGTGGTCCCAGTCCTTGCAGGGGGTCAGGACGCACAGCTCGAGCAAATCCGCGAGGTACAGGCCAGGCTCGACGAGGAAGCAGGACAACTTGTGCAGCTTTGGCAAAATATCGGGCAGGAGTGGGCAGGCCGAGCACCGGCCGGAGAAGCGTGTCACCTGGCCCAGGACGTCCAGCACCGCATCGCCGACGATGCCAGGGCAAAGCTGCCTCTGGCTTCTAGTGGGTTCGGCCAGAACCTGGCTGCAGCAGCGATACTACTCCGAGCGATGTCGGAACCATCCACCACCGAGGGGCGGCGTATCCAGGGAGTGCTCAAGAATCTCCTAGAAGATGTCGCGGTCCGACGGGCCAAAAGCTCTGCCTCCCGAAGGTAGGGGTACCCCTCGGAGCATTGCGCCGTGACTTCCTGATTCATGCGGGAAGCCTCGGTCCACACCGGGCGAACGCGGAACTCAGCGCCTACGGCCCCGGGTCGCCTCGGCAATGAGCACCACTGTCGCGACCGTCGAGCCCACCTCGACGAGAGGGTGCGCCGAGGCTACCACCCCAGGCGTGGGGGACGCTACGACAGCGGGGAGGATCGGAGCCCCTCGCCCGAACCACCCGGTCCGTGGGCTTTCAGCCGGGCCATACGACGGGCGCGTGTTCCCGACCCGGTTCCGAACCCCGACTACCATCACCAAGTACTCGGGGGAGTCAAAGCCGGAGCTGTGGATCGCGGACTACCGGCTGGCTTGCCAGCTGGGTGGCACGGACGATGACAACCTCATCATTCGCAACCTTCCCCTGTTCCTTTCCGACGCTGCCCGAGCTTGGCTGGAGCATCTGCCTCCTGCGCAGATCTCCAACTGGGACGACCTGGTTAAAGCCTTCGCCGGCAACTTCCAGGGCACATACGTGCGCCCTGGGAACTCCTGGGATCTCTGAAGCTGCCGCCAGCAGCCGGGAGAATCCCTTCGGGACTACATCCGGCGATTTTCGAAGCAGCGCAATGAGCTGCCCAACATCATCGACTCGGATGTCATCGGCGCGTTCCTCGCCGGCACCACTTGCCGCGACCTGGTGAGCAAGCTGGGTCGCAAGACTCCCACCAGGGCAAGCGAGCTGATGGACATCGCCACCAAGTTTGCCTCTGGTCAGGAGGCAGTCGAGGCCATCTTCCGGAAGGACAAGCAGCCTCAGGGGCGCCAGCCGGAAGACGTCCTTGAGGCGTCCGCTCAGCGCGGCGCGAGGAAGAAGGGCAAGAAGAAGTCGCAAGTGAAACGCGACGTCGCCGACGCGGACCTTGTCGCCGCCGCCGAGCATAGGAACCCGCGGAAGCCTCCCGGAGGCGCCAACCTGTTCGACAAAATGCTCAAGGAGTCGTGCCCCTATCATCAGGGTCCCGTCAAGCACACCCTTGAGGAGTGCGTCATGCTTCGGCGCTACTTCCACAAGGCCGGGCCACCGGCGAAAGGTGGTTGAGCCCACAATGACGACAAGAAGGAGGATCACAAGGCAGAGGAGTTCCCCGAGGTCCACGACTGCTTCATGATCTACGGTGGGCATGTGGCGAATGCCTCGGCTCGGCACCGCAAGCAAGAGCGCCGGGAGGTCTGCTCGGTAAAGGTGGCGGCGCCAGTCTACCTAGACTGGTCCGACAAGCCCATCACCTTCGACCAGGGCGACCACCCCGACCGCGTGCCGAGCCCAGGGAAGTACCCGCTCGTTGTCAATCCCGTCATCGACAACATCAGGCTTACCAAGGTCCTCATGGATGGAGGCAGCAGCCTCAACATCATCTACGCCGAGACCCTCGGGCTCCTGCAGATCGATCTGTCCTCGATCTGGGCCGGCGCGGCGCCTTTTCATGGGATCATCCCCGGTAAACGCGTCCAACCCCTTGGGCAACTCGATCTGCCCGTCTGCTTCGGGACTCCCTCCAACTTCCGAAAGGAAACCCTCACGTTCGAGGTGGTCGGGTTCCGAGGAACCTACCACGCAGTGCTGAGGAGGTCATGCTACGCCAAGTTCATGGTCGTCCCCAACTACACCTACCTCAAGCTCAAGATGTCGGGCCCCAACGGGGTCATCACCGTTGGCTCCACGTACCGACACGCGTACGAATGCGATGTGGAGTGCGTGGAGTACGTCGAGGCCCTCGCTGAATCTGAGGCCCTCATCGTCGACCTGGAGAGCCTCTCCAAGGAGGCGCCAGATGTGAAGCGCCACGCCGGCAACTTCGAGCCAGCTGAGACGGTCAAATCCGTCCCTCTCGACCCCAGCAACGACGCCTCCAAGCAGATACGGATCGGCTCCGAGCTCGACCCCAAATAGGAAGCAGTGCTCATCGACTTTCTCCACGTGAACACTGAAGTTTTTGCGTGGAGTCCCTCGGACATGCTTGGCATACCGAGGGATGTCGCCAAGCACTCGCTGGATATCCAAGCTGGAGCCCGACCCGTGAAGCAGCCTCTGCGCCGATTCGACAAAGAAAAGCGCAGAGCCATAGGCGAGGAGATCCACAAGCTGATGGCCGCAGGGTTCATCAAAGAGGTATTCCATCCCGAATGGCTTGCCAACCCTGTGCTTGTGTGAAAGAAAGGAGGGAAATGGTGGATGTGTGTAGACTACACTGGTCTAAACAAAGCATGTCCGAAGGTTCCCTACCCTCTGCCTCGCATTGATCAAATCATGGATTCCACTGCTGGGTGCGAAACCATGTCCTTCCTCGATGCCTACTCAGGGTATCACCAAATCAGGATGAAAGAGTCCGACCAGCTCGCGACTTCTTTCATCACACCTTTTGGCATGTACTGCTACGTTACTATGCCATTCGGTTTGAGGAATGCGGGTGCGACATACCAAAGGTGCATGAACCACGTGTTCGGAGAACACATTGGTCGAACGGTCGAGGCTTACGTCGATGACATCGTAGTCAAGACGAGGAAAGCCTTCGACCTCCTCTCCGACCTTGAAACGACATTCCGGTGTCTCAAGGCGAAAGGCGTAAAACTCAATCCCGAGAAGTGTGTCTTCGGAGTCCCCCGAGGCATGCTCCTGGGGTTCATCGTCTCCGAGCGGGGCATCGAGGCCAACCCGGAGAAAATCGCGGCCATCACCAACATGGGCCCCATCAAGGACTTGAAAGGAGTATAGAGGGTCATGGGATGTCTTGTGGCCCTGAGCCGTTTCATCTCGCGCCTCGGCGAAAGAGGCCTACCTCTGTACCGCCTCTTGAGGAAGACCGAGCGCTTCACTTGGACCCCCGAGGCCGAGGAAGCCCTCAGGAACCTAAAAGTGCTCCTTACCAGCGCACCCATCTTGGTGCCCCCCGCTGCCGGAGAAGCCCTCTTGATCTACGTCGTCGCTACCACTCAGGTGGTCAGCGCCGCGATCGTGGTTGAGAGACGAGAAGAGGGGCATGCATTGCCCATCCAGAGGCCGATCTACTTCATCAGTGAAGTACTGTCCGAGACCAAAATCCGCTACCCGCAAATCCAGAAGCTACTGTACGCGGTAATTCTGATGCGGCGAAAGTTGCAACACTACTTCGAGTCTCATCCGGTGACTGTGGTGTCATCCTTCCCCCTGGGGGAGATCATCCAGTGCCGAGAGGCCTCGGGTAGGATTGCAAAGTGGGCGGTGGAGATCATGGGCGAGACAATCTCGTTCGCCCCTCGGAAGGCCATCAAGTCCCAAGTCTTAGCGGACTTTGTGGCTGAATGGGTCGACACCCAGCTTCCAGCGGCTCCGATCCAGCCGGAACTCTGGACCATGTTTTTCGACGGGTCGCTGATGAAAACAGGAGCGGGCGCGGGCCTGCTCTTCATCTCACCCCTCAGGAAGCACCTCCGCTACGTGTTGCGCCTCCATTTCCCGGCGTCCAACAATGTGGCCGAGTACGAGGCTCTAGTTATCGGGTTGCGCATCGCCATCGAGCTAGGGGTCCGACGCCTCGACGCTCATGGCGACTCGCAGCTTGTCATCGACCAAGTCATGAAGAACTCCCATTGCCGCGACCCGAGGATGGAAGCCTACTGCGATGAGGTTCGGCGCCTAGAGGACAAGTTCTACGGGCTCGAGCTCAACCACATCGCCCGACGATACAACGAGACTGCGGACGAGCTGGCTAAGATAGCCTCAGGGCGGACAACGGTTCCCCCGGACGTCTTCTCCCGAGACCTACATCAACCCTCAGTCAAGACCAACGACACGCTCAGCCCGAGGCGCCCTCGGCCCCCGAGGGTGAGGCACTGCGCGTTGAGGAAGAGCGGAATGGGGTCCCGCCTAATCGAGACTGGCAGACCCCGTACCTGCAATATCTCCACCAAGGAGAGCTGCCCCTCGACCGAGCCGAAGCTCGGCGACTAGCGCGGCGCGCCAAGTCGTTCGTCTTGCTGGGGGACGGGAAGGAGCTCTACCACCGCAGCCCCTCAGGCATCCTCCAGCGATGCATATCCATCACCGAAGGTCAGGAGTTATTACAAGAAATACACTCGGGGGCTTGCGGTCACCATGTAGTACCTCAAGCCCTCGTTGGGAATGCCTTCCGATAGGGTTTTTACTGGCCAACCGCGGTGGCCGATGCCACTAGGATTGTACGCACCTACGCGAAGCAGACCCACCTGCCCGCTCAGGCTCTGCAGACAATACCCATCACCTGACCGTTTGCTGTGTGGGGTCTAGACCTCGTCGGTCCCTTGCAGAAGGCGCCCAGGGGCTACACGCACCTGTTGGTGTGCCATCGACAAATTCTCTAAGTAGAACAAGGTCCGACCCCTAAACAGCATCAGGTCCGAACAGGCGGTGGCGTTCTTCACCAACATCATCCATCGCTTTGGGGTCCCGAACTCCATCATCACCGACAACGGCACCCAGTTCACCGGCAGAAAGTTCCTAGACTTCTGCGAGGATCACCACATCCGGGTGGACTGGGCCACCGTAGCTCACCCCATGACGAATGGGCAAGTAGAGCGTGCCAACGGCATGATTCTGCAAGGACTCAAGCCACGGATCTACAACGACCTCAACAAGTTTGGCAGGCGATGGATGAAGGAACTCCCCTCGGTGGTCTGGAGTCTGAGGACAACGACGAGCCGAGCCACGGGCTTCACGCTGTTCTTTCTAGTCTATGGGGCCGAGGCCATCTTGCCCATAGACTTAGAATACGGTTCCCCGAGGACGAGAGCGTACGACGACCAAAGCAATCGAACCAACCGAGAAGACTCACTGGACCAGCTGGAAGAGGCTCGGGACATGGCCTTACTACACTCGGCGCGGTATCAGCAGTCCCTACGACGCTACCACGCCCGAGGGGTTTGGTCCCGAGACCTCCAGGTGGGTGACTTGGTGCTTCGGCTACGACAAGACGCCCGAGGGCGCCACAAGCTCACACCTCCCTGGGAAGGGCCATTCATCATCGCCAAGATTTTGAAGCCCAGAACATACAAGCTGGCCAACAGTCAAGGCGAGGTCTACAACAACGCTTGGAACATCCGACAGCTATGTCGCTTCTACCCTTAAGATGTTTTCAAGTCGTTCATACACCTCGTTTACATACGCCAACAAAGTCTAACCATCAAGGAAGGGTCAGCCTTGCCTCGGCAAAGCCCAACCCTCCCTCGGGGGCTAAAAGGGGCGAACCCCCTCTGCGTCAAAATTTTCCTCAGAAAAAGTCTTTCTGCCAGAACATTTTTCGTGCTTTTTGACTACTTCGAAAGTGGGATCCTGAAAACGACGGAGTACACGTAAGCAGGCAAGGCCGACCGAGCCGAGGGACTCCTACGCCTCGGGGATACGGATACCTCACTCATCACCTTCTGCGATAAGTAACTCACGCTCGGATAAGCAATTCCGCTGACCGAACAAGTCTTAACGCTCGAAAACTTTTCTATCGAAACGATTTTTTGTGCCTTCTTGACTATATCAATAACAGAATCCTACGGACGAGTAAGAGCACACGTAAGCGGCAAGGCCGACCGAGCCGAGGGACTCCTACGCCTCCGGGATACGGATACCTCACTCATCACCTTTCGCGAAAAGTAACTCTCGCTCGGACAAACGATTCTGTTACCGACAAATAAGTCCAGATACTCGAAACAAGGGGAAAAGAAATGCAGCTTTACAACACAACGACGATATGTTTGGGCCTCGGCGGCCGCAAAAAAACATACGCACACTACAGGATAAACTGTTCCTGCAGGGTCAGACATCAGTGGGGGAGCAGCAGCACCCTCGGCGTCGACTCCACCTTCGGCGGAGTCCGACCCAGCCTCGAACGGCAACACGGTCGGAGGATCTCCACCTCGAAGGAACCTGTTGGCACCATGCCTGGGCCATCGTCGCCGGGGTCTCCTCCGGGAACCCGGCCCGAGCAGACGGCTCGACCGGCCGCTCCGTAGCCTCCGCCGGCTGTCCCCCGAGGACATCAGCCCGGCTCGTGGCCTCGGCAACCCAACTCCGGCGTCGGTCCCGCCAGTGGACGGCCCGGCCAGGCTCCGGCCGACGAAGCTTCTTTTCGAGCCATCTCTGCCTCTGTCCGTGCTGGCACCGCTGCCTCCGGCTCCAGCTCATCGCAGAGCGGCCGAAGGTTCCTTTAACTAAGCAAGAGCAGCCTCGGGCGGCAAGGCCGACCGAGCCGAGGGACTCCTACGTCTCCGGGATACGGATACCTCACTCGTCACCTTCGCACGAGGCAACTCACACTTGGTTAAGCGGTTCAGCTAGCCGACAGGCGAGTCCTAGTGCTCGAAATGAGGACGAAACACGGCTTCACGCCAAAATACATACATGTTCAGGCCCCGACAGCCACAATGAACAGACACCAGCACTCAAGGTCCCATTACAAACGGAACTCCGGTTCCGCCCCCGCAGGTACGAACAACCCCCCACATTGGAGGGCCTGCGGGGCGACGAAACCCCTGGCGACTTACCAGCGACCTCTGCAGCAGCAGCGATGGTCCCAGGACGGACGCTGTCGCCGGAAGGATCTCGTTCGCGTCCCCACTCAAGGGACGAGAACCAGACATTAAAGCCAAAGAGCCGGGGGTCGGCCCGCAGGTGGCGCTGACGGTCCCAACGGCGGAGAAGCTTTCTCCAGCTGCCACCACCTCAGCACCGACGGCGGCGTCCACCTGTCCATCAACACCGCACCAGCGAGCGCCGGTCGCCGCAAAGCGCACCGGCAGGTCCTCACTCCCGTCCTCGCCACGAAAGCGAGGACAGAGGACGGAATGTTGCACCTTGGCTGGGCAGCAACAGTTCGCCTTCCCCGACATGGCTGGAGGGCGCCTCCTCCGTAGAGCTGGAGGATGGTTTCCACCCCCAGAAGCTGGAAGAAGAGGTGGCCCGCCGACCCGTGCGGGAGGTAGAGCTCCGGCTCGCCTCGCTCTCCGCCCCAGCAAAGATGATGAAGATCCTTGAAGCTGAGGGCGGGGCGGAGGTCGCAGCCCGGCTTGCTTCTCCCCACCATCGAACTGGTGGTCACCATCTTGGGTGACCACTGACGAGGGGATGCAGCCGGGCTACCTGATGAAAATCCTTGAAGCCGAGCGATGGCTGAAAGGTACCAACTTCCGCGAAGTTGCGTTCCTCCAACGACGACAAGACGGAAGAACCGCGGGCGCTCCCCATCCGGGGGCTCGGAAGGTGGAAGGGTGCGATGCACGAAGGGAGTACGAAGACATGGTTGCCATCCAAGGGAGTCACCCTCCTTTTAAAGGCAACTCTCCCCACTTGCGTCCTCAGCCGTCGCGGGCTAAATCTTCACCAACACGCTCCAAGGTCCCCCCTACGACACGGGGGCTAGGTCCCACACGTCATGCAAGCTGGCCCAGGACAGAAGGAGCCAAACCGCCATGCGCGGAGCGCACAACTGCCCAGCGGTTACAAGCACTCCTCCACTTTCGCCCAGACCAGCGAGTGAAAGGGCGGACCGCCATGCAGGCGGCATGCAACCGTACCAAGGGGGCGCACCCTTTCGACTCCGACGCATCCAGTGTGGGGGCCCAGGCCCACACGTCATGTAACCGACGCGCCGATTGCTATGTGCGAGAAGCTGCACCGCCACTTGCGCCAGTACCGCGCCTTCTCGACTGCGGAACCAGTGCCGCGACTCGAGGCGACCCAGCGCATGACCCAACAGTGCCAACCGAGCACATCGATCACGGGTCAGTCAGCCACGGGAGAAGGCGCGACGGTCAATATGGCCAAAAGTGGGCCGGCAGTAATGGCGGCAGCAGGCGGACGAAGCAGCGGTCAAGTCGTCTGCAGGCTCACATCCCCTCCTAGGACAGCGAGAGAGCCCTCTCCCACGGCGTGAAGACGACGCGCCCGTGTTCCATTCCTCGAACGGCTTGCGCACGCACAACGGCTGCCCCACGAACCACTTGTCCTGTCGCATTAACTCTGCGACAGGACAGGCGGCACCTTTGGCAGGCGAAGCAGGCAACGCTTCACCTCTACCGTAATGACCGCGTCAAAAAGGTACGCCACGTCGTTCAAATTCATATCCCTTTTTCTCTTCCCCTCTCTCTCTCTTGCTACAGGGATCGGGAAAGAGGATACTCCGAAAGGGATCCTTCTCTGCGAAGGAAGTGGGCCCCGAGCCCTCCTACTGATCAGAGGTTCGAAGGCTGGCCCCTCAGAAGGGTTCGGCAGCCGCCTCAGAGCACTCAGGCTCCGCGCCTACTATTGATCAGAGGTTCGAAGGCTGGCCCCTCGGAAGGGTTCGACAGCCGCCTCAGAGCACTCGGGCTCCGCGCCCACTACTGGTCAGAGGTTCGAAGGCTGGCCCCTCGGAGGGGTTCGATAGCCGCCTCAAGCCACTCAGGCTCTGCGCCCACTACTGATCAAGGGTTCGTAGGCTGGCCCCCGAAGGGTTCGACAGCCGCCTCAGAGCACGCAGAGCGAGGGATGACTCTGGGTACGTTCGATACACAACCAAGGCTCGGGCTACACTCCCGAGGTACCCTAGGACATTTCCGAGACCAGCGGGAGCGATTTTGTAACAGAATCCCATTAGAGGGAGGCATTAAGCCCTCAGACCCTATCGAACGGGACCGGGTCCGGCAAATCACCTGCAGGTACTTTTGGAGCGCGCCTTTGGCCCACTAGCTGACCCTTATCAAACGGGGCACGGGCGTCCACTCGGATCACCCGCTAGCAACTCACTGGAGACACCATGTTTGGCGCCCTCCGAGGGCAACATGGCGCTCTCCCCCCTCCTCCTTGCGGAAAGGCGACGCAGGGGCGTATGAAAAAAGCCGAGTCTGTCCTTGACCGCCCTCTCGCTCTGTGCGGAGGCTCGGAGGCTGCTCTCGCAAACCCGGCTCCGCCCAAACCGTTGACAGCGTCAACATACCAGCCCGAGAACTTGGAACCTGACTATGCACCCGGGCTACGACCAGTTTGCATGAGGGAACAACCAGACCGGCCGAAGCATCACGAAACACGCTAAGACCTCGAAGGAGTCAAACCACTCCTCCGAGGCCTCGGGGGCTACACCCGGCGGGTGCGCTCGCGCGCACCCACCGGAACGAAACGCAACCGAGAAAGGCCGGTCCCCTTGCAAAAAAGTGCGACAAAACCCTCCAAGCGAGTATCAACACTCCCTTCGAGGCTCGGGGGCTACAATCGGGGACCATAATTAGGGGTACCCCCAAGGCTCCTAATCTTAGCTGGTAACCCCCATCAGCACAAAGCTGCAAAGGCCTGATGGGCGCGATTAAGGTCAAGGCTCAGTCCGCTCAAGGGACACGACCTCGCCTCGCCCGAGCCTAGCCTCGGGCAAAGGCAGCCGACCCCGGAGGATTCACGTCTCGCCCGAGGACCCCCTCAAGGGACGGACACACCTTTGACTCGCCCGAGGCCCAGTCTTCGCGGAGAAGAAACCTTGGCCAGATCGCCACGCCAACCGACCATATCGCAGGAGCATTTAATGCAAAGGTCGACTGACACCTTATCCTGACACGCGCTCCTCAGTCGACAGAGCAGAAGTGACCGCAGTCACTTCGCCGCTCCACTGACCGACCTGACAGGAAAACAGTGTCGCGTGCCCCGCTCCGACTGCTGTGCCACTCGACAGAGTGAGGCTGATAGCAGCTAAGTCCAGTCTCGGGCGCCATGGGAAGCTCCGCCTCGCCCGACCTAGGGATCGGACTCAGCCTCGACCCCGGAAGACGGACTCCGCCTCGCCCGACCCCAGGGCTCGGACTCAGCCTCGGCCTCGGAAGATGGTCTCTGCCTTGCCCGACCCAAGGCTCGGACTCAGCCTTAGCCTCGGAAGATGGTCTCCGCCTCGCCCGACCCAGGGCTCGGACTCAGCCTTGACCCCGGAAGACGGTCTCCGCCTCGCCCGACCCAGGGCTCGGACTCAGCCTCGACCCTGGAAGACGAACTCCGCCTCGCCCGGCCCAGGGCCCAGACTCGACCTCGACCTCGGAGGAGCCTCCGCCTCGCCCGACCTCGACCTCGGACCCACCACGTCACAGGGAAGGCCATCATTACCCTACCCCTAGCTAGCTCAGGCTACGGGGAACAAGACCGGCGTCCCATCCGGCTCGCCCCGGTAAACAAGTAATTATGGCACCCCGCGTGCTCCATGACGACGACGGCTCTCAGCCCCTTATGGAAGCAAGGAGACGTCAGCAAGGATCTGACAGCCCCGACAGCTGTACTTCCACAAGGCTCAAGCACTCCTCCGATGGCCACAACATCACATGAACAGGGCGCCAAAACCTCTACGGCTGCCACGACGGCATGTACTTAGGGCTCTAGCTCCTCTCTGCTAGACACGTTAGCACAATGCTACACCCCCATTGTACACCTGGGTCCTCTCCTTACGCCTATAAAAGGAAGGTCCAGGACTCTCGTACGAGAAGGTTGGCCGCGCGGGAGAACGGGCCGACGCACGAGGCTCCCTCTCTCTCTCTCTCCCACGCGGACGCTTGTAACCCCCCTACTGCAAGTGCACCCGACCTGGGCGCAGGACAACACGAAGGTCGCGGGTTTCCCTTTGCTGTTTCTCACCCCCCTTTGTGCTCCGTCTCGCGCTGACCCATCTGGGCTGGGACACGCGGCGACAATTTATTCGTCGGTCCAGGGACCCCCCGGGGTCGAAACGCCGACAAATAGATTCAGCCATATTAATGATCTCCAGTGCTTCCTTCGTTTCTGGATCGGCTAGGGGATCGAACGGTTCCGGTGGCGGAGATAATTCAGCTAGAGAGGAAAAAAAATTAATTAGTCTGAAGCCACAAAAACAAAATCTGAAGCTGAACATCTAAAGATATTACCTATACGTTTTTCGCACTCTGCAGCTTCTTCAGCTCGCCTTGCTTCTACTCGGGCGTCATGGATGTCTTTTTCACTTTTCTTCATAATTTCATGAGCCATCTCTCGGCCACCATTCACCCAGACATCATTATAGAATTTTCCGCCCATCAAGGTTGCTTCAGCTGAAGGATCCTTCGTGACATATGCGGAAAAGGCAGCTTCGGCCTAGGCCATAGTCTTGATGTGATCGCATCCCGCATTCTCCAAGATAGCTGAAATCCCCCGAGCACCGGAAAATGCACAGACATCCCCGCGATCACTTAAGATTTCTTCAAAGCTCTCGGCCTCCCCACTTATCCATTCAATAACACCTTCAGGGTTGCCTCGTATGAAGTTTTCTTCGGTAGAATAGGCACCCACGTTGGCGAAACTAGTTTTTATTTTCTTCACACAGTCCAAGGATTTTTCAAAGCATCTTTCCTTGGATGTGCGAAGTTCTTCAACATTTTTCTCTAAATGATTTTTCCAATATTCGCTGATTTCTCGGTTAGCTTCTGTGAGTGCACATTTTTCTTTAGCTTCGGCCAGTTGCCTCCAAAGGTCTTTAATTTCAGTTTTTTGGGCTTCGACCTGGGTTTTGAAGCTAGCTTCATCTTCTTTGACTTTGTTAATCAGAGATAATAGGATTTTGTCTTTCTCGAGACCTTCGTTTCTCAGTTTAATTACCTCTGAACGAAGGTTGTTCAGGGCCATTGTATAGCCTTCATCCTCTAAATTTTTCTGTGCCCTGAGGGCATTACTAAGAATCAAGCCCTTCAAGTGGAGGAAAGAATAAGTATGACAAATAAAATACCCCATTTTTAAATTCAAATGTAATTCTTATACATTTATGCTATTATATGCTAAGCTGTCAGCAAGTTCATCCTTCGATAAAATTGAAAGGCCATCTTCCAGCTTCGGGAATCCCATGCTTTTACCTATCTCCCGGCAGACGGATATTTCTTTGTTGTCTGGGAGACAGTATAGGAAATCATCTTCATTGCTTCCATTAAACACTAATGCCCCCTTTGGATATTTCAATTTTTGGGCATACTGTCGTGCTTCTAGCATTTCTTCTTGAAATAGTTCCTTTCCCAAAGCGTGACGAATGATGTACTCAGTACTTTCTTTTGAAGCTTTGGGAGCAGGAGTTTTGACCTTTTCAGATGCAATTTGCTCTGTCTCCTTTTCTTCAACTACGACAGGATCTGTCTCAGTGGGCACAGAAGGCCCAGCTTCGGCTTCAGCTTGAACTTGCGCAGCTTCGGCTTGCCTAGTTTTGGTTTCGGCCTACGATTTAGTTTTGGCTGGAACGACTTTCTTTACGAGAACATGACTTAAGACTTTCATCGTTTCCAGCACAACATCCAACACGTTTGCCATGCTTCTCCTCTTAGGAGTGGCAGCAGAAGTCTTTTGTATCTTCGACAGATCTGCCTCTATTGGAAGGCTCAAAATCTCTGGCATCTTCATTGTTTCTTAAATTTTTGGCTTTTTAGCCTTATCAACCTTTGTTTCAACCAGCTTGACTGTAAGCACCTTCGGCATTACAGGCGGCTCTTCAGTGCTCTGTGCAGTCGAGACAGTTTCTTTTATTTCGGTAGCAGAAGAGGTCCCTGCGCCAAACTCAGGCACCACGGTCGGTTCAATGTAACGCGGCCGATGCATAAGAACCTTCACCTTTTTGCCCTTCGGCACAGGTTCAACTGGGGTGGCCGAAGCAGCAGCTTTCCTCTTTTTCCCTGTCCCCGCAGTGGGTAGCGGTAATCAGGGTAAACGAAGCCAATGGCGTCAAAAACTCTGTTCAATCTCTTCTTTCCCCGACCTCCGAAGGCTGCAGACAGTGCATTATCTTCTGCCTTGGAATATGCTCCAAGTAGTTCATCACTTGTAGCTTTGATACACTTCAGCCAGTCGTCGTTTGGCTCATCAAACTTCTCCCTGAATCTGAAGGTATACTTCAGCCGAACCAGACCACCTTCGCTAGAGTCGGTGGTGGTCTCCTTTGGCATTTCCCAGCTGTCTATAAGCGACCATACCCTGAAGGCTATATGTTCTTGAATCAAATCTCTTGTCCCAATAAAGGAGCAAATAGTGCTGAAGGCCCTTTGACATGCTTCAACTGTCTCATCAATTTCTATCTTCGACCTTCGAAGGCCGAAGCGGGACCAAATGGGGTGCATGATGACTTCCTTAATGTCTTCCCTTGCTTTCAAATCATTCTTCACATAAAACCATTCTTCCATCCAAGCTCTGGGCCATCTCTTCCGAAATGTCGGCACCGGGTGGCTTGCGTTGTGGCGAGCGATAAATCCATAACAACCGAAGTTGTTGTGATACTGTTCTTTACCCATGGCCTTCGTCTCATATAGAAGTTCGTGCATACTACAGAAGCACTTCACGCTTGGCTCTAGCCCTTGACTCCTTACTACCCAGACAAAAATCCCCATCCTTATTATAGCTTCGGGGGTAATCTGATGGAGGAAGATATGGTAGGTTTTCAACACTTCAACTACAAACTTGCTCAAAGGGAACCGAAGCCCAGCCTTGAAGAAGCTTCGGTAAATTACAACTTTGTTTTCCTCAGGGGCAGGGACGTTGTTGTCTCCTCCAGTGCTCACAATAGACATGTCCCAAAAGTACCTTCCTCTCATGCTCTCAAGATGACTCTGTTTGATGGTTGATTTTCTGAAGATTGAATGGCTTGGCCGCCAAGGCCGATCCTCAGAATCCTCATCCCCACTTTCCACATCATAGCTATCGCTGTCACCAGTATCTTCAGATAAACCTTCCAGTATCTCTTTAGTAATTTTCTCTGTGTTTGTTTTTGCCATCGACTCAACAAATCTAGCAATATAAGGATCCATAGCCTTCTTCTCCTCAAACAGCTTCGTCTCTTCAGTCAACCTCGTCTCCGCAACAACTTCTTTTCCGGAGACATTATTTCTCCAGACATGGAGAAAATGCGTCTTTTAAACCGAAGCTCAGAGAGCTTGAAAATCTAGCAAGCGCTAGTGAGCAAGAGCTATAAGATTGAGAAAATAATGCAAATGGCAGAAACAGCGTATCAAATGCAGCTGGTGTGAGTTCTTATTTATACGCCCAGTGTGCTGCAAAATGTGGGGCCCCATCTGTCATTGTTTATTGCTATTCTAGCAAAGGGAAGGTGTTTTTTCGGACCTTCGGCTTAAGGCCTTCGTCCATGTCACAGTCTGAATTCGTTATCTTAACAAATTAATACTGCGAGGGGCTACTATTGGGGGCCTTCGTCTTCCAAAGGTCCTCAAAAACATGATTTAACAATGTTTTCCAAGTGTAACATATGAACAGGTACCTTCGGATTCGTGTCAAAACCATACACGATGTGAAAAGCATGGTCGTGACGAAGGCTGATGTTGCTCCGAAGCTACACGCAAGGGAGCTTCGGCTCAATGACGGAAAAAGGAACCGACTTAAAGGGGAAAAGGCTATCTAGTCCCCGTTGGGTTGTCCATAAGTCAATAGTAAATATGAAGGGCATGAATGTAAATTTTTACACAGGTTGCGCCCTGTACCTATAAATAGATGAACAGTACCCCCGTACTGTTCACGCTGACTTGTACTTGCTCGTGCGTCACGCTTGTACTTTCACCTTCTATCAGGCTGAAGGTACAAATGTAATCTTATGTTATTCTTATTCATTCATGATTATATAATAAAAGATATACTGTGATGTCTTATAATCATCCATGTCATTTCTCATTTTTTATATGCTTCGTATTTCATTGACATATGCTGTGATTATGAAGGTACATCCTTCATAACCTTCATCCGAAGATCATTATATCCTTAGGGAAATAATGCTTCGAAGGACGAAGGACATTAACCATTAACCTATTTTTGTATTGCCTTGTTCTTAACTCATAGCATTTTAGAACAAGTCCCCAATAATACCAAACCTTAATAAAAGTAATAGAACAAAATTAATACATAATCCCATGCAATGCAAATGACAAATTGAATTTAAGTTCCATAAATTAATCATGCGAGAGTCCTGAGCTGCTCATGACCGCGAGCACGACTAGTATACCAGTTTTACACTCTGCAGAGGTTGTACCCTGTACCCACAAGTCGTGTTACCCATCTGCCAAGGGATCGCGACTCCCATACACCTCTACTAAGGAAGCGAGGCAGGGCAACACTACAAGGCCTTTACAAAGTTCCACTAGCTTCCGAAAACCTACTACAGTTTATGGGAAGAGCACTTGCAAGAATCCCCCGTCTGACCGCCATCGCAACAAAATCAACCCGAGAACCTCCTTGCATGCAACTCCCCTACTGCCCTTGCCCCTTTCGGGTAAGGTAGTCTTCCACTAGCTTTCCTAATTAGTCAGCCAAGGGCATCCCATACTACCCTTGTGGTGGCACGTGTTTCTCAAGTTAAGCTCCTTGTTCCAATTAACATTAATGATCTTGACATGAACATAATTAGAATAACAAAATAACTGGAACATGGATATAATAAAATATTATCCCAAAACCATGTAAAGCAATAGCAAAACTACCCAAGTGATTCAGGGATAACAAGGTAAAGAGATAAACAATCTAGGGTAACCTATCGGGTCCCATCAAAATTAAGCCTATGCATGGTAAATTATTATAAAGAATATTGTTGGGTAACAAAAGTGGTCAAGGGCACAACTTGCCTTCAATGAGCTCCTGCTCATCTACTTCTATCTGCTGGGCACCAGGATCCTCAGTCACAGGCTCTTCTACTCGCCACAATACAAACAAGCACAGTATAGAGAGAAAATTAACATCACACCAAACATGTAAACCAAATACATAATAATAATCTACACATTGAAATAAAATCCTAGGAACAGGAATCATAAATTTTGGAGTTATAGATTTTAAGATATGAATTTCCAAAGGTTTTATGTGCTTAAAATAGGATTAAGTTGGAAATTATTTTTATTATTGTTTTCATGTCAAAACAGAGACTCTAGGTGATAAACAATAATATACAAAATTTTAGAAACTGGAATGGATCAATTTGGAGTTCATATGAATTTTCTATGATTTATACAAGTTCTAGCAATTATTTTTGCACTAAAAATCTATTTCTAATTACTTTTCTCTGATTTTTCTAAATCTCTGGACTGGGCACCAAATACCAGAGAGAACAGGGGTCTCGGTGCAATAAATCCCAAGACACAGAGCGCCTTTCCCAGTGGACTGCAGGTTAAATCTCTAAAAACTGAGGGGCGCATATGTAAAATGAGCCAGCGAAGGGGTATCGCTCGCCGTGGGTCGTTGGATCCTCCCTAAATGGCCCGGATTAAATTAATTCCTGGTGGAGCTAGCATTAAATGTACGCTGATGAGTTCAAGATCAGCGGTCCTGATTTAATGACTCGAAGGGGTACGCCCAGGATCGATCTAGACCATTCCCTACACGATCGACGGTCGAGAGCCAACTCCCTCTAGATCTAATCCTAGCCCTACAACGGTTGATCAACGGTCTGCTGGCTTTCTTCTACCTTCCGCATAGGCTTGCGCGCGCACTACATCGCGGCGGCGGCCAGGACACTCCACCGCCAACGCACGACTGGAAATACGTCGAGGCACAGAGGGAAAAATGCTCACCACAATAGATACGAACCGGTCAGCGATGTCACAGCGGAGACGGAGCTTACGGAGGCGCGCGATTCCACGCTAAGACGCGGTCACTGGAACTTGACGTGCACGGTTTCGTCGGTCACCATTTGTCGTGGAAGCCCAAGACCCGTGAAGAAGCAACGCCGACCGATCACCCAGCTCCCCCGCGCACACTGGGACTCCACCCATATTACACCGGCGAGATCCACGTCGCTTCTACCCCGCCGACGGCAAACGCCGCAGCGACACCACAGCCGGATCTCCCTCCGCGAGCCGGGGCGTGAAGGCAACACGATAGTCTTTCCAACTCTCGGTGCTCGCAACGACGTCAAGCGACCCTAGAAATTGCTCTATGGAGGTGCGGGGCAAGGATCCAGGGAGTCAGGTGCCCCCAATATACCCCCTACCGCGACTGAGAAACGGTTATGCACGCGCGTCTTTCGGAGCTCACGTTCACCGAAATCACGGAGGACGCGCTAGTCTGGTATGGCGTGGGGGCATAGCCTGACGCCTGGACTCGTGGTGCCAGTGGTAGGAGTAATCGCTTAAGCGCTGATCGAGAGACTAGGTAGCGGGCCCATGTGGACAGCCAACCGAGGAGCTGGTGCACGCGCCTACGGACGGAAACCGGCTGATGCCGGGCAGCACGAAGTAAAGTCAAGTGGGCTGAGTCTTAGGGTTTTCAGCCCACGCGCATATCTTTCCTTTTATTTATTCTTTCCTTTTCTGATTTATTTTTCCTCTTTGTTTTTAGAATTTAAATTTGAACTTGAATTTGGTCCTGAGATTCATCAATGGTCAAAGTGTACCAAGTTCAAATTTTGGAGTAAGGAAATACGTATTTTATTTTACCCCATTTGTTTAGTGTTGTTGTTTTTTGTTTCTCAATTTTTTCTAGAATTGACTTTTAAATCTTAAATTCCCCTTTGGGTATTAATATATTTTCTTTTCGTATGATTTTTATACTGTCACAAGATTCATACAAAAAATGAAAACCAGCATGATGCATATTTCAGTTGAGTATCATTTGTTTTAATTAATCACTCTTTATTATAGGTATGCTCTTTGTTATGATGAATATATGGCACACCAAATAAGGAGATCAACTATACTCCCACTGTATACATTTTTGGATATTACACAAGGTGATCCCCTATCGTCTATGTTGTTTATTTTGGCCATTGACCTGCTACAAAGGATCATTGAATTAGAAGTGAAAGCAAAATCTTCTCAAGTCGGTCATCCCACGACCAGCCACTCTCCACTACTCTCTCTATGCCGATGACACTAGAATCTTTATCAACCTAGAAGCGACCTACCTTCATGCCCTAAATGGTTTGTTACAAGCATTCAGTGCTTGCTCTGGACTTAGCTTCAATATGTCGAAGACAGAAATTTACCCCATCAGGTGCCATACCAGGTGGGGCATGTGGCAGATGCCTTAATCCAAAGCATCCCTAAAAAATTGCCACTTTCCCAAGAATATACCTTGGCCTGCCCCTTCATATCAGAAATCTCCGTAGGATTGATGTGCAACCTCTGATTGATAAGATTCAGGCCATGCTGTCAGGATGGAAGGGGAAGTTGATGTCTAAAGCAGGGCACGAGATCCTTGTCAAAACAACGCTCTCCTCGCAACCACTTTACCACCTCATGTTTTCCCAGCCCAAAAATACTTGATCAAGAAAATCGATAAATTACGCCGTAGTTTCCTTTTGAAAGGGGAGGAACCGGGAAACACTTATGGCAGGCTTTGCCTAATAAATTGGAATTCCACTTCTAGGCCTAAATCCCTTGGGGGCCTAGGCATTCTTGACCTCGAGCATTTTGCATGGGCACTCCATTTACGATGGTTATGGTTTTAATGGAAGAACAAAGATCACGTCTAGGCAGGGCTAGATATCCCTTGTTCAAAGGTTGATAGAGCCCTATTTCACGCTTCAACTAGGGTCACTAATGGAAATGGATATGTTACATTCTTTTGGTAATCCAACTAGCTAGTTCTTCGGCTCACGCCTTAGCTCTTTTCACTTCGAGAAGACCAAACAGAACAAGATCACTATTAGATAGGCCATCGAGGGTAAGTGGGTAATAGATGTGTCTCCCACATGCTGCCGGTGGAGTCACCGATGGAAATTATAGAGTTCGTGTTTCTTTAGGAGGCCATTAATGAGGTGGCTCTATATCCTACCAAGGAGGACGATATAAGTTGGAGGTGGACTTCATATGACGTGTATACCACCAAAAGCACTTAACTTGCCTAGTTCTAGGGCAGCCTGCCTAGGCTTAGGCTCTTGTCGATATCCGGAGGGCAAAGATAGAACCTAAATGTCGCTTCTTCACATGGACTTTGAGGCATAGGAAAATTCTCACAGAGTCATGGCTAGCAATTTGTTGCATAGGGGATGGTTGCATGACCCAATTTGCAAGCTGTGTGGGCAAGAGCTGGAAAATACTAACCATCTTTTCAAAGGTTGTGTGTTCACCAAGGAGGTTTGGAATCTTCCACTCATTTAGTTCAGTCTTAATGCTCTCCATGCTGTATACTGCCATGGATCATTTATACATTGTGGAGAAAGATTCATCTAAAAGTTGTAAAGCATCAGTGTTGGAGCGGAGGCTGAACATGACCTTGATCTGTCTAACCCGGCTATGACCAGACATTTTTGTATACAGGTGCATCGAGCGAAGGGTACATCAGATCAGGCATGCAACAGTCTCTGCTCCTCTCTCTTCGATAGGGGCTGAAGGCGAAGGTCCACGTCAGGCGAGGGGGGCTCGCTGCAGCCTCATACGCACCCTGAAGGCCTTCTCCTAGACAGCGAACTCCTAGTCCCAGCGAAGGCAATGACGTGACTTCGCAGAATCAAGGGTGTGGTACACAAGCGAAGGACATGATAGATTACTGGGAGACCCAGGCTCTGCCCCATAGTCACCTGGGCCCACTTGTAAGCCCCCTTGCTAGGTAGATTTTGTTGTATGTCAGAATTATTGTACTCCGTCTATTGTAATGACCCCGATAAGGGGAATATTCCAGGAATGTAGTAGGTAACCGAGGGTATAGCAATACTTGGGAACCCATTGCCCATTCCAGTTACCTATAAATACCTCTACCCTATACACGGATGGGACCCAGAGCTGGTCGTGGCCTTCAAATCACTAAAGCAGTATCTATTCGAGCTAGCAACCTTGACCAGCCTAGACCCCGCTTCCCCCTTTCTCTTATACATTGCAACCTCCCACAATGTAGTCAGCGCAGCCCTAGTTCAAGAGAAACTCAAAGGCGGCAAACCACAACATCACCTAGTCTATTTCATATTCGAAGTCCTCACCAATTCAAAGTGCAACATGATAGAGCTAGAAAAGATAGCCTATGCAGTCATAATGGTCTCATGCAAACTCAGACACTATTTTGAGGCCTATAAGATAAGGGTCCTCATAGACCGAGGCCTCAATTATTTGTTCAGGAATCCTGAGGCGTCCGTCAGAATAGCCAAGTGGGCAGCCAAACTCTCCGGCTACAACATCATATTCGAACCAAGAACCACAATCAAATAACAAGTCCTCGGCGGCTTCATAGTCAACTAGACAGGGCCTTCAACCTCCAACCACCATAGCACAAATAAATGCACGAACAACAAAGCAGAATATGAAGCTATCATCCTAGGACTTCGCAAACTCATAGCCCTCGAAGTAACAACGTGCATAGTCAAAACTGATTCCAAGATTGTTGCTGGGCAAATCAAGAAAGATTGCATAGCCAGGGAGCTCGTCCTCATGCAATACTTATCAGCTGTGCGGAGGCTAGAGAAATAGTTGAAAGGATTCATACTCCAACATATAGAAAGAAGTAAGAATGAAGAGGCTAACATGTTAGCGAAGGCAGCAGCAAGGGGTGACCCATACGCTCGGATGTATTCTTCCACACAATAGGCACACCAGTGGTGAGAAACCTCGAAGGCCTCAAAATCACAGATGAACCTGTAGGCCAAAAAATCGTAAACCTGATAATGACCTAGGACTCAGGAGCATCCATAACCTTGTACCTTCAGGGCCTCACTATCACCCCACTGATTAGGCCGAGGCCAAAAGGCTAAAGCACCGAAGTCGTGACTTCACAATAATAAAAGGGCAACTATAAAAAAAGGGATTGAGTCAACCATTGCTCAAGTGTATCACAGCGGTCGAAGGCATCAAGCTCCTTCGAGAAGTCCATAAAGGCATCTGCGGTTCTCACTTGGGACCTAGAGCCCTCGCCGCCAAGGTCATGCGCCAAGGGTTCTATTGGCCAGCCATCGTGTGTGCAGCAAAACATGTAGTCCGCTCGTGCGAGGCATGCCAGGAATTCTCATCTCGAGTAGGGGCACCTTCGTAGTACACAAAAGCTAATCACCCACACCATGCCTCTACAACGGTGGGGGCTCGACATAGTCGGACAGCTACCCGCCACGTAGGGCAACCTCAAATTCACCTTCGTCGCAGTGGAATACTTCACCAAGTAAATTGAAGCAAGGACCATATCCACAATCACAGCAAAGACAACACAAAAGTTCTTCTGGCAGAATATTGTCTATCGCTTCGGAGTCCCCTCTGAGTAGACGGTGGACAACAAAAAACAATTTGACAATCAAGACTTTAGTGAATTTTGTGCTTCTATCGGTACATGCACAGCCTTCGTATCTGTCTACCATCCACTGTCCAATAGAGTCATGGAGCATGCAAATGGCAAGATCTTCATGGCAATCAAAAAGAGGCTGCTAGAAGACAAAAAAGGCAAGTGGGCAAAGTAGCTACCCGAAGCAGTATGGGCGCTAAACACAACGGAGTCCCACCCCACAAGATTCATGCCATTCAGGTTGATGTATAGAGCCAAAGCGATGACTCCACAGGAACTCAAGCACGGCTCACCTCGGACCAACCTCAACACGACCCCAGACATCGATGAACTAGCAGCAAAAGACCTCCTCGATGATGACTGGGTTGAGGCCCTCAACGCACTAAACAAATATCAAGCAACAACAAAAAGCTAAAGGGAAAAGCCATCATCCCTAAGGAGTTTGAAGAAGGGACCTCGTCCTCATCAGGACAACAAAAACAGAATTCAAGGGCAAACTTGAACCAAAGTGGGAAGGATCCTTCATCATCAAGAAGAAGACGTCTTCGAACTCATATAGACTTGCAAGTCAAGCAGTACATACCCCAAACATTCTTTGAACATAGTCAATTTGAGAAAATACTACATGTAGGACAACACGCTGGCAGGGCCTTCACGCCCTTGTAAGGACATTTTATACACTTCTTCATTAGGCACGTGTTCTTTTCTTCGCAGCGGGCGATATTTTTAATGAGGCGGCTCCATGTAATAATAAAATATAGGAAATCCCCCACAAGAAAAAGTACTACGAAAAAACATTGAAAAAAGGCCACGATGAAGGCCTTCAATATTTGACAAAAAGATAGTCACCACGACGGCAAAAAATCAAGTTAGCCATCATGTGCGACAACATGACTCCAAGCAAAAGTCACCTAAGGTTGCAGCCGGACTAGCACAAAAAGTGTGTGAAGACACCTAAGGGTGTGAAGTCATCCTAGCAGACACAATGACTCTGAGCAAAAGGATCCTAAGAGTGCAGCTGGATTAGCACAAAAAGTGTGGGAAGACACCTAAGGGTGGGAAGTCGTCCTAGCAGATGCATAGGCTCTGAGCAAAAATCTCCTAAGGTTGCAGCCGGACTAGCACAAAAAGTGTGCAAAGACACCAAGGGAACGAAGTCATCCTAGCAGACACAATGACTCCGAGCAAAAGTCGCCTAATGGTGCAACCGGACTAGCACAAAAACTGTGCGACGACACCTAAGGGTACAAAGTCACTATAGTAGAGAAAACAACAACAATATAGTCGTCACTCAGAAAAGGGGGGCGAGGGCAGCGTTTTGCATCAAAGTTGCCAAGCGATGACAATACACAGATCAAAGTCCCAAAGTCCTCGCCTTTAATTCACAAGCGCATTATTTAGATTTACAAAGGCTCCTCCTTTGGAACAAGACTAGTGAAAGTCGCCTAGAGGGGGGGGGGTTAATAGGCGAAACCTGAAATTTATAAGCTTTGAATACACACTTCACCCAAGGTTAGGGTTAGAAATAAATACTAGTGAGTTCGGAGTGCGGAAGATAGTTCCTCTTGCTATGAGTTGCTCAATCAATGCAGATAACTTTGGGAGCCAACTCAAAACAATATGAGCAAGAGAACTTGAGAGAGAGAGGATAGGGGAGAAACAAATTGAGTGATGAAGATCAACACAAATGAACACAGTGATTTGTTTCCCGAGGTTCGGTTCCAAGAAACCTACTCCCCGTGAGGAGGCCACAACGGCCGGGCCTATTCCAACCCTTTCCCTCTCTCAATCGTTCACTTAGACCGGTCGAGTGCTTCTTCTTAATCACATAGGCCACTAAGACCTCGCAAGGATCACCACACAATTAGGTGTCTCTAGCTAGCTTTACAAAGCACTAAGAAAGATTAGAGTGAGAAGAAGAAACAAATCCAAGCAACAAGAGCAACAAAAGAAACACAAGTCACCCTCTCTCAAGTCACTAAGCACTTGATTTGATTTTGGAGCTTGGAGAGGATTTGATGCTTTGATTGTGTCTTGGAGTGTATGCTTTTTGCTCTTGTATTGAATGAGAAGAGTGAGAAGCTTGGATTGCTTGAATGGTGGTGGTTGGGGGGTATTTATAGCCCCAACCACTATTTCAGTCGTTGTTGTCGATGGGCACACCGGATAGTCCGGTGGTGCACTGGACACTACACTGTTCACTGTCCGATGAGTGCCATGTTCGCCGACCGTTGGGGTTTGGAGCTGTTGACCATTGAAGTCTTTTGTCTTCTTACGGCACCGGACAGTCCGGTGCGTTCTGACTTTGTAGACCGACTTCTGTACTGCTGACTGCTCCGCAGTCAGCGTAGTTGACCGTTGGGCAAGTTTGACCATTGCTCCGTTGGCTCACCGGACAGTCCGGTGGTGCACCGGATAGTCCGATGAATTATAGCGGATGCGCGCTGAGAAAACCCGAGAGCGACAAGTTCGCGAGGTGCTCGGCTAGGGCACCGGACAATGTCTGGTGCGCCACTGGCTCCACCAATTTTTGTATGTTCCAAACTTTGTAGAATTCCCTCAAGTCTTTTTCTTGGTATGTTTATGTTGAACTTTATGCACCTGAGAGAAATAGGAACTAGGCAAACTAGTTAGTCCATAAGGTTTGTGATGGATGAAAAACATAAAAATCGATTATAGGATGTAATACCCAGTTTGTAAATGATAAGAAGGAGATAATTCCCTTATATGTTTTGCCCTCTATTTATTTGAACATGTGAACAACCACATTTGAACTGATTAATTAGCTAATGACACCTAAGTGATATATGCATCATGTTGGAGTTTATTTGTGCGTGCATTGGATAATAATGATAATAATATTAATAGAAGTACATTAATGTCCAAATTTGGATTTAAGATCTAGTTGCAATCTAGAATTTGGAGAAAAAGAGAAGAAAAATGCCATACAAAATAAAGAAAATAAATACAAAAATAAATGAAACGTTTTTAGACTTGTATCTGTAATTTATACACTTGACTTGGGTACAAAATTCACAACAATATTTGAACTCAAATGAAGATTCAAAAATAAAAAGAAAAGGGAAAGCAGAAAAGAAATAATAAAAAGAAAAAAACAGGAGAATTGGGTCGTATCCTCCTCAACCGACCCACTAGACCTTTGTGACCGCGCGGCCCAGGTAGCTAAACTCGGCGCCGATGGGTGGGTCCCACCGGTCAGCCGTTCAGCTCGTGCCTTCTCAGCCTGTGTTGATGCCGTGTGGGCCCGGTCCATCAGCCACTCACGCACGCGCGCCGTCCGAGCCATTCTTACACTACCGCGTGGGCCCCACTTCATCAGTTATTCTCCCCAGCGCCGCTGACTATTGGGCTCGATGACCCTGTATATCTTCCCCCGCCGCCGAGTCCGCGTCGTCGCCAAACTCGCTGCTGCCGCGCAATTCTTGCGAAGTGGGTACGACCGACGCAGCAGGGATATAAGCCTACGCCTCAGAACTCCCAGTTCCCATCTCCGCTACAGAAAACCCCAGCACCAGAGAGGTCAAGGAGAGGAGTGTCGCTTCCATGCGCCATCTCAAGCGAACCTGCGATTCAGTCTCGGGCAACTCACGTGGGTGGCCAACAGAAGATTGCAGAAGCGCGCTCGGGGTTCGCCTGTGCCATGGGCGGACTGGTGTACCCGGAATTGCTCGTCAGAGCGGGAGCGCTGCCGTCGTCTGCCTTCTACCATGGGCAGGGATCTTCGCGGCATAATCAGTGGTATGACCTACCCCATCGCGTTCACTGTTCTCTAGAGTTTGTGTAGATGCGCACCATTTAGCTGTAGGAGCTCTGGCGTCGCAACCCAGGTGTTCGCCGGAGTCCACCACCGCGGCCGGACGCGCCGCCGTGCGTGGTCAGCAACCGGGGGGGTGAGATGATCCTCTGACCATCGATTCCCCACTGAACGGCCTCGATTAGACAGGAAATAACCCTTCGGGATTGTGACACACGGACCGTTGCGATTGAATCCGAGGGTTGACCGCTGATCGTGCCTCATAAAACCCTGGTCGTTGGATCTGGATTCGAGACTCCACATCGCGTACCGGTTCATGGAAACCTAGATCTAATCTGAGCCACTAGTATTTAATCGGGCGGTCGAGACTAGATCATACCCCTTCGGTCGTGTCAGTTTTGCATAAGAGCCCCTAGGGTTAGTAGTAATCAACCCGCAGTCCACATTCGGTATAAACTAATTACTGGTAGGCCCTAGAATCTTGTAAGCTAGCCCCTGAATTCTCTGCTATTCGTGCGCGCGGTACAGAAGGATAGAAAATCAGAGTAATTAATTTAGAAAATGATTTTCAATGCAAAAATAATTCCCAAATCTTGTTTAATTAAGAGAAAATTCATTTTAATTTCTTTTTAATCCATTCCAGTTGCATTAATTTTTTATTAATATTTTTTATCACTTAGTAACTCTGTTTTAGCATGAAACCTAGGGTAAAATTAATCACTTGGTTAATTTTGTACCAAACACATAAAGACTTTGGAAAATCATAACTTAAAATCTACAACTCCAAATTTAGTGATTCTTGTTCCTACGATCTCGTTGCGATGCGTAGAATATTATCATGCATTATGTTCCTCTATTTAGTGTGATGATTAATTTCCCTTGTACCATATTTGTTTGTATTGTGGCGAGTAGACGAGCAAGTGATTGAGGATCCAGGTGTTCAGCAGGTAGAAGTTGCTGAGCAGGAGCTCATTGAAGGCAAGTTGTGCCCTTGACCACTTTTATTTACCCAATAATGTTCTTTATAATCATTTTGGCATGCATAGGCTTAATTTTGATGGAACCCAATAGGTCACCCTAGTTTGGTAATCTTTACACCTTGTTTATCCCTGAACTTTTGTGTAGTCTTTGTTATTGCTATATATGGTTTTGGGTGTTGAGATACTTATTACATATGGTCATTCTTTATTATTATTATTGTTCTATTTCTGTTCATGATAAGACTATTATGTTAATTGGAACATGGAGCTTAACTTGAGAAACACGTACCACCACAAGGCTTGAATGGGATGCCATTGGCTGACTAATTAGGAAAGCTAGTGGAGGTCTACCTTACCCGAAAGGGGCAAGGGCAGTAGGGGAGTTGGCGTGTAGGGAGGTTCTCGGGTTGATTTTGCTGTGATGGCGGTCAGACGGGGGATTCCTGCATTGAGCTTCCTGGAAACTGTAGTGGGTTTTCCGAAGCTAGTGGAACTTTGTAAAGGCCTCGTAGCGTTACCTTGCCTCGCTTCCTTGGTAGAGGTGTATGGGGTCCATACAACCCCGTGGCAGATGGGTAACATGACTTGTGGGTACATGGTACAACCTCTGTAGAGTGTAAAACTAGTATACTAGCCATGCTCACGGTCATGAGCAGCTCAGGACTCTCGCATGATTAACTTATGGAATTAAATTCAATTTGTCATTTGCATCACATTTTGGTTTATTATTAATTTTGATCTATTATTACTTTGGTTTGGTATCTACTTACATTTAGTAACTGCTAATAAAATTTGACCAACTTATTAAAAGCAATGCTCAGCTTTAACCCTTATTTCTTGATCAGCCTTACACTTCACATGAACTCTCACCTTTGGTGAGTTCATGCACATTATTCCCCACAACTTGTTGAGCTATGATATTTTGTGAGCTCACCCTTGCGATATATAATCCCCCCCCACATGAGAAGAACAGGTGCTCCAGAAGGAGCCCTACAATGAGGAGTACGAGCTTATCTAGGTGGCGTCTCCCAGTCAGCTTTATGGCGCCAAGGATTAATATTTAGTTCACTTTACTGTTATCATTTATTTATGTAAGACTTCCGCTATGTAATAATGATATTTGTGACATTTATCTCTATACACTTTGTCATTATATGTGATGTTCTTCTTTGGCGCACATATGAGACACACCCAACTTTATCCCTTAAATCTGAGTGTAACATAGGAAATAGTTAAGCCACTTTCCCTATCAACTAGCTTCCCGAAAGTTATACAATATGAGCTCAAGCTCTTCACCCTCGAAGAGCGCCCTAAGCTCCTGCTCTTCAATGCGACAAGGACCAAGGACCCCTTCATACGTCTCAGTTCGTAGAATCCGATGAGATTCTTCCTCTGACCGCACCCTCTACCCTTCACGAAGGTGTAAGGATGTCACACCCAACGCCTCGTGGAGCGAAACCTAGGAATGAGGTCCACCCAATCCCATGCACCGCCGTCTACGACTGCCTTCGCGATCGTGTATAGACGAATAGGCACTCCCTAACTTTCATTTTAAAACACCAACACGGCTCCTTTTGCCCTTTATCGCGGGCATCGGGGCCCATTCGAGGGCCCCTCATTTGCTCTAGCTTCCACAGCGAACACAATATCCAACACAATAAAAAATCCTAAGTCCTCCTCGGACGACTCCCCGTCCATCCTCGCGAAGGAACTCAAACACCCTTCGCTATCCGACGACCACGAACTAAACTTAGAGCGCTTGCCGCTATTCATAGGTAGACTCTAGGAAGTCAGTGGCGTGACGCATTCGACAGCCCCAATGATATCCTTCCCCATGTCTGGGAAGCTAAAATTTACCTGCACAGGCCCAATCATCGGAACCTACGTAGGGACCAAATTTAGTGTCAATGTACATCACAAGTACCACCCCAAAGAAATGTCTTCATCCCTATTACACCTTCTCGTCAGCAGAATGGCACAAATCCCCGCAGCGCTGGGATCAACAAGGTCGGTCCCCACACGCAACGACTGCTCCTCCACACCCGTCTCACTAACACCACCGTCTAGAGTGGCCAGCGAGCCTTCCAAGCCGGTGAGGTCTTCGATCTCTTTGCCCCTTAATGCCTATGGAAAGAAAAGACAAAACATTAGAGATCACGTACATAAAACACTGCTTTCCACCCCAACCAAAGAAAAGGCCTTCACCTGCTCCAACGCACGACCGACCCTTTCCCTAACGATAGAGTGACCATGCAGCCCCCACATCCTATCATATAGTGCTCCAGTAGACCACTTCAGTAAAGCGTCTTTGACTTGTTACACCTCCCAGTTGAAGTCCTCATTGCCCTGATCAAAATCCTCAAAATGACGACAACCTTCGCAGGACAGGGCAATGGCAGCACCTTCGCAAGTGACGAGGGAGGTGTAAGACACCAAGCCCATCGCGATTGATGGGAGTGTCTCTAGCTCCTCTGCAGCCAGCCAAAGAAGCGAGTCCCCAACTCCCCCTAGATCTATCGAAGGGGGATGTCTCACCACCCAGATCACGATAAGCTTCAACATAGAGCGTGTGAGCTCGACCCACACCGCCCCGCGTGGCAGCCTCCACATTATCGTGATAGGTCTTCGTGTTTTTCGCCTCCACTCCAGCGCAGCAGAGCGCTCCCGAGCGGCCTAGACCTCTGTCTGTGACTTGACCATAGACTCCTTCTGCTCGCCCAGCTGGTGACTGAGGCCCTTGTTCTCCTTCTCAAGGGTGCCAACCTTGTCCAGAAGATTGCGACTCTTATTTACGGTAGCAGACTTGTCCTGGATAGATTCAGTCTTCTGAGCCCGAAGATGCTCAACCTTGTCCTCCAGTCATTTCTTTTCAGAACGCAGCTGTGAGGTCGCGAGGTCCACAAGCGCCCTAGACACCACTTGTTCAGTAAAAGCAGCAACCTGCCACAAACATACTTTGTCACACCAAAAAAGTAAGGGAAAGAAAACCGCTTACATAGCGTAGCTGCCTCACAGTAGCCACCACAACACCACTAGATGCAACTCCTCGGCGACACCTCTGCCTCCATCAAGAATAGCGCAGAACTGCGCCACGGGTCAGACGTTGTTTCAGCTGCAGACTTTGCCTGGGCCGCAACCACCTAGTCAGACCCCAACCCTGCAACAAAAACCTTAGTCGGTAAAAACAAAAAAAAACACAGAACGAAATCTTTCAGAGACGAACGAAACACTTACCACCCGTAGTCAACCTAGTGTGGGCATCAAACACGCTGACACCTTCAAGCAGATAGTCATCGATAGAAAGTTACTGGGCCATTGCGAAGACTCCACTCTCCTCAGCACCCCTCGCTGCTCCACCCTGGCCAGCTTTGCCAGGTGAAGGCATCCCCATAGCGGTAACAACCAGTGCCGTGGGCGAAGGCATCGTCGCGGTAGAGGCGGCAGCCTTCGTGCCAGTACAAAGCGCCTTCGCCTCACGTCGAGGGTCCACTAGCTGCAGCGGAGCCTTTCGTTTCTTCCACGAAGACTCTTGGTGGTCCTTGTCCATCACAGCTATTACAATAGTGTCAATCATCCGCCTGTAAGGAAAAACCTTAAAATACCGAGCCAGAAAAAACGTAAAATTATTATCGCCGGAAGCCACGGGAATGGGGTATTTTCTGTGCCACTCACCCTAGTTACTTTCAACATCCGAGAAGATGCTTCCTAAATGTAAGGCAAGGTCATGACCTCCCCTAGCTCAGCGCACGTCTCTGCTAGCTCCTCATCAAATTTTCCCAAGGCCTTCGCCACCTCAGATGTCTTCGCCAAACCCTTCATTTTAGCCTCAACCCTTTTCTTTTTTTTCTCACTGCCAGAGCCACAGCCTTACCCTTTGAACACCCTTTGTCCATGCTGCCACGTTTCACCACACCCTTTCTCTTACGATCATCAACATCCCTAGCATCATCAGAGCCCTCCTCAGGATATGAGCCATAACAGAGACTGTCTAGCTCGAACACATGATTTAACCTTACATTCGAACCTTGCATGTACCAACACCTCGGCATCTCTGTCTTTGTCAAATACTTCCCAAC
Source organism: Zea mays (assembly GCF_902167145.1). Lineage (NCBI taxonomy): Eukaryota > Viridiplantae > Streptophyta > Magnoliopsida > Poales > Poaceae > Zea > Zea mays. The sequence continues at coordinate 146,830,561 of NC_050100.1, forward strand.
AATTTTCACTGCCTCTGCCTCCACCTCCCTGACAAAAGCCACAGTTTCTCAACCACGCAACTCAATGGTGAAGGCGGGCTCAACACCATTTTATTCTTTAAAAAAGGCATCGGGCGTAGCTTCACCTCACCCACCTCCCAACCGTGCACAAGCGACCACACTCCGCAGGTAATGAACTCTTCCACCAAGTCACGTCTGCTGCTCGCTTTGGAGGCACGACGAAGAGCTGCATCCCCTTTTCTCAAATTAAACTGCTGGAAGGCGATGTAGCAATGCAAAACAGAATGGACGGAGGCAGCCCTAGAACACCCTCAGTGACCTTCAATGTCACATAAAACCAAAAGTCCCACTAGTTCCCCACTTATTCCGCAACCTCACCCGAAGTCTTCCCAGTACTCGATGTGAACATGCACAAACCAAATTGCACAATCTTGCCACTAGCAACCTTCTTCTGCTAATGGAGGCAATAGTTCTTAACGAAGACCTCAATCGAAGGCTCATCACCATATGTTGCCTCTACCACATAAACTTCGCCAACGCCACCATGGCATTGGATGTAAGATGGTAAAGTTGGACCTCGAAACGCTACAGGACTTCGACAACGAATCGATGTGCACGCAGTCAAAGACTAATAGTGAAAACCTTCAAAAATCACCAACTCCCCCTCCGGCTCCAGGACCTCCTCGACCTCCAGAGCGTGCCCCACACCGTCTCTGAAATACCCTAAACGTTGCATTTTTTGCACGCGACCAGAGTACTGGACGTGCCAAATTCCATTGTGTGCCTCGGCAACAAATCCCCAACCGTCACTTAATCACTAACCGTCTTCTCCGTGGACGACGTGCTCGACGACATAGTCGCGATGGACGACGATGAAGAAGAAGACGACATTACGTATCGTCTGCGGTGACGAGCAGTTTGCGTCACATAGGCCAGTTCACCGACGGCGAGCGACCTCCTCGGCGTGAGCGGCGCTGGAAGATGTGTGACATCGTTTGCAAGCAGTATGCACGAACATTTTTTTGCCTGCGCGAGAATGTTTTACCCCATGGGCGACATTGACTTTTATAAGCCCAAAAAATGCCTTGGGAAACCAAAGGTCCCATAGTAAAAACATCACATCCCCCAATGGGCACATCTCGCCACAGCCACATTACAAAAAACCCTTGGGCCACTTCAACCTGTGATCAAGGGTAGCGTTCGACCATCCTCTGAAAAAGGCTTGGGGACCAGCTCACCAAGTTGAACTGATCCCTTGGGGGGCTAGTGCTGGAGCGGAGGCCGAACACGACCTCGATCTATCTAACCCGGCTACGACCACCATTTTTGTATACAGGTGCATCCGATGAAGGGTACTTCGCATTAGGCACGCAGCAGTCTTCGCTCCTCTCCCTTCGATAGGGGGCGAAGGCGAAGATCCAAATCAGACGAGGAGGGGGGCTCATCGCAGCCTCAGACACACCCCAAAGGCCTTTTGCCAGACAGCGAACTCCTAGTCCCAGTCCTAGCGAAGGCAAGGATGTGACTTCGTAGAATCAAGGGTGTGGTACACAAGCGAAGACCACGATAGATTACGGGGAAACCCAGGCTTCGCCCCGTAGTCACCCGGGCCCACTTATAAGCCCCTTACTGGGTAGATTTCGTAGTATGTCTGAATTATTGTACTCAGTCCGCTGTAATGACCTGTTAAGGGGAATATTTCGGGAATGTAGCAGGTAACCGAGGGTATAATAGTACTTGGGGACCTACTGTCCCTCCCGGTTACCTATAAATAACCCTACCATGTACACGGATGAGACACACATAACAAGATGCTACAGTTCCCTATCTACTGTCTCGTTGTGCACATGAACTCTTTTGTCTCTTGAGTGTTGGTCCCACCTATCTACGTGTCAAAAGGATCCAACAATGATCGTAGAGGTTTTGACTGTCTCATGTTCTATTTTTGGTAGGATATTTGAAAAGAGAGGAATAGAAGAACTTTCCAAAATTTGGAGAAGACACTTTCGATAGCTGCACACACTACCGGAATCCGGGCCTTTGCCGAGTGCCAGGCGCTTTGCCGAGTGCTTTTTCTCGGGCACTCGGCAAAGAAGCCTTTGCTGAGAGCCACACTCGGCAAAGTCCTGCTCTCGATAATGAGCTCGTTTACCGAGTGCAAGACACTCGGCACAGAAACACACTCGACAAAGACAGATTTGCTGAGTGGCAAACACTCGGCAAAGGTGGCGCTCGGCAAAGGGACGTCAGCGACCGTCTAAAGCTGACGGTCGTCACCCTTTGCCAAGGGCCGGCACTCGGCAAAGAGACTTCTTTGCCGAGTGTCAAATATCTGGCACTCGGCAAAGACCTCTTTACCAAGTGTCTTCTTTGGACACTCGGCAAAACATATTTTTATTTTTTTTAATTTTGGCAACCAAACTTTGTGTGGTATGTTGCTACACTATGTAGACCTACATGTACCATTTTGGGACAATTATAACAGAGTTTTCAATAGGTAGTAGATTTAGTTCGTTTATTTGAATTTTTTCGGAAAATTTAGATTTGAACTGTAGGTCACTCGAAACTTGGAAACTCGTGCATGCAAAAATGATATCCATGCTATTTAGCACAAGTTACGACCAATTTCAGGAGCGGACCGGAAACTTCGAGCAACATGCTCACTAAACATGGCCGTGAAATTGCCATCCACATGTTTAAAAATTGTATAAAACACAAACAAAGTAAGAAAATCATGAAACTTGTCCACATCTCATGATATCATATATAGAGGCTGTGATAAAAAATTGAGAAAGTTTCGAGAAAGCTGTGACGCACTATGTGTAGAAACCTAAGATATCCACACATGAAATCATAGAGTTTCAATGTGGATCTCTTAGGTTTCTACACATAGTGTGTCATAGCTTTCTCGAAACTTTCTCAATTTTTTTATCACAACCTCTATATATGATATCATGACACGTGGACAAGTTTCATGATTTTCTGACTTTGTTTGTGTTTTATACAATTTTTAAACATGTGGATGGCAAGTTCACGGCCATGTTAGTGAGCATGTTGCTAGAAGTTTTCGGTCCGCTCCTGAAATCGGTCGTAACTTGTGCTAAATAGCATGGATATCATTTTTGCATGCACGGTTTTTCAAGTTTCGAGTGACCTGCAGTTCAAATCTAAATTTTCCGAAGAAATTCAAATAAACGAACTAAATCTACTACCTATTGAAAACTCTATTATAATTGTCCCAAAATGGTACATGTAGGTCTACATAGTGTAGGAACATACCACAAAAAGTTTGGTTGGGAAAAAAATAAAAATGTACTTTGCCGAGTGTCCAGAGATGACACTCGGCAAAGAAGCCTTTGTCGAGTGTCAGCTGGTTGACACTCGGCATAGCATAGTGAAATAATCTTTGCCAAGTGTCGCACGGGGACACTCGACAAAGAGGACTTTGCCGAGTGCCGGATCGGGGGCACTCGGCAAAGGACGTTTACTTACCGACGGTTCACCCTTTGTTCCTCACTCTCTCACTCTCACTCTCACCGCGCCATCGCCGCCCTCGCCGTCCCCTCGCGACGCCGCCGCCTTCGACGCGCCCCGGCGCCACGCCCGGCCGCCCCTCGCCGTCTCTCGCCCGGCCGCCCCTCGCCGTCCCGCGCCCGACCGCCCCTCGCCGTCCCTCGCCCGGCCGCGCCCGGCCCACCGCGCCCGCCCCTCGCCGTCCCTCGCCCCTCGCCCGGACGCGCCCCGCCCACCGCGCCCGCGCCCCTCGCCACCGCCCCTCGCTGTCCCCCTCGCAGTCCCCCTCGCCGTGCCCGCGCCCCTCACCGCGCCCCCCTGCCATGCCCTCGCCCGCCCGCCGTCGCACCCTCCACGCCGCCGCGCCCTCGCCCACCCGCCGTCACGCCCTCCACGCCACCGTGCCTCGGCCACCGCGCCCTCCACGCCGGCAAAGTGCACGCGGCCGACCTCCAACCCCCGTGTCCCGTCGTCTCGCCCGCGACCCGCCGTCTCGCCCGCGACCAAACCTCCAAGGTGATTTATATGAAATGATTAGGTTTAATATTGAGTCATATTTATATACGTGTATGATTAGGTTAATATGTAGTCTTGTTGTGTTATCTCTGATAGATTGAATATATATAGATGTGATTGCCGACCATCGTGTCGTTGAATTATGCGTGTATGTCAGCCATCGAGCTGATAGTTTTATTTGCAGGATTTCGAAACCTCCCCGTTCAGTGGAGGTGCTGCCGAAATTTTCTATTGCTAGGCTTCTGTTAGAGGATGGAGGACCGTGAGTGGATGTACACGGGCCATAGAGGAAGGAACAATGTCACCACTGAATGGATTAGAAAGACCGATGATTTCATGGAACGGACATATGGCGAAGCTGCTAAAGGAGCGAGTCTAGTCCCATGCCCGTGCAGCAAAAGTGCCAACCGGAAAAGAAAACCAAAGAAGGCCATGGTAGAACATATTTGGAAGAATGGATTTATGCCGGGCTATACTCGGTGGATCTTTCATGGTGAAGCGCATCGTACGAGAGAGGAGGTGCTGAGACAACGCGTCGAGGATTATGATGCCGATGCGGGGGTAGCGGATATGTTGAACGACTATCAGGAGGCACAGTACACGGGAGGATGTATGGATGACGAGCCAGAGCCGACTGCAAAGGCGTTCTACGACATGTTTGACGCGGCACAGAAGTCCCTTCACGGCCCGACAAAGGTTTCTCAACTGGATGCCATTGGGCGTGTAATGGCATTCAAGTCGCAGTACAGCATGAGTAGAGACGCATTCGATGGCTTGTTGACGGTTATTGGGAGCCTGCTTCTGGATGATTAGGGGTATAATCGGATCGAATACGGACGGATATCAATTAAATCATATTTGTTTTCATATTTTTTATTCGGATTCGAATTCGAATACGGATATCTTCGAATATGAATACAAATACGAATGTTCTCGAATACAAATACGGATAGTCGTGGATCGAATACGGAGCTAATCGAACACGGATAGCGCCGGTAATGAATATTTTTGTCGGATATCGTTACGGGTTTCACAAATAAGTGGAAATAAAATGAAATAATTGATGACATCTTGTAGATTTTATGGTTCAAACATTTTTGAGGATGCTATATGGACATATGCAAATAAGTTACCAGGACCAATAAACATTCTATTAAAGATAATATGAAGTCCCTATGTGAAAATGATAAAGTGAAGTATTGATTATGTTGAAACTTGGATACATATGGTGATTTTACATGTAACTCACGCAATAAGTGGAAGTGAAATAAAAGAATCCCTGGCACATTATGAAATTTATGGTCCAAACATTTTTTAGAATTCAATGTGTACATATGTTACCCCTCCGTCAAATTTCATGATTTTTTAGACTATTTGTGTATTATTATTTTCTTTCTATAGAAAATCATTAAAATACAACTAAATCCATAAAATATTATAATGTCGACCGAAAATGGCAAATAAGTTACCAAAACTAATAAACATCATATAAGAAGATAACCTCAAATTCTCATGTGAAAATGATAAAGTGAAGTATTGATTTTGTTAAAATTTGGATAGTTAAGGTGATATCACATGTAACTCACGTAACAAGTGAAAGTGAATTGAAAAAATGCTGACAATCTTTAGATTTTATGGCCCAAACATTTTTGAGGATGCTATATGGGCATATATTGCTCATCCGTCAAATTTCATAATTTTTGGGACTATTTGTGTATTATTATAATTTTTCTACATAAAATTATCAAAATGCATTTAAATTCATAAAATATTCTACTCTCGACCGAAAAATGCAAATAGGTTACCAGGATTAATAAACATTATATAAGAACATAACCTCAAGTCCCCATATGAAAATGATAAAGTGAAGTATTGATTATGTTGAATCTTGGATATTTAGGGCGATTCCACATGTAACTATCTGAATATCTGAAATATGAAATCTGGTAAGATATATGGGTAGATGTCCGGATATCCGAAATATGAAATCCAGATAGGTATCTGAGAAGATATCCGGATATCCGAAATCCGACGGATATCAGCCATCTCATATCCGTATTCGATATCCGAACTATACTATCCGAATTCGAATCTGAAATCCGAAAATTCCGCGGATATCCAAAAAAAACTATCCAACCGAATAATTACCCTCTTTGGACGGTTGGATGCTCGGATAATATCCATACCGTTTAGACCCCTACGGATGATCACGTTCTGCCAAAGAGCATGTACGAGGCACAGAAACTCCTTCGTGCACTCAAGATGACGTATGAGCAGATTCATACTTGTCCGAAGGGCTGCGTGCTATTTAGGAAAGAATACGTGGAGGCAAAGTACTGTCCCAAGTGTAAATCGTCTAGGTTCATGGAGGTAGACTCTGGTGATGGACAGAAGAGGCAGCTCGACATCCCCTTGACAATCCTACAACACCTTCCGTTCATACCGAGGATCCAGCGTCTGTACATGATAGAGGAATCCGCGAAACAGATGACATGGCATAAAAATGGAAAACGATACAATCCTGACAAGATGGTGCACGCATCTGATGGTGAAGCATGGAAACACTTTGATGTCATTCACCTTGAGAAAGCCGAAGAGGCTCGTAATGTACCCGTGGTTGCAGACTTGGAAAGATTGGCACCCGTGTTACTGTGTAAGCTTGAGAAGATATTTCCACCCGGCTTCTTCAATCCAATGCAGCATTTGATTCTTCATCTCCCCTATGAGGCACGAATGGGGGGCCCGTGCAGGGACGTTGGTGCTATCCAATCGAGAGATGTCTAAAGACTATTCGAAAGAAATGTAGAAATAAATGCAAAATCGAGGCTTCCATTGCAGAGGCATACATTCTAGAGGAGGTGTCAAACTTCACAACAACTTATTATGGTGATATACTGCAGAGCGTGCATAATCCACCCCCTCGTTACAATGATGGCGACAATGAATCAAACCTTAGCATATTTCGAGGCCAACTCGGAAGCGCAAGTGGCTCGACCACCAAGACCCTGACACATGAAGAGTGGCGGCATATCATGCTATATGTATTGACCAACCTTGAAGAGGTGACGCCATACATGGAACAATTTCTTCATGAATTCTGGCGTCGATCAAGGGACCCCACTCCATAGGAATATGACACTCTTCTTAGAAAGGGTGCAAGAAATGGGTTTCTCGATTTCATTTCCTGGTTCAAGTGTAAGGTACGTGCTTAGTTTGTCAAAGAGATCCGTCTATGAACTCAATTTAGCGTCTTTTAACTTGCGAATACTTGCAGGGCCAAAGAGATCCGTCTATGAGTGCCAAGTTGAGACAAGTAGCCAACGACTTTGCTTATAGGGTCAAGAAATATTCTGGGTATGACGTCAATGGATACCATTTTCGCACAACAAACTACGACAAAAGTCGGCCCAATCGGAAAACAATGTGTTCTGGAGTCTTTACGCCCGGCCTTGACGATGTCGATTATTTTGGACGAATCGAAGAAATATATGAGCTCATTTTTTATGGTTCCAAACCTCTTACTCCAGTGATATTCAAATGTCATTGGTTTGACCCTCAAGTGACGAGATAGACACATTCTAATCTTGGGATAGTCGAAATTCGACAAGATTCCACCTTACCAGGAGACGATGTCTATATCATGGCCCAACAGGCCACACAAGTGTATTATCTCCCATATGTGTGCCAAACGAAAGAACATCTTAAGGGTTGGGATGTTGTGTATAAGGTATCGCCGCACAGGAGGTTACCTGTTCCTAACGATAAAGATTATAACTTAGACCCGGACACATATGATGGAGAGTTCTTCCAAGAAGATGGGCTAGAAGGGTGATTTGAGATAGACTTAACCGAAGCTATCGGAATGGACGTAGATATTGAAATGGTTATTGATGAGGAGGATGATGAGGTGCAAAATGATAATCACTTAGTAATCCTTGAAGGCAATGACATTAATGACGAACTTGCGTCTTCCGATGGTGTTGACTATGAAATGGTTGATAGTGATGATGAGAGTTATGATCCGGCTAACCCCGACATATATGAAGATTATTTTTAATCGATGTAATGCTATATGACTTTTTATTTCGCACCTGTTTTTAAATACATATTTTTATATGTGCTTATTTATTTACTCTTAATTGTAGGTTTTTGGACAAATATGGTGGCCGGTAATTAGCTGAGGAGGAGGAGCAGGACGGCAGACGAGGCAGAGCAGGCGGCACAGCAGGACGACCTTGTCCAGCAGCAGGCGGCGCAGCAGGACGACGACGACCAGCAACAGGACGACGATGAAGCTCAGCAGACCGCCTCAGGTTCTGGTGCCTCAGGTTCGAGGAGCATCTACCTGCGAGGTCCCGCGAGTCTCCCTCAGCGTCCCATACTTCAGGACAGGCGACCACTGATTCGGCCGGATGGGGAGAGGCATGTAACTTTATGTTCTTCATTCTTGTTCATATTATGTGTTCAAAATCATAATATAAACTAATACTTTTTATTTATCACTTGGACAGGTCTTGGATGGTGGTGGATTATGCTGTGGGTCATCGTCGCCTCCCTAATGGCATCCTCGTCCTGTTGTGAAGGGAACACTTCCCTGGACTGGTTGAGTACGCCGGAGTGACGGGCCCAGCTTACACCTTCGACCACTACGCCGTCGCCCCCGATGTAGTAGACCGGGACGACCGGGAATTCAATAACAAGGCAGAGCGGGTGAAACAAGAGCTGTGGTAAGTATTAGTATAATGTAAAATATGTCGCACTCGTTGCAAATTCTTGAAATAATGTATGGATACATGTTTTTGTATGCAGGATTTCTTCAGATGCGAGGCTGGATACGAGGCTAGGGCGGATGTGGTGGCCACCACGAGCTGTAAGAAGCTCGTCGTGGACATGCACTATGAGGCCCGAATCCAGGCCATCGTCAGCTACCACGACTCCGTCCTTGGGGAGAGGGTGACCAAGCAGCAAGCCTGAACCATGTCGTTGACCAGGGACCAGTACCTGCAGGTAAAGTCATGCATGTTTGGTATCATTACTCCATGCATGAATTTTATTTTATCTTCTCATATGCACTTTACGTGTTTACTTTGTAGATGATTCCACATTGGTGCGCCGCATATCCTCTGTGCTGGGAGCAGATGGTGGATAGGTGGTGCTTGCCTAAGTGGGACGAGGCACACAACGCAAGCCGGGAACAGCGTATGATGATGCAAGGTCCCTCCCACCACCAAGGCAGCCGAAGCCTAGGCCAATATGCAGAAGCATGGGTAAGCCCTCTTTTTATTTAGGTGGTCGGAGCCTGGGCCAATATTATTTCTAACTATCTCGTTGGTTTTCTTGTAGTCGGCGTCACATGGTGGCCGCCCTTGCTCCATCTTCTTGGCCTATGCTATGGCCTATAAGGGCAAGGCGACGTCCGACGTCACCTACAACCCGGATGACGGGCCCGATGCCTACACCAACCCCGCCGTCTACAGCCACCTTCATGACTACACCGCCATGGCGCAGGAGGTCCATGGCCCAGAATATGATCCGAGCACCGAGCAGATCGACCCCGATGTGCTCATGAGGGTCGGAGGAGGCAAGAGACATGGACGGTACTGGATTGCCGACGGGGCAATCGACTCATCCTCCACTCCCACTCTGTCTCAGGTGCGAGCAAGGAGCACGGGCTCGAGTCCAGCCATACGACCTCGGCACGACAGCTCACAGCATCGCATACAGTAACTCGAGGTTAGTGTTTTTGTAACTCGTCCTTACTTGAGTTATATACCTTCTCTTTGAGTTACTATAACGTTGGCTTGTAATATTACAGACCCAACTAGAAGAGATGGAGGCGAGGATGATGGAGGAGCGGGAGGCGGAGCGGGTGGCTCACGAGGCAGATCATCAGAGGATGGCGGAGATGTTCCAGTACATGCAGAGCCTTGGCACCGCACAGGGTTTCGCTCCGCCACCTCCATTGTTCCCTGCAGTTGACTCCGCTCTATTCCATACTCCTGTGAGTATCAAAATTGTAGTTAGATGTTGGTAATGCATCTGATATAACACATGCAATCTCTTATCTGTGTAGGGCCAATCTGGGGCGGCATCCAACAACCCTCATGGTTCGCCCAGCCCAACGCAGCACCAGTCCAACTGCCCACTGTGGCAGAACTGCCCGAATTATTCCAACTTAAGTGCCTAAGTCCCGCCTTAGAGGCTAGACCACACTTAAATGGGAATAACCTGTCAATCCCTCGGATCTAGTCCGACACGGCCACTGACAGGATCAAGTACCACAATCTCACTCGATGGTGAGTCACAGAGCAAATACAATAAAGCATAAAACCATGCATTAAAGAGTATTAAATTATTACATCATCATCGGAGTTTTGCAAAAGTAGTCATCATTGTTCGAAGTGCAGCGGAATAAAACTAACGATAAATAAACAGAGAGATGGGGAAGCCTGTCCCATCACTCCTCATGCTCCTCCTCAGCCGAGGTAGGGTCCCACTCGACAGTCCAACCCGGTGGCAAGATGGACGGCCAAGTCACTCCAGCAACCATGTCCTCCAGAGAACCTGTAAAAATTATGCCACAAGCAAGGCTGAGTATACTAATACTCAGCTAGACTTACCCGGTGTGAGGAGTCTACTCCTCTACCTCTAGACATGCAGCTGTTTGGCTGTGGGGTTTGGTTGCCAAAAGCACTGGCTGAGTTTCTAAAACAAGTTTTTAACTTTGTCAAATTAAGTGTGACTCTCTTAAGGCTAAAGATGTACTATCTACTCATACATGGTAGCAAACATTTTTAGCAATCAACATTTTGTATCATCTCATCACAATTCCACTTGTTACTCAATGTAGCAGCATGGATCAAGCAGTCTCATTAGCTGCGAGAAGCAGACGATTCGAATCGAGTTTTTAATCCTTGCAAGGTAAACCTAAACACACGACATGGCGAGGCACTCCGTCCCCACACACATCAACCGTCCCCATCGATTCCCTGGCAACAGATCAGGGCTCACCGCCTTGGCGTACAATGCCTCACTGACCCCGACTGCCGTCGTGCAGTGACCGCACTTGTACCCACCATAACCGGAATGGGAGACCACGTCTCAGGTCGCGTGAGGAGCAAAGTCTGTGGGCAGTTTCACTCAGGTACTAGGCTTACCGATTTACCATATTTCTCGGTATGTGTTTAGTACGTTCAAACGCTTGACACACGGTACCACACCTTAATCCTTATTCCAAGTTTTATCCCATAGACAACCAATCCCCATGGATTGTTGCCCACAAACCAACATCAATATGATAAGAAAGTGGATACAGCCAATTCCTGACCTCGCGCTAGTGCTAGAAAAATCACTCGACTTCTACCGAGATCCTAATTAATAAAGCAGCTACTCGACTTAGCATGCTAGTATTCATCTCAATAGGATTCCTGAGATCATGCAACTAGGGTTTCAAACAACTCCTACACTTAAGTGCACAATCAAACCTACAATCATTAAGTATAGTAAAATAGCATAAATAACAGGTTATGCATAAAACCAGGGCTTGCCTTCCAAAGCAGTGGCAGGCAGGTCCTCTGGTGCAGGCTCTAGTGCTGGATCTGGGGCTACCTCCTGAGCAGCTCCTTGCTCCGGCACGAGGACGTACTCTCCGTCAGCAAGGTTACAGTCTATCGAAATGCAATGAACATGTATGTCATGATTATGCAGGATTTAATAACATTATGCTAAGAGAAGAAAAACTAAGTTAATGAGTAACTTAGGGTTTCCGGGTCATATGTGGCTTTTAATGGTTTATGCTTATCACTTCTAGGTTTAGGTTTTGCTAGGGATAGGCATAGGGAATGGGTATTGCCTTTATATACTTCAGTGGACAAGTTATAAAGAGTTTTAGGATGACACTAATTTTCTATTATTCATATTTCCCTTTCTTTATTTTCTATTTATGGTTTCTAGTGTAGGTCTGAACTACGACAGTGGTTTAATATTTTCCAAAAATTCTGTAAAAATTACAGTGGGTTGCCATTGGTCATTATAGCCTGTTCTAGGAATCTTAGGTTTAAAATAAAAAGACTATGCTTTAGACAAAAATAACAAAAGTTGTGTAAAATGGGCCACTTTGCACTACATCTCTTAATTAGAGGTGAGTTCTGCCCTAAGGGTTATTTTTGTTGGCATCTAACAGTAATAATAGGCTTCTGTGCCAAAAATCCTAGAAAGCTAAGGGGTGGTCATTTAGCTATGATTTTCTAAAGTTAAATGCCAAAAAGGCACTTTCTACTACATTATCATTTGAAAAATGTCAAACAACAGATTTCATATTTTTCCTAAGTTCTTAATAACAAAACATTAATTATCCCAAGGGTTGGGGTGCTTTCACCTTGGGGTTATTTTTGTAGGGTTTTTCTAAGTTTTCCTTGTTTTCTTGAAATAAAAGGGATCCTACTTATTTCATACTAAACCAGGGTATAATAGATTTTTCTAGTAAACTACATTGAATAAGTACTCTAACAAAAATAGGGGTGCCCTCTGGTTTATTATTTAAATCACCTTTTCTATTTTTCTTAACCTTAAGCATATTGCAAATTAAATGGCAAAAACTAACTTAATAGGTTGGACAGAGAGGTTTAGCATTTTTAAACAGGTTAGTAGGTGGATATAAACTTCTCCAAATTTTTCTAACCCTAGTCAAATAGTGCAACTATTTTTATCCCTATTATTTAGCTTTTAGTCAAAACAACAATTAAATCAGAACCCTAATGTTTTCTGTAGTACATAGAGGTTTTATATTTTTCCTAAGTAGTTTACATCATTTAGAGTCTGACAAAATTGGTTTGACTAAATTTGGATGAACTAAACAGAAGTTATGAATTATTAAAGTTTCTGTTCAAATTTAAAATCAGATTTAATAAAGGTTTTCTGGAAAAGCAGTTTACACCGAGGACCCTGGGTTATTTCCAAACTAACTCTCTCAGTTATACCCCCACGCTACTATTCATTTGAGTCACTGACATTTCACAAAACCCCCAGACTTCTTTCCTTCTCCCCTGCGGTCCTTCCCTAGGTTTAAACAGTGCCCGCAAGAAAGAAAAGGGTGGCGCGGCTTACCGGCGACGAGATAGGTCCGGCGAGGGGCGGGGTTGGCTCGGGGAGGCTCTGGCGGTCACAGCGATGTACGGCTCGACGGCGGGGATGGCCGGAATCGCTCGGTCCACGTGCGCAGGTGGGTGTCCTCGTCGGCGGCGGGTGTGCCGGCCAAATCACGGCGATCTAGTTCAATCCAAGGGCACGGTGAGCTCCACGAGGTGACGTAGAGACTGTGTGCACAAGGAATCGGAAATTGGTTCAGTGGATTACCCGGTCCACGCACTCCGGCGGGGTTGTGAACTCCGGCGACCGTGGACTGGCCTCTCCGTTGAAGCAAGCTTCGATTCCTCGCTCGGGGAGCTTCACTGAGGTGTGCTCGCTCGTCTCCGAGGGTCGGACGGTGTTGGGAAAGGCTGGGCTGGCCGGTCTACGGCGGTAGGGGCTCGGGTGGCCGCGAACAAGCCGTGCACGGGCAAACGACGGTGAGCTGAGCTCCGGTGAGGTTTGAGCGTGCGCGGAAGAGTGTGGTCGACGCCTGAGTGGGCTTTATAGGCGCGGGCGCGGGCCATGGCATCGGCTGGCCGTTGGCGCGACGCGGGGCACGCGCGGGCGTGCTCTGGCGCACACAGAGCGCGTCGAACACGTGGAGCTTTTCTTCTGCCCGTGTTACACAGCTCACCCAAGTCGCAAACGTGCGAATCTTGGCAAAAATCCGGCGCGAGTCTTTTCCTGGCACCTAGGGCTGTCTCTCATCCGTGAGTTGCCATGGCAGATATGGCCTAGGTAGGGAGATCTTCGGTCGCCAAATCAGGTATGTCACTCTGCCCACCTCGCGACAAAAACCATGCCAAGGCATGTCAAACGTCAAGGTCTCGGGCTCAGCTTTTTCCAGTGGGTGCCCTAGGTGGTATGCCACATTTTTGGTATAGAACTTAGGTGGTTTTGGTGCCAGCTTCGAGGTGAACACGGTTGATCTTTAGTGTAGGTGTAGTTTTTGACTTAGAGAAAATTAGAGAGCTCTAGCTCTCTCTCTACTTAGGGAATGGATTTGGGGTTTCTCCAAGGGTCTTTTTGCAACATTTCCTTCCCACAATTGCTGGTTATAAAGTTACTCAAGGTTTGGTTAAAGATTAACTCATGGTTTGCACATGTGCTTATTCTTTCCCCCTCTCAACCATGGTTTTGGAAGATAGGGTTCAAGAGAGGTCTAGGGTTTTCCCCCTTCTTGCCCAAGGTAGTAAGTGCACAAAGGTTTGAGTGATACTTCTTAGGTCATTAGCAATCTTGGTTAACACATGGTCTCCAAGGTTCTTATGTTCTCCTTAAGTTATTACCACATGTGATCACAGTCCTTAGCACCAAGGTGTGCTCTAGCCATGGTAACACCTGAGGTGTTACAGCCCTCCCCCCTTAAAGGAATCTCGTCCCGAGATTTTAGGCGGAGTCCTCTAGAGGGTGCTACGAGGCACGCTGGTGTGCTACTCTTTCTTATATTCAAGTTTCTCTTGTTAACTGCTCTTCGAATGTCATTCTCTTTGCAACTTCAGAAGGAAGCCCTTTTTAAGCTAAATCCACAACATAGACTATCCTTGTTATCTAAGTTTTTCTTATAATTGTATTCAAAGGGCAGGTGGGGTGGGGTTTTGGGGTTATGTACCGGCTCCTTTGGGCAGAAAGTTGGGGAAGCAGGAGCGTAGAAAATCCTCGGTCTCCCATGTAGCTTCTTCTACTGAATGGTGACTCCACTGAACTTTATACATTCTGATTGATCTGGCCCGTGTGGATCTCTCCTTCTGATCCAATACCTTGACGGGGTACTCTTGATAGGACAAGTCTGGTTCTATCTAAATGTCTGGTTCCGGTAGCACTTCAGTGGGTAGGCGAACACATTTCCGCAGCTGAGATACATGGAACACATTGTGAACTGCTGACATGTGAGGTGGCAATTCCAATTGATAGGCTACGGGTCCACAAGCTTCCTTGATCTCGTAGGGTCCAATGTAGCGAGGAGCTAACTTGCCCTTAATTCCGAATCTCTGGACACCCTTGGTGGGTGATACCTTAAGATAAACATGATCTCCCACCTCGAACTGCAGAGGCTTCCGCCTCTTGTCATGATAGCTCTTTTGCCTGGCCTGAGCAGCTTCTAAGTTCTTCTTGATGATTCTGACCTTTGCCTCTGCTTCAAGTACCAAATCTGGCCCAAAAATTTCCCTCTCTCCTGCTTGAGACCAATTCAGCGGGGTTCTGCATCTTCTCCCATATAAAGCTTCAAAAGGTGCCATCTTTAGACTGGACTGATAGCTGTTATTATAGGAAAACTCAGCCAAGGAAAGACACTTGTCCCAATCTTTTCCGTAGTGCAGTACACATGCCCTTAGCATATCTTCCAAAATCTGGTTTACCCTTTCTGTCTGGCCATCAGTTTGGGGATGGTATGCTGAGCTTCGTATGACATGGGTCCCAAGTGATTCCTGCAATTGTTCCCAAAATCGTGCCACAAATGGTGCTGCTCTATCTGAGACTATAGTCTTTGGTATTCTATGTAGACGAACTATCTGGTCAATGTAGATCTCTGCATACTTTTCTGTCCTGTGGGTGGTGTGCACTGGCAAGAAATGAGCAGTCTTGGTCAATCTGTCCACAATAACCCAAATGGAATCATGGTGCCTGGAGGTATTGGGCAATCCTACGATAAAGTCCATGCAAATGTCCTCCCATTTCCAAGATGGTATGGGAAGGGGTTGCAAGGGGCCTGCTGCCTTCAAATGACTGACTTTGATTCTCTGGCAAGTGTCACACTCGGATATGTACTTTGCAATTTCCCTTTTCATTCTGGTCCACCAATATAAAGATCTGAGATCATGATACATTTTGTTGCTACCAGGGTGCTTGGAGAATTTGGAAAGGTGAGCTTCATCCAATATCTTCTTTCTGAGCTCAGGGTCCTTGGGTACAACCAATCGATCTCCAAACCATAAAATTCCCTTGCTGTCCTGACGGAAGCACTTGTATTTCTCTGCCTTCTGCTTGATCATTTCCTTGATAACCTGAATACCCTTATCCTCAATCTGTGCCCTGACTATTTGCTCTTGCAACGTGGGTTCTACCGAGATATAACTTAAGGCACCTGAAGGAAAAACTTCCAGATTCAACTTGCACAACTCATCACACAGGGTGGTAACTCTTGCATCCATGCTCATACAATTGCACTGGGTCTTTCTGCTCAAGGCATCTGCTACAACATTGGCTTTGCCAGGATGGTAATGCACTTCCAAATCATAGTCCTTGATTAACTCCAACCATCTCCTTTGCCTCATATTCAGATCTGCCTGAGTGAAGATGTATTTGAGACTCTTGTGATCAGTGTAGATGTTACAGTGAGCTCCCATCAAGTAGTGTCTCCATATCTTAAGAGCATGAACCACAGCTGCCAATTCCAGATCATGTGTAGGGTAGTTCTGCTCATGGGGTCTGAGTGCTCGGGAAGCATAAGCAATGACTCTGTTATCTTGCATCAAGACACATCCCAATCCCGTACCAGAAGCATCACAATAAACTTCAAATGGCTTGGTGTTGTCAGGTTGAGCCAGCACTGGGGCTATTATCAAATGCTGCCTCAAAGTATGAAAGGCATCCTTGCACTTTTGGCTCCAATCATACTTGACTCCCTTCTTCAACAATTCAGTCATTGGTTTGGCAATTCTAGAGAAATTCGGAATAAATCATCGATAATACCCTGCCAATCCCAGAAAACTCCGAATCTGCCTCACTGTAGTCGGGGGTTTCCAATTCATCACCTCCTGTACCTTCTCAGGATCAACTGATATCCCATCCCGAGAAATTGTGTGACCCAAGAATTTAATCTCTTTCAGCCAGAATTCACATTTAGACAATTTTGCAAACAACTGATGGTCACGCAGTCTCTGAAGTACAGTATGCAAATGTTTGGTGTGCTTGGCTTCATTCTTGGAATAAACCAGAATATCATCAATGAAAACGACCACGAATTTGTCCAACTCTGGCATGAATACTGAGTTCATTAGGTACATAAAATAAGCCGGGGCATTGGTCAGCCCAAAAGACATCACCAAAAACTCATAAAGCCCATATCTGGTCGAGAAGGCCGTCTTGGGAATATCACTGGTTCGGATCTTGATCTGGTGGTAACCTGAGCGAAGATCTATCTTGGAGAACACTTTGGCTCCCACTAACTGATCAAACAGAACATCAATACGGGGCAGTGGGTATTTGTTCTTGATGGTCACCGCATTGAGAGGGCGGTAGTCAACACACATTCTCAAACTCTCATCCTTTTTCTTCACGAACAAGGCGGGACATCCCCAAGGCGAAGTACTTGGGCGAATAAACCCCTTGTCCAACAATTCTTGCAATTGTTTTTTCAGTTCTGCTAACTCCGCGGGAGGCATCCTATAGGGTCTCTTGGAGATAGGAGCAGTCCCGGGTTGCAATTCGATTGCGAACTCGATGTCTCGGTCAGGTGGCATCCCTGGCAATTCATCTGGGAAAACATCTGGGTAGTCACAGACCACTGGGATCTTTTCCACTGGGGATTCTATCATAACGAAGGCACAAGAACGGGTACAACCCTGGTCGGGTAGATATAAGGTGATCTCGCCATCCAAAGGGGAGTGAATTTCTATGGCTCTGGCTGCGACATCAATCACCACGTGGTGTCGTGATAACCAATCAGTCCCTAGGATGATATCCACACTATCCAATCCCATTATCAAGAGAGTGGTTTTGAAAATGAAACTACCCAGCTTAATTGGTACGTGTCTATTGATCTGATAGGTGGCAACCCTGCCTCCTGGTGTTGAGATTGTAATACCCCCATTGGTGTGGTGAAAAGGCAATTGACACTTGGCACTAAATTTGGTACTGATAAAACTGTGTGATGCACCAGAATCAAAAAGAACAATAGCAGGATAATTCAAAACTGTAAAGATACCAGTCAAGACGGGTGCTCCCTCTGGAATATCAGCCATGGTGGTGAAGTTTAGCCTGCCCTGCCTCACTTGCACCTTCTGTCTCTTGCCTTGATTCTGATTAACATTCTGCCCCTGCCTCTGCTGGTTCCTGGGGCAATTCTTGGCATAATGTCCGATGTTGCCGCATGTGAAACACCTGTTGTCATTTGCCTGGCGATATTGCTGCTGCTGCTGATTGTTCCTCTGAGCTGGAAACTGGGTGCGGTTGGGTGCCTGTTGCTGCTGCTGCTATGGTCGGATCACCCATCTCCCTTGCTGCTGCTGGGGTCCCCTGTTCTGTGTGTCAGACACAATCCTGAAGCGCTATGGCTGAGCTGAGGGTCCTGCCACAGGGGTCTTCCTCTTCTTTTCTGCCTGTCGGGCTGTGATGCAGTCCTCCTGGGAGATAGCCATCTTGACCAACTCGTTGTAGCTGTTGGCCCTGACGGTGTTGAGACGGTCACGGAGCTTAGTGCTAAGCCCCCTCCTGAACCTGTCTCTCTTCTTCTCGTCCGTATCTGCATGATACCCAGCATACTGGCACAGGTCATTAAAAGCCTGAGCATACTGCAATACGGTCCTGTTGCCCTGAGTGAGTGCCAGAAACTCGTTGAGCTTTCGGTCCATAATCCCGGCTGGTATGTGGTGTCCCCGGAAAGCTACCTTGAACTCTCTCCATTCCACCTCTCGATCCTCTGGCTGCATGGCAAGGAAATGGTCCCACCAAGTCCTTGCGGGTCCGCGAAGCTGCTGGGTGGCGAACCTGACTTTAGTGACCTCTGAACAAGCTCCATGGAGTAGCGGGAATTTGGATTCCACTACTCTCAACCACACATCTGCATCAAGTGGGTCCTCTGCCCTCGTGAACAATGGAGGCTGAGTACTGAGGAACTCCTGGTAGGTAGCTGCCGCGGGGTGACACTGATGGTCTCCACCACCATAGTGCTGAGGTGGTGGCTGACGCTGAGCCTAGCTGCCTCAAGATCTCATTATGCTGAGCCATTAGCTCCTGCAGAGTGGGAGGCGGTGGCGGCGGCGGAGGAGCGCGCTCATTCTGACCGTGACGCTGTCTCCCGACCATCTGAAAAAAACCACATATATACTTAATACACATCTTCAAGTTCACGGTTTAATCGCGACGAAAGAGTCAAAAGCAAATTGATAGATTCCGACATAAACCAAAAAGCATAAACTTTTCGTCCAAATTTAAAACTGACATCATCCATCAACCAAACTTCTAAAAGAGTTTTTCACGGTTACATCAATGGTCCCAAAAAGACTCAACTCTACCTAGCCTAGTACCCTAAGGGTGCAAAAGCTAAGCTAGCGGCGAGGAGTCCTACTATCACCAACTTCTAACGCTATCCCTGACACCTAGTGAGCGAACGAGGCAAAACTCGACTTGGGGGAAGGTGGTCTCCCGGAGCCAGCAGTGTCCACGCTGGAGGCAGGCTCCTCTCCTCCCTCGATGTCGACGTCCTCGTTGGCCTCCATATCCTGGATCTCCTGGTGATGCATATCCAGGTGCTCATTAGCCTCAGCCAGCTACTGCTGGGTGTTAAGGAGCTGATCCTCGAGAACCTCGATGGTGTTCTCCCTGGTACCCACTAATTCCTCCAGCTCTTGGATCTCATTGGATAGCTGCTCCACCTGCAAATCCTTTTCCACCATCTCAGTGGACAAATCAACCACGAGCTCCTCCCTATTGTCTAGGGTGATCTTTGTTGCCTCCAACAATGCCATCAGATGGGAAATCGCCTCACCGCACATCACTTGCAGACGGTACAGAGCATTCATGCACCGTACAGTCAAGTGCGCAGTCTGACCTGGGTAGATGGCCCAGATATCCTTGGCATGCTCCACCTGATCCTTCCACATTGGGTCGTCCTCCCTTTCGGTGGGGAACAAGCCAATGGGGTGGGTAGCCAGCTCCAAGGGATGGAATCCGCAGAAGGTGGTTAATCCGTGCAGAGCAATCGCCTCTATCGTGTCCTCAGCCCGGTATCCAAAAGACTCAGAGTCCAATGAATGCTAGCCTGGCTGTAGGGGATGAGGCTCCAGAGTCATCCTCACCCTACAACGGGGCACTCGGTGCTTCTCGAACTGCTGCACCGCGTACTGAGGAGGCGTCGTGTATCCGGCCCCCTGAAGTACCTCCCACAAAATGCGGGGAAAGCCCTCCCGTGCAAGCCCGTCAGTGTGGGACAGTGCATTTCCGTCATCTGAGGATCCGTGGGAAGCCATCTGTGTACGGTTAAGCGTAAGTAAAAGAAAAAGAATTATAAAAAGAACAAGCAAAACAAAACTCAGCTTCTCTCCAACTATATAAAAAAATGGTATTAGGATACTTAGTTGGTTATCATTTTGTTCTTAAGTCTTTACTCAATTATCCATTCGTTTAATTTAAGAATGCATGCAAGCTCGTCCTGAACGACCTCACAGCAATGTAAAGGGAATAGGGAAGAACTCTCGTCCCTTAAAGTGGCCTGTAGGGCCTAATCACTTAGCCACCTAGCTACCCTTCTATCATCCTAAGGCTTCACGTCCTAGGTCTATCCTGATCGTCCTACGATCTATCCAACATTTGTTTCTATCAAGTTTTACTTCGAAAAGGATGTTATTTATATTTTGTTGATTCCTCTGTGGTGGTACAAGCTCTGATACCAGCTGTAGCGGAACTGCCCGAATTATTCCAACTTAAGTGCCTAAGTCCCGCCTTAGAGGCTAGACCACACTTAAATGGGAATAACTCGTCAATCCCTCGGATCTAGTCCGACACGGCCACTGACAGGATCAAGTACAACAATCTCACTCGATGGTGAGTCACAGAGCAAATACAATAAAGCATAAAACCATGCATTAAAGAGTATTAAATTATTACATCATCATCGGAGTTTTGCAAAAGTAGTCATCATTGTTCGAAGTGCAGCGGAATAAAACTAACGGTAAATAAACAGAGAGATGGGGAAGCCTGTCCCATCACTCCTCATGCTCCTCCTCAGCCGAGGTAGGGTCCCACTCGACAGTCCAACCAGGTGGCAAGATGGACGGCCAAGTCACTCCAGCAACCATGTCCTCCAGAGAACCTGTAAAAATTATGCCACAAGCAAGGCTGAGTATACTAATACTCAGCTAGACTTACCCGGTGTGAGGAGTCTACTCCTCTACCTCTAGACATGCAGCTGTTTGGCTGTGGGGTTTGGGTGCCAAAAGCATTAGCTGAGTTTCTAAATCAAGTTTTTAACTTTGTCAAATTAAGTGTGACTCTCTTAAGGCTAAAGATGTACTATCTACTCATACATGGTAGCAAACATTTTTAGCAATCAACATTTTGTATCATCTCATCACAATTCCACTTGTTACTCAATGTAGCAGCATGGATCAAGCAGTCTCATTAGCTGCGAGAAGCAGACGATTCGAATCGAGTTTTTCATCCTTGCAAGGTAAACCTAAACACACGACATGGCGAGGCACTCCGTCCCCACACACATCAACCGTCCCCATCGATTCCCTGGCAACAGATCAGGGCTCACCGCCTTGGCGTACAATGCCTCACTGACCCCGACTGCCGTCGTGCAGTGACCGCACTTGTACCCACCATAACCGGAATGGGAGACCACGTCTCAGGTCACGTGAGGGGCAAAGTCTGCGGGCAGGTTCACTCAGGTACTAGGCTTACCGATTTACCATATTTCTCGGTATGTGTTTAGTACGTTCAAACGCTTGACACACGGTACCACACCTTAATCCTTATTCCAAGTTTTATCCCGTAGACAACCAATCCCCATGGATTGTTGCCCACAAACCAACATCAATATGATAAGAAAGTGGATACAGCCAATTCCTGACCTCGCGCTAGTGCTAGAAAAATCACTCGACTTCTACCGAGATCCTAATTCATAAAGCAGCTACTCGACTTAGCATGCTAGTATTCATCTCAATAGGATTCCTGAGATCATGCAACTAGGGTTTCAAACAACTCCTACACTTAAGTGCACAATCAAACCTACAATCATTAAGTATAGTAAAATAGCATAAATAACAGGTTATGCATAAAACCGGGGCTTGCCTTCCAAAGCAGTGGCAGGCAGGTCCTCTGGTGCAGGCTCTAGTGCTGGATCTGGGGCTACCTCCTGAGCAGCTCCTTGCTCCGGCACGAGGACGTACTCTCCATCAGCAAGGTTACAGTCTATCGAAATGCAATGAACATGTATGTCATGATTATGCAGGATTTAATAACATTATGCTAAGAGAAGAAAAACTAAGTTAATGAGTAACTTAGGGTTTCCGGGTCATATGTGGCTTTTAATGGTTTATGCTTATCACTTCTAGGTTTAGGTTTTGCTAGGGATAGGCATAGGGAATGGGTATTGCCTTTATATACTTCAGTGGACAAGTTATAAAGAGTTTTAGGATGACACTAATTTTCTATTATTCATATTTCCCTTTCTTTATTTTCTATTTATGGTTTCTAGTGTAGGTCTGAACTACGACAGTGGTTTAATAATTTCCAAAAATTCTGTAAAAATTACAGTGGGTTGCCATTGGTCATTATAGCCTTTTCTAGGAATTTGAGGTTTAAAATAAAAAGACTATGCTTTAGACAAAAATAACAAAAGTTATGTAAAATGGGCCACTTTGCACTACATCTCTTAATTAGAGGTGAGTTCTGCCCTAAGGGTTATTTTTGTTGGCATCTAACAGTAATAATAGGCTTCTGTGCCAAAAATCACAGAAAGCTAAGGGGTGGTCATTTAGCTATGATTTTCTAAAGTTAAATGCCAAAAAGGCACTTTCTACTACATTATCATTTGAAAAATGTCAAACAGCAGATTTCATATTTTTCCTAAGTTTTTAATAACAAAACATTAATTATCCCAAGGGTTGGGGTGCTTTCACCTTGGGGTTATTTTTGTAGGGTTTTTCTAAGTTTTCCTTGTTTTCTTGAAATAAAAGGGATCCTACTTATTTCATACTAAACCAGGGTATAATAGATTTTTTAGTAAAATACATTGAATAAGTACTCTAACAAAAATAGGGGTGCCCTCTGGTTTATTATTTAAATCACCTTTTCTATTTTTCTTAACCTTAAGCATATTGCAAATTAAATGGCAAAAACTAACTTAATGGGTTGGACAGAGAGGTTTAGCATTTTTAAACAGGTCAGTAGGTGGATATAAACTTCTCCAAATTTTTCTAACCCTAGTCAAATAGTGCAACTATTTTTATCCCTATTATTTAGCTTTTGGTCAAAACAACAATTAAATCAGAACCCTAAAGTTTTCTGTAGTACATAGAGGTTTTATATTTTTCCTAAGTAGTTTACATCATTTAGAGTCTGACAAAATTGATTTGACTAAATTTGGATGAACTAAACAGAAGTTATGAATTATTAAAGTTTCTGTTCAAATTTAAAATCAGATTTAATAAAGGTTTTCTGGAAAAGCAGTTTACACCGAGGACCTTGGGTTATTTCCAAACTAACTCTCTCAGTTATACCCCCATGCTACTATTCATTTGAGTCACTGACATTTCACAAAATCCCCCAGACTTCTTTCCTTCTCCCCCGCGGTCCTTCCCTAGGTTTAAACAGTGCCCGCAAGAAAGAAAAGGATGGCGCGGCTTACCGGCGGCGAGATAGGTCCGGTGAGGGGCGGGGTTGGCTCGGGGAGGATCTGGCGGTCACAGCGATGTACGGCTCGACGGCGGGGATGGCCGGAATCGCTCGGTCCACGTGCGCAGGTGGGTGTCCTCGTCGGCGTTGGGTGTGCCGGCCAAATCACGGCGATCTGGTTCAATCCAAGGGCACGGTGAGCTCCACGGGGTGACGTAGAGACTGTGTGCACAAGGAATCGGAAATTGGTTCAGTGGATTACCCGGTCCACGCACTCCGGCGGGGTTGTGAACTCCGGCGACCGTGGACTAGCCTCTCCGGCGAAGCAGGCTTCGATTCCTCTCTCGGGGAGCTTCACTGAGGTGTGCTCGCTCGTCTCCGAGGGTCGGACGGGGTTGGGAAAGGCTGGGCTGGCCGGTCTACGGCGGCAGGGGATCGGGTGGCCGCGGACACGCCGTGCACGGGCAAACGACGGTGAGCTGAGCTCCGGTGAGGTTTGAGCGTGCGCGGAAGAGTGTGGTCGACGCCTGAGTGGGCTTTATAGGCGCGGGCGCGGACCATGGCATCGGCTGGCCGTTGGCGCGAAGGGGGGCGCGCGCGGGCGTGCTCTGGCGCACACAGAGCGCGTCGAACACGTGGAGCTTTTCTTCTGCCCGTGTTCCACAGCTCACCCAAGTCGCAAACGTGCGAATCTTGGCAAAAATCCGGCGCGAGTCTTTTCCTGGCACCTAGGGCTGTCTCTCATCCGTTAGTTGCCATGGCAGATATGGCCTATGTAGGGAGATCTTCGGTCGCCAAATCAGGTATGTCACTCTGCCCACCTCGCGACAAAAACCATGCCAAGGCATGTCAAACGTCAAAGTCTCGGGCTCAGCTTTTTCTAGTGGGTGTCCTAGGTGGTATGCCACATTTTTGGTATAGAACTTAGGTGGTTTTGGTGCCAGCTTCGAGGTGAACACGGTTGATCTTTAGTGTAGGTGTAGTTTTTGACTTAGAGAAAATTAGAGAGCTCTAGCTCTCTCTCTACTTAGGGAATGGATTTGGGGTTTCTCCAGGGGTCTTTTTGCAACATTTCCTTCCCACAATTGCTGGTTATAAAGTTACTCAAGGTTTGGTTAAAGATTAACTCATGGTTTGCACATGTGCTTATTCTTTCCCCCTCTCAACCATGGTTTTGGAAGATAGGGTTCAAGAGAGGTCTAGGGTTTTCCCCCTTCTTGCCCAAGGTAGTAAGTGCACAAAGGTTTGAGTGATACTTCTTAGGTCATTAGCAATCTTGGTTAACACATGGTCTCCAAGGTTATTATGTTCTCCTTAAGTTATTACCACATGTGATCACAGTCCTTAGCACCAAGGTGTGCTCTAGCCATGGTAACACCTGAGGTGTTACAGCCACCGCAATGAGTTTAGTGTTTAGACTACAAAACTTATGTTGAATACTTATGTCAGAGCTTTAGACTTATGTGTTCATACTTCCGAACTTGTGTTGATACTTCTGAACTTGTGTTGATATTGTTTATGTTGAGAACTTCTGAACTTATGTTTGTATATTAATGTTTGTGTTGGATATATATGTCTGTGATGATCTGTGATGTATATATGTGATATTTGTGAAATATCTTTTGTTTGTTTGGATGGAATAGGAAAAACAAATAAAAAAAGGTGTGTACTGGTCACTTTGCCGAGTGTGACACTCGGCAAAGAGGTACTTTGCCGAGTGTCAGGACCATAGCACTCGGCAAAGAGCCAAGACCTGGGCACCGGTATAGGTTCTTTGCCGAGTCACTACCGGAATCGCCACCTTTGCCGAGTGCCTGAAGCACTCGGCAAAGCCTTAAAAACACTCGGCAAAAGCTTTACCGAGTGTCGCACTCGGCAAAGAAGGCTCGGCATACAATGCATCGGCAAAGCCTTCTTTGCCGAGTACTTTTTCTCGGGCACTCGGCAAAGAGGTTTGCCGAGTGCCAGACAACACTCGGCAAAGAAAAGCAGTCGTTACGGCGCCGGGTGACGGAGAAAGCGTCTTTGCCGAGTGTCCCGGGTGACACTCGACAAAGGAGTTACCTGCATACACTCGTAACTTATGCAAAGTAACATGAATATCTTTTTTGCATGCACAGTTTTCAAGTTTCGAGTGACCTGCAGTTCAAATCTGAATTTTCCGAACAAATTCAAATAAACGAACTAAATCTACTAACGATTAAAAACTCTGTTATAATTGTCCACAAATGATACATGTAAGTCTACATAGTGTAGGAACATACCACAAAAAGTTTGGTGGACAAAACCTAAACAATAAAAATATGCTTTGCCGAGTGTCTAGAAAAGACACTCGGCAAAGAACTCTTTGCCGAGTGCCAAATATTTGGCACTCGACAAAGAAGCCTCTTTGCCGAGTGCCGACACTCGGCCCTCGGCAAAGGCTGACGTCCGTCAGCCTTATGACGGCCGCTGACGGCCCTTTGCCGAGCGCCACCTTTGCCGAGAGTTCCCCTGTGCCGAGTGTCCTGCACTCGGTAAACCAGCTCGTTACCGAGAGCAGGAATTCACCGAGTGCGGCTCTCGGCAAAGCGTCCGGCACTCGGCAAAGTCCCGGATTCCGGTAGTGAGTGTAGTGGCTCTGGCACTCGGCAAAGAAGCACGCTTTGCCGAGTGTCATACAAAGCACTCGGCAAAGAACCTGACATGGGGACCCCACTGACGGATTATTTGCCGAGTGCTGGCCGGCAGACACTCGGCAAAGGTAACTCCTTTGCCGAGTGTCCTGGTGACACTCAGCAAAGACGCCGTCTCCGTCACCTGGCGCCGTGACGACTGCTTTTCTTTGCCAAGTGCCCGAAAAAAAGTACTCGGCAAAGAAGGTTTTGCTGAAGCACTGTGTGCCGAGCCATCTTTGCCGAGTGCTTCAGGCACTCGGCAAAGCCGTCGATTCCGGTAGTGACACCCAGTTCTATTTTTGGTTGGATATTTGAAAAGAGAGGAATAGATCTTTTCTCTTTTAGCGCTTTTGTTTGGGGTGGGCGGCATTGTCTGCTCTTCCCCTCATCATCCCCCCTCGTCCTCCTTGCATGTGGTTTTCTTCCCTTCCCTGTCTAATAATTTTTGCCTCAGCAACTCTCTTGCTGTGCTTTCGAAAAAATAATCAAACACAAGAATCTAACAGTGGCAAATGATTTGGTACTGCACGTTAAAGCATAATAATACAGTAGTACAATAAGTGTCGTATTTCACATGAAAATAAGGTAGTACCTTTGTAACTGTGTAGGTATCATGAGATTCATCAGTCTCAACTCATCTAAGAGCAATGCTAGAGCTGTTTCTTTTTTACAGAAATGATATGTAAAGTTACACGGCAATAAAAACCGAAACCAAGGTATTACTATGTTAGATGTGGAACAGGCTTAGGCCAAAGAATAATGGATCACACTGCACACGACATTTATGCTACCAGAGTACAGAAACTTATTGCTCTGATGACCAACCAATAGATCATATTCACAAATCCCCAATATGCGATGTAAAACCATCGGTTATGCTATCTCCGTTTAGTTTTGCCTGCAATAAAAGGCTGGATCTGTAGTTGCCGGGAAAATGCTCTGTTGAAAAGAACCCGGGTTTGAATGGCCGAGATAACAGGCATCCATGCAAGCACAGCGATCGGGAAGAAAAGCAGAGATCCCATTCCATAGTCGTAAGCGTGAGCTATGACCTGAATAGGCTCCCATACTGCGTAGTACTCTATTTTGGGTCTCAAAACTTGAACAATCTGTAAGAGAATGGGAGGAAATTAGGGTGCAATGAAGCAAAAGGAACTAAATTTGACAAAAATGGTGAGCTGCCAGTTCAAACTTACAAGGAGGAGACCCCAGCCAGTTGGTATGAATGCGAGACAACAGATGATCAAATCCATGATAGATAATCGACAGAGACAATAGAGAAGGACCAAGGAAGTAACCACTGAGAGGAATGTCAAAAGTTTTATGAGCCTGAAGACGAGTTGGTGCTTTGTGCTCAAACGACGGCTAGCACAATTGACAAGCTGCAGCAATTTTAACAAATGAATATTCGACTTGGAAAGAAAAATCAGCACAAAAACAAGAAACTCAATTGCATCAAACAATATAGAATTCTGGAGATGAAGTAGATACCTTAACAAAACCAATAATGGCAATAATTACGACCCATGAAAGCAGGTAGACAAGGAAATTCTTGTTGTCTTGAGAGATATTCAGGTGATAAACAAGTCCATATTGATATATGAAGAAGCGTAGTGAGAGCAACACTTCAAGAATTCTAGAACTCAATACTGAGTAACGTAGATGTGCATTCTCACTATTCCACCATGACTCCCAGCTTTTCTCTGGTTGCACTCCTATGCCTCCTTGATTCTTCATCCACCTATTCCAGTCAGCCCAGTCGTCAACAATTTTTTGCCAAGCAAAACCAGCTGGGTTAAAAAGAAAAGGAGTAAACAGCCAAGCCACTGCCATAAACCATGTTGAGTATGTGATCATCACATGCACGACATTGCTAACATAAGATCTCCTAAAGATGTGGTAGACTATCAAAAGGAAGATCAACTCAAATCCTTTGACAAAATGACTTCTGGAATACAACTGATAATTCTCAGTAAAGCTTGCATGGAAAACAACAAATTTACGCCCTGTAGGCCGGTATTTAGCACCCCCATGGAGAATAGTACGGCCGTAGTAGTGTGCTTTTGTTCCAAGTGAGAATGTGAAGAAAACTGATGCTAACTGCAATTGCATGAGGATAAAATCACTCAGAGCTGCACGGAAACCCTTTTCCAAACCTAGCTCCATCACCATAGGCAATCCTGTAAGCAGTCCCAGCTGGAGAAAAGACTGAGATGCAAGGGCTGTTTCTAAGGACTTTATATTCTGAGTCTGAGCTTCAAGTAGCAGAGCCCTCTGCAGGCCACTGAGAACCAAGTACAACTGGCCATAGAGGAAAACATAAACACCAACAACTGATATCTGCACAACATAAGGATCAACCGAACAATTAGACTAATTCAGTGCACGGTCCATTATTATGAAGCCCAAACAAAGGAAATATAAGACGAGCAATAGTTTTTGTTCCAATCATGGCATCAAGAAATCAACAGTAACAAAGTATTATATTCATAATCTCCAACAGTTCATCAATAATGTATAGCTTTTGATGATCTTTATACAAGGGCTTGTTATTAAAGGTAATTTTCTTTCTTAATACAAGAAACTCAACTGAAAAAAGAGTTATAACAAGTAAAAATACACGACAAATGTCATGTACGGCCGGCTCTACGTCAGACAACGACGCGCTCGGGATGTGCGGCGTGCGCGTGAGCACGCCCATGAGGCAACAGCCGCCGGCTCTAGTGGATAGGATAGAAACTAGATAGTTTGTTTGCATGCCTAGAATTAAGGATAGAAACTAGATAAGTTTGTTTGCATGCCTAGAATTAAGGGTTGTTTGCATGCATAGAATTAGGGAGCAATTAGCTCCATGCGGTTAGGCCTAGGGGCCTATATATATTCCTGTAACCAGACCCGAGTTGGAATTAAGAAAGGTCATTATCCTAATCTCTCTCTCTCAACTAAGCCGACGGTAGAGGGGCATAACCTCGCCGGAGAAGACGACGGACCGCGGCTACGATCTCCGTAGCCGAGGGCCACCTACCCTAGACACTAAGGCCCTTGACAACAAACATAGCATAATTTACATAATATGCTTTTCCTTAAGACCACACACAGCAAAATTCTACCAAAACTCAGTAGAAATTTATCTAAAGGCAAAATAATAATCCGTATGTTCTTGATAAAACTGAGCTAGCTCAGTTGTTTGACGGTATGGATGTATGCTTAAGCCACCCAGGTGTTGGAAACCCTAACCCCAACAAGGTGGGTTGTGTATGTATATATTAGGAAAGGAGTTATATGGGCTGGGCCAAAGCCCATAACACTTTAGACCGAGTACAATAATCAAATACAAGAATCTAAGACCCCACCCCCCATTGAAAACTTTAGCTGCGGCAGATGTCGAGACTGGACCAAAACTCCAAGAATGACAAGGAAGGAAGACTCTTAGTAAAGATGTCAACAAACTGTGAGCTCGCCGGGACGAGATGGACGTCCCCAACAACAACATGCTCACGAGTCGCGAACAAAGTAAATGTCGATCTCGACATGCTTCATGTGCTGATGCTGGACGGGGTTGTCAGAGAGGTAGACAGCGCTGACGTTGTCGCAGTAGACCAGAGTGCTCCGAGTGAGGGGGTTGTGAAGCTCCTGGAGAAGCTAACGCAGTCAGCTCGCCTTAGCCACCCCATTAGCAACACCTAGGTACTCGACCTCATCACTAGAGCCGAAGACCATGGACTAACGCTTGGAGGACCAAGAGATGAGGTTGGCCCTAAAAAACCATAATCGTTGTGTTAGATTTGATGACTCATCTTGTTTTGTATAGGATCGTCACACAGGGTTGTGATTGGGACTAGCCATCGCCATAAAAGTGCTCCTCGCCTCTACATCTTGGGCACTTTGCATCTTCCTTCATCCACCACACCTTCCACTCGTGTGCTTTTTGCTGCACCGTCTTCTGTTACGTCTTTTTTCTAGTGGCACCATTGTCTATGTCATCTTTGTGGATCTCGTTTGTCCACCTTAATAAAGTTCGAATGTTTAGGTCATACATCTCCTGAGTCTAGCTTTCATTGTAAGGATTGTCATCTTGAAAAAAACACATACAATTACCTGATGTTCCTAGTAATCTAGTGGTTCACATTCTACTAGACATTTTGATCGTATTCACTATGATATTTGGGGTCCTGCTCCTTTTGTTTTAAAATGTGGTCATAAATACTATGTTATTTTTATTGATGAACATTTTTGTTATACTTGGGTTTACTTCATGAAACGCTGCTTTGAATTGTTTCCATTTATAAGTATTTTGCTCACATGGTTCATACTCAGTTTTCCGCTCCTATCAAAACCTTTCGTTTAGATTCCGGTGGCGAATATTTGTCCGATGTTTTTCTTTTGCCAATTTTTGACTTTGGAGGGTACTCTTGCTCAGCTTTCTTGCCATGATGCTCATGCACACAACGGTGTTGATGAACAGAAACATCGTCATATTATAGAGGATGCACACTCTTTTTTTGGAGCGAGGCAGTCTCAACTACAGTCTATCTCATAAATAAGTCATCCAAGCTCTGGCAAAAGTCCTAGAGAAGTATTTTTTGGTACCCCACCATGATATGACCATCTACGAGTCTTTCGATGTTTGTGCTATGACTTGCTGCCACCTCGCGAGAGAACTAAATTGACTGCTCAATCAGTTAAGTGTGTTTTTCTAGGCTATAGTAACGAGCATAAAGGTTACTGGTGTTATGATCCTTCTCGTCGCATCTATATCTCACGAGATGTGAATTTTGATAAAAAATCATCCCTTCTTTTACAACTCTACACACTTCATATCATTCCATAGAGTCCACTTCTTTCATCTCTTCCTTCTATTTCTGATGTTCCACATACAACACCATCCACAACAACCCACCTACAACACCATCCACTACAACCCTACCTGTTATTCCCATCCCCATCACTTCATCCTCCCATATGCCACCGCCTTCACGTTTTTCTTCGACACCACCTATCATGTAGTACTTGGCATATTTCTGAATGGCAGCATGCTATAATTGAGGAGTTGGCTACCCTTGATCGGACAGGTACTTGGCATATTGTTCCTTCACCCACTCATGTAGTACCTATCATCTGCAAATGGATCTTCAAGGTTAAGACCAAATTTGATGGTTCAAGCACTATAAAGCTCGTCTTATAACTAGAGGTTTTCAGTAGACTCTAGAAATAAATTATGATGAAACTCTTGCTCCGATGCCCATATGATTATTGTTCGTGCTCTGATTATTGTTGTTGTATCTTCGTCTTGAACTATCTCTTAGATGGATGTAAAATATGTTTTTCTTCATGATGATTTGCATGAAGTTTATATGCTTCTACCTCCTGGTGTTGGTGTTCCTTGCGAACATGTCTGACGTCTTCGAAAAGCTTTAGATTGTCTAAAATAGGCTCCTCATGCTTGGTTTGAGAGGTTTATTATTGTCATACAGGTTGCTGGTTTCTCTCTTAGTGATCATGAACCTATTTTATTTGTTCATCTCTCTCCTCGAGGGCGCACTTTGCTTCTTCTTTATGTTGATGACAAGCTGACTACGGATTACGATCCAAACCATATTTCTCATATAAAGAAGCATCTAAGTGAGCAATTTCAGATGTCCAATTTGGACCCTCATTTATTTTTGGGCATTGAGGTTTTGCAGTCCACAAAGGGATATCATCTTTCTCAGTCAAAGTACATGCAAGATTTGGAATAAGATTTTGATGATAGTTCAGATTTTGACGAATAAGATAACTCTGACAAAATTTGATGAGAGAGAGAGAGCATACTAGGCTATTTAGAAGTGAGCAATAAAACATAGACATGTAATAAGTTTAAAAAGCTAGACAATAGTTCAGATTTTGACGAATAAGATAACTCTGAAAAAATTGATGAGAGAGAGAGAGAGCATACTAGGCTATTAAAGTAAAATCCCACTGTTGTAAAATAACATGAGAGCATCCTGAAGAAATCAAATCGCCGACCTAGCCGGTGAATATCACGACTGATTGTTTGCTCACTATTGCCATTTGCCACTTTAGCTTCAAATTTGGATATCTGGTTAAGACCAACATCACGCCCTTTGCCAACTTGAATGTATTCACTGTAAATTATATTCCCACGACGCAATATGGAATTATACCCTGTAAACAGAATTCCAAAGCAGCACTTGTTTTAAAAAATGACATGATTAATTTGAATATCAGTTTCAAAAGAAGATTTTAACTTACCAGCAAACACATCCTCACTTAAGTTTATAGTTTTAGACGCTTTACTTATGCCGCCCCTTGTTAAATGAAATATCCGATCAAAAATGTCTGGATGACCATAGTGAAACCGTACCCTACAATTAAGGAAAATAGCCATTTGAATAATAGAATTGACTTCAGAATGAGCTTATTACAATATTCATTAAATGTAGACATTTATAGAAAACAGTGTGTTGTCCTCAGTGTTGGAATGAGAACCCATACCCCTAACCAGGGATGGGGAGTAGTATTAATAGACTTAGTAACTGGGCCAGACCCATTACAGTGAGGGGTGAGACGGTAATTACAAGGGGAACACCCCAAACCCTAGAATCCTAGACGGGTAGTCTGACACCCCCCCGCAGTCACAACTCTATCCTGTACAGATGTTGAGACTGGATCGAAAGTCTAAGAATACACTCGACGGTAGTCCCTTGGTGAAGATGTCGGCGAACTGCAGCGTGGTGGGGACGCTGAGAACCCGAACGTCACCGGCAGCGACACGCTCGCGGACGAAGTGTAGGTCGATCTCTACGTGCTTCGTGCGCTGATGCTGCACGGGGTTGGTGGAGAGGTAGACCGCACTGACGTTGTCGCAGTAGACGAGAGTGGCGCGCTGAAGAGGACTATGGAGCTCATGGAGGAGCTAGCGCAGCCAGGAGACCTCTGCCACACCGTTGGCCACGGCACGGTACTCGGCCTCAGCGCTGGAGCGAGAGACGACGGGCTACCTCTTGGCGGCCCAAGAGACGAGATTGGCGCCCAGGAACACGGCGTAGCCGGAGGTGGACCTGCACGTGTCGGGACAGCCAGCCCAGTCAGCGTCGGTGTAGACCACGAGCTCCGACGTCGGGGATGGGCGGAGTAGGAGGCCGTAGTCGAGGGAGCCGCGGAGGTAGCGCAGAATCCGCTTGAGCGCAGTGAGATGGGGCTCCCGCGGAGTGTGCATATGCAGGCACACCTGCTAGACGGCGTAAGCGATGTCGGGCCTGGAGAACGTGAGGTACTGGAGCGCGCCGGTGAGGCTCCGGTATGACGTCGCGTCGGCGACCGGAGGTCCGTCGTCCTCAGAGAGCTTTGCCTGAGTGTCGACAGGTGTGGAGCAGGGCTTGCAGTCAGACATGCCAGCCCGCTCCAGGATGTCGATGGCGTACTGGCGCTGGTGGAGGAAGAGACCCTGAGGCCGACGTTCGGCGGTGATGCCGAGGAAGTGGTGTAGGGGCCCCAGGTCCTTCATCGCGAACTCCCGCTGAAGGGCGACGATCGTGCGGTGTAGAAGGTCGGCGGTGGATGCCGTGAGCACAATGTCGTCGACGTAGAGCAGGAGGTAGATGGTGTCGTCGCCGCGCCGGTAGATGAACAGGGGCGTGTCCGACTTGGCCTCGACGAAGCCGATGGAGGCCAGGTAGGAGGCGAAGCGACTGTACCAAGCCCGTGGCGCCTGCTTGAGGCCGTACAGGGACCTATTCAGCCGGCAAACCAGATCCGGACGGTCAGCGTCGACGAAGCCGGTGGGCTGGCTGCAGTAGACAGTCTCCGTCAGAGTGCCATGGAGGAAGGCATTCTTGACATCGAGCTGATGGATCGCCCAGTCGCGGGAGAGGGCGAGGGAGAGGACGACGCGAACAGTGGCGAACTTGACGACAGGGCTGAAGGTCTCGTCGTAGTCCACTCCGGGGCGCTGGGTGAAGCCCCGAAGGACCCAACGGGCCTTGTAGCGGTCGAGGGAGCCGTCCGAGGTCAGCTTCTGGCGAAATAGCCACTTGCCGGTGACCACGCTGGTGCCTGGTGGACGCGGCACTAGGTCCCAGGTGTGGTTGGCCAAGAGGGCCGCGTACTCCTCCTCCATAGCATGACGCCAATGTGGGTCGGCGAGGGCAGTGCGAACGGAGGAGGGCACCGGGGAAGCGTCGGGTGGAGTGCTAGACGTAGCAGCTGCCAGGATTAGCCGGTCGACGGGGCGGAGAACGCCAGTAGCGCGCCGAGTCACCATCGGGTGGACGTGCCCGGGGTCACGGTGGATGGCGACCGGGTGGTAAACGGACGACTCGGAGCGAACCGCCGGAACGTCGAGAGCGGCTGGTGGGGCCGGCTCGCGGCGGTGATAGACGACGGCGGGGTCGGCGAACCGGGCCGCGCTCGTCGACGGGCCCGAGTCGGGGGGCGCCGAGGTAGTGGTGTGGCCGCGGCGATGGTAGATGAGTGCGGGGTTGGCGAAGCGCGCCGGAGGCGGGGTCGACGGGGCCGCGCGTGGCGCAGGCGGGGTCGACGGGGCCGCGCGTGGCGCAGGCGGGGTCGACGGGGCCGCGCGTGGCGCAGGCGGGGTCGACGAGGCCGCGCGTGGCGCGGAAGAGGTCGTAGTGGCCGCACGAGGAGCAGGTAGCGGCGCAAGACGGGGAGCCGGAGGTGGGGGAGGAATCGGATCGGACTCGAGGAGGGAGTCAAGATCGGTGGGTGGGGTGGAGCCAGCAAGGGGAAACACATCTTCGTCGAAGATGACATGACGAGAGATGATGATGCGGTGGGAGGTGAGGTCCAGACATCGGTACCCCTTGTGGTCAGGGGAGTAGCCAAGGAATAGACAGCGGGTGGAGCGAGGAGAAAGCTTATGTGGAGCGGTAGCGGAAGTGTTAGGGTAGCAGGTACAGCCGAACACGCGAAGGTGGTCATAGGAAGGGGCTGTGCCGTATAGGGCGAAGTGAGGGGTAGGGTGGCGCACCGCCTTCGAGGGAAGACGGTTGAGGAGGTGGGTGGCAGTGTGCAGGGCCACTGCCCAGTAGCTGGCAGGGAGAGACGCCTGGAAGAGGAGGCAGCGGAGCATATTAGTGGTGGTGCGGATCATGCGTTCGGCTCGGCCGTTCTGTGCAGAGGTGTAGGGACACGAGAGACGCAACTGGACGCCATGAGTGAGGAAGAAAGAGCGAGAGGCGTTGTTATCGAACTCGCGGCCATTGTCACACTGCAGAGCACGGACCGGGCGACGAAACTGAGTGGATACCCAAGTGAAGAAGTGTGTGAGGGTGGTGAATGTGTCCGACTTCAACCGAAGCAAGAAGGTCCAGAGAAAGTGGGAAAAATCATCCAAAATCACCAAATAGTATTTATAACCAGAAAGACTGAGTACAGGGGAGGTCCAAAGATCACAGTGAACCAGGTCAAAAGCCTGCTCAGCCCGAGAAGAAGTAGTAAATGGGAGACGAGTATGTCGGCCTAACTGACAAGCATGACAGAGACCCTCAAAATGTCCCCTACTACATGAAAGATCTAAACTACTGGTAATCTTGGTCATGACGTCGGGTCCAGGATGGCCGAGACGACGATGCCATGTGGTGGAGGAGGTGGTGGAGACCAGGACAGGGGGTGGAGACACGCCGACGGTGGAGGGCTGGAGCGTGTAGAGCGGCCCCGAGCTGTCACAGCGGGCGAGAAGGGTCCTGGTGGCCAGATCCTTCACAGAAAAACCAGAGGGGTCAAACTCAATGGAACAGGAGTTGTCAGTGGTGAATCGACGAACAGAAATAAGATTGTGAGTGATGTGGGGAGCTACGAGAACATCGTTGAGGTAAAACGGCCCAGGGAGAACCGAGGCACCTACTGAGGTGACTGGCAGAGTGGAACCGTTTCCAAAGACGATCGAGGATGGATGAGAGGGGAGGGGGGGATGGGAGCGAGAGAGCGTGTCTGTCGTGGGAGTGGTGTGGTACGAGGCACCGGAGTCGATCACCCAGTCGGAGGGGGGTGGGGTCATCGCCATGGTGGTGAAGGCAGCAGCGAGGGAGGCGTTGTCCCAACCGCCAGCCTGCGGGGACCAAGGCGTCGAGGTGTGTGTCCCCGGGGGCAGGAGCGCGGGTGGTGCCTGGGGCACGACGGGCACACCGTAAGGAGGCGTCGGGGGCATGCCGTAGTGAGGTGTAGTCAGGAGGGCCGGCGCCGGGGGACGGGAGGCACTGTGTGCCTGGCCCGGCCACATGGCGATGGTCCCGGTCCAGGGGTTGTAGACGGACGGCCACGCGTGGCCGCCACCCCGGCCGGAGGGACCACCACAAGAGGATCTGCCACCCCCACGGCCGCCCTTGCGGGAGCGACGACCCCCGTCGGTCGTGGAAGTCGGACGAGGGGCCGCCAGGACGGCGGGTGGAGGGCGGGTAGGAGCCCCGGTCGACGGAGGACGGGTGGCCTGGCCCCCTGAAGGCAGCTGACCACTGGTAGGAGCGCTGTAGAGAGCCGAGGCAGGAGTGGGTGCCTCATTCGCCATGGTGAGCTCCTCGAGGAGAAGCTCGTTCAGCACGGCGTGGAAGGTGGGGAAGGGCACGCTCCTCTTGATGAGAGCCTTCAGGTGGTCGTAGCGGGGGCTGAGGCCACGCAGGAGGTTCAGCTCCAGGGTACGATCGGCAACTGGCTCGCCGAGATCGCGGAGAGAGTCAGCCAGGCCCTTCATCTGGCGGCAGTATTCTCCCATGGAGAGGTCCCCCTGAGAGAACAGGTGGAACTGGGCGTCGAGGTGGAGCGCCCGCGCATCCCGATTCCCGAGGAACTGGTCCTCGAGAGTGAGCCACGCCTGGCGTGCAGTGTCCGCCTGATCGCGGATGATGTCCTGCAGCTCAACGGTGATGGTGTCGTGGAGCCACGAGAGGACAACGCTGTCCATGAGGCACCAGGAGCGAGGCGGTGGAGCGTCGTGGTCGACGAGGACGTGATCGTCGAGGACGAACCGCCGCAGCGTGAGAAGGACCTGTCCTCGCCAGCAGGGGTAGTGGGAAGACGCCGGATCCAACACCACGGACACGAGGGCCCGGATGTTGTGCAGACCAGCGGCTTGAGCGTGGAGAGCAGCGATGAGGTCGGCGTCGAGGTCAGAGTCGCGGGGGTCCTCCGGGGGTTCCACAGGGGCGACCGGCGGGTGACCGAGGAGGCGCTGCGTGGTGGCCATCTGGGTGGTCAGAGCGGCACCCAGGGCACGCTCTCGCTCCAGGGCGAGGGAGGCGGCGCGCTCGCGCTCCCGCGAGGCCGTCACAGCGGCCTGGATCGTAGCGAGGGTGTCGACGAGGGGAAGTGCGGAGGTCGTGACGGCGTGGCTCCAGGTGGGTGAAGCGAGGGTGGGAAATCCCGGCGGAGATCCGCGGCGCAGGGTCAGCCGGGAGACGGCGGGAAGCGGCGCAAGGCCGGCGATGTAGGGGGCCCCTCCATGGGCGAGCTCGCTGCTGATCGCAGCGGGGGCGATGGGGCCGGTGGAGGCAGAGGTGGTGTCGTCCATGGCAGCGACGGTTGGAGGAAGTCACAGCAAGAGACGCAGCCGGGTCGGGGAGGGAGCGATGCGAGGGAGCTCCGACGAGGTGACTCCGGGCGCTTGGTCGCGGTGCCGGGGCGGCTGCCCGGGGCTGAGTCAGTCGGACGCGCGCGGCCTGACGCGTTGGTCGGCGGCGCGGGAGCTCCTGGCGAGATGGCGTAGGGGCGGGGTCGCCGTGGGGCGAGACGGGGCTGCCTGGCTCGGTGGCAGAGGGTTGCGCGACCTCGGGCGAAGGGGCGTCCGCGGCGCCAGGCGGGACGCCGGAGTCGCGGCACCGGGGAGTGGCGGCCGCGCAGGGGCGGCGGCCCTGGGAGCGACGGAAGCGCAGGGAGAGCGGGCTCGGGACGCGACGGGAAGGAGGAGCGGCGGCCCAGGGGAGGGCGGTGCGCCGGGCGGGAAGGAGGAGCGGCGGCCCAGGGGAGGGCGGCGCGCCGGGGAGTTGGGGAGGGAGGCTGGCGGCCGGAGGTGGGAGGGAGAGGAGCCGGCGGTAGGCCGGCGGCTGGGTGGAGGCCGGTCGGTTGGAACCGACGGCTGAAAAAAAACTAAACCTAGCTCTGTGATACCATGTTGGAATGAGAACCCATACCCCTAACCAGGGATGGGGAGTAGTATTAATAGACTTAGTAACTGGGCCAGGCCCATTACAGTGAGGGGTGAGACGGTAATTACAAGGGGAACACCCCAAACCCTAGAATCCTAGACGGGTAGTCTGACACTCAGTAACCTCACACCCGTTATTTATAGTAATTGGATTATTACTGAAATTTAATAAAGGTGGGACTCTTGACATTGATACTAAGTGCCCATCACTATCAATCTGTGAGAAATCAAAATGTATATATACTATCTAAAGGTAAAAAGGTGTAAAATGTCATTGTGTTCTCTAAACTGCTGAAAAAATTCCACTCGAAAGGGAATGTGTCACACCCATTGCAAAGCTTTCTATAAATGGGACTATATATCTGAATAATTTCTTTGCTGCATCTACAAAATTGCTCCTACTGCCTTATCGTCCCTCTTTATGTAGTGCCCCTTCTTGCAGCCACCATAGGCAGTATTGTCCACCAATATTTGTGTCATGTCATACCCGTGTTAATGCTGCTACCTCACCAGGGCCACTGCTGACTAAACTATTTATACAGGACCCTGCAGAACCAAATAATATCTTGCTACTTTGTCGACCAAGGACATGTGTCAGTGACCCAAGCAATCAAATGAAAAGGGACAAATAATATCTAAAACACATGAATAGGAAAACATAGGAGTGGAGTTGCATGTCACTTGCAAACCTACATGAATTGAAACCACAGAAAATTCTCTAATGGAGCATTTGGATACAGTACAGGAGAAACACAGGAATCAGAAGAGAGATAGATACAATGGAAGGTTTCCAAGAGGTTGGACCTCATGCTGGATTTCCTCCAGAATTCGTAAGGATTGATTTTGTAAGATTTTAGGATAGCCAATCTTTTGTTTCAAAGGATACATAGGAAAAGTTTTCTATAGATTCACATCCTACAAAATTCCTTCATGAATCCTTTGTTCCAAAGAGAAAAGGGTGCACTTTGTGAAGTTTAAACAACCACTAGAACTATCTAATAATTATTTGTATTCTCGAACACGCAGAAGTGTTGTGTATCATTATATTAAGAAGGAAATTGAGTCTAAATGACTCAAAAACAACCCCTAAAGGAGCAGAAAGACTCATACTACAAATCGTCACACACACGAACTCACCACCAAAGGAGGGAGGATTATGGCCATAAACTACGGAGCCCTTTGGCTCCCGCCATACCCCAAAGTTTGGACTCCTCTTTCACATTCCTCAAGATTATGGCCATAACTACCAGATGTTCTAGACATCGGCCGCCTGAGTGTGAAGGTTGGCGATGACCGCGGCACCGCGGCCTCAAACTTCGAGGGAGGTGGTGGCACTGGGGCTGCCAGAGAGGGCTCGACGATGGAGGAGGCGAGGAGGTGACACTCAGCCTCCGCTAGCTGAGAGGCAAGGGGCGGCATCCACCGCGGTGCGCTCATGCTCCCAAGCAAGGGCCACAGTGTGTTTGCGGTCCCGGGCAGCAGCCACGGCGGCCTTGGTAGCGACGAGAGCCACGACCAGAGTAGGGTGGACGGTGCCGATGTTGAGGTGACATCAAAAGTTGTGGGGGCGTAGGAGATGGTGTGAGTAGCACGGGAGCGTCCACGACGGGCGCAGGGGCAGTCAGGATCGGCGCGATCGGCTAGAGCGATTGCGCTATCGGCTATAGTGATTGCGCGATCGGTTGGAGCGGTTGCGCGCCAACAATGGAGGATGACGGCGTAGGTGCATCGGCACCGGACACGGTTGTGAGGGCCCATGTCGACGCAGTTCACACAA
Source organism: Zea mays (assembly GCF_902167145.1). Classification (NCBI taxonomy): domain Eukaryota; kingdom Viridiplantae; phylum Streptophyta; class Magnoliopsida; order Poales; family Poaceae; genus Zea; species Zea mays. Next base: position 146,870,870 of record NC_050100.1, read on the forward strand.
GGAGATGGTGGGAGCACCCGACCGGCGCGCCGCGGGCAGAGGGGATTGCCGGCATAGGGGAAGACCAGTCTGGGGTGGCCACTGCCACCTAGGATAGAAGGGAGGGGTTGTGGGCGCTAGGCCGCGCCAGGGCCAGGGATAGGGCCATGGTTGTTGAGGGGCGTGGCGAAACGGTGAGGAAGCGCCAGCGTCGTGTGTGGGAGGCCGGTGGCGGCACTGGTGGTCAGAAGGGGCGCCGACAGTGGAGGGAGAGGGGGGTCTGAGCCACGATGACTGGAGGGCGTGGAGAGATCGCCTACACGCGGGAGGCAAGCGACAATGGGGGGAAGCTGACCGTGGGGGGAGCTCCATGGCGATGGGATGACGACTGGCAGGGACCGAGGAAGAGCGTCGGCTGGGTGGGGCGTCCAAGGAGGGAGGATCACAAGGGAGGTCCATGGCGCTGGCTAGGGGCGGCCAGCGAGGGGAAGCAGTTGGTGGTTGGGCAGTGCCTAGCGGCTATGGGGAGGGGAGGAGGGAGAAGAGAAAGTGGCTTGGTACCATGTTACAATTAGACAGTGATATCCCTAACCCTAATTAGGGTAGGCACATGTATATATACACATTACATTAGTGTAATACACAATCCAACACCATGATAGTTAGGCAATTTAATTAAAAGAAGGGACATGTGGGCAACTCCGCAACTGAGCATAACCATGATTATCCTTTTAACTAAGCACCTCTAGTAGCATTCAGAAAAGAAAAGGTCTTCTAGTAAACATAACAAGATTCACCATTGCTTCATCCAATTGCTTTGTCAGTCTATGAGTGACTATAAAATCACCATATAAAGTTCAAACAATGGAAGAGAAAACTACCATTTTGCAAAAAAACAAAAGGTTCAACCACCTTAGGAGGAACTAGGTGCCAATGCGAACAAGAAAACAGACACGCAAATTCGAGTAGAATAATAATTGAAGCTTGGTTTTGAGGGTGTACACCCACACCTTGGACCAACTGATCTTTACTCAGCTCCAAAAAATAACATTCTAAACATGCGACCCCTATTCAACTTTGACAAAGTGATATTTTTTTATCGAACCGCGCAGGAGAACTGCGTGCCATTTCATTAAGAGAAAAAACTCCTAGGACATTAGGATCCCCTAGGGTTAAAACAGTACATCGGACTCACAGACTTACAGACGAGGCAAAGGCACACGACCACGACCTCTAAGACCTGTAGGAGCCGATCCTAGTGACTAACTCCTGGAGGGCTTTTGCCCCAGCCAGACACCATAAGTACCCCTCAGCCACAACTGACTGGACCACAACTTGAGTATCCGGCCTGATTTTTTCAAAGACACAAGAGATATTTTGATAATAAAATTTGAAAACAAGAGTTATAACAATCTGTCCATCCATCATTCAATGTCATTGTGTGGCTGCTGATGCTGAAGCTAAGGAGCTCCATGTCTATTTATTGGGATAGGCTAGGTGTTTGTATTCCTTAGCCTTTTTCCTGGTTGGGTTGTTTCTTAAGTCCATGGTGTGTTGGTTGTAAATTGTAATGTTCTGTAAGGGTCTGGTGCTGTACAGTTTTCCACTTGTCTACCTTAAAATGATATGTAGCTCTCCTGTGTTGTCAAGAAAAAAAATTGTCATTATGTCTATCTGGGGTTCTGCAATAACATAGCCAGATTTCCCTCTAAAACAGAGCATAATTCTCTCAGAAATTAGAACTCAAAATAAAAGAATGTAGTTTTGTGCATTATTTCATATGTTATAAGATAGAATAAGAAGCATGTTTTCACCTAAGGGGTTCAGCAAGAAATCTTTGTCCAATTGTAACAAAGCTTGTCTCTTGATATGACATGAAGCCAGCAAGAGATGAAACACTGCACAAATAATAGTATCATAATTATCTTACAAGAGACAAAACATGTTTGAAAGATGTGTGTTGTAAGATTACAGACCTTCCAGTGAAGATATGCTCTCTTAACCCAAGGATAGTTGGAGCTTTGTCCCTAGGATGCCTTACAAACTCTTGAAGGACATTCCTCATTTTGTAAGCTTCTTCCAGATAGTTGTCCTGATATCAACTTACATACATCAACATAGAATCTTTAAACAAACGAGAACACAGTTATAGAAGCTTGTACAATTCTTTACTTGATTCATATCAATTGTTTGTAGAGCATCTCCACGAGTGAAGATAATCGCATGGTTCTGATTTTCAGGCTTCCCTTCTCCAATGATAGGTGGACCAGGCAGCTTTATACGGTAAATCTCCTATGGACATAAACAACAAGTCAGCAAAGGCCCAGTTACTAGAGGGATTCAAAAAAGAGAATCATAAACTCTTGAAGGACGTTCCTCATTTAATTGTGATGATAATTATGCTGATGACTAATGAGAGGTAGTCATGATGATAAAAAAGGAAAGAAGTACTTTCAAGAGATCTTAGATGTTACAAGATTTTCTAATTTTAGCCTTAATATTAAATCATTACCTGGTCCAAATTATTCTCTGCTTTTATTAACACAGATGAATAAACCTTATGGGGACAGTTATTTACTATGACTTCCTTCCCTTCAACCATATGAGAACAGTTATTTACTATGACTTCCTTCTCTTCAATATAAGCAACCCTCAGAGCAGGGCACCTTCATATGGCACAAGTGAAAAAGATCAGGATGGCTCTGGTGATCATCATTTTTCTAAAGTTATCTATGTTTCAAAGCTATATATGTTATTTCATACCTCATCATCAGATCTATGATGTCTTGAGCATGGGGATCACCTTTGATTTTTTGTTCCCCAAACTTCTGACATGAAATGACATATGAAAATTTCATATCTGCAAGTGCTTCTAGTTCAGCTGCTAATGCTTGGTGGATATTTCTTTTATTTTTTCCTTGCTCAATTGCTAGAAGTGCTTCATATAAATCTGCATAAGTTTTACAAAACGAATTAGTGGAAACTGTTTCCAAAGAAATAGAGATTAATCCTGTGAAATACAAAAATCATTACCAGAACTTTACATGTCTTAACTTCATAATTTCCACCATTGCAGAAATGAGAAATTATTACTGAATCTCGTTAGCACAAGATTTCCATACGCACCTTGATCATTTGTCATGTCTAAGAGAGCCTGTAGCTTCAATGCTTTTCTGTAGTACATCATTCCCCGTACTAGATAGTTTGTAATAAAAAAAGTGTGAGATGAGGTAGACATAGGCTTAAATGGTAATACAACAAGTGAGAATGTGCTCTGGATTACCAGTTCGGCTCAGTGTTTGGCCACGGTAGGAAGCCCAATATCTAATTTCATCATTAGTTACCTTTGTATCAACGCGTTCCAGAAAGTTTTTCCATTGATCTAAAATTACGAGACGAAATCTCAGTAAGGTTAAGATGGATGCCTCATCTTGATACTCCCTCTGTCCCTAAATTACTGCATATATCGTTTTATGAGAAGTTAAACTTTTCTTTGTATATTTGGTCAATTTTTAAAAAGCTTGATTCCTCAAAAAACGAGATGTGCAGTTTATTTTGGGATGGAGAGAATATATCTTAGTAACATATGGAAATCCAGTATGCCTCATATAAACCATGCAAGCAGTTGTTGTAGCAGTCAAAAGAAAGTTTCATTATATATGTGACCTGGATATATCTTTTGCATGTACGAAAGGGTGGATGCTTCATCTTGATTTGAATGAAGCTCTTCATCTGAAAACTTCACTTCTTCCATGAAATATGGAGTTATTACACTGGATAAAGTATGTCATGTCAGGATTTAACGACATGTAAAGTGCAACTGTTTTCCATTGGATGCAGGTATCAAAATCATCAAACATAAAACTATTAACAGTCCAGTAACTTTATTGTGCAGTGATTCTTATTGTTTTTTATTTCATTGCGTTGATTAACCAGAAGTGATGAAGCCAAAATCATAAAAACTGATGGCTTGTGGTTGCATTTGAGGTTTTTCATGGTCAATGTTACCATATAACTAAACTATGCGATGGACAGATGGTATGTTACGGACAGGTAACAACTCTAATATATATATATATATATATATATATATATATATATATATATATATATATATATATATATATATATATATATATATATATATATATATATATATATTAGAGTTGTTACCTGTCCGTAACATATATATATATATATATATATATATGTTACGGACAGGTAACATATATATATATATATATATATATATATATATATATATATATATATATATATATATATATATATATAAAGAGAGAGAGAAAGGAGTGTATCACGTCTGATTAGATTGATTGATTGACAAGTAGTGAAAGGACCTCTAGCGTAATGGTTAAGGCTTCCGAGTAGCACCTTCAGGTCCCGAGTTCGAGCTCCTTGGAGGCGAATTTCAGGCTTGGTTAAAAAAATCCCCTCACTGTGTCCCGCACACTCTCGGGATCGATATCATGCGCGCCACCCTCCGGCTGGGCCGTTGCAAAGTGGGCAGATGACTCGGCCCGTTAGTGATGGGGTCAGGGTTCGAAAGTTTTCTCAGCCGGGAGTATGTTTTGGTCTCTTCTTAATATAATACCGGGAAGACGATCTTTCCCTCCCCGGTCGAGTTTTTTTTATTGCCAAGTACAAGGTACATGTGTATACAGGAAACCATAGGGTGTCCCTGAGCTAGATCTAGGAGATAATAGACTTTTTGGTCCATTTTGGACCTTGTTATCTTCTTAATATAATGATACACAACTCTCTTGCGTGTTCGAGAAAAAAAAATCTAGGAGATACTGAATGGAGATTGTTCAGGGATACAATGAACTATTTACACTTAGCATCACCAGATAGTTTGGATCTGGTTCATCTCTGAGTAGATCCCATGTTCAAATTATGCTACTTTTAATTGGCAGTGTATGCCATCAATATTTAGAAATGCGAGTTGATTATAGAAGCAAATCGATGAAGGCCACATTTGTCAGACATGAAAAAAATAAAGCCCTCCTTGGTTGAAATTTGGGAATATTCAAGGTAAGTTCAAGTGTCCTCTAAAAGCAGAATTCTTACCTAAATGACAACATACTGCGAACTTTGGGAGCAGCAGGCATATGCATAAACAGAGATGTGGCGAAAAATGAAATGCGTCGCCGAGCCTCTAAATTTGATGGTATTTCCGCAGCCTTTTCTTTTGTACTAAGCAAAAGATAGAAGCGTTTAACCTGAACATGCAATGTCAATTCATCATTCAAAGAGTTATAATCTGTTCCTTTGTCCTCGGGTAATCAAAGATTTGCTCGGACCTGTTCTTTTTGCTGATCAAAATATGGATATCGGATGCTTGTTCTTGAGCTGACTGATGCAAACAGCTCTGGTTCATAATAGCTGAATGCTCCATCATCATCAGAGATCAATCTCTTTGAAGAGTTAACCACATTCAGTATACTGTACAAAGAGGACGTTATTGTACTGGTATACACAAAAAGATCAAAGTTTTATTAAAAAATTCTTACCTTTGAGGATCCACAATCATGTCCTGGACTACAATATCAACAATATCTTGGAGCAGAATTGTCACCTCATGCCGATGTTTTTGTTCGTTTATAAACTAGGTAACACATGCCAGAAAAATCAATTATATTGGCGGGCACATAAAGAGGATTGAAAAGAGGGCTGTCTGCTACGTTTCTAAAAATGTGATGCTATGTTTGTAAAACTCAGCTAGTGGGGAAAGACCACCCAATGGTATTGCACTGAGAAGAAGCTCAGTCAAAGTGAGAGAAAATCCAGAACCCTGCCTTTACCCCATAGTGCCGCACTGTGACCTGGACTGATCACGACCTCTGGGCTGGCGACTCTCCCCTAGTAGAAGACTAGAAGGGCCTAAATCAACCACAGGTACCACAGGCCGGCACCCAACCACTATTTTTTGGGTTCTCAGCGAGGCGATTTTTTTTTTGCCACTAGGATTTGAACCCTGGCTGGTGCCTTCCTCTGTTCCTCAACTAGAGTACCACTACACTACAGGAGTGTTCGTGCTCAGCATAGGGTTTTGCACGATAGACTGCACTGCTTATAAAGTTAAGGGGGTGTTTGAATGCACTAGAACTAATAGTTAGTTGGCTAAAAATTGGTAGTGGAATTAGCTAGCTAACAAATAACTATCTAACTATTAACTAATTTATCAAAAATAGCTAATAGTTGAACTATTAGCTAAAGTGTTTGGATGTCTCAACTAATTTTAGCTACTAACTATTAGCTCTAGTGCATTCAAACACCCCATAAGTTTGAAATAGGGAGTGAGATAGGTGATAGGATAGAAAGACTGTTGGACACCGCCTTAGCTAATGCTAGGTTTCTAGTTACATACATCCTCTGATTGACATCAATCCTGGACAGTGACTGGCGTGACATGTGTGAGTACTGACTACTGAGTAAGCAACAACCCAACTGTCATGGTTTGGGTTTCAGTTTTTTGAAAAGAAAGGCTGTAGAGGCCGCCCCTAGAGCAAAATTTTATTAATCATAAAAAAGGAACAGCGAGAGCTTTAAAAGATAGGAGGGGGAGAGGGAGTAAGAGGGAGGAGGAGACAAAGGGGTGAGGATTAGTTATCTAGAGTTTACCCAGAGGGATACATGAAGCTTAAGGGTAGAGCTAAATCTAAACATCTGCAACTTCAACGTGTCGTTGAAACAAATCCTGCAAGAATGGAAGGAAGGGATGACATTTCTAAAGATGCAGTCATTTCGTTGTTTCCAGATGGTCCAAGCCACCACAGCCACAATTTCCATGAAGAATTGCCTGCCAAAAGCTTTCTTCGCATCTTCGAACAATCTGAAGAATGTCAAGCTCAAAGTTCCACTGGATGCCCACGTGTTGCCAGTAGTTCGAGCTGAAGGGGCACTCGAACAACATGTGGAAGGTTGTCTCTTCGCAGTTGGAATCACAAAGCACACAGTGCAGATTACTAGCCGCATTCAGAAAGTCCATTCTGTCTCTGAAGACAAGCCCGACAAAGATTTTGATCTTTTTGCAGACTTTGGACTGCCAAATCCACAGAAATGGGGGTGGTGGTTCGATGGATGCAAAGCTGAGGTTGTAAAACTTCGAGGAACTGAACTTGCTATTTCCCCAAGGGTAAATCCACCTGTCCATCTCCTCCCTGGACGCCATCATTTGATCTATAATCTCAGAAAAGATATTGTATTCCTGTGCAGCTTGCAAGGAGAGAGGGGTATGAAAAGTATCTTCCATGGACATATTGTTGAGGAAGGACTGCACTGAGATTTCCTTATTTTTGGCGAAGGAGTAGAGACATGGGAAAGTCGTCACGGGGAGTGATTGTTCCAAACATCCTGCCAGAGAAAAATAGTACTTCCATCTCCCACACGAGACATAGCATAGCCTCTGAAGTAGGTAAATAACCCGGTGACATCCTTCCACAAGAAATAACCTTTCTCGAGGAGCAGTGAGGACTCCGACCCAAAGCATAGTAGGATCCCCAAACCAGATTGACCCAGGGGATCTCCAATATGTTGTAAAACTTGTGAACAAACTTCATTAGAAGGTCCAAGTTCTAAATTCTCAAATTGAGCACACCCAGGCCTCCTTTTTTGGACAGGTGACCTTATCCCAAGAGATGAGAGGATTACTATGAGCATCATCATCGTTCCCTTTCCAAAGACAACTCCTAATTCGATCAATGGCATTAATAACAGCAGCCAACAACTTGAGAGTGGACATCACAAAGATTGGCATAGCAGAGAAGGTGGAGTTTACCAGAGTCACTCTTCCTGCCAGAGAGAGCCAGAGGCTGGTTGAATTCAATCTTCTTTCGATTTTGTTGATGAGTGGGAGATAAGCTTTAACTCTTGGCTTTGTTATTCCTAATGGGAGGCCCAGATAAGTGAAAGGGCAAGTTCCAATCTGACAACCGAAGACTGTCGTCAAGTGAACTGCTTTTTGTTGATCCTAATTGATGGGCAGGAGACATGATTTGTCAAAGTTAATCTTAAGCTCTGTAGAAGCTGAAAAAGAGTGAATGATTCCTTTTAAGCAAAACAGACCCCTTTGGAAAGATTTCATAATAATTAAGGTGCCATCTGCATATTGAATGATTGGGAAGTCAGATGAACTGCTGTTGATAATGTAAGTAGGGGGACTCTAACTCTCATTAAGAGGATGACACTATAAGTTGGGGCAATTTTCTGTTTATTTCCTCAAACACTACACAATGTCATACCCATCTAAGGGTTGGAGACCCATATTTATAGCCCTAGAGGCTGCACTACCACACCTTCTCACACATACTACACAACAGGATTGTCCTCTAGATGCTAAAGAGACTACAGAGGACAGTCAAAAGCGACTGTTGTCCTCTAGATGCTAAAACGACTACAGAGGACAGTCAAAAAGCGACTGTTGTCCTCTAGATGCTAAAGAGACTACAGAGGACAGTCAAGCTGTCCTCTAGATGCTAAAGGACTACAGAGGACAGTCAAAAGCGACTGTTGTCCTCTAGATGCTCAAGACTTATTCCATCATTCTCCCCCTAAGTCTTGGGCGGCGTCTTGTGAGAAAGTTGGGTCATCCCGGACCTGGAGCAAAGCTCAACAAACTTGATCTTCCCAAGGGGCTTGGTGAGCAGGTCTGCAAGCTGATCCTTAGTGTTGATGTAATGCGCCATGATGCTCCCTTCTGCCAAGCAGTCTCGGATGAAGTGGTCTCTCAGCCGGATGTGCTTGCTCCGTTCATGGAACACGGGGTTCTTGGCCAATGCCAGAGCGGACTGGCTGTCCACCCTGAGTTCCACCGCTCCAGTGTCTCTCCCGAGGAGATCACCGAGCAGTCGAGCCAGCCAGAGCACCTGAGTCGAAGCAGTGGACGCCGCTATATACTCTGCCTCGCAGCTGGACATGGCCACCACCTGCTGCTTGACCGACTGCCAACTAATGAGGCACTTGCCGAGGAAGAAGAGGATCCCGCTTGTGCTCTTGCTAGTGTCGATGTCACCGGCGTGGTCGTTGTCGCTGTACCCGACAAGGTGTGCCTCCCCAGGGCACCTCGGGTAGTAGAGACCGTGGTCGAGAGTCCCCGCAACATAGCGTATGATCCTCTTCACAGCCTGCTCATGCTCCGTCGTCGGTCGCTGCAAGAACCGACTAACGTAGCCGACGGAGTATGCCAAGTCAGGCCGTGTGTGGACGAGGTAGCGAAGGCTCCCCACAAGACGCCGGTATTGTGTAGCATCCACCTCCTCCGTCGTGCTGTCGCGACTCAGCTTCAGCCTCTCCTCCATCGGAGTGAGAGCTGGGTTGCAGTCGGTGAGCCCAGCCAGCTCAACAATGCGCTTGGCGTAGGCGGTCTGGCGAAGTGTGACCCCGGAGTCTCCCTGGTGCACCTCAATCCCCAGGTAGAAGGAGAGATGCCCCAGGTCACTCATTTGGAAGCTGGCCTTCATCTCTTCCTTGAACGCTGCCACCTCTGCATCCTTGGCGCCGGTGATCACCAAGTCATCGACGTAGACACCCACCAGCAGGGCACTTCCTCCATTGCCCCGCCGATAGATGGCCGCCTCGTGCGGGCTTGGCGTGAAACCCATTCCTTTGAGCGTGGAATCCAGCTTGGCATTCCACGCCCTCGGTGCCTGTCGCAGGCCATAGAGAGCCTTGCGCAGGCGCAACACCTTGCCCTCCTTGCCAGGGATCGCAAAACCTAGCGGCTGGTGTACGTAGACCTCCTCCTTTAAGTCGCCGTTAAGAAACGCCGACTTGACGTCCATGTGATGAACGTGCCAGCCCTGCTGGGCTGACAGCACAAGGAGGAGTCGCACGGATTCCATCCGTGCCACGGGGGCGAAAGCATCGTCGAAGTCGATCCCCTCCTGCTGTAGGAAACCGCGTGCCACCAAGCGAGCCTTGTGCTTGACGATGGTGCCGGCTTCATCCCTCTTCAATTTGAACACCCATTTAAGGGTGATCGCGCGATGACCATGAGGGAGATCAGCGAGCTCCCAGGTGCGGTTCGTCTCAACCGCGTCCATCTTCGACTGCATCGCGGCACGCCAAGCCGCATGTTTATCGGCCTCCGCGAAAGACCGAGACTCACCATCGTCGCATGCAAGATGCAACTCTCCTGCCAGAATGCGAGATGCAGGGCCTGGCACCGACGGGTCGATGAGAAGGCTCTCCACCCTTCGATACCGCAACAGCTCGCCGTCGTAGCACGCGTCGACGCGCTCCTCGTCGCGGGACAGAGGGGTCACGAGCTCCACTGGGTCGTGCTCGACACGAGCTGGTGTCGGAGAAGACGTTCCCGGAGAGGGTACCGTCGGTGCTGGAGTACGTGGTGGCGAAGAGCTCGCTGTAGCCGGAGTCGTGGCTGGAGTGCGTGGTGGTGAAGAGCTCGTTGTAGCAGGAGCTGGAGAGTTTGGCGCTGGAGTCGGTGGAGACTTGGGGGCTGGGGTAGACCTGCTCGGAGAAGAGTTGCCTACTCCCCCAGCTCCCTCAAAGTGGACGTACTCGATGGTGAAGTCGTACGTCGAAGTCGCGTCGTCGTCCACCGCCTTGTCCCACGCCCATCCTCGCCCTTCGTCGAACACTACGTCGCGCGCCGTGCGCACACGCTGTGTTCTTGGGTCAAGGATGTTGTAGGCCTTCGAGCCCTCCGCGTAGCCAATGAACACCCCCGGGGTGCTCGTTGCTGATGTGGCCAAGCTCCTTGGTGAATGCGAGGCAGCCGAAGACCCGTAGGTGAGAGACCGCCGGCTTGCGCCCATGCCAAGCCTCCTACTCCCCCAGCTCCCTCAAAGTGGACGTACTCGATGGTGAAGTCGTACGTCGAAGTCGCGCCGTCGTCCACCGCCTTGTCCCACGCCCATCCTCGCCCTTCGTCGAACACTACGTCGCGCGCCGTGCGCACACGCTGTGTTCTTGGGTCAAGGATGTTGTAGGCCTTCGAGCCCTCCGCGTAGCCAATGAACACCCCCGGGGTGCTCGTTGCTGATGTGGCCAAGCTCCTTGGTGAATGCGAGGCAGCCGAAGACCCGTAGGTGAGAGACCGCCGGCTTGCGCCCATGCCAAGCCTCGTACGGTGTCATCCCGTTGAGAGCCTTGGTGGGCGAGCGGTTGAGGATGTAAACCGCTGTCACCACCGCCTCTCCCCAGAAGACAGCTGGCATTCCTCTCTGCTTGAGGAGAGCCCGAGCCATCCCCACAATCGTCTGGTTGCGCCGCTCGACGACGCCGTTCTGCTGCGGGCTGTATGGCGCGGAGTAGTGGCGCTGAACGCCCTCATCCGCGCAGTACGACGCGAACTCAGCCGCCGTGAATTCGCCGCCGTTGTCGGTGCGCAGCACGCGCAGCTTGCGGCCGCACTCCGCCTCCGCAGCGACCTACACACGCCTGATGGCGTTCGCAGCCTCTCCCTTGCTGCCAAGGATCATCACATGTAGCGGGAGAGATCGTCGATGAGCAGCAAGAAGTAGCGTCGTCCTCCTGGTGTGGCTGGTGTCACCGGGCCACACAAGTCCCCATGCACGAGCTCGAGCCTCTCCTTGGCTCGGAAGCTCGACTGCTGGGGAAAGGGGAGCCGTCTCTGCTTTGTCAACACGCAGACATCGCAGAATTGTTCCACATAGTCAAGGCACGGCAGGCCTCGTACCATCTCCTTAGCACTGAGCCGCTTCAGGGCCTCGAAGTTAAGGTGCCCGAAGCGCTCGTGCCACTTCCATGCCCCGTCGTCTCGACGAGCAGCAAGGTAGCAAGGTTGCGCGACCTTCACATTGAGGATGTATAGCCGATTTGGACTCCTGTGTACCTTGGCAAGAAGGCGACGAGAGGGATCCCAGATCCTCATGACTCCGTGCTCGACCTCCACGCGCGAACCGTTCTCATCCAGTTGTCCCAAGCTGATGATAGAGTTCCTCAACGCGGGGATGTAGTAGACTCCGGTGAGCAGCCTGTGCTCACCAGACGCGGCGGTGAAGACGACTGAGCCGGCGCCCTTGATCTCTACGCCAGAGGCGTCCCCAAACTTGACGGAGCCTCGGACGCTAGAGTCAAGCTCGGTGAAGAAGTCCCGTCGGCCGGTCATGTGATGAGTGGCGCCGGTGTCGAGGCACCATCCTTCGATCATGTCCTTGTTGGAGCCGTCGCCGAGGAAAGCGCGTGCTTTCGACTCATCAAGGTGGAGGAGTGCCGCTGCGGCCGGTGCCGCTGGAGATGGCTCGATGCTTGCATGTGCCAGGAGCAGGGCCTCCTCCTCCGCCTCCGCCAGTGCGACGTTGGCCTGGCCACGTCGTGGCTGCCGACAATCCCTGGCCCAGTGGCCAAGCTTGCCGCAGTTGTGGCAGCCGTCGTCTCGTGCCGGCTTCTTGTTGCCGACGGCGCCGCCTTGGGCACCTCCACGTGCACCACCCTCAGCATGTCCTCGCGCCCCGGCCTGGGCGCCTCCACGCGCCTTGCGCGGCTTGCCGCGTTTGCGGCCTCGTGTCGAGGAGGACTCCCCCTTCTTCTTGTCACCCTGGTAGGCCTCCCACTGCTCCCGAGTGAGATGTAGCTTCCCGCCGATAGTGATAGGCCCAGAGAGAGCCTGTGGTTCGTCGCCGTCGACCACCTTGAGGCGACCAATCGCCTCTTCGATCGTCATTGTGGAGAGGTCTAGCAGAGACTCCATCGAGCGAGCAATCTGCCTGTACTTCTCGGGGATGCAACAGAAGAGCTTCTTAACAGCTCTCTCCTCATCGTAGGTGTCGTCGCCAAACTGCACCATCTTCTGCAATAGAGTGTTGAGGCGGAGAGCAAAGTCATCAACATCATCACCTGGCTTGAAGGCCAGGTTCTCCCACTCCTTGCGAAGTGCCTGCAGTGTGGTCTTGCGGGCACGATCGCTGCCGATGCGGGTCGCAGCGATGGTGTCCCAGGCCTCCTTGGCAGTCCGCTTCTGGGAAAGCGAAAACTGCATCTCGGGCGGGACTGCAGCAATGAGGGCATCCAGCGCCCGCCGATCCTCGTGGTAGTTGACGTCGTCGTAACGAACTGCTTCCCACATGTGGCGAACCTGGAGCCGTACCCTCATCACCGCGGCCCACTCGACGTAGTTGGTCTTGGTGAGGGTAGGCCACCCACCGCCGGGACCGATGTCCCTGACAATGGCCTGGGCCATGCGGCGACCATGGTACCGATCCGGGGAGGGAGAACCGCGCCGCCTGTAGAGGCCGCGATCTCCGTCGACTCGGTCGCCGCCGCCGAGAGCTCAGCCGGCGCGTCTACGCCCGTCTGGGCTGCCGCCGCGTGCGCCCCCGCCTGGAGCGCCGTCAGCGCGTCGGCGCCTATCCGGGCTGCCGCCACACGCGCCCCCATGGGGATGCGCGGCTGCCCACTGTGTCGCCTGCTCTCGCGCTGCTTCCCTCGCCAGCCTGAGCTCTTCGTCGGTGTTGTCGTCGACAGAAGCAGAGCTGCCAGCTCTACTGCCGCGCAGAACCTCGAGCTCTGTTGCCGCCGCACGTGCAGCATCCGCCGCCTCCGCTGCTTCTACTTCCGCTCTCGCCGCTGCCAGTTCCGCCGCCGCCAACCGTGCTGCCCTCGCCGTTGTCGTTGCAGCCGCTGCTGCTGCTCGCTCGCGTTCTTGTGCCGCGGCGACCTCGGCCTCCTGCTGGCGCCGCACACTCGAAGTGGCCGAGCGTAGGGACATGGTGGGCTAGTGAGGGGTCGCTGCGTGTGGAAGAGGCTGTCTCAGACGAAAGGCTGCTCGTCTGAACAGGAGAGGAAGGAACAGTTGGAGCTCTTGCTGCCGACTGAGTGTGGGGAGAGGCGCGGGAAGGAGATGAGCAAGAGATGTTTAGGCTGCAGGATAGTTTGGCTTTGATACCAATTGTAAATAGGAGGACTCTAACTCTCATCAAGAGGATGACACTATGAGTTGGGACAATTTTCTGTTTATTTCCTCAAACACTACACAATGTCATACTCATCTAAGGGTTGGAGACCCATATTTATAGCCCTAGAGGCTGCACTACCACACCTTCTCACACATACTACACAACAGGATTGTCTTCTAGATGCTAAAGAGACTACAGAGGACAGTCAAAAGCGACTGTTGTCCTCTAGATGCTAAAGCGACTACAGAGGACAGTCAAAAAGCGACTGCAGTCCTCTAGATGCTAAAGAGACTACAGAGGACAGTCAAGCTGTCCTCTAGATGCTAAAGGACTACAGAGGACAGTCAAAAGCGACTGTTGTCCTCTAGATGCTCAAGACTTATTCCATCAGATAATAGAGGCCGAGAAGACACCAAGAGGCTTCTCTATTGATGATGCACTGAAGAAGATCAGCGGCTATGACAAAGAGAAGGGGGGAGAGGGGATCACCCTGCCGGACCCCTCTCTTGCATTTAAACTTTTTCCTAGGACACCATTCAAGAGAACATTCGAGGAACCTGAACACAATATTGACTCGATCTAACGAGTCCATTTATCGGGAAGCCAAGAGATCTATGCATTGCAATAATGGCATTATGCTCAATATTATCAAAGGATTTAGTAAAATCAAGCTTCAAGACAACTACTTCTTTCTTCGAATGGTGGCATTGATGAATGTATTCGTAGGTACAGACCACACAGTCCTGAATGGACCTGCTCATGATAAACCCATATTGATTTTTATGAATGAGCCTTTGAATTAGAGGCTGGAGTCTGTTGGCATGTAACTTGGAGATCATCTTTATGACTATATTGAGCAGGGAGATTGGTCTAAAGTCATTAACCCTAACCGGGTTGTTCACTTGGGGAATCAGACTGATGTAAGAACTGTTGAGACCTTCTAGGTTCAGAGAGTTGTCAAAGAAATCCTTGCAAAGATCGTAAAAGTCACTCTTGACAAGATGCCAACAGGATTTCAGAAAGTTCCCATTGAAGCCATCGGGGCCGGGAGCTTTATCAGCAGACAAATTCCGAACGATGTTATCAATTTTAGTAGAGGAGAAAGGCAGGACCAGAGAATCAAGGCCCTCCACACGCTGAACCAAGGTTTCAATGTTGAAAAGCATAGAGGGAGTGGCAAAGACTCCCATCCTTTCCTTGAAATCTTTCCAGAGATGGGCAGCTTTTTCACCATGCCCAGAGATAGTGACTCCCTCATCATTGGTGAGGGTAGCAATTAGGTTATGTTTGTATCTATTTGTTGCAGCTGCGTGGAAGAACTTAGTGCATTAATCCCCTAGCTTAACCCATCTTTCCGTGTATCTTTGTTTCCAATAAGCATTTTGATATTTCAAGAGCCTGATCAACTGCTTTTTGATAAGAATCCTCAATTCCTCATATTGCTTTCTTGGAGAAAGAGAGTTCTTTGTTCCTCTAACTTATCCAAAACAAGAATGACTTCATCGCAATTATTAATGAGGCTTATGAGGTTAGAGATAGATCTGCTCCATTTCTTAAGATCATACTTGAGATTTTTAAACTTCGCCACCATACGCGCAGCACTAGAGGCTGCGACCAGTTGCTTGTTCCAAGCGTTTTATACCACATCCAAGAAACCCGGGTGATCCACCCAGTAATTCTCAAACCGAAAAATGCAGGCATTGGGAATGGAGGTACCAATCTAGGCCACACAGGGGATATGGTCTGATGTAGTCTTAGCCAGAGGGATAAGTAGAGTGTTGGGGAAATTGGTGGTCCAATTCGCAGAGGTAAAACACCAATCCAGTTGGACCAAGAGAGGATCAGACTGCATATTACTCCATGTGAAATTTCTACCTTTCAAGGGGATCTCTAAAATTCCCAAATTGCTTATGATTGAAGTGAAAAGGTTCATGTCTGAAAAGTTACCCCTGGCCTGCTACTATCCGAAACCGAGCGATAGAAGTTGAAGTCACCCATAATCATCCAGTTGTCAGAATAGGAGATATTAAGATTGCTTAGCCAGTTAGTGAAATCCAGTCTGGCGGGGCCGTGGCAAGGTCCATAAATCACCGAAACCTTCCAAGAAGCATCCACAATCCGAGAGGAAAACACTATATTGACTAAGTACAGGTTTATTTCACAAATGCAGCCCGGAAACAGTGAATCAATGGCTGATGCAAGGGGATGTTTCCAGGTTGTCTTTGCTGAATTCAGCCTTTATTACCCTTCTTCCTAAAACGGCGGAGGCTCTGGAGCTAAAATATTATAGACCAATTAGTCTCATCCATAGTTTTGCAAAAATCATAATGAAGCTACTGGCCAACCGGCTTGCTTCTAAGCTGCCGCAGCTGGTCTCTCTCAACCAAAGCGCCTTCGTGAAGGGTCGATGTATTCATGACAATTTCATCCTTGTGCAACAGATGGCCAGTGTGCTTCACCGGCAGAAAGAGGCCAGAATCCTTCTCAAACTTGACATCAGCAAGGCTTTTGACTCAGTTTCGTGGCCCTTTTTGTTGGAAGTCCTGCAATTTCTTGGCTTTGGCTCGTTCTGGTGCGACATCATGGCTAAAATGTTCAGAACTGCTACCACTAGAGTCCTGGTTAATGGAGAACCGGGTGATCTCATATTTCACCAGCGGGGGCTGCGGCAAGGGTGTAAGTAGAGGGACTCTAACTCTCATCAAGAGGATGACACTGTGAGTTGGGGCAATTTTCTGTTTATTTCCTCAAACACTACACAATGCCATACCCATCTAAGGGTTGGAGACCCATATTTATAGCCCTAGAGGCTGCACTACCACACCTTCTCACACACACTACACAACAGGATTGTCCTCTAGATGCTAAATAGACTACAGAGGACAGTCAAAAGCGACTGTTGTCCTCTAGATGCTAAAGCGAATACAGAGGACAGTCAAAAAGCAACTGCTGTCCTCTAGATGCTAAAGAGACTACAGAGGACAGTCAAGCTGTCCTCTAGATGCTAAAGGACTACAGAGGACAGTCAAAAGCGACTGTTGTCCTCTAGATGCTCAAGACTTATTCCATCATTCTCCCCCTAAGTCTTGGGCGTCGTCTTGTGAGAAAGTTGGGCCATCCCGGACCTGGAGCAAAGCTCAACAAACTTGATCTTCCCAAGGGGCTTGGTGAGCAGGTCTGCAAGCTGATCCTTGGTGTTGATGTAACGCGCCTTGATGCTCCCTTCTGCCAAGCAGTCTCGGATGAAGTGGTATCTCAGCCGGATGTGCTTGCTCCGTTCATGGAACACGGGGTTCTTGGCCAATGCCAGAGCGGACTGGCTGTCCACCCTGAGTTCCACCGCTCCAGTGTCTCTCCCGAGGAGATCACCGAGCAATCGAGCCAGCCAGAGCGCCTGAGTCTAAGCAGTGGACGCCGCTATGTACTCGGCCTCACAGCTGGACATGGCCACTACATGCTGCTTGACCGACTGCCAGCTAATGAGGCACTTGCCGAGGAAGAAGAGGATCCCGCTTGTGCTCTTGCTAGTGTCGATGTCGCCGGCTTGGTCGTTGTCGCTGTACCCGACAAGGTGTGCCTCCCCAGGGCACCTCGGGTAGTAGAGACCGTGGTCGAGAGTCCCCGCAACATAGCGGATGATCATCTTCACAGCCTACTCATGCTCCGTCGTCGGTCGCTGCAAGAACCGACTAACGTAGCCTGTTGGAATGTGAGCCCATACCCTAATCAGGGGTTGGGAGTGATATTAAATAGAGAGAGTAACTGGGCCAAGGCCCATTACACAGGGGTATAACAGTCATTACACAGGGAATAACACAAACCCTAGACGGGTAGTCTAACACCCCCCCGCAGTCACAACTCTATCCTGTACAGATGTTGAGGCTGGATCGGAAATCTAAAAAGACACTCGACGGTAACCCCTTGGTGAAGATGTCGGCGAACTGAAGCGTGGTGGGGACGCTGAGAACGCGGACGTCACCGGCAGCGACACGCTCGCGGACGAAGTGGAGGTCGATCTCCACATGCTTCGTGCGCTGATGCTGCACGGGGTTGGTGGAGAGGTAGACCGCGCTGACGTTGTCGCAGTAGACGAGGGTGGCGCGCTGGAGGGGACTGTGAAGCTCGTGGAGGAGCTGGCGCAGCCAGGAGGCCTCGGCCACGCCGTTGGCCACGGCACGGTACTCGGCCTCAGCGCTGGAGCGAGAGACGACGGGCTGCCTCTTGGCGGCCCAAGAGACGAGGTTGGCGCCCAGGAAGACGGCGTAGCCGGAGGTGGACCGGCGCGTGTCGGGACAGCCAGCCCAGTCAGCGTCGGTGTAGACCACGAGCTCCGTCGTCGGGGATGGGCGGAGTAGGAGGCCGTAGTCGAGGGAGCCGCGGAGGTAGCGTAGAATCCGCTTGAGCGCAGTGAGATGGGGCTCCCGCGGAGTGTGCATGTGCAGGCACACCTGCTGGACGGCGTAAGCGATGTCGGGCCTGGAGAACGTGAGGTACTGGAGCGCGCCGGTGAGGCTCCGGTAGGACGTCGCGTCGGCGACCGGAGGCCCGTCGTCCTCAGAGAGCTTCGCCTGAGTGTCGACAGGCGTGGTGCAGGGCTTGCAGTCAGACATGCCAGCCCGCTCCAGGATGTCGATGGCGTACTGGCGCTGGTGGAGGAAGAGACCCTGAGGCCGACGTTCGGCGGTGACGCCGAGGAAGTGGTGGAGGGGCCCCAGGTCCTTCATCGCGAACTCCCGCTGAAGGGCGACGATCGTGCGGTGAAGGAGGTCGGCGGTGGATGCCGTGAGCACAATGTCGTCGACGTAGAGCAGGAGGTAGACGGTGTCGTCGCCGCGCCGGTAGATGAACAGGGACGTGTCCGACTTGGCCTCGACGAAGCCGACAGAGGCCAGGTAGGAGGCGAAGCGGCTGTACCAAGCCCGTGGCGCCTGCTTGAGGCCGTACAGGGATCGGTTCAGCCGGCAAACCAGGTCCGGACGGTCAGCGTCGACGAAGCCGGTGGGCTGGCTGCAGTAGACAGTCTCCGTCAGAGTGCCATGGAGGAAGGCATTCTTGACATCGAGCTGATGGATCGCCCAGGCGCGGGAGAGGGCGAGGGAGAGGACGGCGCGAACAGTGGCGAACTTGACGACAGGGCTGAAGGTCTCGTCGTAGTCCACTCCAGGGCGCTGGGTGAGGCCCCGAAGGACCCAACGGGCCTTGTAGCGGTCGAGGGAGCCGTCTGAGGTCAGCTTGTGGCGAAAAAGCCACTTGCCGGTGACCACGTTGGTGCCTGGTGGACGCGGCACCAGGTCCCAAGTGTGGTTGGCCAAGAGGGCCGCGTACTCCTCCTCCATAGCGCGACGCCAGTGTGGGTCGGCGAGGGCAGTGCGAACGGAGGAGGGTACCGGGGAAGCGTCGGGTGGAGTGCTGGTCGTAGCGGCTGCCAGGATGAGCCGGTCGACGGGGCGGAGAACGCCAGCAGCGCGTCGAGTCACCATCGGGTGGACGTGCCCGGGGTCGCGATGGATGGCGACCGGGTGGTATACGGATGACTCGGAGTGAGCCACCGGAACGTCGGGAGCGGCTGGAGGGGCCGGCTCACGGCGGTGATAGACGACGGCGGGGTCGGCGAAGCGGGCCGCGCTCGTCGATGGGCACGCGTCGGGGGGTGCCGAGGTAGTGGCGTGGCCGCGGCGATGGTAGACGAGGGCGGGGTTGGCGAATCGAGCCGGAGTCGACGGGGCCGCGCGTGGCGCAGGCGGGGTCGACGGGGCCGCGCGTGGCGCAGGCGGGATCGACGGGGCCGTGCGTGGTGCAGGCGGGGTCGACGGGGCCGCGCGTGGCGCAGGCGGGGTCGACGGGGCCGCGCGTGGCGCAGGCGGGGTCGACGGCGCCGCGCGTGGCGCAGGCGGGGTCGACGGGGCCGCGCGTGGCGCGGAAGAGGTCGTGGGGGCCGCACGAGGAGCAGGTAACGGCGCAAGACGGGGAGCCGAAGGTGGGGGAGGAATCGGATCGGACTCGAGGAGGGAGTCAAGATCGGTGGGTGGGGTGGAGCCAGCAAGGGGAAACACATCTTCGTCAAAGACGACATGACGAGAGATGATGATGCGGTGGGAGGTGAGGTCCAGACACCGGTACCCCTTGTGGTCAGGGGAGTAGCCAAGAAATAGACAACGGGTGGAGCGAGGGGAAAGCTTATGTGGAGCGGTAGCGGAAGTGTTAGGGTAGCAGGCACAGCCGAACACGCGAAGGTGGTCATAGGAAGGGGCTGTGCCGTAAAGGGCGAAGTGGGGGGTAGGGTGGTGTACCGCCTTCGAGGGAAGACGATTGAGGAGGTGGGTGGCAGTATGCAGGGCCTCTGCCCAGTAGCTGGCAGGGAGAGACGCCTGGAAGAGGAGACAGCGGAGCATATTAGTGGTGGTGCGGATCATGCGTTCGGCGCGGCCGTTCTGGGCAGAAGTGTAGGGGCACGAGAGACGCAACTGGACGCCATGAGTGAGGAAGAAGGAGCGAGAGGCGTTGTTATCGAACTCGCGGCCATTGTCACACTGCAGAGCACGGACCGGGCGACGAAACTGAGTGGATACCCAGGTGAAGAAGTGTGTGAGGGTGGTGAATGTGTCCGACTTCAACCGAAGCGGGAAAGTCCAGAGAAAATGGGAAAAATCATCCAAAATCACCAGATAATATTTATAACCAGAAAGACTGAGTACAGGGGAGGTCCAAAGGTCACAATGAACCAGATCAAAAGCCTGCTCAGCCCGAGAAGAAGTAGTAAATGGGAGACGAGTATGTCGGCCTAACTGACAAGCATGACAGAGACCCTCAAAATGTCCCCTACTACATGAAAGATCGAGACTACTGGTAATCTTGGTCATGACGTCGGGTCCAGGATGGCCGAGACGTCGATGCCATGTGGTGGAGGAGGTGGTGGAGACCAAGGCAGGAGGTGGAGACACGCCGGCGGTGGAGGGCTGGAGCGTGTAGAGAGGCCCCGAGCTGTCACAGCGGGCGAGAAGGGTCCTGGTGGCCAGATCCTTCACAGAAAAACCAGAGGGGTCAAACTCAATGGAACAGGAGTTGTCAGTAGTGAATCGACGAACAGAAAGAAGATTGTGGGTGATGTGGGGAGCTACGAGAACATCGTTGAGGTAAAACGGCCCAGGGAGAACCGAGGCACCTACTGAGGTGACTGGCAGAGTGGAACCGTTTCCAACGACGATCGAGGATGGGTGAGAGGGGAGTGGGGGATGAGAGCGAGAGAGCGTGCCTGCCGTGGGGGTGGTGTGGTACGAGGCACCGGAGTCGATCACCCAGTCGGAGGGGGGTGGGGTCATCGCCATGGTGCTGAAAGCAGCAGCGAGGGAGGTGCTGTCCCAACCACCAGCCGGCGGGGACCAAGGCGTCGAGGTGTGGGTCCCCGGGGGCAGGAGCGCGGGCGGAGCCTGGGGCACGACGGGAACACCATAAGGAGGTGTGCCGTAGTGAGGTGTAGTCAGGAGGGCGGGCGCCGGAGGACGGGGGGTACTCGGTGCCTGGCCCGACCACATGGCGATGGTCCCGGTCCAGGGGTTGTAGAAGGACGGCCACGCGTGGCCGCCACCCCGGCCGGAGGGACCACCACGAGAGGAGCCGCCGCTCCCACGGCCGCCCTTGCGGGAGTGACGACCCCCGTCGGTCGTAGAAGTCGGACGAGGGGCCGCCGGGACGGCAGGAGGGGGGCGGGTGGGAGCCCCGGTCGACGGAGGACGGGTGGCCTGGCCCCCTGAAGGTGGCTGACCACTGGTGGGAGCGCTGTAGAGGGCCGAGGCAGGAGTGGGTGCCTCATTCGCCATGGTGAGCTCCTCGAGGAGAAGCTCGTTCCGCACGGCGTGGAAGGTGGGGAAGGGCACGCTCCTCTTGATGAGAGCCTTCAGGTGGCCGTAGCGGGGGCTGAGGCCACGCAGGAGGTTCAGCACCAGGGTACGATCGGCAACTGGCTCGCCGAGATCGCGGAGAGAGTCAGCCAGGCCCTTCATCTGGCGGCAGTATTCTCCCACGGAGAGGTCTCCCTGAGAGAACAGGTGGAACTGGGCGTCGAGGTGGAGCGCCCGCGCATCCCGATTCCCGAGGAACTGGTCCTCGAGAGCGAGCCACGCTTGGCGAGCAGTGTCCGCCTGATCGCGGATGATGTCCTGCAGCTCAACGGTGATGGTGTCGTGGAGCCACGAGAGGACAACGCTGTCCATGAGGCACCAGGAGCGAGGCGGTGGAGCGTCGTGGTCGACGAGGACGTGATCGTCGAGGACGAACCGCCGCAGCGTGAGGAGGACCTGTCCTCGCCAGCGGGGGTAGTGGGAAGACGCCGGATCCAACACCACGGACACGAGGGCCCGGATGTTGTGCAGACCAGCGGCCTGAGCGTGGAGAGCAGCGATGAGGTCGGCGTCGAGGTCGGAGGCGTGGGGGTCCTCTGGGGGCTCCGCATCGGCGAGAGTCGGGTGGCCGAGGAGACGCTGCGTGGTGGCCATCTGGGTGGTCAGAGCAGCGCCCAGGGCACGCTCACGCTCCAGGGCGAGGGAGGCAGCGCGCTCGCGCTCCCGCGAGGCCGTCACAGCGGCCTGGATCGAGGCGAGGGTGCTGACGAGCGGGGGGTCGGTGGTGGGGATGGTGGAGGGTGCGACACGATGACTCCAGGTGGGTGAAGCGAAGGCGGGGAAGCCCGGCGGGGAGGTGCGATGCAGGGGCAGCGGGGATGAAGCGCGGAGCGGTCCGAGGCCGGTGATGTACGGGGCCCCTCCATGGGCGGGCTCGCTGCCGGTTGCAGCGGGGGTGATGGTGCCGGTGGCGGCAGTGGTGTTGGCGTCCATGGCGGCGGGGTTGCAGGGGCAGGGGCGCGGCCTGGCCAGGTGCCTGGTCGAGGAGGCGCAGGGACGACGGGCGCCGCTCCCAGGGGGAAGGCCGGCGGCGGCGGACGTGCCTGGTCGAGGAGGCGCAGGGACGACGGGCGCCGCTCCCAGGGGGAAGGCCGGCGGCGGCGGACGTGTAGGGGCAGAGGCCCTGGGCGCGCAGGGGAGGAAGACCGGCGGCCGAGGGAGTCCGGCGGCGGCGTCCGGGGTCGGCGGACGCGCAGGGGTGGAGGGGCCCTGGGCGCGACGAGCACGCAGGGTAGGGGAGACGGTGGGCGCGTCGGGGAAGAGGGACGGCGGCGGACGCGCAGGGGCAGAGAGGCGCTCCGCGCCTGGGCAGGGGACCGGCGGTCCGGCGCCGGCGGCTGGGAGGGAGAGGGAGCCCGGCGGCTGTGGAGCCGGCGGCTGGGAGGGAGAGGGTGCCAAGTCAGGCCGTGTGTGGACGAGGTAGCGAAGGCTCCCCACAAGACGCCGGTACTGAGTAGCATCCAGCTCCTCCGTCGTGCTGTCGCGACTCAGCTTCAACCTCTCCTCCATCGGAGTGAGAGCTGGGTTGCAGTCGGTGAGCCCAGCCAGCTCAACAATGCGCCTGGCATAGGCGGTCTGGCGAAGTGTGTTCCCGGAGTCTCCCTGGTGCACCTCAATCCCCAGGTAGAAGGAGAGATGCCCCAGGTCACTCATTTGGAAGGTGGCCTTCATCTCTTCCTTGAACGCTGCCACCTCTGCATCCTTGGCGCCGGTGATCACCAAGTCGTCGACGTAGACACCCACCAGCAGGGCATTTTCTCCATTGCCCCGCCGATAGATGGCCGCCTCGTGCGGGCTTGGCATGAAGCCCATCCTCTTGAGCGTGGAATCCAGCTTGGCATTCCACGCCCTTGGTGCCTGTCGCAAGCCGTAGAGAGCCTTGCGCAGGCGCAACACCTTGCCCTCCTTGCCAGGGATCGCAAAACCTGGCGGCTGGTGTACATAGACCTTCTCCTTTAAGTCGCCGTTAAGAAACGCCGACTTGACATCCATGTGATGAACATGCCAGCCCTTCAGGGCTGCCAGCGCGAGGAGTCGCACGGATTCCATCCGTGCTACAGGGGCGAAGGCATCGTCGAAGTCGATCCCCTCCTGCTGCAAGAAACCGCGTGCCACCAAGCGAGCCTTATGCTTGACGATGGCGCCGGCTTCATCCCTCTTCAGTTTGAACACCCACTTAAGGGTGATCGCGCGATGACCATGAGGGAGATCAGCGAGCTCCCAAGTGCGGTTCGTCTCAACCGCGTCCATCTCCGACTGCATCGCGGCACGCCAAGCCGCATGTTTCTCGGCCTCCGCGAAAGACCGAGGCTCACCATCGTCGCATGCAAGATGCAACTCTCCTGCCAGAATGCGAGACGCAGGGCCCGGCACCGATGGGTCGATGAGAAGGCCCTCCACCCTTCGATACCGCAACGGCTCGCCGTCGTAGCACGCGTCGACGCGCTCCTCGTCGCGGGACAGAGGGGTCACGAGCTCCACTGGGTCGTGCTCGACACGAGCTGGTGTCGGAGAGGACGTTCCCGGAGAGGGTACCGTCGGTGCTGGAGTGCGTGGTGGCGAAGAGCTTGCTGTAGCCGGAGTCGTGGCTGGAGTGCGTGGTGGTGAAGAGCTCGTTGTAGCAGGAGCTGGAGAGTTTGGCGCTGGAGTCGGTGGAGACTTGGGGGCTGGGGTAGACCTGC
Organism: Zea mays; assembly: GCF_902167145.1. Lineage (NCBI taxonomy): Eukaryota > Viridiplantae > Streptophyta > Magnoliopsida > Poales > Poaceae > Zea > Zea mays. The sequence goes on from NC_050100.1 coordinate 146,895,326, forward strand.
TCGGAGAAGAGTTGCCTACTCCCCCAGCTCCCTCAAAGTGGACGTACTCGATGGTGAAGTCGTACGTCGGAGTCGTGCCGTCGTCCACCGCCTTGTCCCACGCCCATCCTCGCCCTTCATCGAACACTACGTCGCGCGCCGTGCGCACACGCTGTGTTCTTGGGTCAAGGATGCGGTAGGCCTTCGAGCCCTCCGCGTAGCCAATGAGCACCCCCGGGGTGCTCCTATCGTCGAGCTTGCTGATGTGGCCAAGCTCCTTGGTGAATGCGAGGCAGCCGAAGACCCGTAGGTGAGAGACCGCCGGCTTGCGCCCATGCCAAGCCTCGTACGGTGTCATCCCGTTGAGAGCCTTGGTGGGCGAGCGGTTGAGGATGTAAACCGCTGTCACCACCGCCTCTCCCCAGAAGACAGCTGGCATTCCTCTCTGCTTGAGGAGAGCCCGAGCCATCCCCACAACCGTCTGGTTGCGCCGCTCGACGACGCCGTTCTGCTGCGGGCTGTACGGCGCGGAGTAGTGGCGCTGAACGCCCTCATCCGCATAGTACGACGCGAACTCAGCCGCCGTGAATTTGCCGCCGTTGTCGGTGCGCAGCACGCGCAGCTTGCGGCCGCACTCCGCCTCCGCAGCGACCTGCACACGCCTGATGGCGTTCGCAGCCTCTCCCTTGCTGCCAAGGATCATCACCCACATGTAGCGGGAGAGATCGTCGACGAGCAGCAAGAAGTAGCGTCGTCCTCCTGGTGTGGCTGGTGTCACCGGGCCACACAAGTCCCCTTGCACGAGCTCGAGCCTCTCCTTGGCTCGGAACCTCGACTGCTGGGGAAAGGGGAGTCGTCTCTGCTTTGTCAACACACAGATATCGCAGAATTGCTCCACATGGTCAAGGCACGGCAGGCCTCGTACCATCTCCTTGGCACTGAGCCGCTTCAGGGCCTCGAAGTTAAGGTGCCTGAAGCGCTCATGCCACTGCCATGCCCCGTCGTCTCGACGAGCAGCAAGGCAGCAAGGTTGTGCCACCTTCACATTGAGGATGTATAACCGATTTGGACTCCTGTGTACCTTGGCAAGAAGGCGACGAGAGGGATCCCAGATCCTCATGACTCCGTGCTCGACCTCCACGCGCGAACCGTTCTCATCCAGTTGTCCCAAGCTGATGATAGAGTTCCTCAACGCGGGGATGTAGCAGACTCCGGTGAGCAGCCTGTGCTCACCAGACGCTGCGGTGAAGACGACTGAGCCGGCGCCCTTGATCTCTATGCCGGAGGCGTCCCCAAACTTGACGGAGCCTGGACGCTAGAGTCAAGCTCGGTGAAGAACTCCCGTCGGCCGGTCATGTGATGAGTGGCGCCAGTGTCGAGGCACCATCCTTCGATCATGTCCTTGTTGGAGTCGTCGCCGAGGAAAGCGCGTGCTTTCGACTCATCAAGGTGGAGGAGTGCCGCTGCGGCCGGTGCCGCTGGAGATGGCTCGATGCTTGCATGTGCCAGGAGCAGGGCCTCCTCCTCCGCCTCCGCCTGTGCGACGTTGGCCTGGCCACGTCGTGGCTGCCGACAATCCCTGGCCCAGTGGCCAAGCTTGCCGCAGTTGTGGCAGCCGTCGTCTCGTGCCGGCTACTTGTTCCCGACGGCGCCGCCTTGGGCACCTCCACGTGCACCACCCTCAGCATGTCCTCGCGCCCCGGCCTGGGCGCCTCCACGCGCCTTGCGCGGCTTGCCGCGTTTGCGGCCTCGTGTCGAGGAGGACTCCCCCTTCTTCTTGTCACCCTGGCAGGCCTCCCACTGCTCCCGAGTGAGATGTAGCTTCCCGCCGATAGTGATAGGCCCAGAGAGAGCCTGTGGTTCGTCGCCGTCGACCACCTTGAGGCGACCAATCGCCTCTTCGATCGTCATCGTGGAGAGGTCTAGCAGAGACTCGATCGAGCGAGCAATCTGCCTATACTTCTCGGGGATGCAACGGAAGAGCTTCTCAACAGCTCTCTCCTCATCGTAGGTGTCGTCGCCGAACTGCACCATCTTCTGCAATAGAGTGTTGAGGCGGAGAGCAAAGTCATCAACATCCTCACCTGGCTTGAAGGCCAGGTACTCCCACTCCTTGCGAAGTGCCTGCAGTGTGGTCTTGCGGGCACGATCGCTGCCGATGCAGGTCGCAGCGATGGCGTCCCAGGCCTCCTTGGCAGTCCGCTTTTGGGAAAGCGAAAACTGCATCTCGGGCGGGACTGCAGCAATGAGGGCATCCAGCGCCCGCCGATCCTCGTGGTAGTCGACGTCGTCGTAACGAACTGCTTCCCACATGTGGCGAACCTGGAGCCGTACCCTCATCACCGCGGCCCACTCGACGTAGTTGGTCTTGGTGAGGGTAGGCCACCCACCGCCGGGACCGATGTCCCTGACAATGGCCTGGGCCATGTGGCGACCATGGTACCGATCCGGGGAGGGAGAATCGCGCCGCCTGTAGAGGCCGCGATCTCCGTCGACTCGGTCGCCGCCGCCGGGAGCACCGCCGGCGCGTCTACGCCCGTCTGGGCTGCCGCCGCGTGCGCCCCCGCCTGGAGCACCGTCAGCGCGTCGGCGCCTATCCGGGCTGTCGCCACGCGCGCCCCCATGGGGATGCGCGGCTGCCCACTGTGCCGCCTGCTCTCGCGCTGCTTCCCTCGCCAGCCTGAGCTCTTCGTCGGTGTTGTCGTCGACAGAAGCAGAGCTGCCCGCTCTACTGCCGCGCAGAACCTCGAGCTCTGTTGCTGCCGCACGTGCAGCATCCGCCGCCTCCGCTGCTTCTACTTCCGCTCTCGCCGCTGCCAGTTCCGCCGCCGCCAACCGTGCTGCCCTCGCCGCTGTCGCTGCAGCCGCTGCTGCTGCTCGCTCGCGTTCTTGTGCCGCGGCGACCTCGGCCTCCTGCTGGCGCCGTGCACTCGAAGTGGCCGAGCGTAGGGACATGGTGGGCTAGTGAGGGATCGCTGCGTGTGGAAGAGGCTGTCTCAGACGAAAGGCTGCTCGTCTGAGCAGGGGAGGAAGGAACAGTTGGAGCTCTTGCCGCCGACTGTGTGTGGGGAGAGGCGCGGGAAGGACATGAGCACGAGATGTTTAGGCTGCAGGATAGTTTGGCTCTGATACCAATTGTAAGTAGAGGGACTCTAACTCTCATCAAGAGGATGACACTATGAGTTGGGACAATTTTCTGTTTATTTCCTCAAACACTACACAATGTCATACCCATCTAAGGGTTGGAGACCCATATTTATAGCCCTAGAGGCTGCACTACCACACCTTCTCACACACACTACACAACATGATTGTCCTCTAGATGCTAAAGAGACTACAGAGGACAGTCAAAAGCGACTGTTGTCCTCTAGATGCTAAAGCGACTACAGAGGACAGTCAAAAAGCGACTGCTGTCCTCTAGATGCTAAAGAGACTACAGAGGACAGTCAAGCTGTCCTCTAGATGCTAAAGGACTACAGAGGACAGTCAAAAGCGACTGTTGTCCTCTAGATGCTCAAGACTTATTCCATCAAAGGGGACCCCCTTTCGCCAATGTTGTTTATTCTAGTCATGGACGTGCTGAATTTCCTTATCAAGAGGGCGGCAGATCTAGGTTTGTTACTCCCCCTATTAAGGCGGGGTGCTGGACAGAGGGTTTCCATGTACGCGGATGATGTGGTGCTCTTCGTGCAGCCGGTGGCGAGTGAGTTAACCTTGACAAAAGAGTTGCTGCGGGTTTTCGGTGAGGCTTCGGGGCTTGTCACCAACATTAGCAAATGCTCCATAACACCAATTCGGTGTTCAGATCAGGTGGTGGAGGAAGTATAGGGAGCCTTGAGCTGCAAGGTGGTGAATTTTCCGTGCAAATATCTTGGTTTGCCTCTATCTCACAAGAAGTTGACAGCGGTTGACTTGCTACCTTTGATTGATAAGATCGCTGACAAACTCCCAGGATGGAAAGCTGTTTTGATGCATCCGGCAGGAAGAAATGTCTTGGTGAAAGCAGTCCTTACAGCCATTCCTATCCACCATCTCTTGGTGCTTCAATGTCTGAAGTGGGTGCTGAAAGCCATTGATAAAATCAGAAGGGGCTTCTTGTGGAAAGGCAGACGCGACGTTAGAGGGGGGTGCTGCCTGGTTAATTGGGGCCGTGTTTCCAGACCAATCGAGCTTGGGGGCCTAGGTATTCATAACTTGGAAGCTCTTGGCTGGTCCTTGTGTATGCGCTGGCTTTGGTTTAAAAAGACTCAGCTAGATCGCCCATGGACGGAGTTCGACATTCAGGTCCATCCCATTGCAGCAGCGATGTTCGCCGCCTCGGTGGTATCGATCGTGGGAGATGGGGCTGGCACGTTGTTTTGGCAAGACAGATGGATTCAGGGTCACTCACTTTCAGTTTTGGCACCATCCCTATGCAGGCTGGTCCCTTCTAAGTTCAAGCGAGGAAGAACGGTGCAGGAGGCTTTGGTTGATGGTCGTTGGGTCAGAGATATCAGGGGTGTTCTGGATGCTCAAGTTCTCATAGAGTACCAGAGGATGTCATGGAAACGGTTAGTCTGGCGCCGGGGGTTAGTGACCAGCACCTCTGGACCCCATCATCCTCAGGACATGACTCTTCAAGATCGGCTTACCGGAGGTTCTTTATAGGCTCCGTCGCTTTTGAACCCGCCCATAGGATTTGGAAGTCCTGGGCCCCTCCAAAGTGCAAGTTTTTCCTTTGGTTAGCGAGTCTCAATAGATGTTGGACAGCGGACCGTTTGGCGAGAAGAGGGCTGGAACATCCTGACTGTTGTGTGCTCTGTAATCAAGAAGAGGAAACAATTCAACACCTGCTGGCTGGCTGCGTCTTCTCTAGGCAAGTCTGGTTCCAGGTTCTTTCCACCTGCAATCTTCAACACCTGTGCCCCTCCCCTGGGGAGGACAACTTCCAAGTCTGGTGGCAGCAGGCGGAGCAAAACGTACCAAAGCAGCGGCGAAAGGTTTTCAACTCGGTGGTCTGCTTGGTGGTTGTGGAAGCATCGGAATTGCTGTGTGTTCGATGGTGGGGCTGCTGATATCGCTAAAGTGGTGCGGGAGATTTGCGAAGATGCCACTTACTGGCGCCTTGCTGGAGCCCCTAGGGCTGTGGGCTGAGTTGTCTCCCGGTCCTATGGATATGTTTGTCTATGTAAGGTGTTGGCCGCCGTGAAAAGCCACACCATTTCTGTACCGCCCCATTTTGGGGCTCACCTTCTTATTTTAATGAAATGCAGCTCTCCTGCGTTTTCGAGAAAAAAGAAACAGTGAATCAATCCAGGCAACAAGAATTCCTCCCGAAGCTCCTCTAGACGAGCTGAATGCGAATTTGTTAAAGCGCTTGGGGGCATTTTTTTCAAAAAAAGAGGAATAATGATTTCCATTTTGATTTTTCGGATGCAGAAAATTGAACAGCTTTCTTCAATTTTGTCTCACGGCAAGACATTTGCTATCCTTATTAAGCCCTCTAATATTCCAATTCAACACATTCCAGGTTTGGGTTTCAGTTGGAAAGTGGGTTCCTCGGTGACAAAGTGATGACATGGCCAACAGCAGGGTGCACCTGTAGTATTTGGAGAGGTGGGTGATGGTTTTATCGAGTCCCTCAGCAATGCTTCTTAGGTTTGGCTGTCGTGAGCAGTTCCCATGGTTGGCTTGGCTGCTGTGCCCCCTTACTTATTATATAATGGAATTTCACCTTAACACATATCAATTGCAAAATCCGGAATCAGAGAAAGAAGGATAAACCAAGGTTGCAGTAAAAAAGGATAAATATCTGGGAAGGTAGTATTAAGTTGCATGCACCAACCAGCTCAACCCAAAAGCTTAAGCTGTTAGGAGCAAATCTGGGACAATTCACGTATATTATATTCTAACACTCCCCTCACGTCGAGCCTCTTTTGGGTCTCAAACGTGGAATAGGAGCGAACAACAATTATTTTATTTAATTGCGCTAGCCAGGATTCGAACTCATAACCTCTGGCTCTAATACCATATTAAGTTGCATGCACCAACCAATTCAACCCAAAAGCTTAAGCTGATAGGAGGTGAACAATTCACTTATATTATATTCCAATAGGTAGATTGTCAAAGAAATCTTTTGTTAAAAAGATCCCCAAAGCAGACTCTAGCATTGCTCCAAAAAAAAGTAAGATCCAAATTTCTAGAATAACGATGCATATGAAATACTATAGCAAAAAAGAAGTATAAACCAAGATAGATAAAAGAGGGATAACTCTAGTTCAGTTATTACCAGAAGTTCAGCCAGCTGGTCAAATTTTTGGAACAGTGAAGGCAAATGATTCATCCGAAAATCAATCACCAGGCTTGAATTTTGAATACTCTTATCTATTTCATCAAATATGGCAGCTACCACCCTGAATACAATCTGTAAACATCATAATAGTATTCATAGGAACATATACTACCAAAACTGCAACCTTGGGCATAAGAATTAGTGGTGGAGATAATCTAGGATCAAACTGAATTACCTCCTCTCTGTCTCCCCGATAATAAGAAATCTGAAAATATTTTTTGTCAGTTCATAGAATTCATTTATAGAACAAAACATGTAGTGATCCTTCTTAATCATCCAGAAGAGTTGAGCACTTTTTCCAGTAAAATTTGCTGCCATATCCACTGCTTCTGAAAACTACAATGTAATCAAAATTCAAAAGAGATATAAGAATGTAGATAAATATTTGTTGTTAAAGATAGAAGTACCCAATATATACCGGACTGCAAAAGTAATCAAAGACTGCAAGTGGTTCTGTCTAAATGCAGAACATCTATTGGCGTGCAAGCTTTGAAATCATATTTGTTTAAAATCAACTCAAACAACCTACATTTGGAACAGAGGGAGTATACAGCTAGCCTAACTGATAACTTCTCATAAAGTAATTATTGGAGGAAGATAGTTCCATTAACCAGATAAGGGATACATATAGTAGCACCTCTGATGGGTTGTATACAAGGTCTAGGCCCAACAAAGGAAAACATACTCTAACATCCCCTCGCAGTTAAAACTCTAGCGACAACAGATGTTGAGACTGGAATGAAATTCCTATAACACCGACGTAGGGAGGTCTTTAGTGAAGATGTCGACGAACTGAGATGTCGTCGGAACATTAATGAATCGACACATCACCAATAGTGACATGCTCGCAGACGAAGTGAAGGTCGACATCGACATGCATCGTCCGCCGGTGTTGGATGGGGTTGGTGGAGAGGTAAAGCGCGCTGACATTGTCGCAGTAGATGAGAGTGCTTCTGGAGACGGGACTGAGAAGATCCAGAAGGAGCTGCTAAAGCCAACACGTCTCAGCCACACCATTAACCATGGTACTCAGCCTCGTCACTTGAGCGAGAGATGACATGGTGTCGCTTCGATGACCAGGAGACGAGGTTGCTGCCTAGGAAGACAACGTAGCTAGAGATAGACCTAGCGTGTCTAGGCAACCTGCCCAGTCAGCGTCGGTGTAGGCGACAAATGCAAACATCGAGGAACACCAGAGAAGAAGGTTGTAGTCAAGGGTGTGAAAGGGAAATGTGTTATATGTCATTTCTAACTTGGTTTTGGTGATTAATGACCAACACAACCCCGAATACTAACTAGTTTGCTAAGTGTACACTTGCAGGTTCATAAGTGCCAATTTGTGGAGACAACCCAACTTGTAGCTCAAACAAAGGTAAAATAGGACAAAACTTGGATGAGGTGAGCTATGTCTAGTTCACAAGTTTGGATAAGTTCTAACTGCCCTTAGGAATGTTTTTGAGCATCTTAGAGCCTTTGGATTGACAGATTTCAGAAAAGGTGTATTTGGAGCCGAGTTTGAGCCTAGAACAGGAATTTGAGTTGGAGTCTTCAAAAAAATCAAGTACTATGGCTTAGACCTGATGGATAGTCTCTAAATAAGTTTGTTTAAGGCATAGGAAAGTTGTCAAAGTTAGTCAAATTATTTGGAAAAAGATATGCATAAAAGAGTTGAAGATCAGATGTTCTTTCCAAAGGCAGCTGCAGAAGGCTTAAGTGGCCTGGTGCACTAGACTACTTTACTAGCGAGGACTGCAGAGGGTATCTAAGGCCTGGCGCATCGGTGGCACACCGGACCTCTTTTCTAGAGAGGTCTGCAGATGAAGCTTGGAGTACCTTGGTACATCGGACTAGTCCGGTGTGCATTGGACCAGTCGGGTCCAACAACAAATTTCAAGGTTCAAAAGTCAATTCAACGGCTAGCTGACATGACAGGACACGTGGTGGAGTCTGGTGGTGTACCGAACTGGTCCGGTGAGTCCACGGAAGGCAGAGTCAAAAGCAATCCCGTCGATTGAGGTTACCGTTGGAGGTCCGGTGGTGCACCGGACTGGTCTGATCCCCCGAGGGAAGAGCAGCTTTTGCAGATTTCTAACAATGACTATTTGGGGGTTTGGGGGCTATAAATACTATTGTGCAACATTCCAATACACTTGTGCAACACATCCACGCCATTCCGAGAGATCGAAGCACCCAATCTGAGCTAAGATAGTGATTCTGTAGAGTGTGCTTGAGCAATCTTCTTACTTGGGTGTTGTTGTCGTGTATCTTTTGCTCTTGTTTTGGTGATACTTTGTTGTAAAATCTAACAAGAGGCTCCAGATCTTGTGGAGTGCCTTGCGCAGACTCTATCTCTATACTTAGTGGATTTGAGGGCTCAAGGTTGATCGGTGGATCACTTGAGAGAGTGGAGAGAGACTCCATCCTTTGGAACACCACAATGGGGACGTAGGTTCTTCGGAACTGAACCTCGATAAAACAAATTTGCATGTCTATTGTGTTGTTTACTTTTCATTGTAATTTGTTCTTGTTCCTCTCCCCTCTCTAGATTTTCTTGATTGGACTTTGATTCATAACACTTGAGTTGCTCTCTAAGTCAAATTATATATTTATAAGAGCAACAAGTCCAAGCGGATTTCCCTCTCATTTCTCCCATCAATCTAATCACTAATTTGGGATTTAATTTGTTTTAAGTGTTGAATTTTCAGGTGCTCTAATCCCTCTCATTTGTTTTATTCCATTTTAATCATTAAATTGCTAAATACGGAAACTAAAACTCTCTTTTAGTTTCCATATTTAGCAATTTAGGGACTAAAATAGAATAAAATGGAGAGACTAAAAATTAGTCCCGAGAAACCAAACACCCCCTAAGTAGGTAGATGGTGGTGTGGAGAGCCTCAGCCTTGAACCGAGCAGGAATCGAGGCCTAGAATAGTAGGGATTGCATGACGTTGGTGGTCATGCGAATCATGTGCTCAGCCTTGCCGTTCTAGGGAGAAGTATAGAGGGAAGACATTCGTAGCTAGACGCCATGGGAGAGGAAGAAGTGAAAGGGAAATGGGGTTTAATCCATTTCTAGATTTGTTTTGGTGCTTGATGATTATCACAACTATATGGACTAACTATTTTGTTAAGTATATGATCACAGGTTCATAAGATCAATAATTGGGATTCTAAGGCAGAAACAACTCAAACCTAGCCAGAAAAGGGGTATATTTTGGAAAAGATAAACTATTAGTAGTTCTACAACTTGGATAAGTTCTAAACACCCCTAGGAACATATTTGAGCTAACTAGAGAAGCTGGAAAGCTCGAGTTTAAGTTTGGTACTTTTGGAGCTAAGTTTGACCAGAATTGAAATATGAGTTAGAGAAATCAAAATGACTAAGTTCCATGACTTAGACTGGTTGGTTAGTCTCTTGATATATTTATCTAAGTCATATGAACACCCTCAAACACAGTCAAATCAAATTGAAAAAGAATGGCCCAAGGTGGAGTTAAGTTTGTTGGTCTGCGGCATACCGGACCATCCGGTGGTGCACAGGACCGAGTACGCAGAGAGCACTGCAAATGGACATTGGTAGGCTAGCGCACCGGGCCAATTAGGTGGTGCGCCAGACCATTTTACCAGAGAGGGTGCTTTTGGAGAGCTGAAGACAGTCAGGTGGTGCGCCAAACCACTTTACCAGAGAGGGTGTTTTTGGAGAGCTGAAGACGCTGACGCACCGGACCAGTTCGATGGCGCACCGGACCTTTCAGGACTCAACGGTCGAAGTTCTAGATCCAACGGCTAATTGAGGTGGCAAGGTCCGATGAGTCTGACAAGACTCCTCCCGATCAGAACGACTACCTGCAACGGCAGTTTGACAAGGTCCAGTGGTGCACCAGACCGACATTGTTCAAGGTCTGGTGCACACGCATAAAATGCAACTTTTGGCATTCAATGCCAACGGGTATTTTGGTTGTTGGGGCTATAAATACACCCCAACCAGCCCATTTAATACACAAGAGCTTAGCATTCAAGTCCTTACACTAGAGCAACACCTCCATTGTTCCAAAGCCTCCCAAGTGCCACATTCAAATGATTTGAGCAAGAAATAATGATAGTGTCTTGTGTGAGTAATTGAGGAGAGTGTGTTGTTGCGTTCTTGAGCTTGGAGTTTTAACTCACATTCAATTGTAAAGCTAGCGAGAGACTCTGAATTGTGTAGAGATCCTTGTGGAGACTCTGGTCTCTCGTTCGAGTAAAGAGAGGACTCAAGCTCGATCCATGGAATCACTTGAGAGTGTTGAAAGAGACCCGGTCCCTTGGGACAACTCAACGGAGACGTAGGTTTCATTTGAAAACCAAACTCCGGTGAATAAGTCGTTGTCTCATTTGTGTTGTTTTGCTTGCGATTTATTTTTCTCCTCTCTACCAGCGTTCTTACCGGAGGAACGAACTCTGAACGAAGATAGGGAAGAAGACAGAGGCAAGAGAAAAAGAGAATTCAAGGTAACAAGCTTTGGTGTTCAATTATTTCCAAAACTGTCTTCTGGTTACAAGAACTCTGCTATTCATTACAATCACCCCTGTTCACCGATGGGCCAACTAGCGGATTCATTCGGCCGCAGAGACCCTGGAACTAGGCATTCTAGCATGCCGGCCCAAGACAACGCCGCTTGCTAATTCAACTGGCTCCCTTCTCGCGCTATCTTCACCGGTAGCTGCAGCTACTCCTCCAGGAGAACTGACACTCTCCCTCTCTAAGTTCTCTTGCTTGATCGTTATCCGAATCTTATTATGTTGCTCCCAAGTTGAGCAACATTAGCAAGAAGAACGCATCTCCCTTACTCTGATTGTTTTATCTCTCGTTCTAACGCCTAATTAGGGACCAAAGTTTTTGTATTAAGTGATAAATTTCAGGTTTCACATATTCACCTTCCCTCTAGGAGACTTTCAAGAAGACACGAGAATAGGAGTTATCATACTCTCTCGTTGTCACACTAAATAGCCGTGAAGGTGCGATTGAACTGAGTGGACACTCAGGCGAAGAAGTGGGAAAGCATGGTGAACATATTAGGCTTCAAGCTCAACAAAAAAAGTCCACGAGTAATGAGAGTAATCATTAAGAACCACCAGATAATACTTATAGCTCAAAACACTCATAACAGGCGAAATCCACAAATCGCACCGAATGAGATCAAAAGTATGCATAGCGTGAGAGGAGCCGAGAAATGGGAGCCTAACATGACAACCTAGCTGATAGGCATGACATAGGGACAACTTAGGGGCCTCGGGTACAGGAGATGACTGAACTACTAGACAACTTGGACATAACATCAAGATCCGGATGGCCGAAATGACGGTGCCAAGTAATGGACGAAGCTGCAGTAGTCAAAGCATGTGGAATAGACGAACATGGCAAAGTAGAGGACGCAGGAAGGCGAAGAGTGTATAGGGGCATAGAGTTCTCACACCGCGCGAGAAGACTCCGAGTGGCGAGATCCTTCACGGACAAACCAAGGGTCAAACTCCATAGAACAAGTTGTCGATAGTGAACTAACGAAGACAAAAGGTTCTAAATAATGTCAGGGGCAACAAGAACGTTGCGAATACAAAAAGAACCAGGAAGAACCAAGTTGCTACAGAGGTGACTGCAAGACCAGAACCATTGCCAACAATAATGGAAGGAGGGTAGGAAGGATGAGGGGGGGGAGAGGATAGGATACCAACATCCGGAGTAGTGTGGTAGGAGGCATTGGAGTTGGCCACCTAGTCGATGATGGCCGCAAGAGGGGTCAAGGTTAGCGTGCTAAACAAGTTAGCAAGAGCCTATTGATTCCACGCCCTAGCCCATGGTGCCTAGGACTCAACCGAGTGGGGCAACGACAGCGGGTGCGAAAGAAGCGAGGGCTGGTGCAGCGCTGGCAGAGCCAAAGGAGATGTCCAAGAGGGCTCCCAGGTCCGCTGAAGGACAGAGTGGCAAGTAGTGACGGCTGAGGTTGCGATGGTCATAACGTCAGACAACATGGAGACGGGCTGTAGAGAGACGGCTAGGATGTGCCACCTTTTTCCAGGACCACCACTACCTCCTCCAGCGCTGCCGCCACCACCATGTTGATGCCAACAATAGTTGACCCCACCAAAGCTGGTAGAAGAACGAGGCGACGGGGTCCTAGAGATAGGAGTGGAGGGCTTGGTGCGCTGAGATGGCCCACCAGGACCGAAGCTATAGAGCCATCACGATGATAGAAGGAAGCTATAGAGAGCTCTTCAAGGATGAGGTCGTTCCGGGCCGTCTAGGAGGGGTATATAATGGACCACATGATCCAAGTCTTTAGGTTGTCGTAGCACTCATTAAGGCCGCAAAGAAGGTTGAGTACGAGGGTACAGTTGGAGATCGGCTCGTCGAGGTCTCGGAGAGCACCTAACATACCCTTTATCTGGCAACAGTACTTGGTGACGGAGAGGTCGCCTAGACGAAGATCTAGTAGCCATCGTCGAGGTGGAGAACACGAGCTTCACGGATGCCGAGGAATTGCTCCGCGATGGCAACCTAGGCCTAGCGAGCACCGCTGGGGTGGACCTAAAGAGGCTTGAGTGAGGGCACAACCCCCAACTCATTTACCTGATACAAATAGTAGAGCTCAGATTTTCACCATAAGGTCCCCTACTCAACCTAACTCGGATGCCCCCACTAACATTTTGGTGCTCATCTTTGCAAGTATGCTCGTACTCCCAATTTGTCTTGGGTCCACCCCTACTGTACCGCCACAGTCGCGAACGATGTCCTATAGCTCGAAAGTGATAGTGTCGAGGTTCCATACAGGACCACACTGTCCATACGACACTAGGAAGGCACTGTTAGGAATCCATCAGTGAGGACGTGGTTTTCAAGGGCATAGCGCTGCAAGGTGAGGAGGACAAGGTCGCGCCAGCGAGCGTAGTTGGAGGACGCTGGGTCAAGGTCAACCATGACTAGCAACCAGATGTTCTGGATACTAGCCACCTGAGCATGAAAGTTGGCGATGACAAAGGTTTCGTAAGTGACGGGGGCCTCGACATCGTCGGAGTCGAAGGGCGGGTAGTCGACAGCGACCCCCAAGCTAACGCTCAGTCTCCGCGAGCTGGCAGGCAAGAGCATCCATAGAGGTGGCCCGCTCATGCTCCCGCGTGGTGGCAACGGTGGACTTGGTCACGACAAGAGCAGCGATAAGGGTAGAATGGACAATAGACACCTCACCATGAGAAGCGCAACAGACAAAGACACACAGAAGGGGAGGCCAGTCAGGCCCACAGCGACCATGCAGGCTAAATCTATCAAGGCGGCCATGGTGGCAGCTCTAGAGGGAGGAGGCATAGGACACCTGAAGAAATCGATGCGGAAGCGCCGAAGGTAGCCAACCCAATGGAGGGGGTGGAGGCAGCGACACCCGTCCCAGTGGCCAACGGACCCGATCCAGAGTCAACCAAGCCGCCATCAAAAAGGACGGGGGCCGGAGCAGCCACCCAAGCCCGACGGTGGTCCGTCCAGCGGTCGCGGGCCGAGAAAAGGAAGAGGGGGGAAGCCTGCACCTAGGAGGAGCATCGACGGACATGTGGCCATGGTCCGCGTTGACCAGGAAGAGGTGGGGTGAGGGCCGGCGACTAGGGTTTGGACAACGAAAGCCTTCTGATACCATATCGAAGGAAGATGGTTCCATAGGGATACATACAGTAGCACCCCTAAGGCCAACTCCAGCAACGCCATGCATGCGGGCGTGTATAATACTGTTTTGCACTGTAAATGCATTGTTTGCAGAGTGGAGTTTAAATAGGGAGCGGGATAGGGAGTGGAATAGGGAGTAGAATAGGGAGTGGAATAGGGAGGCTGCTGGAGATAGTATAATAGGTTGTATGCAAGGCCTAGGCTCAACATAGGAATACATACTCTAACTGTAATGTTTTCTATGTTAAACTTAGGAACTTAAGTGCTACAAGTTCTATGGTAGCCAAGCTTTATTCTGAATAATCCCACATGATATTATATTTGAGAAATTTGCCTTTGCATGATAATGTGCTTATTGTGAGACGCACCATGTACTCTGTCAAAGGATTGTGGAAATAAAAAAATAACAAAAATAAATAGGTTATGTGAACTTCAACACTATGAACATGTAGCGAAAGAGGTGAACACATGTTTACCCAAACCGATGTCATTTACTGCAGAATAGATCAACATACCTTTTTAGCAAGTAAAAACAATGGCCAACAGATAGAACCAGAATTATGCATTGGTGTCATGGGCATTGTCATCAATTCCATCTCTCTAGAAAAATAACATTTTTTATTTACAAATCTGGAGAGACATGAGTTGCAGCAGAGTAATCAAAGTGTACCTATTACTTATTAAATCCTCAGAACGGAAGCTACTTATTATATTGTTCCAAACCAGCGCAAACTTTCTTGGGTAATATCTTTCATCTTTACCTAATTTCTGAAAAGTGGAACCATTTGGGAGAAAAAGGCACATAAGGGGAAAAGGCACCTTCGGGTAGTTCAAAAATTGACATGAACATTTTTCACCTTGAAAATTCTCTTCTCCAAGAAACTAAAAAACATTCCCTTTCTCTGTATTGGTGTTGCAGGAGGACAAAGAGACATACTGAAGGCTTCTGGTAAGGAATAAAACCGACTTCTCACCATTCCCATTGTGCGAATCTAGACGAGTATCGGAGTTAACAATTTAGTACACTATAGCCATCTGAAATGAGTACCCATGTTAAGTGATGTTCCATCTCACCTCACCAAGATGATGGATAATACCACACATACCACCGAAAATAGTACAGAATACCGAATACCATATTTGTGTGTCCATAAAATAGACCTATTGGAAGAAATAAAAACAGACAATCACATTTACAGAGGCATATGCGCAATTAAAACCAAAGTACTGCAAGAATAGAATCCTCACAAGAATTATAGGAGCCCATACAGCAAGAATAGCGCCAGCATTACTCTTGACTGGTGCAAGAGACATATGGTATCATTATTTTTGTTTGACTGTAATTTGACTGGACGAATATAATACTATTACAGAAAGGAAAAAACACAAAAATCAAGATAACATATAGAGGACCTTGTGGAAAAAATTCATGCCACTCATATCTGTTCACATTGATCTTCATAATTTCTTTCGTTGGTCCCACAAGTGGCTTAATCTGTATATATTTTGTTTAAGAAACAATGCATCAGGAAGCAGAGTAAAAAACTAACAACAACAAACAGATTTTTTCTAGTTGTAACTAGGATTGTGTTCAGCGCATTTTTGAGGGAATATTACCTCAAAGTAGTAGCTGAATAAAAATTTGCATGACAATAGAATAGTCCAAAAAGTTGTGTACCTGTGAGGTATAAATAGAATGGTTAGCTCATGTTAAATGGTTGACATAAAAGTAATACAATTGTAAAAAAATACGGAACTTCAGTATAGATACGAGTCCTTCTTGCATTCCTCGTCCAACGTATAATTGTGGCTGCACATGTAATCATCATTAGGGCTTAATAACAAGATATGAAAACCATCAGGTGAAGTACAAAGAGGTATAACCTACGTGAAAGCAATATAATCTTTTGTAATTTTAAATGTGCTGAAGTTATCTGATATAAAGGACATGTTTGGCTTGGCTCCACTCCACCCTGGAACAACTCTGCTCCAAAAATCCAGGAAGGAGCAACTCTATTCTAGAGTTTGAGGCATTCGGCAAGAAGATTGTAATCACTAATCAGCTCCAGAAATGTGTTTTTTGTGTGACAAGACATGTTTACCCTTGGTTTGGATGTTTATATGTTTACTGCGGATAACAAGTTATATATAAAGAATGTCATTTTATTTCCCATAATCCAGATGATTTATCTATAACATTTCGAATGTATGAGTGAACACAATTGAACTATTCTTTAGGACAATTAGGTTCCATGTAGGACCTAGATATCCATGACGGTTGGGGAATGCTACATCTACAACGTTGTACTAGTGTCAGGCCATATGTACTAGAACTAAAAACTATACAAATTCATGTACTAGTGTCCTTCGCCCTACCCCTGACGCATCGCCCGATGGAGGGAGGAGGCATGGCGAACGGAGGGAGGAGGCATGACGAGTGGCAGAGGAAGGAGGCACGACGAGAGGAGGAGGCGTGCTGGAGGAACCAAGCGGCCACCGACCGAGAAGGTGCGGGGAGGAGAAGAGAAAGGTTGCGGGACAGATAAAGACCAACGGTTTTTTATGTAACGAGTGGCAGCAGTGGGTAAATATTTGTAAACTCCGGTACTCCAGTTTTTTGTACTACAGCTCCAAAAACTTCATAGAGTTTTTTTTCTCCAGAGTTCAGGTGTTTAGGTAGAAATTTTTACTCCAGCTTGGAATTCTGCTCCAGAGCTATGCCAAACAGGCCCAAAATACCCCAATGACACATTTGAATAGTTTTATGCAAATATATATATATTGTTATACTAAATGACAAGCTTAAACAAATGGGAAGAGGAAGAACACACCTGACACCACCATGACAACACATTGCAAATTCTCCATGTAGATGTCTCTATGTAGTTGGTGACAGCTGGGACAAAAAATAATGCCATACCAACCACATTGCTTGCAAGGTACAATGCAACAACCACCATATATTTTGACAAGCAGAACATTCCCAAAAAGGTTTTAGAGCGTTTAGTTGAGCAAGCCTTATAGTTTTGAGAATTAGCATAAAATACAGGAAGAATAATCGCCCATGCCACCACCAGAGAGAGTTTTATAGTAAATCTCAGTATCTGGTCAACTCTCATTGTTCCCTTGGTTCTCCATGAGAAAGCAATGTCAAGGATGACTGCAAGAAAAAGCAGGTACATCAATCATTGATGAAGAAAGTGAAAAAGGAATTAGGTATTTCATTTTATTAAGCACTAGTTTTCATAACATAATAACTGATAATATATATTCACACAATACAATACTCATGACAACCTTGAATAACTCGAAGTACTGCATTCGTGATGAAAATACTTAGAATATCCTCAAAAATTATTGGATCAAGTAACTGAGTAGGGCTTTCTAATCCATGCCATGCCATTATTATCAGAACCTGAAAATAAAATAAATAAATAAATGTGTCAAAATGTCTGGCAGAATTATGAAAGTAATCCTAAATGCATCGAGCCATTCATTAAAGATAGAAAGTAAACCTGAAGCCCAAGCACAAGGAGTGTCCACATCCTATCAAAGCTTCTGAAGAGATGCCAAAAAGAACGGACCTCAACAAAATTCGTTTTTCCCAACCATCTCTGTTGAGAACTGGAACTCATAGCTTGCTATGCAGTACCACAAAAAAATGCAGAGCAACAAGTAAACAACAAAATCAAACAAATGTACCCAAACATGAGCATCCTCTGAGTACATGTACATGAAAAAACATGCATCATAGAGATTACAGCATGGTGAATTATATCAAAGCACATAGAAAAAGGTGTTCCAACTCTTTATACCTTGAGAGTTCTAATAAGTGATGTATACAGTGTGATAATATTTCAAGCAATACATTGGACTTGTGAAGCAATCACAGCATCAGACTAGCCTTTTGGGTCAATTCAAGTCAATAGAGCAAATTTGTGCAAAAATAAGTGCGTGAGTGCAAAAATAAGGTGTGCTCATTTTTTTTAAAAAAAAAAGAGTTACCTGTTGTCTTTGTTCAGCTGCTTCTGAATTAAGATAGTTTTCTGTTGATGATGATTCAGGAGGCAGTTGGGAATTTAGTTGCTCATTCTGCTGAGATGTGTGTAGTGACACTAGTGGAACACAGCTAGCACAGTTTTCAAGGCCATGTGGCACCTTTGATAATCTTGATCCGCAAAGAACCTAAACAGTATGAAACGTTAACGATAGTAAGGATAAGAAAAAGGACTCCATCACAAAGGGAAACGTTGATTGCGATATCTCAAAAATCTATGCATGATTAAGTTTGTTGGAACATAAAGTAAATCTGCAGTTCTGCTTCTCTATCTCCAATCTCTTCTCCTGTCGTCGTTCTCTGTCCTCCTGGCTCCTGGTTTTTTTATCACCGACGTGGCGTCGGCGCACCGCGCACGGCTCCTGGTAAGTTGATCACCGGCGCGGCTTCAGTGACAATCGACGTCGTCAGTTCGACACTCGGGCACTCAGCCCCAGTTCATCTTCCTCGGCGCACACGGCCCAGTTCACCGGCGCACGGCATGAGTTCGTCATCTGGAGGTCGTATTCAGTTCTATACTTCACTACTTCTGTCTTCTGTGTTCTGTTCTGTCAAGGGCCTTAGTGTCTAGGGTAGGCGGCCCTCGGCTACGGAGATCGTAGCCACGGTCCGTTGTCTTCTCCGGCGAGGTTATCCCCTCTGCTGTCGGCTTAGTTGAGAGAGAGAGATTAGGATAATGATCTTTCTTAATTCCAACTCAGGTCTGGTTACAGAAATATATAGGCCCCTAGGCCTAACCACATGGAGCTAACTGCTCCCTAATTCTAGGCATGCAAACAACCCTTAATTCTAGGCATGAAAACAACCTTTAATTCTAGGCATGCAAACAAACTTATCTAGTTTCTATCCTTAATTCTAGGCATGCAAACAAACTTATCTAGTTTCTATCCTATCCACTAGAGCCAGCGGTTGTTGCCTCCTGGGCGCGCTCACGCGCACGCCGCCCGGACGCGTCGTTGCCTGACGTAGGGCCGGCCATACATGACATCTCTCCCCTCCTCGAAGACTAGCTCGTCCTCGAGCTGGAACGCCGAGTGTCGGGCGCGAAAGTCATCGAAGTCCTCCAAGGTTGCTGATTCGGCCTGCTCCCCGCGCCACTGGACAAGCACCTAGCGGACCCCGCATACCAGGCGAACCCGCACCACCCGGACCAAACGAGGGGCTGGCCAGTCGATGGTGGCATGTACCTTGGTCAGGTCCATGACCACGCCCGCTGCCGAGATCACGTGGCCAAGGTAGGCGACGGACGGGGCGACGAACGCACACTTTGTGCGCTTGATGAAGAGGTGGTGGCGACGTAGCTCATCGAGCACGGCGCGGAGGTGACGAAGGTGATCCGCCCATGTCTTGCAGGAACTCGTACAGCCCGTCATGAGTATGGAATGTCGTCTTGTGGACGTCTTCCGGCCACATGAGCACTTGGTGGTACTCGGAGCGCAGGTCTAGCTTAGAGAAGTACCGCGCACCATGGAGCTCGTCTAGCAACTCATCACCCACAGGAATGGGGAAGGCATCCTTCACCGTGAGCGCGTTGAGGGCGCGATAGTCGACGCAGAAACGCCAGGACCCGTCGGCCTTCTTGACGAGGAGGACCGGCGACGAGAACGGCGAGTCACTGCGGCGGACGATCCCCTGCTCGATCATGGCGACGCACTGGCGTTCCAGCTCGTCTCTTTGGGCCGTCGGATACCGATATGGCCGGACTGCCACTGGTTGCGCACCCGGCTTGAGTAGGGATGGCAACGGGTTTAAAACCCGCGGGTACAGAGATTACAAACCCGTACCCGCGAGATTAATGTTAAACCCGTACCCGCACCTGCTACCCGCGATGGGTAGCGTATGTTACCCAAACCCGCTACCCGCGGGTTTATGGCACCCGCGGGCACAGTCATATAATAAATATTTATTAAACTGATAGCACATAATAATAAATATTTATTAAACTGATAAAAACATGTACCGATCTTAGCCAAAAGTTCTACGAGTTCCCTGATGCTTGTAGTTTTCTTTTTTATCATTTGATTGGCTCCGCTCGCTCAAAGCTTTCGGGGTGGCACTAAATTGAGATGCATGTGCTCTACAGTCTACACAGACACACACGCGGGTATGCGGGTTTGCGGACACGGGTACAACATTTTCATACCCACGAGAAAAAACCCGTCGGGTTGAGAATCAAACCCGTACCCGTACCCACGGGTACAAACTCACACCCAAACCCGCACCCTATAGGGTTTTTACCCGCGGGCACGCGGGTAAAATGTGCCCGTTGCCATCCCTAGATCGGGCGTCCGTGTAGGTGGAACGTCACGCGACGGATGTCCCACACAATAGGCCCGAGCGCGCCGAGGACGACGTCGTACCTGGCCAGCGGCATGATGAAGAGATCGGCCGGGAATGGGGCGCCCTTGACAGTGAGGGGGGCATCACGGATGACCCCGACGCAGGTGACCCGCTCACCGTTGGTGACCATGGTGGTGAGGTGTGGCCGTTGGTGAAGTGGTAGTCCCGTGCGCCGTGCCGCTGCTTCGGAGATGAAGTTATGGGTGCTACCGGAGTCGAGGAGGGCGACCAGCAAAGCGGCACCGAGCGCGACTGTGATCTGCATGGTGTCAGCCACGGGCACCCCGGCGAGGACTTGTAGGGAGAAGCAGGGAGCGTTGCCGTCCGCGCCTTGGGCCGCATCATCGGCGTCCTCGATCTCCACGCCATCCATGAAGAAGATGTGCCTGCAAAATCGGTTGTGGCCACGCGAATACTTTTCGTTGCAATTAAAGCACAGCCCCTGACGGCGCTGTTCCGCCATTTCTTCCGGTGACAGGCGCCTGCCCTCGCCCTAAGTTGGGGCTGCGTCCGCCACAGCACCTGCTGGTGGCGGCGCTGGAAGGGCCAGGGGCTGGGGGGCCGCTGGCAGGTGACGGGGCGCCGGAACGGGCAGCAGAGCGCGCGGTGTGGCCCTGGTAGGGACCGGGGCCCCCTTGTCAAGCTCCATCAGCTCCACTTGGTGCGCCAGACTCATTGCTGCCGGAAGCGACTGCGGATTGTGGATGCGTACCGCGTGGCTGAGCGGTGGTAGGAGGCCGCCCGTGAAGAGCTGGACGTGCTGCACCTCCTCCAATGGATCGGCGTGGGTTAGCAGCGCCTGGAAGAGGTTTTGGTACTCCTCAACGGACCCCGTGCGCCGGCACTCGGCGAGCTCGATGAGGGGCGCGGAGCGGATAGGCGGCCCAAAACGCAGGCGGAGGAGATCTTTGAATCGCCTCCATCGAGGAGTGCCCTCGTCCTCCTGCAACTGGATATACCAGAGCTGTGCCATGTCTTCAAGATGGTATTAAGCCATCCAGACCTTCTCCTCCTCCATGACGCGCTGCTGATGGAAGTAGGATTCACAGCGATTGACGAAGATCAAGGGATCCGTCTTGCCGTCGAAGCAGGGAAATTCAACCTTCTGAAATTTGGGTGGCAAATCGTGGTGGTGCTGGCCGTTAGGAACGCCGCCCCCGACCGCCGACGATGACTTCTTGTCGCGTTTCAGCGCGGTGACCTCGGACTGCAGCGTGGCGACGAAACCGGTGAGTTGCTCGATCATCGTGGCGAGGTCGGCATTACATGGTGTTGGGGGTCTTCTTCTCTGCCGAAGGTCCTCAAGACAAGGACGCCTACGGCAAAATGATACAGAGGCCCGCCGAAGCTGTTATCAGCTTCGGTTCAGCTTCTTAAGGCGAAGACCTTGCGTAGAAGCAACGATACAGAATGTCAAAGCTACCATCAGCTTCAGTTCGGCTCAAGCAGAAGAGGAAAAGACCTGTTAAACCTTTGATAACCAAGGTCATCTGTAAATAAATGTTAAGGGACATGAATGTAATTTTACCCAGGCTGCGTCCTGTGCATATAAATAGATGAACAGTAACGTCGTACTGTTCACGCTGGATTGTAATCATTCTCTCGCGTCTTCACCTTCGAGCAAGCCGAATGTATCATTGTAATGTTAATACTGTTAATATTCATACATGTTTTATGAAATACAAATATGTATGAATTAATGAAATGCAGTTACTGTCTTTAATCCTTTCGCATTCCTATTCACATATAAAATGATGAAGGTATGTCCTTCTTGACCTTCGTCTGATGAACATTATACCCATGTGAAGATAATGTTTCGGAAGACAAAGGTCCATAATAATTAACAATTGGGTTGTCTTGTTCTTGATCTACAACATTTGAGAACAAGTGAACAACAGATGGTTCGGCCATGGGTGAACTGGAGGATGCGGCAGAGGGTGGGGAGGGTGGTGGGCTTTGTGATGGCGCGGTTGGGTTGAGCGGAGCGGCGGCGGTGGAATCGGCGTCGGCACAGGTGGATGAGTAGGATCGGCGTGACTGTGATACCAGGTTGTCAAGGGCCTTACTGTCTAGGGTAGGTGGCCCTCGGCTACGGAGATCATAGCCGCGGTCCGTCGTCTTCTCCGGCGAGGTTATGCCCCTCTGTCGTCGGCTTAGTTGAGAGAGAGAGATTAGGATAATGATCTTTCTTAATTCCAACTCAGGTCTGGTTACAGGAATATATAGGCCCCTAGGCCTAACCGCATGGAGCTAACTGCTGCCTAATTCTAGGCATGCAAACAACCCTTAATTTTAGGCATGCAAACAAACTTATCTAGTTTCTATCCTTAATTCTAGGCATGCAAACAAACTTATCTAGTTTCTATCCTATCCACTAGAGCCGACAGTTGTTGCCTCCTGGGCGCGCTCACGCGCACGCCACACATCCTGGGCACATCGTTGCCTGACGTAGGGTCGGTCGTACATGACAGTTTTGTCCTTCTATATTGCACTGGTAATGTGTGTTGTGTGGTAGTAAGTGTTTCTTTGTTGTTTTCAGTTGAATACTTGGATGAACAAATATCTTCTCCCAATTTCTTAAATTTCTTAAATCAGTATTGCATAATTCATGTCATGTTTACCCTATCCTTTATATATAGTTATATAATTATATACTATATAGTATATGCATATGTCCTGGATGAACAGGACGACTACTAGACGACCAGGTCGACCAGAGGTCGATTAGTCGACCTAATCGTCGACTAATCAAGATTAGCCGCCTGGTCGGACCCCTAGGTCGACCAGCTAGTCGCTCGACCCGAAAACATAGGTCTAGCTGCTATACTAGCAAGTCGGCTTATAATTCGTTCTTCCTTGGCTCCATTAAGTTTGCACTTTGGAGAAGAATTTGGAGATCTTGGGTGGCTCTGCTATGCAAATTTTCATTTGGCTTGCTACCAAAAGGCGCTGCTGGACGCGGACAGGTTGACGAAGCGAGGACTGCCCCAACCTGACACCTGCCCTTTGTGTGACCAAGTTGATGAATCAATTCAAAATACTCTAGTTTCTTGTGTGTTCTCTAGACAGATTTGAGCTTTAGTCTTGCACAAGGTTGGCATCTCGGCTGCTGCCCCTCTACCTGACACATCTAGTTTTTCTGGTTGGTGGAGCTGGGCTATCAATAGATTATCAAAGAATGATATGAAAGGCCTCAACACTTTGATTATTTTGGTCGCTTGGGAATTGTGGAAACTTAGGAATGCATGTGTATTTGAAGGAGCAAGACCCAGAGTCCAGGCTGTCATGCAAACTGTGTCCACTACTAGCAGCTTATGGTGTCTGGCAGGAGCTTCAGCTCTACATGAGCTGCACTTGCGGTCGCTCGCTCCGGAGCCGTGAATTTGTGGCTTTAAGCCTTGGTTGAGTTTAGTTTTCTTTATTTCTTTTGTCTGGCACGTGTGTAAGTGGCCGTGTTTTGCCTAACCTTCTCTCTTAATGAAATGACACACAACTCTCTTGCGTCGGCAGGCTTGGGACATAGTTATCTGTTATGGGCATTGCTGCTACAAGTTAGGAACTGGGGAGTAAGAATAAGAGATTGGTTAGCAGGTCTGTTAGTGTACAGCTGGCCATTAGGGAATATAACTAAAGGCCAGCTAATTATGGGGGAGAAGAAACAGAGTATTGTCAATCAGAGCCTCCAAGGGAGGACGGTCTGGCTCTGATGCTGCCATTGCTTAGTTTAGCCATTGTTGAATAATCTCAAATCATCAATAAATCATCCAGTTCCCTAGCCTTATCACCCTGGTATCAGAGCCAGCTGTTGCTACAAGTTAGGATCTGGAGAGTAAGAATAGGAGACTGGTTAGCAGGTTTGTAACGTTTGTTAGTGTACAACCAGCCATTAGGGGACGTAACTATGGGCTGGCTGATTGTGGGAGGAAAGGAGAAGCAGAGTACTGTCGATCGGAGCCTCCAAAGGAGGGCGATCTGGCTCTGCTGCTGCCGATGCTTAGGTTTAACCATTGTTGAATAATCCTATCATCAATAAACCATCCAGTTCCCTAGCCTTATCATGAGCAGATAAACAAAGCTACAGTTTGTCAAAGGAAACCTGAGAGTCCTTAGTTGCACTTGATGTGAAAAAGAAATCATTGTTAAGACGCATGGGCCAACCAAGCTTAAAGCAATCAGCAGACCTGCATTATAAAAAATTCATTATATCTTTTAGTCATTTGAAAAAATATCTTTTAATCAAAAGCTATACAATAAGAAGCATAGTATCTAACCAGAAGAATTCATTGAGGTCATCATAGTTTCTCCATGTTGAGTGATCAGATGCCCCGTTCTTGTTCTTTTGTGATTCCTTCATTAAATAAATAGAGAAAGCAATCAATTGTAACTACAAACATTAAAGCTGTATGGATTGAAGATTGAAAAGAAGCTAATGCGGACCTGAAATATGACATTGTATATTGGCTTCACTACATTGTTAAGAAATGATTCATCATCTCCTCCATATGCAGGTCGGACTTTTTCCCCAGTAATTAAACTTACAGCCCCAGAGAGCACTCCATATAGCTCATATGACATCTGAAACAAAAAATTGTCATAACTGTTTTCTTAACGTGAGTTCCACTTAAAGCAAAGTTAGTATAAAAAGTAACCAGGTTATGCTATCTGGAAAAACATATAAACAAGTTAATCAACTTCATGTTTCGATAATACTATTAGAAACAAGACCTTAGCAAACATTCAGATTTCAGTAGGACCTTCACTTATATTTGATTTTAACATCAAAAGTTCATCCCAATACCATTCATATTTTTGAACGAAATGGCAGGAGCTGCCTTTCAATTAAGATAGGAAAAAGAGAATATGTACAGATTAATTAGAAAAACGCCCTTAATACAGTGCACCCCGGAATAGAAGGGAGTAGTGCACTAAAACTTTTACAAAATTACTACACCTCCCAGGTCAGACCCCTTTTTTGTTGCTCAATATCCTCTTTAATTCTAGAGGCAACCTGTGCCGCCGTTTCGAAGGTGCCGGTGAAAATCCTTCTATTCCGTTCTTTCCAAATGTCCCAAAGAGTGTAAATTGTTAGAGTGGACGCACTAACCAGTTCAACCCAAAAGCTTAAGCTTTTAGGAGAAGGTAGGTAATCCACTTATACATTTCGACACCCCCACTCACGTGCAGTTAGAGAGAAAGGCGCAAACGTGAAAATAAAGGGGCGGAGGCACAAATAAAGCCTCTACCAGAATTCGAACTCGAGACCTCTGACTTTGATACCATGTTAGAATGTACACACTAACCAGTTCAACCCTTAAACTTTTGGGAGAAGGTAGGCAATCCAATAATACACTTCAACATAACTCACCACCCCATTAAATCGACTTCTATCATTTTTTGAAATCTTTGCATGGGCTTCTTCCCACCATAGGGACGGATGGGTAGGTACACCCATCGGGAGGATTATATTTGCGTTGAAATGTTCCCAAGTTAGGGTTAGGCTCCATAGTGCTTTGGCAAAAGGGCAGAGCAGCACCAAATGGATGCATGTAGGGGTGGAAACGAGCCGAGCCGAGCTCGGCTCGGCTCGGCTCGCTGCAGCTCGCTCATGCAACGAGCCGAGCTTGGGTCGGCTCGCCCATCTGGCGCGAGCTCGGAAAAGCGGCTCAGCTCGGCTCGCGAGCCGGCTCGTCGAGCCAACGAGCCTAGCCATAAACGTAAATATGCTCTCTAAATTATAATATAAAATCTTAAAAATATTTTAAATAACATATTTTAAATTAGTAAAATAGATATATCACCAATATAATATAGAAAATAGATTATTTTTTATAGTAATCTCAAATAACATAAATTAATTGTCTACTCGGTACTAATATTATATGTTAATTAAGATTTTATGCAATAAATTGTTGTTGGGTCGAGCCACGAGCCAGCTCGCGAGCTGCACCGAGCCGAGCCGAGCTGGCTCGCTCTTTTCACGAGCCACAAAAACAGGCTCGGCTCGGGCTCGTTCTGAGTGTCGAGCCGAGCTGCTACGAGCCCGAGCCAGCTCGTCGAGCTCGAGCTTTTTTCCAGCCCTAGATGCATGTCTCAAGCGGCCCATTGCATAAAGTGCAGTGGTCATGCCGCGGCCAGCCCCTTTTTTGTAAATTGTCTGAGGTGAGAATTTTCTCCCTTGCCATGGTCCATGCAAATACCTTGCACTTGTTTTCAGCATGTGCTTTCCAGATAAGGCCAAACCGGAAAGGCCCATAGGAGCCACCAAACTGTATTTGGTATGCCGAGCGAGTGGAATACACTCTGTCTGTTGTACATTTCCAGAGAATGGAGTCCCTCGTGCCCGGAGTAAGATGAGTGTGTTGAGATCTGGTCCAAAGGGAGACAAACTCCACTAGCTGGGCTGCAGTGGTGATTCGGCCTCGCAGAGTGTTGATCCCGTTGTTATCTCGGAGCTTCGTGTAGACTAATCTTTTTTACCTCCTGGACAATGCAAAAAGCCTAGGTGTTAAGTGTCGAGGCGTCTCTCCATCAAGCCATGGGTCATGCTAAAAATGGCATATTTGACCATCGCCAATGATAACCTTTGTTCAAGCATTGAAGAGCGCCCGATCAGTGTCATCTATCGGGGTATCCATGCCAACCCAAGGTTTGGTATCATCTACCCATTCCTGCCACAACCATCGTAGGCGTAAAGCTCTGCCAAATTTAGCGAGGTCCGGAATCCCAAGCCCACCCAGGTCTTTTGGCCCAATGCACTAAGAAGTGACCTCCGTTAGCATTTTCTTCTCCTTTCCAAAGGAAAGATCTTCTGATTTTGTCAATTTGCTTCCGTGCCCAGGCGGCGAGCAGGAACACCATCAGACGATAGGTTGGCATAGCTGAGAGGATCGATGAGACGAGAGTGAGACGACCGCGCGAGGATGGGCGTCGCCGCCACGCAGGCACGGACCGTCGCCGTGGGCACGCGAGGATGGGCGCCGCGCCAAGCAGGCCCCCGGGTGCGCAAGCAGGCGGCCGCTGCCGCCGCACCCCGGTGCTACTCCCGAGGCAACCCCATCTCCTTCCTTGCCGGTGCAGCCCCCCCCCCCCCGACGCCACCCCTCTCCAGCTCCCTGGTGGTGGGGCCGCCGCCCCCCAGCTACGGCGACCGCGTCGGCCTCCTCTCCCGTCGGTGACCCCCCCGGCCGGTCCTCATGGCGTGCCTCCCAGCGCCGTCAGCCGCCTGATCCGCCGTCGCCGCACCTCCCAGCGTCGTTGGTCGCCTGATCCGCCGTCGACCAACAAATGGCTGCTCCCCTCCTCTCTGTTGTAGCCCCCCTTCGACCTTCGCCCATAGCCAGCGTCAAACTCCCTTGCCAGGTCCAGCGCAGGCCCCTGCCACGCGCTTTCCTTCTCCGTTGCCTTCGTTGGATTCGTCGCTGCCGCGGCTTCCCCTGCTGGGTCCATGCTGTTGCGACCTTCCCCGGCTAGATCCGTCCTCCCTTTGGCCGGATCACCGTCTTCATGGATGGATCCATCGTTGTCGTGACTTTCCCGGCCGGATCCGCCGATACCCCTTCTTTTCTGTCGCGGGCACGGCCACCCTGATCGACGCAGAAGCGTGCGCTGTCGCTGGCTTCCCTGGCGAGGCTCCTCGACGACTGGTCGTGGAACGAAGCAAGAAGGCCCTGAGGTTGCCGCTGTCCTTTTATGTCACCTCGTCGATCGTTGACGCTCGAACGTCGACCCCTCCCGAAGAACAGACTCATGCTGCATGTCTCCTGACCGCGGCCAGCTCAACTTCGGCTACCTCGGCATCTAGGGGCTATCATCTTCTTGGAGCACACACTGGTCTCTACTCCAGCCGCAACATTCGCACCCTCACGACGCTACGACTATGGGGGGACTTCAACCCGTCGGCTCCTACCTTCGGCTTCTACTCTAGTCCCATCGTGTGTGGTGCCCCCGTTGCGACTGCGGGGGGATGTTAGACTGTGTGTGTGAGTGGGCCGGCACCACCGTTGGGCTGCCGGCCCATTAGGGTTAGGGTTGTGAGTCCATATATTGTACACCATCTCCTATCAATACATCAAGCACTACAGTTTCCTACACTTATGGATGTCCAGCTTCATGAAGAGGGCAGACGTCTTATGATTGTGCAATTTCCTAATGGTGGATTGCACGTAGAGGAAATTATCATGGATGCTTCTTCCCTTGATGAAGGCACTCTGACAGTTGGACACCAGAGCATTTAGGTGAGGGGTGAGTCCGTTGGCCAAGAGTTTAGTGAGGATTTTAGCAACGCTATGAATGAGGATAACATGCCTGAAATTTGTGGTTTTTAGCGCCTCTATTTTCTTTGGGAACAGGATAATATTAGCTAAGCTTAATAGCTCCAAACCCTAGGAATTTAAATGGTATAAACAGTTGAGCACAGACGTCAAATCATTCCCAATGATGTTCCAACATGCCTTAAAAAAGGCAACGGTGTAGCCATCTAGGCCCGGGGCCTTGTTAGATGACATGGAGAAGATGGTGCATTAGATCTCGTCTTGAGTGAATGGCATCTCCAGCTGCTGGAGGTCTGCCTGCCAATCTAGGGTCCTGGTTCTAGTGACCGAAGTGCCCAGGTGCTCACTAAAATTTCATCGGCCACCTTCTCTTTCTCTTGTTGGGAGAAGACCAGCCCCCCTGATTCTGTAAGCAATGGATGTAGTTTTTTCTTTCGCCGTGCATTTGCTTTCAAATGAAAAAACTTAGTATTGGCGTCTCCACAACGGATGTATGTGAGCCTAAACCAAAGGGTACATTCATTGGCCACAACCTGCAAAACAATATGAACACCAGGTTGTTGCCCTTCGAACACACAATCATTATGATGCTTCTAGATTTCCCAGTCAGCCAACATGATGAGGGTGTTAAGGCCTTTTCGCAACTTCTTTAGAACTGTTTTAACAACTATACTCCACCAGTTTAGGAATTTGACACTAGACCGAGGCGACGGAGTAGACAACCTCAATTTGGCGAATAACGAAAACCACACTTCTCTAGCAAAGGCACATGAGATTAAGCTGTGTTGGATAGTCTCCTCAGCCTGATCACACAAAGGACAAGCAGCAGGGTAAGGCAGCCCTCGTTTAGCGAGCCTGTCCGTCGTCCAACATCGATTCTTGACAACCAACCAAATGAAGAATTTGCATTTTAATGGTGCCCATGTCTTCTAGATGCATTTCCAGGGACCAAATTTAACTGTCCCAATGAAGAAGGCATCATATGTTGATTTACTAGAGTAAACCCCATGCTTGGAGAGGTGTCAGGTATGTTGATCTGGGGTGTCTTGGTGGAGCACTAAGTTGTCAACAAGGTTCCAGAGCTGCAGGTATTCTACAATTACTTGAACAGACAACACTCCACTGATGTCAGAGACCCATCTACGGTTTTGCAATCCTTGGGCCAATGCCTTTATCTTCCAACCCTTTTGGGGATCAAAAGGAATAAGTTTGGAGTGCATTCAGCAACCGTTTTACCTTGTAGCCAATGATCTGTCCAAAATTTGGTTGATTCCCTGTTCTCAATTGTAGTAACAACAGCAACCTTGCACAGCGCTAGCGCGTTAGGGGGGACACGGATGGGGTGACCAGCCCAAGGATGGGAAGCATCAGTCTTCCGCTTGGTAGAATTAGGTTGAAATCTCCTAGGACGGGAAGCATGCATAGAGAGCTGGATGCTGGAGAGCTCAAAATAATTACATTCGTGGCAAGGAGGATTTCGCCTCTAGTTTGAGATGCAGGCAGGACAACGAAGGACGTAGCAAAATTTTGCCCAATAGTACGGCTAACCACCAACGCATCAACATTCTGCAACTTGGAATCCTGGAGGCAAACAATGGTGGCGCCGGTGTCACGAACAAGATCACTAACCACGTCGCGCCTAGCATTGCCGTTGAGACCCCTGACGTTCCAGTTTAGAATTCAATAGTTTCGTTGCGCCATAATAAACTAGAAACTGTGGCCCGTGGGGAGGGGAGGTGCAGAAGTGTAGGGGTGCATGGAGGATTGCATAGCCAGGAAGACGTCAAGTAGACAAAAGCAATAGGTGAACACAGTTGCATGATCACAAAGCAGCTCTGGATACCGACACCATATTTGGAATTCCAGGGGTAGATGATGCACCGATGGGTTAAAAACACGATCCAGGTCCGGTGCTGGTTGAACATCTAAACATAAATCTCATGCTAGTGGCAGGCTTCCGCGTGGAGCAGACAGCAGCAACACAAAGGGCGACTCTAAACGCCATGACGATGGCAGTTAAGACGGTTGACATAGTAGATGGTACAGACCCACATGAGGATAGAAGATGATGTACTACTCTTGTGCAGGCTCCGGCGCTAAGGTGTTCTCGAGGCCAATCAGAGCAGAAAGGGTCGTGATGGCTACTCTTGTGCAGGCTTCGACGCTAACGTGTTCTCAAGGCCAATCAGAGTAGAAAGGGTCGTGATGGTGGAGTCATTGAGCGGCCCTTGGAAGAGGTTGACGTAGTGCAGGAAACGGTCATTGTCATAGCCTTCGTTTGGGACTCCGAGACGGTTCATGAGGACTTTGCGAGCACATTCTAGGGTGTTCCCCCATGTTCTGGTTGCGATGCGTGCGCTGCACTGGCGGAGCAGGGGAGGTGGGGCCTTGATGCGTCGCTGAGGGGGCCCTTATTAGGACGCTGGAGGATGACAGGGGCGACCGGTGTAGAGATGGAGATGAGTAAGATCTCGGCCCCACCCTCATCCTACGTCGGCTCCATCACGGTTTGGCACAGAGACGCATAGCCACGTCGAGATCTGGCGCCCCCAGGCCCCCGTGGTCGACGCCTAAAGACCAGGCTAGGCTTGAAGCGCCTGGGCGGTGTGGGCGCATGTGCTGTCGCGGCAACATGTCCTCTTGTGCGGCGCAAGAAGAAGACGTCTGGCTTGAAACGGTAATTTGTGGTGAGCGCGGAGGCTGACGCGTCTCTCCAAGATGCCAGGTCCATCCCATGATCCATGGTCGGGACTGGTTGGGCGTCCACCGCCATCATGTCCTCCCTAGACGGCGGTGAGCTCCTGCAAAGCATAGGGGATCAGGGGAGGGAGTACTCTGAAGTATGCTGATTCGTGGTGCTGGTGGTGGGCTCGGGGAGCGGTTGTCACCATCATGACTGTTAGTGGGGAGGCACCTGGAGTCGCAGTGCAGCGCAGGAGCCGGTTCGTTCTGAAGTGGTGGTGGTCGGGTAGGCGAGCGTTGTGTGTGTCCATTGGGCGTTGGTTGTTGCGTTCACGCCTACGCCCGCACCCCCTCGGAGCCTGCAAAGACATCACACCCTTGTAGGCTCATACATGGCGCCTATGCCGGAGTTGATGTCGTGTGACGGAACTCGCACAGCCAGGGAGGGTGAGGGAGCAGTAGTAGGTCGACGGCATCCCTCATACGTGGAAGAGATGTCCTTCCGGCGCCCGTGGCGCGACTTGGACCGATCATGCTCCCGGTCCCTGGTGGGGGCGCGGGAAAAGCTCTAGAACATTCTAGACCTCTAGCCTCCCTTGTTGTTGTGGCGGCCACGTTCGTCGTCATCGTCATCGTCGTGACACCTGTCCCGTCTGTTGTCGGGTGGAGGAGGGTCACGACGGTCACGCGGGCTGCATTCCCTATCGATGACCCCGTAGCGCCAGTCGACCTTCCTTGGTGTGGCGTTTCTGTACTCATTCGGCGGAGGCTCAATGATGTCCAAGTGGACCAGCACTCTAAAAGTGAGCCTGTTGTAGCCACAAGACAGAGCCGAACCGTCGAGAGCCGTTGTCGAACCGCCTGTCAGAGTGAGCCAAGTTACCTTGGGAATGTCCGAGGGGTCGTACGTCCAAGCCCAAAGGCAGAGCACCATGGTGTCATCCTGACAGAGGGAGCGGGCCTCGACGTAGTCGACTGTGTAGGCTCTCGCCACTGCTCTCTTGGCTATGCTCTCGTTCCAAGTGTGCGCCGGGATCCCCTCCAAGCAGATGCGAATGTGGTAGCGCAGGTCGACAAGGTCGTTGTAGGGTAGGATGTGCCATGGCTTGATGCATATGTTGATGTCAGAGTGGCTGACACTGAGGCGACCCAGCTCCAAGGTCACTGCGAGATGATGTTGATGCTCACAGACAATGAGGAAGTCCTCTGGGTGGTGGCGTGACACCTTGATGTCCTTCCCCAGGACGCTCAGACTCACACATGCTTATCACCTCCTGCTCGACTTTGTCCCTATCCCTGCTCAGGCAAGCCACCATCGAGCAGGCGGACAGGCGCTGTAGCTCAACATCCATGGCCAAGGTGGTCACTGCCATAGTAGTTGTCCACCGAGAGCCCAGGGAAGGCGGAGAAGTCATCGAGGTGAGGAGGGCGCAGAGCGGATGCAGATGCTGGACTGAGGGGACTACGGCGGTTGCACAGCATAGTCGTCCTATAGTGCCTGGCTTTATGGCCGACATGGTCGCAGGTCAGGCAGCGGATAGGGTCCCTACAGACCATGGCAAGGTGCCCTCGACAAAGGCAGCAGAGGCACTTACCCTGAAGGGAGGCAGTGATGGCACTGCAGGAGGAGCACATGTTGGTAGGCGAGCGCATTCACTGACCAGGGTTGACATCGCGCTTCATGTGCTTGTACGTGACTTTGAACCATCCCTCGTCGGTCTTCAATTGAGTAGTCGTGTCGCAGCTTTGTGGAATACCTTCGCCATAAGTGTAGTGGGGGATTGCTGCGCCAGGTCTGAGCTCCGAGGTGCTGGATAGTCCGGCGTCGTCAATCCTCGTCGTGTCACTGCGTCGGGCGAGAGGTCCGCCATAAGTGCGGCAGCCGAGCTTCAAAGCGCCGGATCCAGCTGAATCCCCGTAGGATCTCGCCGTACGGGGTGAGGGAGGGGAGTTATGGCGGACGAGGCTCTGGAGGTTGGCAGGTCGTGGGGTTGGAGCGAAGCTCACCCTCTTGCGTTTAATTAAGGCGCGGTCAATCGGGATCCGGAGAGATCCGATGACGACGGACCTGAGGGGGCAGACTGCGGGGTGGAGTGGAGCTGCCAAGGGAGCAGGTCGAGGTAGGGGATGGACTGGGTGGCCGCCAGCGACGGATCTGGGCCCGGTCGCCGTGGGGGAGGCGCAGAGTGCGGACGGGGGTGGAGGGGCTAACGGCTCCATCGTTAAGCTATATATTCCAGTTCTGTAAGGAAATTGCAGGCACTAAGTTACAATCTTTATTAAAATATTTCTACATAATGGGGTGTTATATGTTTGACTCAAAAAATGAATTCCAAACTTACTATGGATCAACAAGAATTAACAGTGATGTACATGTCGACTGAAAGTGTGTGGCCGACACCAGCGGTGTTCTCATCTCTTACTATATACATAAATTCACTAATGACTCCCATTGAACCTATTATTTTGTCTTGGTTTAGAATTTATGTCAAATCACTTCAGAATCTTTTAATTCACTGCTAACTAAAGCAGATAACTATGGGGAATTATCATGAAACGAGATTGGGAATAACTTGCATGTCTCTCGTCATTTCAGAATGAAGTATATACTAAATAATGTCCCATCTCATTTATCCCAAAAGAGCGCAAAAATACAAAAGAGGAAATGCACATGAAACATTGATTGCATTGTGTTATCAAAAATAGAGCAAGCAGAAATTACAACTTGTTGTAACTATGCATTCCAATGTTGGTACCCTTGGTGTATAGCAGTTTAAATAGTATAAGTACAGTAAGGACTTGAGAAAAAGAAAACTACAGTTTATGCTGACCAACCCACAAATTGCTTGTAGTGAAACATAGTTCTATTCCTAAAAAGGAAAGCAAACAAATTAATGCAAAAGGATATTGGTAACAAAAGAAGTTATTTCATATCAATAGATTATTCTGGTAGGAGCATTTACAGAGACACATTTTAGTTCCCAGCAATGTAAAGTTATGTGACCAGAAAAACTACAGTAAAATATAAATTCCTGAAATGATACCGAGAGAAATAGAGCAGCATAAATGGTTGATATCATTAACACCACAGAAGCACAATAAAAGTATCAGAGATTCAGAGGCATAACTTTTTTTACTTACATGATGAAAAATATAGCATAAGCATTCTGGCATTAACCGTAAGTTTGATGCTTCTCCCCATATAAGAAGATAAAGAGCTATGTATAGAAGTTTATGCTGCTGAATTTCTTGCTTCACAGAGGGCAACCTGAAGGTGCAACATAAGCAGTTGCAGTGCAAGCAAGACAGTACATCCAATTATTTGAAGTCAAGTCTAAGAAATTAAAAAATGCTTTATTTTTACCATATGTTGCTTCTTCTCCCCAAAAATTTGCACCAGGTCAAATAGTTCTCAAATGTCTTTGCCAACAATTCATCTACTGCTCTGTCATCAAGCTGAAAGGAGATATGTGAAAATGGCATTCTCATTAAATTAAAGATAGATAAAGAAAACTAATCATGTGTGGGTACCATTTGAGCGGAGGATGACTTGGGATTCAATCTAGCATGCATATTTGCAAGCAATAGAATTAGATGCTCCCTTTGGTTGGCGACATTTCCTTTCTAATCAAAGAAATGAAAGGCATTATCTAGCTGCAGTGCCAAAAAAACATCCGTATCAATCTAAGCATTTTGCATGAAACAAAATAAGTCATTTACCTGGAATCCAAACCAACTTTGCAGCCACCGAAGAATATCTGTATGATTTTTTTCATCCTTCATGTTGACTGATGGAAGACTGCGAACACTAAACACAGCAGCGACTGCAACTTTGATCTGTATAGGAGAATATTGTGCCATCTTTATGCAAGGCAGACTTATATAATATAATAAAAAAAATCGATCGGGGAGGGAAAGATCGCCCTCCTAGTATTATATTAAGAAGAAACTGAAACATGATTCCGGCCGAGAAAATCCCCGAACCCTGGCCCCCCATCACTAGCGGGTCGTCACCGCCCACTCTGCAACGGCCCAGCCGGAGAGTGGTGCGCAAGACGTAACCCGAAAGTAGGCGGGGCATAGCGAGAGAATTTTTTTAACCAGGCCAGAAATTCGTCCCCGAGGGGATCGAACCCGGCACCTGGAGGTGCTACTCGGAAGCCTTAACTATTACGCTAGAGGCCCCCTTTCGCGACTTATATAATATAATAAAAAGAGCTAATTCTAATAACATGTAATGCAATCTCGGTCGGGGAGGGAATGACCGCCCTTCTGGTATTCTAATAACACGTAAAAAGAGCAGGGGTCACGGCCGTGGGGGCGCGGCCGGCGCTGTCCGCCGGAGAGGGGCGGAGCTGGGGGGCGCGGCGGGCGAGGAGGAGGTACGAGCTCGGTGAGGAGGAGCAGCAGTAGCAGGGAAGTGAGGGTCAGGAGCAGCAACAGTGAAGTGAGGAGGAGGTACGGGAGCGGGCGGGAATGGCGAAGCTCGGTGAGGAGGAGGTACGAGCTCGGAGATGCAGGCCGGACCGGTTGATGAACTCTGGGTCGAACACGGCCAAGGCTTCAAAATCTAGCGCCTTGTTCCCGACCAGCGGCAAGTCACCGACGCCGCCGGCGTGGGTGATGAGTCTGGTGGCCCGCGCGGAGCTGGAGGCGACGAGGCGGAGCAGCCTGGTGGTGGGCGAACCGGAGGCAGCAGGGCGGCGGGCCAGGGGGTGGCGACAGCAGGGGGGAGGTGGAGGGGGCGGCGGGGCCAGGGGGTGGCGGCAGTCGGCCAGGGGGTGGCGGCGACTGGCAGTTGGGAGGGAGGAAAAGGAAACCCTAGCTTCGATACCATGTAGAATGAAACCTTAACCCTAGCAGGGGTTGGAAGATGTATTTATAATAGGAATAGTTGGGCCTAGGCCCATTACAGAAGGACGAAAGGGGTGAACCCTAACACAGTTCTAACAGTATTAATGCTTAGGGTCAGCACTCAGGGATGCACACAACACACTGATGGCTAAGAAGAGACCAAAACATTGGCCCCGGCCGAGAAAATCCCAAAACTCTGGTCCCCCATCACTAATGAGTCGGCGCCAACCGTCCACTCTGCAAAGGCCCAACCGGAGGGTGGCATCAAAACATCATAATCCGAGCGGATGATGCACAACAAGGAGATTTTTTTAACCAAGCCAGAAAATTCGTCTCCAAGAGAAATCAAACCCGAGACTTAGATGTGCTACTCGAAAGCCTTTAACCACTAGGCTAGAGGCCCTTTCGCTCACGTAATGCAATCTCACCAATCCACTATCAAAGTAACAGGAATGTATTTCAAAGGATTAGTGATGTATATTACTTTTTGTTAGAAACATATTAGCTGTTAGAATTAGGGGGGGGGCTAGTTGTCACTGTTATTGTACAGCAAGCATAGCCTGCGATATGTATTGGTTTTTATATTGGTAAATACATACCAGATCTACCCAATACAAGTCATCCTCATTGTGTGAAAAAATCAGGGCCATTAGCCCATTATGTCATACTGAAAATTGAAAATATAGTGGAGCACAGGACAAACGGGTGCTTTTGATAGTTTTGAGTAGAAAAACAGGCAAACCTCTGGGAGAAGCATAATTGGTTTTTGACTTGACCTAGGATGGAGTGGAAGTATATTATATCGAAATAAGTCTGCAAAATCTTCACTAGCAACAAGGCCCTGAAGTTTTGTTAAAAATATTAAGTATAGAGAATATCACTGATAAGATCATTTTATCAAAAAAAACATACAACCTCCAAGCCAGTTCCGCTGAGAAGAGCCTTCAGCACTTCTGCCAGGACAGGCAAGTGTTCATGTGCATTGGCTTTCTTTTTCCTACCAAAAAAAAAGGATTATATTTTTCATGTGCATTGGCTTGCTCTGTGGTACCAATATGTATATGAGAAATAAAATTACTTCTCATAGAATGACTTCATCTCTCGGGCATCACCTCTTTGTGTCATTTTTGATTTAGTGCTGCTCTCATCCTGTTTTACAACCACATCCAAATTCCAATATAAGGCGCATAAATCATCAGTGAGCTTGTTTTGAGCTGAGCTTGTTAAGTGTTTTGACTAAAGGCATACTCCATCTGTTCCAATTATAGTTCGCTTTGGTTTTGTCATAAGTCAAACTTATCTACCTTTGAGAAAGTTTTATAGAAAAAGACACCAACATCTGAAAATGTCAAATTAGTTTAATTAAATTCTCCACGAAAAATGTTTTGATAATGCATTTATTTGAACTTGTACATGTTAATATGTTCTTAAAAATGGTCAAAATTAAAGAAGTTTGACTTAGGGCAATGATAAAGTGGATTATATTTTGGAACGGTGGGAGTATACCTGAAATTATAAATGCAATGACATGACAAGTTTTCGAAGTTGTTATATATGTATGTGATGCTTTTAATTTACATCATCCAAAAACCTAGTAAAATGTAAGTATATGCTCATGTTAACTTATCCCCATAGTCAGTGCACCTGCTCAAGTCTCCGTAGAAGTGCTGTTTTAAATTGCCGAACACCCCTCCCTGCTGAAAGTTTATCCATTGTATGAGCCTTTTCGAATGCATGGAACCGACCTGGCAAAAAAAAAGCTGATTTAGGCCTTGTTCGTTTCTGCCGGATCGGTGGGTCGGAACAATTCCTAACCGGATTGCTTCTCTAATTTATATAAACTTTGATTAGATGGAACGATTCCGGGTGCAATCCGATACAAACGAACAAGGCCTTAAAGATTCAAACCATTGCGGAAGCAGTTCTTTTCTGCAATGTTCATGTTGCCTCAGCTCATAGCATCCACTGCGTCATTGTACTTATGTGTTCCAACAGATAGAAGCAAGTGGTAACTGTGGCGCTTCATGAGCTAAGAGTTGTCAGTAATCTCTCAAGGTGACATAACAGCATGAGGTGTACCACCTAATGGAAGTAACTGATCCACTGCAGCTGAAAAACTGAGGTATTGTGGCTTGCATGCGTATCTAACAAACTCTATGTCAAGGCTTCCAACAGATCGCTCAGTCAAGCACGAGAAAGTACATGGAGTAGAGGTGGCCGACGAATGTTCTGTGCAGCAGAAACTTGAAGTTGACCCACTGATCATAAAAAAGTAGGCATGTGATGCTCCTCAGAAAATAACTACCATTTAGAATATATCAGTTGAAAACACAATTCGGCAGCACAAAAGGGGAAATGACAGAATATTCCAGGTGATGATGTGCTCTCAATCAGCCAAACACCCACTTTCCCCTTGCAGAAACTTCAAGGTACTACGCATAACTGAAACAGCGTCTCTGTCACCGAAGCCAAGAGCAAGCACGAAGCATCCGTGGTTGTTGAGACAAGCAAAGGCAAACTCATCGCGATCAACTACCAGTCTACCACCTTGCAGACGGTCGGAGGGAGAGGATCAAGGAGGGCCAGAATATTCTGAGACGGAGACAGATGGTAACAAAACTAACCACCAAATATTCGGTTTGGACGTTTGGTCCAGGAGCTGAAAGATCACTTGTTCCGATCGATGGAATCAGAAACAGAGCCAGACGAACGTGCATGCATTCGGACGTGTTACCAACCCCAAACTCCAAAACCATGAAGTAGACGTATGCAGGGCAGACGTTCGAATGCCACCCACCGTGGCGCGTGCCAGGATGAGGCCGGCAGCCGGGCATTTCCACGAACAGGTGGGTGGTGCGCCGGGTACCGGAACAGCAGCGGCAGAGACAGAGTAAACAGTGCGTGACCACACGTGAACTTACACAGGTACGCGACGCGCGGATTCTCGGCCTCGATGTCGTTGGCGGCGCGCAGGAAGGGGCGGATCTCGGAGACGAGCGTCTGCGGGAGCTTCTCGCTGTCGAAATGCTGCACCAGGGGCGGCGCCGCATTGGCGTCCCCTGCTTCCCCTTGCTGCTGCTGCTGCAATGGTGGCGGTGGCGGCGGCGGCGGTGGAGGTGGAAGTGGCGGGCGAGAGACGTATTGCAGCGGGCGGCTGGACGGGCCCACCTCGACGATCTCCAGCTCCATCGTTCCGCGCGGCATGGAGCGGGAGAGGAGGAGGACGAGGAGGCCAATGCGGCGGCAGGGCCAGCATTCAGCAACGCCATCGCGAATCGCGATCACTCGGTTTTTATCTCCTCGCTTTGGCTTTGGGGATCGCCTTCGCCGCTAAGCTTTACCGCTTTTTTCTGCAGCGGGCGTAGATCGAGGCGGGCGGCTTTTGCCTTTTGGCGATCGATCGCCTGCGTTTGGGGTGCTGGGGATTGGTGGGGATGGAGCAGAGGAAGACGGGGAACGCAGGAGGCGAAGCAAGGCGAGTGCGGGAAAGGCGGGGGTGGGGGGCGTTAGCCGTGGAGGGGTCGAGGGGATGGCTTTTTGAACGTTCCCGGGTGGGGTTGGCAACGGTCCCCTTTGCTCGGTTTACTGCTCAGTGGTGGCTGGCAAGTGGCGAGTGCGTGAGATTTGATCCTTTCTCTTTACACACAGCATGACCATCTTTTTTTCTTGCTTTCTTTATCTCTGCTTTGCTTGCTTCGCTTGGTCTAGGTGTTGGTGTCTTTAGGTGGGTAGAGTGCTTTTCTATAGACCACTAAGCAATGCTGCATTTGCCCGGCTTAATTACCCATCTACTTTGTAGAAAAGTGAGTGGTCATCATTTCAGAGGAACAGACTAACAGTGCAGAGTGAGATTAAGTTTAAACTCTCGTAAGTATATACTTCTTTCGTTCTGAATCAGAAGCCAT
This sequence comes from Zea mays, assembly GCF_902167145.1. Classification (NCBI taxonomy): domain Eukaryota; kingdom Viridiplantae; phylum Streptophyta; class Magnoliopsida; order Poales; family Poaceae; genus Zea; species Zea mays. Next base: position 146,935,431 of record NC_050100.1, read on the forward strand.
TTTTAAATTTTTTATATTCATAGATTTTATAGTACATTAGACAAATCATATATCTAGGCACATATAGCCCTGTTCGGGACAGCTGTTGCTTATGGAGAAAGCGGCTTATCTGAAAAGCTGGTGAAAAGCATATTCTGCTTATCGTCTGTTTTTAGTTCATTTTGAGAAGCAACTGGACTGATAAGTTGCAGAAGCTCTATGTTTGGCACAGTTTCTACTTAAATATGTGAAGAAGTTGAAAATAAACTATGTCAAACAGAGCCATAGTAAGGGGACATACTTTTGTCAACAACTAATATGAAATCGGGTCTTATATGTAAACGTGCAAGCGAGCCTCTTAATCCATTAAATCATGATCCAACTATATATCACATTTAACACTTAAAACCTTACACCACTGGCTCGTGTAGTTTATTTTACTTTTTTTAAACCATAGTATTTTAAAACCATGGTTTTGAAAATACTTTGTTCACAAACACACCTAAAATTATTGCACCTAAAAACGTAAAATCAACAGATAATTTAAAGAAATATATATTAGATGCCTCTTTTATTTCAACAGAGATAAGTGATAGAAAAAACAAATAGTGGCCACAATTCTCATTATCTAGATCTTGTCTCTACTCCTTTAAAGTACCAGTTTGTGTGTCGTGCGTCACGTACGAAGCACGTATTTCTGTTCCTCTTTCATGTTTCTCGCCTAACAATGGATCATTACAGAACAGATGGGTATTGAAAAAACACCCAAACCTAACACAACAGGAACCCACGCGCAGCGCAGTGCACCCATATAGTACACCTCGCTGGCTGAAGGAAGACGAGAGATCGAGCGACCTATAAAAAAAGGGGTTGGGTTCCTTTCAACTTATACCTTTTCTCGGCATTTTGGCTAAGATAAGGTGTAATATTTGTTCTTGTCAGTTTAATATCTTATATATAAACCATTTGTTCACTCTGATATTAATTTTTTTAATTTTATGGGTATCAAATATAATTTTGTGTCGTCGCAACGCGCGTGCATTGTACTAGTTATTATGAACGGTTGATCTTGACCGGAATCATCTCTCCCCTTTTGAAAGTTCCCTTTGACCCGGGAACAGGATCTGGATGTCGCCTAGAGGGGGGGGGTGAATAGGCGAATAAAACTTTTTACTTTAAAACTTAAATTCTTACTCTACTCGAAGACTTAGTACGCAGTGGAGTGAGAAGACTCTTCGAGTAGGTTGCAGCGGAATAGAAGATCCTGTCTCAAAATGTCCTGCACTTCAAATAAAGCTTATACCACAGATAAGTATTGAAGTGCAGATATAAAGACGAGTAAGACAGAGAGTCAGGATACAATACAGAACAGAGCACACAGACGCAAGGATTTATCCCGAGGTTCGGCCAAGCCTGAAATGCTTGCCTAGTCCTCGTTGGAGTTAGCCACACCTGGGCTTGGAGTCTATTTCAACTCCTTCCTCCGTTTGCTCAGATCTGCCAATATGACAGATAGAGCCTTTCACTATTGAGATGGGTTACAACAACACCGTGGCTGCTTACAAACTTCTCGGCAGCACCTCGGTGGAGTAAAGATACGCTCAAGACCTTGCTCTAGCTCTAAGCAGCACTTCTCCTCTCTCTTAAGGCTTATAGCTGTGCCTTCTACACAAACTATAGAGTTACACACACGAGGGAGAGTGAGAATTGATTCGAGTGATGTCTACACTTGTTGGCTGCACTTCTTACTTGCTTGAGGCGCCTAGGGGTCCCTTTTATAGGCACAAGGGGCCTAGGAGCCGTTGGAAGCAATCCAGGAAGGCAAATCTTGCCTTCTGTCGGGTGGCGCACCGGACAGTCCGGTGCACACCGGACACTGTCCGGTGCCCGATTTCTTTCCTTCTGTGGCGAAGCCGACCGTTGCCGATCGTTGCAGATCTGGCGCACCGGACAGTCCGGTGCACACCGGACAGTCCGGTGCTTCCTTCCGACCGTTGGCTCGGTCACGTGTCACGCGCCGATCGCGCGGCCGACCGTTGGCCCGGCCGACCGTTGGCTCACCGGACAGTCCGGTGCACACCGGACAGTCCGGTGAATTTTAGCCGAAGTCGCCGGAGAAAAACCCGAGAGCGGCCTCTTCGGCTGGGGCAGCCTGGCGCACCGGACACTGTCCGGTGCACCACCGGACAGTCCGGTGCCCCAGACCGAACCAGCCTCTTGGCTGTACACAGCCAAGTCTTCTCTTCTCTTCTTCTTTCTGTTTCTAACACTTAGACAAGAATATTAGTACATAAAACCAATGTACTAAGGCTTAGAAACATACCTTAACTTGATTATTACATCCATAGCATTTCACATGCTTGAGCTTTGATGTTGGACTCATAAATCATCAAGTCGGCTTGACTTGATCTGGATTGACATTTCTTAGCTCCAACATCCTGCAAAGGTCACATAGAACATTTCCAAACATAGGAACAACCCAACCTAAAGATCAAGATGAACTTAGCTCTTTTGGGCTACTTCCAGTTCTGGTTTTGACACTTGTTCTCCTTCTAGTGACCTTGATCTCCTTCTTAGAGCTTGATCTTGAGCCTTATGACTTACACCACATAACTGTAGCTGTTACCTCATTGGCTGTAAGTCACGTTCTTATGTAGTGATCCTTGATGTGCCGTAGCGGTTCTCAACTCGATCACCCTTGACTTTGCAAGCCTTCTTCTTCACCCTTGGCTTTGGGTTCCTCAGCCTCCTTGACCTTCTCCCGTGCACTTGGTACCTCGAAGCTCTTCTTGCCTCCGTCTTTGGCTTGATCAGTTGTCTCCGAGCTACGCACCTGAGTCTCACTTTTGCAATGTCCATCTTACTTGTGATGTCCATTATGTATCCATAATCCAGTTCTTGGACCATCACATTTGTTCACTTGTGTTGAACCCTGTAGGCTTTACCTTAAGCACCTGTTCAACACTTAGTACAATTGTTAGTCCTTTAATTGAGTTGTCATCCAAACACCAAAACTCACAAGAGAGCTTTCAATCTCCCCCTTTTTGGTGATTGATGGCAACACAATTAAAGCTTACATACGAATAAGATTTGAAGCACAAATTTGAATTCTAAGATTATAGAATGCTCCCCCTAAATATGTGCTTACTTTAAAAACATAATTTTGACCTCAGACTCCAATTTGCACATACTTAGGCAATTCGAAACAATTCTACACCTTAGCACTTTTTAGGATGCATTGTGTTAAGAATCAAACCATGATGCTATAATACACAAATGCACATAATCAGAGTTAAACACCATTCAAAATAGTGGATATATCACAGGAATATCACCCTACCACCATTCATTATTAAGATACCAATTCAAACTAATACCAATTTAAACTAAGACACCAATTTAAGACAATCTTAAAACACCATTAACCACATGACTATCTATTACACTATAGAAGCCAAATAATTCATCGCAGCGGAAACACTAGTCCATATGAGCAACATTGCAAGAAACATATGAATAACACACTAGCAAAGCTTAAACTAACACATCACCCCTTAGGATAAGCTTTCCTCTCAGGTTGAGATAGGCTTTAATGCACAATTTCTCCCCCTTTGACATCAAACACCAAAACTATATTCAAGCAAGAACATAGGATGATGTCAAGGGACAGCAGGGTGTTAAGGAGGAGAGACACAATATCAAAGCTCCCCCTTACTTATTGAGCATATGCACTACCAACATTTAAGTAAGATACAAATACGCAAAAAGATTACTACTTCCTGTTGTACCTTTACCATGTTGTAGTGTACTTCCCATCTTGAGAGTATTTAATCTCTCGAGAGCTTCTCCACACTTGTGCCTGATTCTTTATCCTAACCTTTTCTTGTTGCTAAGACACCAAACTTAGAACAAGTTATAGTATTGGGCACAAGAAGAAACTTCTATTCTAGTGATTAGATTACCAAAAGATACCAATTGAAGCACACTACCAAGGCTACCAATTGTAAAAATTATCACTTGCATAGCTCCATGATATTTCAAGATAAGCATCTAGGATCACCAACTATTATAGAGCACGAGCAACCTTTAAATACGTAATTACTTACAACTTTAGATACCAATTACTAGACTTGTGGAGGTACCTAAGTCCTGATCGCTCCATTTCTTGCTCATCTTCCCTTTTCCACCTTGAGACTATATAGGATCACTCAAAAATCAGTTAGTCTCAAAAGACACAAGTTATGTGTGCTCCCCCTAAAGTTGTGCATCAAGTATTTGAATGACTTGCACCTTGCACGCTCTAGCATCCTCAGAAGTAAAGGGGAAACACACCTTGGTCTAGGCATAATATATCAATTATATCACAAAAAGATACCAATTGAATAGATGAGATAATACAACTTATGACTAGTGGAAACAATGCATGCCTCATGATATATAACATTTAAAAACACCAAAGCACGCTTCACACATGATGATCATTGCAACACATATACTAATTGAAAAACGACAACATCATACATATAAAGCACAATGTCTAAGCACACCATGATTAAGAAGTATTTTCTTAGGTACACCAAAGGAACCAACATTTTAAAGCATAAAGCACCTAAGCCAAGATACTACCAATTGAAAGGCAAGAACATAGCTATGATCACAATCAACGGAACTTCAAGATATTCAATGAATTTGCATAGTTCCATTCTCCATACCTTTGCCTTTTACCTGAATGCCATGAGATTCATTCTTTTAGGTAGTGTGTAGTGAGAGCACATGTTGTCACCAATTTAGGGCTCCTTTTGCTCATGCACCTCATAGCTCGAGAGGGTGCATTAGAGACACAACATGGATTTCTTGTTTTGGTATACACAGAGTACCAAGACAAAGTAATCATGTGAACATGGACTAAACAAAACTATCATGCTTGCACATAAGTTAATCCTTGAAAAAACACATAGCATGACTTACAAAAAGATACATGTTTATCCACGTACACTAAGAGAGTTAATCATGGTGGATATAACAAATCAAGGAGCTACCCATGTATGATTCAAAAGATATATCCTATAGTGCACTAGTCATGATTAAGCAAACTTCATTATGATTCATTTAACACAGGCAATAAAGCATAACTACTCCAAAGACAGGTAGCACAACAAGCCAACTTAAGAGCAATACTAACTTGCAATTATGTACTTAAAATATACGGGTACCATCCTTTGGAGAGCAAGCTGTAGATTCTCATCAAAGTCCTTTACTTGATTCACCAATAATGATTCAGGACCTATACACCTTATTTCACTTGAGATGAACATGGGATTAGTGTTTCACAATAATTCAACCTTGGGTCAATAAACACCAAAACAATTAACAGCTTAAGTATGGAGTTTTAGATAACCGTCTTAAGCTCTCCCATGGTCTCCAGTCCATCTCAAGGCACCTGCATGGTCTAGTTAGCACAGTTTGGTACCCATCTCGGGATGGGTCCATAATGATCATCTAAATGTGCCTTTGGTACCCAAATGGCCTTTGTGCTAGTTCTAGGTGATCTCATTATAGATCTAGCACAAGTGTATGATTTGGGTCTCCTAAGCGAATAAGATTGACACAAATTCACTTGCTTAGGAATCTTACCTTTATAACATACCTTTGATATATGACCCTGCTCACCACACTTGTAGCAGAAGCGTCGCTCAACCTGACATGACGCTTGCTGTTTGTCATTTTCCTTGGAGAGGGTCATCTTGGAGGATGCACATCCTTGATTCTTCATGACCGGACATGAAGTGATCGTGTGGTCCTTTTTGTTGCATCCAAAACAACTCCTTGTCCCTTCATTCTTGTCTTTGTACGGACAAGACGCGATGAGGTGGCCTAACTTCTTGCACTTGAAACACCTCCTTTTTCCTTTTCCCTTTTTGTACTTGAATGACATGGAGATGTCAGTGCAAACAACATGATTAATTGAATCTTTACCTTTTTCCTTTTTCATGTTGATTTCTTCATTTGTAGCTTTGGGAACATCCTTCTTGTTGAGCTTAACACTTGCTGCAGTTTTTCCTTTCTCAAGCTTCTTCACCACGTGCCCGTGGATATCTTGAGAGAGTTGAGCAATGTGTCTTCTCCTTAGCTGTCTTTGCTTTTTGTTCCCACGCAATTTTCTTTTTGATCCTGCAACTTGTTTCTCAAACAAAGATTGGCCTTTCTTGGGGCGGTGGAGGTCAGTACATGATAATATTTTGACCAATTGATTACTAGTGCAAGAATGAGGTTCATATGAGTTTAAACTAGTAATTACTACCTCATGAGCAATATCGAGCATGATATGATCATCAACTAGTTTACTATGAGAGTATGACAACATATCATACCTTTCACTAAGAGCAAGCTTTTCTAAATTTATTGTTTCCACTTGACTTCTAAGCATGGAATTTTCAGTTTTAAGTTGAGCAACATCAGATAATACATCATGATTATTTCTTTGCTCAAATAAAATAGATTCATACCGATGGACCAAATTATCATGAGAGCACTTTAGCTCCTCATGTTCTTTGGTCATCTTCTCCAGGCTGTCGTTGGTTTTGATCAGAGTCTCCTCTAGCCTGAGAAGCGTCTCGCCTTGTTCCTTGTTCCTCCTCAACAACTTAACCAAGAGCACTTTGTCTTCTTTGTTGAGATGGGTGTAGAACCGGCGAATCTCCTCTTCTTCCACATCACCGGTCTTATTTTCCCTGTCATTATTATTAGTGGAAGCAGTACAGGAAAATGTACCTTGTGGTGATGAGGATTCATCCTCGCTATCATCCTCATTTTCCTCCTCATCCTGGCTTTTGTCTCCATCATCATTGTTAGCAATAAAACACTTATTATTAGTGGAAAACAAACCTGTCGACGAGGTGGATTCATCGTCTGGTGCCCATCGTTCTTGTTCTTCTCCCTTGTGCAAGTTAGTATCACCAACAACAGAGGGAGCAGTGGAAGTGCATATGGACTTAAAAAATTTCAACTTAAGTTTAGTCCATAGATCATGAGCATCAAAAATTAAGTCACTATCACTACTCAAGATGGCAAAATAGGCACCTCTAGAAAGAGAATCAACTAAGATGCTGCAAGCACGGTGATTGAGAGAAAAACATCTTAGTTCATCATTAGAGGGATTTTTACTAATATCAGATGGAAAAATACTTCTCCTAAAGATCTGTCTCAAATCAGGATCAACACTCATGAAAGCATTATAAATAGAGACAGACCAAGATTTGTAATTAGAGCCATCGCCTAAAAGAATTTCAACAGTTGCCTCTTGTGACGACATCGTTATCTCCGGACGGCTAAGCCCACACTGGAGAGGCCTAGCTCTGATACCAATTGAAAGTTCCCTTTGACCCGGGAACAGGATCTGGATGTCGCCTAGAGGGGGGGGTGAATAGGCGAATAAAACTTTTTACTTTAAAACTTAAATTCTTACTCTACTCGAAGACTTAGTACGCAGTGGAGTGAGAAGACTCTTCGAGTAGGTTGCAGCGGAATAGAAGATCCTGTCTCAAAATGTCCTGCACTTCAAATAAAGCTTATACCACAGATAAGTATTGAAGTGCAGATATAAAGACGAGTAAGACAGAGAGTCAGGATACAATACAGAACAGAGCACACAGACGCAAGGATTTATCCCGAGGTTCGGCCAAGCCTGAAATGCTTGCCTAGTCCTCGTTGGAGTTAGCCACACCTGGGCTTGGAGTCTATTTCAACTCCTTCCTCCGTTTGCTCAGATCTGCCAATATGACAGATAGAGCCTTTCACTATTGAGATGGGTTACAACAACACCGTGGCTGCTTACAAACTTCTCGGCAGCACCTCGGTAGAGTAAAGATACGCTCAAGACCTTGCTCTAGCTCTAAGCAGCACTTCTCCTCTCTCTTAAGGCTTATAGCTGTGCCTTCTACACAAACTATAGAGTTACACACACGAGGGAGAGTGAGAATTGATTCGAGTGATGTCTACACTTGTTGGCTGCACTTCTTACTTGCTTGAGGCGCCTAGGGGTCCCTTTTATAGGCACAAGGGGCCTAGGAGCCGTTGGAAGCAATCCAGGAAGGCAAATCTTGCCTTCTGTCGGGTGGCGCACCGGACAGTCCGGTGCACACCGGACACTGTCCGGTGCCCGATTTCTTTCCTTCTGTGACGAAGCCGACCGTTGCCGATCGTTGCAGATCTGGCGCACCGGACAGTCCGGTGCACACCGGACAGTCCGGTGCTTCCTTCCGACCGTTGGCTCGGTCACGTGTCACGCGCCGATCGCGCGGCCGACCGTTGGCCCGGCCGACCGTTGGCTCACCGGACAGTCCGGTGCACACCGGACAGTCCGGTGAATTTTAGCCGAAGTCGCCGGAGAAAAACCCGAGAGCGGCCTCTTCGGCTGGGGCAGCCTGGCGCACCGGACACTGTCCGGTGCACCACCGGACAGTCCGGTGCCCCAGACCGAACCAGCCTCTTGGCTGTACACAACCAAGTCTTCTCTTCTCTTCTTCTTTCTGTTTCTAACACTTAGACAAGAATATTAGTACATAAAACCAATGTACTAAGGCTTAGAAACATACCTTAACTTGATTATTACATCCATAGCATTTCACATGCTTGAGCTTTGATGTTGGACTCATAAATCATCAAGTCGGCTTGACTTGATCTGGATTGACATTTCTTAGCTCCAACATCCTGCAAAGGTCACATAGAACATTTCCAAACATAGGAACAACCCAACCTAAAGATCAAGATGAACTTAGCTCTTTTGGGCTACTTCCAGTTCTGGTTTTGACACTTGTTCTCCTTCTAGTGACCTTGATCTCCTTCTTAGAGCTTGATCTTGAGCCTTATGACTTACACCACATAACTGTAGCTGTTACCTCATTGGCTGTAAGTCACGTTCTTATGTAGTGATCCTTGATGTGCCGTAGCGGTTCTCAACTCGATCACCCTTGACTTTGCAAGCCTTCTTCTTCACCCTTGGCTTTGGGTTCCTCAGCCTCCTTGACCTTCTCCCGTGCACTTGGTACCTCGAAGCTCTTCTTGCCTCCGTCTTTGGCTTGATCAGTTGTCTCCGAGCTACGCACCTGAGTCTCACTTTTGCAATGTCCATCTTACTTGTGATGTCCATTATGTATCCATAATCCAGTTCTTGGACCATCACATTTGTTCACTTGTGTTGAACCCTGTAGGCTTTACCTTAAGCACCTGTTCAACACTTAGTACAATTGTTAGTCCTTTAATTGAGTTGTCATCCAAACACCAAAACTCACAAGAGAGCTTTCACCTTTATTTGATTAGCATATAGCATGTGTTAACGCTATGATCTCCGGGGGAGAGGTTGACCACGGTTGCGGTGGCATGAGTGGGGGCGGCGGGGGTGCGAGGGGAGGGGAGGCTAGGGTCACGAGAGAGGAAGATGGGGATGGATTAGGAATGGGGGATGATCTAAATAATATTGTCTATTAGATTTGAGTGAGAGGGTGTTATCCAGCGATCTAAATCGTTGGTTTTATTGTTGTGTTAAGTTTGAGTACAATTTGTTTGATGGATTTAGTAGGGGTTACAGTGTGGAGGTGATTTGGTTTGGTCGATTTTGCAAAGTTTAAACTGGTGGATTATATAGTGGTATAAACATAGATAGAGATAGATTAGTTCAGAGTGACGACGGTGACTTGGTTTGATGATTGTTTAATAAGAAAGACCTTTATCTCCTCGGATAGGGGTTCGGTAAAGTTAGCAACGTATGCACACCTTCCCTGTTTAGGTTATCCTTCCTCTGTTTGAAAGTGCGGGTTAATACTTTGAAGAGTTAACTACATCATTGACGCCTAAACTTGTTAAAGGATTTTATTTAAGAGGAAAATATCTTATGCAATCATTTATGTTGGTGTAAGCGTGCAATCAAGTGATCTAGTGCATCCAATCTAGATTCAATGGTGATTGTTATTTTATATTTAACCCTTTCCACCTAAAACCTAGTACTTTTTTTTACTTTTAGCCCTTCCATATGAAACTGTTAGATATAAATTGGATGTTTTGATTGCATGCTTGCTCCAAATGAGTGATTGCGTATGATATGTCTCCCTATTTAAGTCTATAAACTTTGTAAATGTGCTTTTGGTTCCCCAATTTTTTTATAAATATGTTTCTGGTTCCCTAAATTTGTTTTATCGTGCACAGACGCTCCAAAACTTGTAAAATAGTGCATTGGAGCTCCATTTCTAGACCATACCAACCATGGTGTTGCATCACTAAACATGTTTAGGGACTAGAAATATGTTTTAAAAAATTTATGTACCAAAGTGGCATCTCGTTATAATTTTAGGGGTTGCTCATGTATTTAACTCTATTTTGAATTTTCTGTATGGCCATTTCCTGCCCACCTTGACAAGATTTTAAATGTAGAGCTACCGGGATAAATTATGTTGGGCGTGATTATCTAATATTTACATTGCCGCCATTTCGAACTAGAAAACGTTTTGGTTTTTTCTTTCTAGATACATAATTTTTGTTATATATTTGTATATAATGTCTACCTAGATACGGTAAAAAAACTATATATCTAGAAAAACTGAAATAACATATTTATAATGAAAAGTATATGATGTTTGAGATGAGCTAATTATTAGTTAAAAAATAAAATACTATATTAGCTTGTTGTAATTATGTTCGGAACAAACATGTTCCTAAGGGAGTAATATACCTCATACATGCATGCTCATTGTTAAAAACATCAGGAGGCAATTTCTTCCTGAAGAGATCGTCTCTCACACGACTTTTCAAGTATAAAAGACTCGACTATGTAAGGAAAATAGTCCTTAGTCCATTTTACTAATTTGTTTTGTGTTTGATGACTAACATAATATGTAACTAATGTGTTTGTAAGTGTTTGTCTTTATAGTTTACAAGACGCGAAGCGGACTTGGACTAAGTCATTGAGGAAACAACACCTCACACTAGAAAACCCATAGAAGACCTTCAGGTATCAAGCATATGTCCAAGACACAAGACTAGAAGAGCCTAAGAAATGAAGACTGAAGAATGAAGAAGTGGGCTGCTTTTGGGTACACCAGACCAGTTTGCCAGATAGCACTTTTCGGGCACTCAGCTAGCTGGCGCACCGGACCTCAGTCTGATGCACCGGACGTCCGGACCAACGATTGGCAACGACTAGTCCAACAGTGACCTGGTCACCGGACCTTGGGTCCGTTGCACCGGATCTTTGCGACAGTGAAGAGAATCTACTAGAAGACTAACGATTAGGTGATGTGGAGGGCATGGAACCTCGGTCCGTGCAATGTAGAGAAGTTTGCTTTCTCCAACGGCTATATTTAGAGTGGGGCACTATATATACCCCTCCTACCGGTCATTTGAAGGTGTGGGAGCCCAAGCAACATACCAAGTGAAGTGGCACACATCTCCATTGCTCCAAACACACAAATGCTTAGTAATATCACCCGGTGATTACCATAGGTGCTTTTGTGAAGTGCTTAAGTTAGCTAGAACGTGCTTGCTCTAGGTTGTTCCTAGTAGATTGAGTGAGATTAGAAAACCCCACAAAACCCCTCAGTTCTCGTGTGAGTCATTGTACTTGTACCGAGTGGGGCGAGAGTCTTGCGAGTCCACACCAACCACGTTTGTGGTATGGCCACCACCGTGTATTGGAGGGAACAAGGCCAGTGGCGTTTCAGTCGGAAGCCTAATAGTGAAGACGGTGAGGAGCATCCAAGAGGAGGCCGAAGTGAAGCACCACTTACGCGTGGAGAAGGCACGCGACTCTCTACAAAGTTACTCGACCGGGTGCTTGGCCCTCGCGTGGGCTTCCCTTTGTGTAGGGACACCAACGAGGATTAGTTAGAACCTTACGTTGTTCTAGATACCTCGTTAAAAATACCGACGCATCGACGAGAGTTTGCATCTCTACCTTTCTCTTTTTCGCATTTATTGTTTACTTAAGTCTTGATCTTTACCATCCCTAGTTTAGAATATATGATAATTGGTATGATTGGAACACTTGACAACTCCTTTTGTGGTAAAGGTAGCAACACTTGACAAAACTGTAATGCTCATTTGTGTTAAGTTATTTGCATAGACTTTGTTTAAGAGAGTTACTATTGACCTAATTTTAGAATGCAAAAAAGTCCTAATTTAACTCCCCTCTTAGGCATCCACGTTCATGTTTGACTACATGGATAACCCTTGTTAATATTCGTCCCTTGAGTTGTCTTTAGAGTTAATCCATTTATGATTTGTATGGATATAGTCTCTTATTTGTCTTTTATGTTTAGAAATCGATAGAGAAGCTTAGAGTTGCACATGCTCTAAGGTTTCCTTAGCTCATCATCACATGATGATGATGATGATTTATGATGGGCTATAAATGAATAGTGGCATGTTCCCATTCTGTCCATCATGCGACCAAAGTTTAATCTGTCACTGACTGTGGTTTTTTTTGCTCTTTTTCACGGGGGTTTTACTTTCAACTGATCTTGGGATTTGTGAGGCACGTGTAAACGAAAGATATGGGAAAATTCCGCGATGATTGTGCGATCATTCCACATTTCATTGGATATGTATTGTGCATGTCATGTTGGCTGATGGCCATCGAGAGTTACGCGAGTCAGGAGCGGGTCCACTTCAATTCATGGGTATTTAAATAAATACCTAAGTTTTTTGTCAAAAAATAAGTATATGTAGTATATAATGCACATATATACTAGCTAGTTGCTCATACTTCATATGACATGAACAGACATAAGTTCTAGTGGTGGAGACACTTAGCTCTGTTCCTCACAACTAGGGTTTGAATCCTTGAACCTCCTTTTTTGATTCGCGTGAATTTCGAGCGGCATTTAGTTCTTCATTTTTCATTTGTCAGTCCCATATTAATTCAACTTTCTTAAAAACTAGATTAAGTCATCTTACAATCTCATAGAAATGTTAGTTTATTTCACATTTTTGTATTTGTGCCAACATTTTTCTAAATTTATATAAATAGAAACAATGTAATTCTGTTATTTTATTCTCCCGATACTTTTGAGCATTATTGAATGGTTGCTTTGTTACATTCATTCAAGAGAATTCTTCTTGGAAGCCAAAGATAAAAACACCATAGCTCATTTTTACAATATGAAGGAATAAAAACTTGTCTTGTAATGTGACCGGATAAGATATTTATTATCCTTTATATATTTCAAATGTTGACTCTTATAACTAGAGATGGCAATGGGTACCCACGACCCGATATCCGATGGGTATTTACTCCATTAGGGTATGTATGTGGGCTAAATATTCTACCCGTGGGTCTGTTATTGGGCAAAAATCTTCACTCAATGGGTAAACGGGTATTAGAACGTTCCGCCTTCACCCATATCCGTTATCCCGTGGGTATAAAATACCCAATATATACTTAGCCCAAACATGAACTTGGACTTTAGTCATCCATCTTTTTTACTATTTAATTAACAACCTTTTAGGCCATAATGTTATAAAGGCTTAACGACAATTTAATGACTATGTAATGGAACATGTAATGTGCTATGTAGTATTATCCTAGTGTTACTATTTTATCAAAAAAATTTGGTGTGTTGAATGGATGGTTAAATGATACTAGAAATTTTGTAATGGTATTTAGATGGATATACTCGACATTTGTATAATAGAATATTTTGATAGATGTTTAATTTTTATGGGTACGGGTGACCCATACCCACATGGGTATGGGTATGAGGGTAAATCCATACCCACCAGTGTATATGGGTGACTCGATGGAGTTATTTTTATGTCGTGGGTATAGGTATGGGGTAGTAATACCCGGTGTGTATTTACCTATTGTCATCTCTACTTATAACTATTATTGAAGAATTACAATTTTTGGTCAATTTTATGCTTATCTAAGACTTGATTTTATTTAATATATATGATATGTAACTAAAAATTGTTGGTATGTTATATATTTTAGTATTATACATACCAAATTGTTAGACTTCATATGGTATTATACATAAAAAATTTGTCGCTTAACAATTTCAAATACAAAAATGCTATATGTCTGACTGTGGCGTCCGGCTCCAGCCCGACTCTCCTTGATGAACCGGTGGGCCAACCTCGCAGCCCTGAGATTTCACCACGGTCAGATGGGAGTCGTAGTGACGGGTTGTACCTATAGTAAGATTCTTTCGAACTGTGGCGTCCGTCGAATGAGTTTTACTTTTAGGACTAGTTTGGGAATCCTACTTTCTCAAGCGATTTCTATTTTTCCAAGAAAATTAGTTCATTTTGCTTTCAAAAATAGGAATCACATGAAAAAATGGAGTTCCCAAATTAGATTTAACCTTTAAAGATCACCGTGGGAAAAAAGGCAAAAAGTAAAGGAGCTCTTCGTAAAGCCGCTTAAGTACGAGACAAATCACTATCATTCACCAGACGAGCAGGATTGATTTGCATCAATCAAACAACATAGGCTCATCGCTTCATTGCCTCCTCGTTACACGTACGTAGCATTACTTAGTGCCCAAGTCTTGCGTGTCTAGTCATATGCATATCCGAGGCCCAAGGTCGTCGACCAACCTCCAGCTTTTCTCTAATTTCTCCACGAGTCGTAAACAAAGTGCTACACTCCTGTGTCGTTTTCCTTGTCCATCGTAGCATTCAAACAGTTCCACATAATCAGCTGGGTTGACACTAGCCAGTAGCCACCGGTCTTATTTTTATTACCACCTCTGTTTTATATTATACACTTCTTCCGTCCTAAAATAAAATTCGTTTTTACACTAAATATACATTCATTCAATAACATATAAATCTAGTTTGTATATGATCTACATACATTATCATTCATTCAAATGTGGACAGAAAAAAGGGCTAGACAGAACTATATTTTGGAACGGAGGGAGTACTAACATAGTGCTCATGTTGGTTACTTGTTCTCAAATGCTATGAGTTAAAAACAAGGCAACACAAATATTAATGGTTAAAAGACCTTCGTCTTTTGGAGCATTATCTCCCCTAGGATATAATGATCTTCAGACGAAGATTTTAAAGGACAAATCTTCATCATCTCAATATGTAATAATAGAAAGCAGGAACATGTGAGACATATAAAAAACACGAATGATAATATCAAATCATCAGATTATCAATATTCTCATTATATGATCATGAACAAACATTAATGATATTGAATTATATTTGTACCTTCGGCTTTGTGGGGGACAAATATCCCCCGGGTCCACTGGAAGAGTAAAAGACCTCACGAAAGGCCCAAGGACCCAATAAATCGTAAGGTCATTCTTTCGTGGGCCTGGGGAGGGGCAATCAGCAAAGCAGGTTGACACGAGGCCGGATTGGTGCAAACCCGGACGGCCCACAACGTCGAGCGAGCGATCACAACAGAGATCCGACTTTCCCGCGCTGGAGCCCCCATGCAACGGAGCCATGCGAGGATAGGTCGGCAGAATTATAGGGAGATAAACTAAAACAGTTCACTATCTTTTAGCTACACATTGTTATCATATCCACGTGTATTGCCCCACGGTCGAGTATATAAGGCCTAGGGGGCACCCCTTCATAACGATCGACCCTATTACTCAGCCACCCACCTCAACTCTCTGCACTCTCAATTCAGAGAGCTACCTTGTAACCTCATCCACCAAGCATACTCACCAGGACGTAGGGTATTACGCGTCTCTAAGCGGCCCGAACCTGTAAACATTGTCCATTGTCCCTCGTGCATCTGGCACGAACCATTTTGCTACAGTCGTCGACACCGTCCTACTCCTAAAAACACCTTGAGGGGCAACCCCGGGTGTGCGGTCGGACCCAAAACACCGACAGCTGGCGCGCCAGGTAGGGGGTGTGTCGACGATCCAAGCTAGCTCAATGGTCGTCACCTTCCACAGCAAGATCACCCTCCGTCCCGGATCCGTATTCTGCTTCGGAACAATCTCATCCATAGCAGACAAAGAGGGAACTCTACACCGCATTATGGACCCGCCGGAAAAGAAGTCTCCTCCAACAAACTCCGAAAATGTCAGAGAAGCGCAACCTCCAGCTCTCCGGAAAAAGATCGTCTCCGGAAAGTCAGGGGCCGAGGGCCCGCTGACCCGGAGAACTCCACTGTCTACTTCCCCGACAAAAGAATGGACACAGATCGCGAGGAAGAAGGAGACCAAGGGGAAGCGAGTTGTTCTTTCCGTTCCTCCGCCCTCAAAGGAGAACAGAAAGAAGGTCGCCACAACAGCAGCACCATTCTATCCCGACGTCCTCTTCATCGGGAGAGTGGAGTCGCCTACCGCCTCCGACGACGAGCCGACCGCACCCGGAGAAGAACCACCTCAACGAGAATCCCGCCGACGGAGAAACCGACGCAGGAACGTTCGACGACATCATGTGGCCGGAGAACGGGATCCGGAGCAACCTGTCTCGCGGGACGGGGTCTCGGAGATAGGAGAAACTCTGGAGGAACGCGTCTTCAGAGAACGAAGGAACTCCCGACGACGTGATCGCCGCCGGGCTCAGGAACAAGCCGAGCAAGATGCAAGGCAACGCCGGGAGAATCCATTCTTCGGGCGCAACCTGAATCCCGACTTCGCCCGAGCCATGAACACGCCGAGCGAAGTTGGAGGAGTACTGGCTCGGATAGCTGATGGACTCCCTCGGACTCCTGATGCCGAGGGCTACCGACGACTGTTCACCCAGGCAGCCAACCATCTTCTACTGCTTGCTCACCCGCCGAACGATCTACGACACGCCATCAAAAGTCGCCGAGACGCGCGAAGCTCCATCAATGCTTCGCGTGAACGACGGCACGAGAACGAGATCCGCCGCCGGGAGGAGTACGACAGGGATCATGGCATCCCAGCTCGGAGCCAGGCCACCAGAACTGAGTCGGCAACGGCCTCGACTGGCGGTACTGAAAGGGAAATGTGCCCTTGGGCCATTTCTAAGTATTTTGGTGATTAAGTGCAAACACAGGTGCCAATATGTGAAAATATGCCCATGGATGGACAAGTTGCAAATCACAAGTAAAGGTATGTTTCTAAGCCTTAGTACATTGGTTTTGTGTACTAATATCTTGTCTAAGTGTTTAGAAACAGAAAGAAAAAGAAGAAGAGAAGACTTGGCTGTGTACAGCCAAGGGGCTGCTTCGGTCTGGGGCACCGGACTGTCCGGTGGTGCACCGGACAGTGTCCGGTGGTGCACCGGACAGTGTCCGGTGCGCCAGGCTGCCTCGGCCGAAGAGGCCGCTCTCGGGTTTTTCTCCGGCGACTTCGGCTAAAATTCACCGGACTGTCCGGTGTGCACCGGACTGTCCGGTGAGCCAACGGTCGGCCGGGCCAACGGTCGGCCGCGCGATCGGCGCGTGACACGTGGCCGAGCCAACGGTCGGAAGGAAGCACCGGACTGTCCGGTGTGCACCGGACTGTCCGGTGCGCCAGATCTGCAACGGTCGGCAACGGTCGGCTTCGCTTTTTATGGAAACAAATCGGGCACCGGACAGTGTCCGGTGTGCACCGGACTGTCCGGTGCGCCACGAGACAGAAGGCAAAGATGGCCTTCCAGATTTGTTCCCAACGGCTCCTAGCTGCCTTGGGGCTATAAAAGGGACCCCTAGGCGCATGGAGGAGCACACCAAGCATTCCTACAACTCTTCTAAGCACCAAGACATCAATCTCACGCATTCGTTTCATTGTGATAGCATATAGAGCTCTTGTGGAGTTGTGAACTCTTTGTGTTGCGTTGCGAGCTCTTGTTGCGACTTGTGTGCGTGTTGTTGCTCTGATTTTCGAGTCTTGTGTGCGTTGCTCATTCCCACCTTACTCCGTATTTCTTTGTGAACTCAATTGTAAGGGCGAGAGACTCCAAGTTGTGGAGATTCCTCGCAAACGGGAAAAGATCAAAGGAAAGAAAAACACCGTGGTATTCAAGTTGATCATTGGATCACTTGAGAGGAGTTGAGTGCAACTCTCGTCCGTTGGGACGCCACAACGTGGAGTAGGCAAGTTTTATACTTGGCCGAACCACGGGATAACCACAGTGTCAACTCTGTGATTGCTTTCTTGTGGTTATCGTGCTTTGAGTTCTCTCTAGCCACTTGGCCATACTTGTGCTAACCCTTAACAAGTTTTTGTGGCTTAAGTTTTGAAATTTTACAGGATCACCTATTCACCCCCCCTCTAGGTGCTCTCAATTGGTATCAGAGCCGTTCTCTTCAAGAAAGGGACTATCCGCCCGAAGAGATGGATCCTAAGGGGAAGGGAATTGTGATCAACGACAAGGAAAAGGAGTCCTTCGTCAACGAGCCAAGGGATGACAAGTCCAACAACTCGGGCTCGGGACACAAGCGAAAAGATGGGAAGAAGAAGAAGACAAGACGCATCAAGGAGATCGTCTACTACGACAGCGATGAGTCCTCTTCTTCCCAAAAGGACGACGACAACGACTACAGGAAGACGGTTAATTCGAACTTCTCATTTGATTATTCTCGTATTCCACATAGTTCGAATTCGCATTTACTTTCCATTCCTCTTGGTAAACCTCCACATTTTGATGGGGAGGACTACGGATTTTGGAGTCACAAAATGCGTAGTCATTTATTCTCTCTCCATCCAAGCATATGGGAGATTGTAGAGAATGGAATGAAATTTGATAGCTCGGATAGCCCTATGTTTATCAATGAACAAATTCATAAAAATGCACAAGCTACTACTGTTCTCTTAGCATCTTTGTGCAGGGAAGAGTACAATAAGGTGAGCGGCTTGGACAATGCCAAGCAGATATGGGACACCCTCAAGATCTCTCACGAGGGGAACGACATCACCATGCTCACCAAGATGGAGTTGGTGGAGGGCGAGCTTGGACGATTCGCCATGATAAGGGGAGAAGAGCCAACTCAAACTTACAACCGGCTCAAGACCCTTGTCAACAAGATAAGGAGCTATGGAAGCACGCGGTGGACGGACCACGACGTCGTCCGCCTAATGCTAAGGTCCTTCACTGTTCTTGATCCTCATTTGGTGAATAATATTCGTGAGAATCCCAGGTACACCAAAATGTCGCCCGAAGAAATTCTTGGAAAATTTGTAAGCGGGCGGATGATGATCAAGGAGGCAAGGTACGTCGATGACGCCTTGAATGGACCGATCAACGAGCCGCAACCTTTTGCTCTCAAGGCATCAAGGAGCAAGGAGGCACTACCAAGCAAGGTGGCGCAAATTGAGGCGGCCGGGCTTAATGATGAAGAAATGGCTCTCATCATTAAGCGCTTCAAGACGGTGCTAAAGGGTCGCAATGGACAGCCGAGCAAGACTAAGACCAAGGGGAAGCGATCATGCTTCAAATGCGGTAAGCTTGGTCATTTTATTGCTAACTGTCCTGATAATGAAAGTGACCAGGAAAAGGGGAACAAAAGGGAGAAGAAGAAGCACTACAAGAAGGCAAAGGGCGAGGCGCATGTAGGCAAGGAGTGGGACTCGGATTGCTCCTCTTCCGACTCCGACAATGAAGGACTCGCCGCCACCGCCTTCAACAAATCAACCCTCTTCCCCAACGAGCGCCACACATGCCTTATGGCAAGGGAGAAGAAGGTATGTACTCGCAACTCTACCTATGCTTCTTCAAGTGAGGACGAATCTAGTGATGAGGATGAAGTAGATTATTCATGTTTGTTCAAGGGCTTAGATAGATCTAAGATAGACAAAATTAATGAATTAATTGATGCCTTGAATGAAAAGAATATACTTTTAGAAAAGCAAGAGGATTTGTTGTATGAAGAACATGATAAGTTTGTAGAGGCTCAAAAATCTCTTGCATTAGAAATTAAGAGAAATGAAATGCTTGCTTGTGAAGTATCAACATGCCATGATTCTATTTCTAACTTAAAGAGCATAAACGATGATTTAAATGCTAAACTAGTAGAAGCAAATAAATCCAACTCTTGTGTTGAACATGTTGAAATTTGCACTAGGTGTAAGGATGTTGATATTAATGCCTGTAGTGAACACTTAGTTTCCATTTCAAAATTGAGTGATGAAGTGGCTAGTCTTAATGCTCAACTTAAGACTAGCAAAAGTGATTTTGAAAAACTAAAGTTTGCTAGGGATGCCTACACGGTTGGTAGACACCCCTCAATTAAGGATGGACTTGGCTTCAAGAGGGAAGCCAAGAACTTAACAAGCCATAAGGCTCCCATTCCCGCCAAGGAAAAAGGGAAGGCCCCTATGGCTACTAGTGCTAAAAGGAACCATGCATTTTTGTATCATGATAGAAGACAAACTAGAAATGTAAGTCATGATGCTTTTGATTCATATGTTTATGATTCTCATGCCATGTTTGCTCCTAGTTCCTCTTATGTGTATGATAGAAATGTTACTAGGAGAAATGTTGTTCCTAAAAGAAATGCTATTCATCATGTGCCTAGAAGGAATGTTATTCGTGCTCCTAGGAAAGTAGTGAATGAACCTTCTACAATTTATTGTGCTTTGAATGCTTCATTTGCAATTTGTAGAAAGGATAGAAAAGTAATTGCTAGGAAGTTAGGGGCAAAATGCAAAGGTGATAAAACTTGCATTTGGGTCCCTAAGGAAATTGTGACTAACCTTGTAGGACCCAACAAGAGTTGGGTACCTAAGTCCCAAGCCTAAATTTGCCTTGCAGGTTTATGCATCCGGGGGTTCAAGCTGGATTATTGATAGCGGATGCACAAACCATATGACGGGGGAGAAGAAGATGTTCACCTCCTACGTCAAGAACAAGGATTCCCAAGATTCAATCATATTCGGTGATGGGAATCAAGGCAAGGTAAAAGGATTAGGTAAAATTGCAATTTCTAATGAGCACTCCATATCTAATGTGTTTTTAGTAGAGTCTCTTGGATATAATCTGCTATCTGTTAGTCAATTATGCAATATGGGGTATAACTGTCTATTTACAAATGTAGATGTGTCTGTCTTTAGAAGAAGTGATGATTCACTAGCTTTTAAGGGTGTATTAGACGGCAAACTTTATTTAGTTGATTTTGCAAAAGAAGAGGCCGGTCTAGATGCATGCTTAATAGCTAAGACTAGCATGGGCTGGCTGTGGCATCGCCGCTTAGCACATGTGGGGATGAAGAACCTTCACAAGCTTCTAAAGGGAGAACACGTGATAGGTTTGACTAACGTTCAATTCGAAAAAGATAGACCTTGTGCAGCTTGTCAAGCAGGGAAACAGGTGGGAGGAGCACATCACAGCAAGAATGTGATGACCACTTCAAGACCCCTGGAGCTGCTGCATATGGACCTCTTCGGACCCGTCGCCTATCTGAGCATAGGAGGAAGTAAGTATGGTTTAGTTATTGTTGATGACTTTTCCCGCTTCACTTGGGTGTTCTTTTTGCAGGAAAAATCCGAAACCCAAGGAACTCTCAAACGCTTCCTCAGGAGAGCTCAAAATGAGTTTGAGCTCAAAGTGAAAAAGATAAGGAGCGACAACGGGTCCGAGTTCAAGAACCTTCAAGTGGAGGAGTTCCTTGAAGAGGAAGGGATCAAGCACGAATTCTCCGCTCCCTACACACCACAGCAAAATGGTGTGGTAGAGAGGAAGAACAGGACGCTCATCGACATGGCGAGGACGATGCTAGGAGAGTTCAAGACCCCCGAGTGCTTTTGGACGGAAGCCGTTAACACTGCTTGCCACGCCATCAACAGGGTCTACCTTCATCGCCTCCTCAAGAAGACGTCGTATGAGCTACTAACCGGTAACAAACCCAATGTATCGTACTTTCGTGTATTTGGGAGTAAATGCTACATTCTAGTGAAGAAGGGTAGAAATTCTAAGTTTGCTCCCAAAGCTGTAGAAGGGTTTTTTAGGTTATGACTCAAATACAAAGGCGTATAGAGTCTTCAACAAATCATCGGGTTTGGTTGAAGTCTCTAGCGACGTTGTATTTGATGAGACTAATGGCTCTCCAAGAGAGCAAGTTGTTGAGTGTGATGATATAGATGAAGAAGATGTTCCGACGGCCGCTATACGGACCATGGCGATTGGAGAAGTACGGCCACAGGAAGAAGATGAACGAGATCAACCTTCTTCCTCAACTATGGTGCATACCCCAACCAAAGATGACGAACAGGTACCTCAAGTGGAGGCGCTTGATCAAGGGGGAGCACAAGATAATCAAGTGATGGAGGAAGAAGTGCAACCGGCACCTCCAACCCAAGTTCGAGCGATGATTCAAAGGGATCATCCCGTCGACCAAATTCTGGGTGACATTAGCAAGGGAGTAACTACTCGATCTCGATTAGTTAATTTTTGTGAGCATTACTCCTTTATCTCTTCTATTGAGCCTTTCAGGGTAGAAGAGGCCTTGCTAGATCCGGACTGGGTGTTGGCCATGCAAGAGGAGTTAAACAACTTCAAGCGCAATGAAGTTTGGACACTGGTGCCTCGTCCGAAGCAAAATGTTGTGGGAACCAAGTGGGTGTTCCGCAACAAACAGGACGAGCACGGGGTGGTGACGAGAAACAAGGCTCGACTTGTGGCAAAAGGTTATGCCCAAGTCGCAGGTTTGGATTTTGAGGAGACTTTTGCTCCTGTGGCTAGGCTAGAGTCAATTCGAATCTTGCTAGCATATGCCGCTCACCATTCTTTCAGGTTGTTCCAAATGGATGTGAAGAGCGCTTTCCTCAACGGGCCAATCAAGGAGGAGGTGTACGTGGAGCAACCCCCTGGCTTCGAGGATGAACGGTACCCCGACCATGTGTGTAAGCTCTCTAAGGCGCTCTATGGACTTAAGCAAGCCCCAAGAGCATGGTATGAATGCCTTAGAGACTTTTTACTTGCTAATGCTTTCAAGGTTGGGAAAGCCGATCCAACTCTTTTTACAAAGACATGTGATGGTGATTTGTTTGTGTGCCAAATTTATGTCGATGACATAATATTTGGTTCTACTAACCAAAAGTCTTGTGAAGAGTTTAGCAGGGTGATGACGCAGAAATTCGAGATGTCGATGATGGGCGAGTTGAACTACTTCCTTGGGTTCCAAGTGAAGCAACTCAAGGACGGCACCTTCATCTCCCAAACGAAGTACACGCAAGATCTGCTAAAGCGGTTTGGGATGAAGGACGCCAAGCCCGCAAAGACTCCGATGGGGACCGACGGACACACCGACCTCAACAAAGGAGGTAAGTCCGTTGATCAAAAAGCATACCGGTCAATGATAGGTTCTTTGCTTTACTTATGTGCTAGTAGACCGGATATTATGCTTAGCGTATGCATGTGTGCTAGATTTCAATCCGATCCTAAGGAGTGTCACTTAGTGGCGGTGAAGCGAATTCTTAGATATTTGGTTGCTACGCCTTGCTTCGGGCTCTGGTATCCAAAGGGGTCTACCTTTGACTTAGTTGGATACTCAGATTCCGACTATGCTGGATGTAAGGTCGATAGGAAGAGTACATCGGGGACGTGCCAATTCTTAGGAAGGTCCCTGGTGTCATGGAACTCTAAGAAACAAACATCCGTTGCCCTATCCACCGCTGAGGCCGAGTACGTTGCCGCAGGACAGTGTTGCGCGCAACTACTTTGGATGAGGCAAACCCTCCGGGACTTTGGCTACAATCTGAGCAAAGTCCCACTCCTATGTGACAATGAGAGTGCTATCCGCATGGCGGAGAATCCTGTTGAGCACAGCCGCACAAAGCACATAGACATCCGGCATCACTTTTTGAGAGACCACCAGCAAAAGGGAGATATCGAAGTGTTTCATGTTAGCACCGAGAACCAGCTAGCCGATATCTTCACCAAGCCTCTAGATGAGAAGACCTTTTGCAGGCTGCGTAGTGAGCTAAATGTCTTAGATTCGCGGAACCTGGATTGAATGGTAGCATACATGTACTTATGCTTTTGATCATGTTCCTTTTTTGCATTTTGTTGCTTATTATGGTGCTCAAGTTGTACAAACACTCCCTGGATCTCACAAGTCCGTTGCAAAGTGATGCACATGTTTAGGGGGAGATGTGTTACAACTTGACCCTTTGAGACTAACCATTTGCTTGAGTTTGCTTGATTTAGTCTCGAAGGTGAATTGAAAGGGAAAGGTGAACTTGGACCATGCAAGACTTCCACTGCACTCCGATGAGAGGGTAACTTATTCCAAGTTCATCTCTATGATCTTATTGACGATTTTGGTGAGGCAATGAGGTTAAAGGGGCCAAGATTGATCCCGTTTTGGTGCTTGATGCCAAAGGGGGAGAAAATAAAGGCCAAAGTGATAAATGGATCAGCTACCACTTGAGAGATTTTGAAAATAGTAGAATAGAGTTTTTTGTTTTGTCAAAAGCTTTTATTGTCTCTTATTGTCTCTTTTGTCAAAAGTTGACTTCTTGTGGGGAGAAGTATTGATTATGGGAAATAGGGGGAGTTTTTGAAATCTTTGATCAATCTCTTTTGGAATGACTCTCTTTATGCTTCAACATGTGTGTTTGACTTAGAGATAGAGATTTGAGTTTGATTTGCAAAAACAAACCAAGTGGTGGCAAAGGATGATCCATATATGCCAAAATTGAATCAAAACCAATTTGAGTTTTTATTTGAAGTGATTTTGCACTTGTTCTAGTTGCTTTATGTTGTGTTGGCATAAATCACCAAAAAGGGGGAGATTGAAAGGGAAATGTGCCCTTGGGCCATTTCTAAGTATTTTGGTGATTAAGTGCAAACACAGGTGCCAATATGTGAAAATATGCCCATGGATGGACAAGTTGCAAATCACAAGTAAAGGTATGTTTCTAAGCCTTAGTACATTGGTTTTGTGTACTAATATCTTGTCTAAGTGTTTAGAAACAGAAAGAAAAAGAAGAAGAGAAGACTTGGCTGTGTACAGCCAAGGGGCTGCTTCGGTCTGGGGCACCGGACTGTCCGGTGGTGCACCGGACAGTGTCCGGTGCGCCAGGCTGCCTCGGCCGAAGAGGCCGCTCTCGGGTTTTTCTCCGGCGACTTCGGCTAAAATTCACCGGACTGTCCGGTGTGCACCGGACTGTCCGGTGAGCCAACGGTCGGCCGGGCCAACGGTCGGCCGCGCGATCGGCGCGCGACACGTGGCCGAGCCAACGGTCGGAAGGAAGCACCGGACTGTCCGGTGTGCACCGGACTGTCCGGTGCGCCAGATCTGCAACGGTCGGCAACGGTCGGCTTCGCTTTTTATGGAAACAAATCGGGCACCGGACAGTGTCCGGTGTGCACCGGACTGTCCGGTGCGCCACGAGACAGAAGGCAAAGATGGCCTTCCAGATTTGTTCCCAACGGCTCCTAGCTGCCTTGGGGCTATAAAAGGGACCCCTAGGCGCATGGAGGAGCACACCAAGCATTCCTACAACTCTTCTAAGCACCAAGACATCAATCTCACGCATTCGTTTCATTGTGATAGCATATAGAGCTCTTGTGGAGTTGTGAACTCTTTGTGTTGCGTTGCGAGCTCTTGTTGCGACTTGTGTGCGTGTTGTTGCTCTGATTTTCGAGTCTTGTGTGCGTTGCTCATTCCCACCTTACTCCGTATTTCTTTGTGAACTCAATTGTAAGGGCGAGAGACTCCAAGTTGTGGAGATTCCTCGCAAACGGGAAAAGATCAAAGGAAAGAAAAACACCGTGGTATTCAAGTTGATCATTGGATCACTTGAGAGGAGTTGAGTGCAACTCTCGTCCGTTGGGACGCCACAACGTGGAGTAGGCAAGTTTTATACTTGGCCGAACCACGGGATAACCACCGTGTCAACTCTGTGATTGCTTTCTTGTGGTTATCGTGCTTTGAGTTCTCTCTAGCCACTTGGCCATACTTGTGCTAACCCTTAACAAGTTTTTGTGGCTTAAGTTTTGAAATTTTACAGGATCACCTATTCACCCCCCCTCTAGGTGCTCTCAGGTACCACCCGGGGACGGTCGAGGAACCACAACAACTACTCCCCTCCCCGGGACAGACATCATCCACGACGACAGGAGGACACGTGTGGAGTGTCTGCTCTTACTCCACGCCTTAGGGCCATCCAATGGCCTCCTAACTTCAAGGTATCCAATGTCGACAAATATGAACCTAAACAGGATCTAGGGGGCTAGCTAGCCGTCTACACCACCGCTGCTCGAGCTGCCGAGGCGTCCGAAGACGTGATGACCGCGTACTTACCCATTGTCCTCGGGCAAGACGCGCTGCAATGGCTGCGACATCTACCTCGACACTGCATCGACGACTGGGGCGACTTCAGTCGACGCTTCACCGCCAACTTCCAGTCCCTCTCCGACAAACCGGCGCAACCATGGGACCTCAAATCCATCAAGCGCCGGGGGGACGAAACTCTCCGGTCGTACCTTAAAAGGTTCCAGACCATGAGAAATCGTATCCCCGAGGTCACGGAGGCGGTCGTGATCGAGGACTTCTACAGAGGATCCAACGACTCGGCTTTCGTCCGAGCCATATTACAGAAGGCGCCGACTACTTCCAAGGAGCTATTCCGGGAAGCCGACCTCTACATCACCACCGACGAGCGAGCCCAGGACCTCATCGGAGGAGCGAAGCCCGCACCGGCAGCACCACGACGCGACGCGAACCAGCAGCCCGACAAACGCTGGGAGAAGAGACCTCGCGAAGAAGTACACGCCGCCGGACCACCAGCCTCTCGCGCCCGGGGAGGACCTCGCGGAGGCGAGCGCACGCTGGACGACATCCTCGAGGCCCAGTGCCCGTACCACAAGGACATGCGCCACACTCTTCGGAACTGCCGGGACTTCAAGCATTCCGTCGGGCACGGTCGACCCTTCCAACCTCTACCTCCTCCTCCGCCGAGGGGAGGACCAGATGAACCACGACAACCCCATCAGCAGGAGGAGGGAGGAGGAGGAGCTTTCCCGCGTGTTGACAGGGAGGTCAACGTCATCTTCGGCGGACACGGGTCGCAGGAGAACAAGAGACAACAAAAGCTCAACGATCGCCAGATACTGGTGGCGACCACCGGTCCTCCCGCCCCATACCGGTGGTCAGAGCACCCGATCACTTTCACTCGGGCGGATCAATGGCTCAACTTCGACCACCCAGGCAAATACCCGCTCCTCGTCGATCCGGTGATCCGAGAGAGCCGGGTGAAGAAGGTGCTAGTGGACGGGGGGAGCAGCATCAACGTCACCTTCCCCCGGACACTCCAAGGCTTGGGAGTTCACCTCAAAGAGCTCCACGAGTCGGACACTCCTTTCTTCGGCATCGTGCCGATTGAAGGGGAATACCCGCTGGGCCACATCTACATGTCTGTCACCTTCGGAACTCCGGATAACTACGGAACCGAGTTCTTGAGGTTCGAAGTGGCGAACTTCGACTGCGGGTACAACGCCGTCATCGGGAGGCCGGGATTGGCCAAATTCATGGCCATTCCGCATTACACGTACATGATACTGAAGATGCCAGGACCGCAAGGAATCATAACTGTGCGCGCCGACTTCCAAGGCGCCGCAGAGTGTTTCCGAGTGGCCATCCAAGCGGCCCTCACCACCAAGCCGTCGACGATTTCTTCAACATAGGCGAACTCTAAGCCTGAGGAGGACCTTGCAGTACCGGCAAACGAAGCTCAGGCCGCGACCTCTATGCGGCCGACTGAAGAAACTAAAAGGATCAACCTGGGGTTCGCTGATGAACGCAAGACTGCCATCATCAGCTCCAGCCTGGACGACAAATAGGAAAGCGCGCTCGTCCAGTTTCTGCAAGATAACCGAGACGTATTCGCGTGGCAACCTGCGGATATGCCGGGAGTCCCGAGAGAACTGGCCGAGCACAAACTGAAAGTCTATCCCCAGGTGAGGCCGATCCAGCAAAAACTACGACGTTTCACGCCCGACAAGAGAGAGGCCATTCGCGCCGAGTTAGCTCGCTTGGTCGCGGCTGGATTTATTAGAGAAGTATTACACCCCGAGTGGTTAGCCAACCCTGTTCTTGTACTCAAAAAGAATAAAGTGGATTGGCGCATGTGCGTCGACTATACTGATCTCAACAAACACTGTCCGAAGGATCCCTTTGGGCTCCCGAGGATAGATCAGGTGGTGGACTCCACCGCTGGATGTTCTGTGTGTCTTTTCTGGATCGCTATTCCGGATACCACCAGATTAGTCTGGCAAAGGAAGACGAAGAAAAAACAGCGTTCATTACTCCGTTTGGTGCTTTCTATTATACCTCCATGCCGTTCGGCCTCAAAAACGCTGGAGCGACTTATCAGAGAGCCATTCAAACATGCTTAGCCGATCACTGGGGCAAGCGTGTGGAGGCCTACGTAGATGATGTGGTAATCAAAACGGAGAACTCGGAGAACTTCATCAAAGACTTACAGCTGGTTTTCAACAGTATAAGGCGGTATCGATGGAAGCTTAACCCCGAGAAATGTGTTTTTGGGGTACCAGCAGGAAAGTTGCTCGGGTTTATTGTCAGCCACCGGGGAATTGAGGCTAATCCGGATAAAATTGAGGCTATCATGAAGATGGAAGCACCTCGGTCACAAAAGAAGGTTCAGCGACTTACTGGATGTATGGCAGCTCTGAGCAGATTTATATCCAGGCTGGGGGGAAAAAGGTTTACCATTTTACAAGCTACTCAAGAAGGTGGATAAGTTTCAGTGGACTTCAGAGGCACAGGAAGCTCTAGATGCACTGAAGAAATTCTTGACAACACCACCAGTGCTGAAGCCACCACGACGAGCTACGTCGACTCAACCAGCTGAAGATCTGCTACTGTATATCTCTTGCACGACTCACGTGGTAAGCACCACGTTGGTAGTCGAGCGAGCAGAAGAAGGACATGCCTACCCAGTGCAACATCCTGTTTACTTCATCAGTGAAGTCTTGGGTCCCTCGAAGAAAAAGTATCCTCAAGTTCAGAAGCTATTATATGCAGTACTTCTAACTGCCCGCAAGCTACGTCACTACTTTGATGACCACAAAGTCATAGTAGTCACTGGTTTTCCGATAGGGGATATTCTTCACAACAAGGAAGCCATTGGCCGAATAGCCAAGTGGGCTTGTGAGCTGGGATCTCATGACATCGAATTTCGACCTCGCACTGCCATCAAAACTCAAGCATTGGTTGATTTCGTATTAGAGTGGACTGAGCAGCAAGTACCAGATAACCCAGAGACTGCAAAAGTATGGCGAATGTATTTTGATGGCTTGCTGAAGCTGCAGGGAGCAGGAGCGGGAATTCTCTTCACCGCACCTGAAGGCGAGCACCTCAAATATGCCCTCCAGTTGCTGTTTCCGGCCTCCAACAATGCAGCCGAATATGAAGCTCTGATCCATGGATTGAACATCGCCATATCATTGGGCATCAAGAGACTGATGGTGTACGGAGACTCTCTGGTAGTCATCAGCCAGATAAACAAGGAGTGGGATTGTTCAAGCGATTCAATGGGAAAGTACTGCACTGCCGTCCGAAAGCTAGAAGATAAATTTGAGGGTCTGGAATTTCATCATGTAGAAAGAGATCGGAACACGGCAACCGATGTGTTATCCAAGCTAGGATCCAGTCGAACTCAGGTCCCACCTGGAGTCTTTGTGCAAGAAATACTACAGCCGAGCATCTCAATGGATCAAGCAGGAGAGTGTAATATTATAAGTCAACCCGAGTCAGATTCTGATGACTAGAGAAGGCCAATCATCAGGTATATAAAGAATGAAGAGGAGCCAGATGATAAAAATGCAGCTGAGCGCATTGCCAGACATTCGGCTCACTACACACTCATTGAGGAGACATTATACAGAAGGGGTGCATCAGGCGTCCTCATGAAGTGCATTCTCTCATCTACTGGGAAGTGACTTCTGGAGGAGGTCCATGCCGGGCAATGTGGAATACATGCGGCGTCCAAGACACTAGTCGGGAAGGTTTTCAGGTCAGGGTTCTATTGGCCAACAGCGAAGAGTGATGCAGCCGAGTTAGTTCAGAAGTGCGAAGCTTGCCAGTACTTGTCAAAGCAACAACATCTACCAGCACAGCAACTGCAGACCATACCAGTGACTTGGCCATTTGCGTGCTGGGGACTGGATATGATTGGACCCTTCAAGAAAGCTCAAGGAGGATACACTCATGTACTGGTAGCAATTGACAAATTCACTAAATGGATAGAATTCAAACCCATTGCCTCTTTGACCTCAGCTAAGGCCGTGGAATTCATACAAGACATAATATTCAGATTCAGGATACCAAACAACATCATAACTGACCTAGGATCCAACTTCACAAGTTTAGAGTTCTTCGACTTTTGCGAGCAAAAAAGCATTCAGATCAAGTA
This sequence comes from Zea mays, assembly GCF_902167145.1. Taxonomy (NCBI): domain Eukaryota; kingdom Viridiplantae; phylum Streptophyta; class Magnoliopsida; order Poales; family Poaceae; genus Zea; species Zea mays. The sequence goes on from NC_050100.1 coordinate 146,965,712, forward strand.
TGCTTCTGTAGCACATCCAAGAGCCAACGGGCAGGTTGAGCGAGCCAACGGGATGATACTGGAGGCACTCAGGAAAAAGGTCTTCGATAAGAATGAAAAGTTCGCAGGAAAATGGATAAGAGAATTGCCCTATGTCGTCTGGAGCCTAAGAACCCAGCCTAGCCGAGCTCTGCATGGAAACACTCCTTTCTTCATGGTCTATGGGTCAGAGGCAGTATTACCAGCCGACCTCAAGTTCGGAGCGCCAAGGTTGATCTTCGAAAACATAGAAGAAGTCGAAGCCACCAAGCTGGAGGACATTGATGTACTCGAGGAAGAACGGCTGAATGCAGTAATCCAATCAGCACGATACCAGCAGACTCTAAGGCGCTATCACGACAAGGCCGTGCGGCAGCGATCCTTCTCAGTAGGAGATCTCGTCCTCCGCCGAATTCTAACGGGGGAGGGACGGCACAAATTATCGCCCTTATGGGAAGGACCCTTCATAGTAGCAGAAGTCACTCGGCCAGGATCATATCGTCTCACTCAGATGGACGACACAGAAGTCGGGAACTCCTGGAATATAGAACACCTCAGGAAATTTTATCCCTAGCTGTACTTCAAAAGCTATCGGGACAACGATGTACTCTGTAAAATGGAAATATGTCATCAATAAAAAAGGGCTTCAAAGATACTCAGTTTGTTCACGATTGACTTGCATTCTTACTTAACTCGGGGTGACCACTATGCCCTGCTAACGGAGCAATCGGCTTAAGTCGGCAACGACTTAAGACGGTGCAACATGCTCACGCTTACTTAACTCGGGGTGACCACTATGCCCTGCTAACGGAGCAATCGGCTTAAGTCGGCAACGACTTAAGGCGGTGCAACATGCTCACGCTTACTTAACTCGGGGTTACCACTATGCCCTGCTAACGGAGTAATCGGCTTAAGTCGGCAACGACTTAAGGCGGTGCAACATGCTCGCGCTTACTTAACTCGGGGTGACCACTATGCCCTGCTAACGGAGCAATCGGCTTAAGTCGGCAACGACTTAAGGCGGTGCAACATGCTCACGCTTACTTAACTCGGGGTGACCACTATGCCCTGCTAACGGAGCAATCGGCTTTAGTCGGCAACGACTTAAGGCGGTGCAACATGCTCGCGCCTACTTAACTCGGGGTGACCACTATGCCCTGCTAACGGAGCAATCGGCTTAAGTCGGCAACGACTTAAAGCGGTGCAACATGCTCGCGCTTACTTAACTCGGGGTGACCACTATGCCCTGCTAACGGAGCAATCAGCTTAAGTCGGCAACGACTTAAGGCGGTGCAACATGCTCGCGCCTACTTAACTCGGGGTGACCACTATGCCCTGCTAACGGAGCAATCGGCTTAAGTCGGCAACGGCTTAAAGCGGTGCAACATGCTCGCGCTTACTTAACTCGGGGTGACCACTATGCCCTGCCAACAGAGCAATTGGCTAAAATCAGCAGCGACTTAAGCCGGTGCAACATGCTCGCACCTACGCAATACAGGGTGACCACTACACCCTATTAACGGAAGCAATTGACTTAAGTCAGCAACGACTTAAGGCGATCTGATGCGCTTATAATTATTCATATAGGGATGACTTCTAAATCCCGCAAACAAGTTTCAAAACCATCACACATCATTTTACTACTGCAAATTTACGAACTGATGAATTCTGAAACAATATGAGAATAACAATGTTGTTCAAGTACTGAAATGACGTCCTCTAACAAATGTCTGACCATCATTTTACTAACCGCGTGCTCAAAGCACGCAAAATGTTTCTCTATTTTGTGATATTTTTCTCAGGAGCAATCGATGAGGAAGGGCGACTCGAGGAATCAGGGGCAGCATTCACGCCAGCCCTTATATCTTCGAGAACAACCACGCCGGGTCTCCTCATCAAGATTCGCCCCGCCCGAATGGCCTTATCCATGGCTCTGTCGCGCTGGGCTCTGAGAGTAACGGAAGTTTCTTCAGCAACCTTGGCAGCCAGCCGAGCAGTTTCTAACTCTTGGGCGATGGATTTCTTGGAAGCTCGGAGTTCTTTGACAGTAGCGTCCTTCGCTGATATCAACTGCTTGAGCCGGGTCACCTCATCCGTAGATTCCTGCAGCTTACAGCGTTGGTTGTCCAACTCTTCCATGGTGAAGCGATGACTCCTCTCCAGGATGGTCAGCGAGTTGCTAGAATCGCGATACAATCTGTCGAGACTGTCACGAGAAGCAGCAAGGATACGTTTTTCTTCCTGCAAACAAAAGTCAACTTCCTCAAACATCAAACAGGTAATAGGGGCGCAACAAGGAAAGGCACAGTTTCATAAGTAACCTTTTCAGAGTTAAGCTGAGCGTGAAGGGAAGAGCTCAGTGCATTGGCGTCATCTAAGGCAGCAGAGACCTGAGCTAGTTTAGTCTGACTTTGAGAATACTTTTCTTCAAAATCAGAGCACCGCTGGACCAATTCGGTTTGATCTCGAGAATGTTTTTCTTCAAGAGTGGAAATTTGTCGAGTCATACCTAGCAGGAGACAACCAAACAAAGGGGGTCAGAATGTAAAGCAGTGAAGACAAAGAAAAGCAAAAAAGCACTAACCAGCGTTGGTCGCCTCCAAGTCAGAGACACGATGTTGAAGTAACACTGGATTCCAACGTGCAAGAGACGAAGCTACTTCTAGAACAGGAGCACCCTGTAACCTCAGCTGGCTAGCCATCCCGTCCACCAAAGCCTGATAAGGGGAGCAGATGAGTGTAATGACAACAGTTCATGCGGTGTAAAAATCAAGCTGAAGTATACCACAGTACCTGGAGGTTGGAAAAGAACGAAGGGACCCCCAAATCATGAGAGATCAATGGATGACCGGGCGTAAGGCCGCCACCCGAAGCAGCTCGCAACGAACCAGCCGGAACCAACTCAGTGCCATCAACAGAGCCCACAACTTGGTCAGCGGGGACGCTGCCCTCTAAGGCGACCCCCTGGTCCAAAGCTTGGGCTACCACCATGCAGCTGGAGTACGGAGGCGATCCCGCGTGAACGTCCATGGAAGTACAGGAGGGAGACCCCGCTCGGACACCCTCGGGGGCTGGGTCATAGTTTGCACTGCCCACTTGAGCCGGATCATCCCCGGCAGCACCCTCGGGGGCTGGGCAGTGGCTTACACTTCCCACCCGAACCAAGTCATCCCCGGCGACATCCTCGGGGGCTGGGCATGTGTCAACACCATCCTTGGGGTCCAAGTTCTCTGCGGTAGCCACTTCTAAGGCTGATGGGCCCTCAGTTACTTCCATGGGACCAGGACGATCCAAGACAGTCTCCTGACCCTCGAGATCGCGCTCTAAGGTCGATGAGGCACGGGATAACCTCAACCCAGCATCAAGCACATCAGCACAAACCTCCATCACACCACCATCTGCTGGCTCCGATAACAAATCCTCTGGAACCATATCCTCAAGAGTCTGATCAAAATTCGCCAGGGACAATTCTTGCAGACCAATGAGAGCAGACAAAGCAGGAGAAGGAACTCCACTACTTTCACCACTAGCGATGAACTGCCGACTGTTTTTCCGAGTCAAAGGAACTTCATCCTCTTCTTCCTCGTCGTCTACATTAGCAACACAGGCAACACCCCCATTGGGATCAGCAACAGAAGGAGCACACCCATTGGGATCAGCAACAGATGGAGCACCCACATTGGGATCAGCAACAGATTGAGCACACCCATTGGGGTCAGCGTCAGTAAAATCAGTCACATGCACTTCTTCAGCAGCAGGAACCGAGGTACCAACGTCCCGATCCAAACTGGATACTCGCCGGAGGCGTCTCTTTTTCTTTTTCTACTCATCAGCAGAAGGATCAGGTTGATTGGCTCGGTAAGGGCGCCTCGGGCGAGTACTAGCAGGCTTCTGAATATCCAAGGTCGTATCAGCCTCTGGGAGGGGCGCCACCACCGATATCCCAGCAGGAGCAGCATCAGAAGAGTCCTCAGCCAGCAAATCAAGCATAGCACTTATCTCTGCATCACTAGGATTCAGGGGCACCTCAAAATGGACTTGCCGTTCATCATCAGGAATTTCCCCGAGCGAGGCAACCAAGGCGCTGACTTCTTCAGTAGAGGGTCGCACTCTAAGGCCCAAACTGCCATCAGTGACAGGTGGATTCGACACAAAAAGAGTGAAGGCTTTGGGAGGAGGCAAGTTCCAGGCTGAGTATGCCACTGGGGCACCAACATTCGACACCTTGCCTCTAAGGATCATCTCAAGTCGGTTCACCAAGTCTACAGAGGGAATTCTTCTGTTGGTAACCCGAGTTGAGTCGGCTAGGTCTCGATACAGATAAGCCGGGTATGCCCTGTCTTTCAACGGCTGAATATTCTTGAAGACAAAATCAGCAACCACAGCTTCAGCATTCAGACCCCTCTCCTTCAGCAATCCAACTTCAGCCAGCAAAGCACCTGCCTCAGCTACCTCCTGATCTGTGGGGGACTCGGTCCAGCTTGGGGTACGAACATCCGGCTGTCTTCCCGACCGAGGGGGGAGAGAGTTTCCATAATTCTCAACTATGAACCATTCCAAGTGTCATCCCTTGATACTGTCTTTGAGAGGGATTTCGAGATACTCAGTTTTCCTCCCGCGGCGCATCTCCAAGCTAGCACCCCCAACCAACTGATGTTGTCCCCCGGCCATCCCAGGGCGACAGTGATACAAGTACTTCCACAACCCAAAATGTGGCAGCACGCCAAGAAAGGCTTCACATAAATGAACGAAAATGGAAATTTGCAGGATAGAATTGGGATTCAGATGGGTCAAGTTAAGATGGTAGAAATCAAGGAGGCCGCGGAAAAAAGGAGAAATGGGAAGACCGAGGCCGCGGAGAAGGAAAGGAGCGTAAATCACGGAGTCATGGGTATCCTCAGTCGGGACAGTAACCCCATGCCAAATCCGCCAAGAACAGAGTTCCCTCGGGGGAAGAACCCCGATGGACACGAGGTGGAGAAGTTTGGGCTTAGAGATGACAGACATGTGGTTACCTGCGAAAGGCAACTGGCTGTTGGGGTCGATCGGAGGAATCACCGCAGCAGACGAACTCGAGGCTTTCCTCTTGGGTGCCATCTCGATTCTACAGGCGAGCAGAGGGGGAGGCGAATTGCAGAGAGGATTCGGAAGCGAGAAAGCAAGAACTAGGGCACGGAAAGCAGAGGCGGCTAAAAGCGCAGCACTTATGGGATATTCCAGAGCCAGATACCGTTTCAAAAAGCGCCCAGTCAGCACCCGGCGGTTATTTCCAAAACACCGGCGTGCCACGTCATCACCCGGCAGTTATTTCCAAAACACCGGTGCACCACATCATCACTCGGCTATTATCCTCAAAGTGGCCCGCGCAGCCCGCTATCGCCCGGCGTTACCTCTAAAACGCTGGCGTCGCCCTCAAGTCGCTCGGCAGTTGACTCTAAAACTCCGACATAGTGTTAAGTCGCTCGGCGTTACCTCTAAAACGCTGACGTCGTCTCCAGTCGCCCGGCGTTACCTCTAAAACGCTGATGTCGCCCTCAAGTCACTCGGCGCTACCTCTAAAACGCTGACGTCGCCCTCAAGTCACTCGGCGTTACCTCTAAAACGCTGACGTCGTCTCCAGTCGCTCGACGTTACCTCTAAAACGCTGACGTCGCCCTCAAGTCACTCGGCGCTACCTCTAAAACGCTGACGTTGTCTTCAAGTCACTCGGCGTTACCTCAAAAACTCCGACATCGTGTTCAGTCACTCGGCAGTTATCTCTAAAACTCAGACATCATCTACAAGTCGCTCGGCAGCTATCTCTAAAAGCATCGATATGATGCCCGAGTTATTCACTTACTATTCCAAGGGAATCAACTTCACGAAAAATGTGGGAAGAGGAATGATTCAAGAACTTCGAGTTATGAATATCAACGAGCAATTATCATAGAGAAGCCAACATCATTTCTTCATTAAAGGGAAGATATCATACTTACAAATCAACTCATTACGAGTTGATACTTCCCTACTACTACTACTACTACATTACATTACATTACTACTACTACATTACATTACATTACTACTACTACTACTACACTACACTATACTACTCTACACTACTAAATACAACTACATTATTCTAACTATACTATACTAACATCTAATGACCAGTGGCATCTAGCCACTGGCCCTGTTGCTGCCGTCGCCGCTCCCGCCCCTGTTGCTGCCCCTGCTGCTGCCGCCACCGCCGCTGCCGCCCCTGCTGCCGCCGCCGTCACCGTCCTTGCTGCCGCTGCTGTCGCCCCTGCTGCTGCCGCCACTGCCGCCCCTGCTGCCGCCGCCGTCACCGTCCTTGCTGCCGCTGCCGTCACCGTCACCGCCGCCACCGCCTTCGCCGTCATCGTCGTCGTCGTCGTCCTCGCCGTCGCCGCCACCGTCCGAGTCCTCCTCATCCGAGGAGTACTCCGACTCATCCGAGCCCTCGAGCCTGGAGCGCTCGACGGCCTGGATGTACGTCCAGACCTCCGCCGCGAGCCCCTAGGAGTCGTCTGAGTCGTCAGACGACTCACGCAGGGGGATGGGAGCCGGAGACCCCTCAGACTCAGAGGAGAACTCCTCCTCTGAGTATTCCGAGTCACCAAAATCCTCCTATGGAGGAGTTGGCTCACGCTTGCGCTTGTTGTTCTTACCCATGGTGGAAGCGAAAGGGAGAGAAGAAAAGCAAGCAACAGAGAACAGCAAGGGATGTGAAAAAGCCGGAGAGACAACGACATTATTTATAGAAGGAGAAGGCAACCGCTCACCTCCAACCGCGGTCACTGAACAGTCGCAAAGCATTCAATAAGCACTTCAACCCGTCTGAAGACACGTCAGGCGGCTGACGCCGTTTCACGCAACACAACACCCATTGGGACTCCAGTCAACAGCGCGGAGGATATGATTACACCCACCGTCACATCACATTACTACTCAGAAGCAGCCGGCTAAAACACTCAGTGTACCAAGCCGTCCCTTGCCCACACCCATTGGGGGGACGCCCAGGAATTATCAGTATATTTTTCAAAACTGTCACATCTGTGCAGGGCGTGCAATGAATACCTCAAGACAAAAATGAGATATCAGTAAGGAATAGAGGAAAGCCAAATATAGCCGGTGAAGTACAAAATATGGCTGACAGAAGCGACGTGAAGACTAGACAGAGAACGTCCATCAAATGTCCAATCAGTCGCAGAGCAAATAAATTACACCACCTAGCAAGATATGGACGGATTGTGAACTCGGCTGCAAAAGACAAAATACATGCTGACCTCTGAAGCATAATATTGATGACATAATGCTGACCTCCAAAGCATAATGCGGATGGCATCATGCCGATTTTCACAAAAAGAAAGGATAATCTTCAGCAAAAAGACACAAAAGGAAGACCTTCGAATGGATTATCCTCAAAAATCCACTTGAAGGTCGGGGGCTACACCCATTGGGTGCACCTTCGGTGCACCCCGTGGACCATCATTCCAAGCCAAGATAGTGCCGACTTATAAGGCATGGGACAAGATTAAAGGCAAGGCTGGCCCTCAACCAAAGCACAAGAATAAGATGAAAGTAATTTCTGATGAAGACCTTCGAGTAGATTATTTTCTACAATCTACTCGAAGCTCGGGGGCTACACCCATTGGGTGCACCTCCGGTGCACCCAATGAAGTTCAGAGTCCTGCAAAATGAAATGCCGACCTCTAAGGCACAAGCACGAAACAAAGCCTCAGTTTACGAGTGATCAAAGCAGGAGGAGACAGTAAGAAATCGTTTTCAAATTACCTGCAAGCTAGACCTAGGGATCTTTGGGCTCATTACCTCAAAATCAACCCAAAGATCGGGGGCTTGTGGGGGACAAATATCCCTCAGGTCCACTGGAAGAGTAAAAGACCTCACGAAAGGCCCAAGGGCCCAATAAATCGTAAGGTCATTCTTTCGTGGGCCTAGGGAGGGGCAATCAGCAAAGCAGGTTGACACGAGGCCGGATTGGTGCAAACCCGGACGGCCCACAACATCGAGCGAGCGATCACAACAGAGATCCGACTTTCCCGCGTTGGAGCCCCCATGCAACGGAGCCATGCGAGGATAGGTCGGTAGAATTATAGGGAGATAAACTAAAACAGTTCACTATCTTTTAGCTACACATTGTTATCATATCCACGTGTATTGCCCCACGGTCGAGTATATAAGGCCTAGGGGGCACCCCTTCAGAACGATCGACCCTATTACTCAGCCACCCACCTCAACTCTCTGCACTCTCAATTCAGAGAGCTACCTTGTAACCTCATCCACCAAGCATACTCACCAGGACGTAGGGTATTACGTGTCTCTAAGCGGCCCGAACATGTAAACATTGTCCATTGTCCCTCGTGCATCTGGCACGAACCATTTTGCTACAGTCATCGACACCGTCCTACTCCTAAAAACACCTTGAGGGGCAACCCCGGGTGTGCGGTCGGACCCAAAACACCGACAGGCTTGACAGAAGGTAAGAATCCAAGAGTGACGTGCGAGTGATTACAAGTCAGCATGAACAGTACGGTGTTACTGTTCATCTATTTATAGGCACAAGACGCAGCCTGGGTAAAATTACATTTATGTCCCTGACATTTACTATTAGCTAAAAAGTAAGTTGTTGAGGACTAAGTTGTCTTTTCCCTTTTAAGTCGGTTTCATTTTCCATCGTCGTCTTTACGCTAAGCCGAAGCTCCTTCGTCCACAACTTCAGAACTGGTTCATCCTTCTTCCAGGTTACGCCTTTCACACCATGTACACCTTCATCCCAAAGTCGAAGCTTCTTGTGACAGTATATTATACTGGAAAGCATGTTAGTCGTGTTTTTGAGGACGCCCGGAAGACGAAAGCCCCCAACAGTAGCCCCTCGCAGTATTAATTTGTTCTCGTATCTAACAAATTCAGACTGCGACGTGAACGAAGGCCTTTAGCCAAAGGTCCGAAAAAACACCTTCCCTTCGCTAGAACAACGAAAGTCAATGACAAATGGGGTCCGCCAAGTTGCAATGCACTAGGCATATAAATAGAAACCCGCATCGGCATCATTTGTTACGCCGTTTCAGTTGCTTGCGCTATTTTCTCGAATTTTTAATTCTTGCTACCAGCTCTCACTTGATTTTCGAGCTTCGTGATATACACAAGTGCTTGTTGCATGTCTAAAGAGAAGAAGATGTATGAGGAGAAGAAGGTTGTGGACCCTGCTCTTGCTGGGTTTTACGAATCTATGGAAAAACAAATACAGAGAAGATCACAAGGGAAATAATGGCAGATTTGTCTGAAGATTCTGACGATAGTGATGACTATGATGTGGAAAGTGGGGATGAAGATTCCAAAGACCGACCCTGGCGGCCAAGCCATACCATCTTCGGAAAGTCGACCATTAAACAAAGTCAGATTGACGCCATGAAGGGAAGATACTTTCGTGACATGTCTATTGTGAAGGTTGGAGGGGACAACACCGTCCCTGCTCCTGAAGAAAATGAGGTTGTTGTCTACAGAAGCTTTATGAAGGCGGGTCTTCGGTTTCCATTGAGCAAATTTTTAGTTGAAGTTCTGAAGACATTTGAAATCTTCCTTCATCAGATCACTCCCAAAGCTATAATCAGAATGGGTATTTTTGTTTGGGCCGTGAGAAGCCAAGGGCTGGAACCGAGCGTGAAATGCTTCTGCAATATGCATGAACTCCTGTATGAGACGAAGGCCACTGGTAAAGAACAGTATCACAACAACTTTGGTTGTTATGGCTTCGTTCCTCGCTCCGAAGCAAGTTATCCCGTCCCGACATTTCGGAAAAGGTGGCCCGGGGCCTGGATGGAGGAATGGTTTTATGTCAAAAATGATCTGGTTAAAAGGGAAGACATAAAGGGGATTATCCAACGCCCCCATCTGGTCTCGCTTCGGCCTTCGAAGGCCGACTACTGGACTTGAAAATAATACCGAAGCATGCCAGAAGGCTTTCAACAATGTTTGTGCCTTTATTGGCACAAGAGACCTGGTTTAAGAGCACATAGCCTACAGGGTATGACCACTTGTTGAAAATTGGGAAATGCCGAAGGAGACTGCTACCGGATCCAGCGAAGGTGGATTGGTTTACTTAAAATACACCTTCAGATACAGAGATCGGTTTGACAAACCTAATGACGACTGGTTGAAATGTAATGAGGTGACTAGTGATGAGCTACTTGGAGCATACTCAAGAGCCAAAGATGATGCCTTGACCTCAGCTTCGGAGGCCGAGGCAAGAAAAGGTTGAATAGAGTTTTCGATGTGATTGGTTTTGTATATCCTGATTATTGATATCCCTCGCGAAAGCAGGGAAAAAAGAGGAAAACTACCGCTTCGGCCATTTTTGTTGTGCCGAAGGGCAAGAAAATCAAGGTTTTGACCCATCGGCCAAGATATATTGAAATGACCGTAGTGCCGAAATTTGGCGAAGGAACATCTTCACTGCTGAGGCAAGATAAATCGATTTGCCGAAGGTGCCTACAACTAAGCTAGTCGAAACGCCAAAAAATGCTGCCGAAGCCAAAGAAAAGGCGGTCAAAAAGCCAGAGCTAGAAGAAACAATGGTGCCGCCAGAAATCTTGAGTCCACCGGCTGAAGCAGAATTGTCGAAGGTGGCAAAGGCTCCCACAAAAACTCTTAAGAGAAGGACAATGGCTAGCGTACTAGACGCTGTCATGGAGACCACAAACGCATTAACTCCTGCCACTGCAAAGAAAGTTGTCGAAGCTACCATAAATCACACTGAAACCGAAGGTGGGCCTTCAGTGCCTACTAAGATGAAGCTTGCCGCAACTGAGGATAAGGCTGAGCGAGAATATCCAAATGCTGGCATGGATGTGGAGCAGGATGTGACGGAAAAAGCTAAATCTCCTGTTCCCGAAGCACCGTCCGAGAATATTTACTTTATTATTCGACATGCTTCGGGAAAAAGGTTATCTGAAGAAGAAGTTATGGAAGGCAAACACTATGCCCGGGAACTGAAATATCCGAAGGGAGCCTTAGTGTTTAACGGCACGAACGAAGATGATTTCCTATACTATTTGCCAAACAACAAGGAAGTATCCATCTGCCGGGAGATGGCCAGAAATATGGGATTTCCGAAGCTCGAAGCTGGCCTCTCCGCCATGTCGAAGGATGACCTCGCGGATAGCCTCGCATACAACAGATTGAAGGTACAGAAGTTGTGAACTTAAAGTCTATGAACTTGGCAATAAAGTCTTTTACTCTCATGCTAATCCTTTATCCATTTTTGCAGGGCTTAACTCTTAGCAACACCCTGAGGGCGCAAAAGAATGTAGAGGATGAGAGCTGCACGATAGCTCTTGGCAACCTTCGTTCAGAAATCATTAAACTAAGAAACGAAGCCTTGGAGAAGGACAAAATTCTACTTTCATTGGTGGATAAAGTGAAGGAAGATGAAGCAAAGTTTAACACTCAATCCGAAATTGAAGACCTTCGGAAAAACTTGCCGAAGCCAATGAGAACTTTGTAGTTGCAAAAGCTAGTCAAGAAATTAGTGAATGGTCGAAAACTAGGCTAGAGAAAAATGTTGAGGAGCTTCGTGAATCCAAGGAAAGGTGCTTCGAAAAATCCTTGGATTGCGTGAAAAAATTGAAAACCAGCTTTGCCAAAGTAGGCGCCTATTCTTCCGAAGAGAACTTCATTCGAGGCGACCCCGAGGGCGTTATTGATTGGATAAGCGGGGAAGCCGAAGCTTTTGAAGAAATCCTGAGCGTCGTGGGGATATCTGTGCTTTTACTGGTGCTCGAGGTATTGTGGCAATTCTGGAGAAGTCTGGTTGCGACCACGTTAAAACTGCAGCCCAGGCTGAAGCCGCCTTCTCCACAGACGACACGAAAGACCCTTCGGCTGAAGCTACATTGGTGGGCGGAAAATTTTATTCCGATGTCTGGGTGAACGATGGCCGGGAATTGGCCAACAAAATTATAAAGAAGAATAAAAAAGAAACCCATGAAGCCCGAGAAGATGCTAAGCGAGCCGAAGAAGCTGCTGAACGCGAAAGGCGCATAGGTATTGTTTTTGAATTTTAGCTTCGGCGTTTATTTTCTGGCTTCGAACTAACAGTTTGCCTACTACAGCTGAACTTTCACCGCTGCCCGAGCCATACAACCCCCTAGCCGATCCGATCATGAAAGAAGCACTGGATATAGTGAGCGTTGCTAACTCCATCGTCGACGAAGTCGTCGACAAGCTGCTGAACGAAGCCGCAGAGAAAATACTTAAGGAAGATTGAACTTTATTGTAATAATACTATGTAACATTTGATGTATGGAACAATCAATCAGACATGTAAATTGTTGTAATATATTTCTTTGCGATGCATGAAATTTACGCACATACCGTTTTTGAGCCTTCGGCGAAAAAAAAACTTCCCTTCTTTTCATGCTTCGTAAAGAAAGAAACCCCTTCTATGGCGGATGATAAATTTGTTTTCCCGAAGATTGCTTCGTGCCTCAGCGCATTTTCATTCAACAAAGTATTGCCGAAGATTTGCTTCGTATCCAAACTTTTTGTCGTTGATGCGATATGATGTATGATGTAATGTTACGCGAAATGATGAGATGATATGATGCAATATGATGGTGATGTCGAATACACACACACACACGTGCCCACACAGGAACACAAAAGACTTTGCATCCCCTTAGGAACGACTTTGGAGTCTTTAAGCTCTGCACCCCCTTAGGAACGACTTTGGAGCTTCTTCACCTTATATTTCGGTGGTATTTAAGCTCTGCATCCACTTAGTAACGATTTTGGAGCTTCTTCACCTTCTATTTCGGTGGTATTTTTGGCTCTACATCCCCTTAGGAATGACTTTTGAGCTTCGAAAACTTACTTTGTGCTCCCTTATGAACGACTTTTGTAGCTTCAGAACTTACTCTGCGCTCCCTTAGAAACAACTTTTGTAGCTTCGGAACTTGCTCTGCGCTCCCTTAGGAACGAGTTTTGTAACTTCAGAAGTCTGTTTAAGATGTATTTTACTTGTTGACACAGGCACAATTATTACAAAAAATCAAAATTCAGTCCTTCATGACTTGTTTCTCATACAAAAATTAAAATGGCATAAAAGATAAAGATACAACAAGAATAGGATATTCTTTAATAGATATGCTTGGATTCTGGCACAGTGCTGTTGACTGTACAAGCTTTGAATTCCTCCCAAAAATCACACTGTTGTTGTGCGTGCGGGTGCCCTTCTAGCTGCTGGCTTCTGGTCTGAGTGGGTGGTAATGGTGGCGGTAATGGGAGCTAGGCCCAGGAAGCTTGAGAGTGACTTGCCGAAGCGACAGAAGCCAAAGGTTGTTGATTGCCTACGTACTTTGGTACATAGGGAGAGTAGCATGAAGCAGTATGTAAGACCTGCTTCGGCTGATTCTGCCTCGCCTCAGCTTTGGCAATCTCCTTTTGCTTCTATATTATGATTTGGCATGTTCTTGTGGTGTGGCCTTTATCTTCACCACAGAACAAACAATATAGCCTTCTGGGATGATCTCCATATCTTCCTCCGAAGCCCCTGTCACCTTTGCCCCTTGGGATTGGTGGCCTGAAAGAGCTTTGTTATTGCCCTAAAGATTGGGAGTCGTGTTGTGGCCTTTGAGGCTGGCTTCCTCTGTCATTACTTAAGTTGGAATTATGAATCGATCTGACATGCCTGGGGTGGATTCTTCCTCTAAAGCCCCTGGTCATCTTAGAAAACTTATAGGCTTCTTCCCTTCTCTGGCGGAAATCATTATCAGCCCGGATATATTCATCCATCTTCTGAAGAAGCTTCTCCAGGGTTTGTGGGGGTTTCCTGGCAAAATACTGAGCCGTAGGTCCTGGTCGAAGCCCTTTGATCATGGCCTCAACGACAATTTCATTGGGCACTGTGGGCGCTTGTGCTCTCAGACGCAGAACCTTCGGACATACGCCTGAACGTACTCCTCGTGGTCTTACATGCACTGGAACAAAGCCTGGGCAGTGACTAGCTTCGTCTGAAATCCTTGAAAGCTGGTGGTTAACATATCCTTAAGCTTCTGCCATGATGTGATTGTCCCTGGCTAGAGAGAAGAGTATCAGGTTTGTGCGACACTTTTGACTACCATGACGAAGGATTTCGCCATGACTACAGTGTTGCCCCCATATGAAGATATGTTGCCTCGTAGATCATTAGAAATTGCTTTGGGTCTGAGTGCCCATCATACATAGGAAGCTGGGGTGGCTTGTATGACGGGGGCCATGGGGTAGCCTGCAATTCTACTGCTAGAGGGGAAGCATCATCAAAATCAAAATTGCCATGATGGAAATCATCATACCATTCATCATCGTTGTATGAGTTGTCCTGACGAAGGTCTCTGTGTTGAGGCTTTCGATCTTGGTCATCTTGGGTGATATGACACATTTCCTCAGTGGCCTCATCAATCTTCTTCTGAAGATCGGCGAGACGAAGCATCTTTTCCTTTTTCCTTTGAACCTGTTGATGAATGGCTTCGAGGTCCCTGATTTCTTGGTCCAACTCTTTCTCTTGAGGTGTCGAACTGGTAGCCTTCCTTTTTTGGCTCCTAGCTTCGCGTAATGTTTCCTGGTCGACGTCCAGTGGCTGCAGTGCAGCCCCTAGCCCTGAAGACTTCTTCGGCGGCATGACGAAGGTCACAGCTTGCCAAAGATGGTCAAATGAGTTCACCGGAGGTGGGCGCTAATGTTGGTTACTTGTTCTCAAATGCTATGAGTTAAGAACAAGGCAACACAAATGTTAATGGTTAAAAGACCTTTGTCCTTCGGAGCATTATCTCCCTTTGGATATAATGATCTTCAAACGAAGGTTTTGAAGGACAAACCTTCATCATCTCAATATGTAATAATAGAAAGCGGGAACATGTGGGACATATAAAAAACACGAATGATAATATCAAATCATCAGATTATCAATACTCTCAATATATGATCATGAACAAACATTAAAGATATTGAATTACATTTGTATCTTCAGCTTGACAGAAGGTAAGAATCCAAGAGTGACGTGCGAGTGATTACAAGTTAGCGTGAACAGTCGGTGTTACTGTTCATCTATTTATAGGTGAAAGTCGCCTAGAGGGGGGTGAATAGGGCGAATCTGAAATTTATAAACTTAAACACAACTACAAGCCGGGTTAGCGTTAGAAATATAAACGAGTGTTGGAACTCGCTCTCAGCAGCAAGAAAGCCAACAAGGGTGAACGGTGGTGACAACAGGGTTACGTGCACGGGGGCAATAGCTCTGTTGATCTAGCCTCTCACGGGCACTGTGCGGGGGTATTTATAGGTATCTGAGTGCCCAGCGTCTTGTGTTAAGGACGCATGTGCCCTCAGACACCTATTTTATCCCCAGAATATTCCCATAAAGCAGGGTTACAGACCGTAATTACAAGTACTCCTTTACAAGTTAGGCCCGTAATACAGAGGCGGCCACGCGGGGCCCGTTACAATGGGCCAGATCGCACGTGGGCCTTGGGACTGAACGAGGACGCGCCGTGGTAGGACGTCGCCGCAAGCCTTCGTCAAAGTGCCGAGTCCTGCGAAGGGTGTCCCTGCCCGCTTTGTCTCTGTCGGACCAGCGGCTGCAGCGAAGGCCTCGAGCGAAGGGTGGCGTCTTTGCCTTCGCCCCAACAACGAGTCCGAGAGGGAGGGTGCAAAACAAATCGTGAGAAAATAAAGAGCGAGACACGATGATTTGTTTTACCGAGGTTCGGTTTTTGCAAACCTACTCTCCGTTGAGGTGGTCACAAAGATCGGGTCTCTTTCAACCTTTTCCCTCTCTCAAACGGTCACTTAGACCGAGTGAGCTTCTCTTCTCAATCAAATAGAACACAAAGTTCCCGCAAGGACTACCACACAATTGGTGTCTCTTGCCTTGGTTACAATTGAGTTGATCACAAGAAGAATGAGAAAGAAAAGAAGCAATCCAAGTGCAAGAGCTCAAATGAACACAAATGTCACTCTCTCTAGTCACTATTTGATTTGGAGTGATTCCAGACTTGGGAGAGGATTTGATCTCTTTGGATGTGTCTAGAATTGAATGCTATAACTCTTGTAATGTGTTGAAGGTGGAAAACTTGGATGCCATTGAATGTGGGGTGGTTGGGGTATTTATAGCCCCAACCACCAAAATGTGGCCGTTGGAAGGCTGCTGTCGCATGGCGCACCGGACAGTCCGGTGCGCCAGCCACGTCAGCCGGCCATTGGGTCCTGACCGTTGGAGCTCTGACTGATGGGTCCTCTGGGCTGTCCGGTGGTGCACCGGACAGGTCCTATAGACTGTCCGGTGCGCCAACTGCGCGTGCTCTGACCTCTGCGCGCGCAGGCGCGCATTAAATGCGTTGCAGTCGACCGTTGCGCGCGAAGTAGTCGTTGCTCCGCTGGCACACCGGACAGTCCGGTGAATTATAGCAGAGCGGCCTCCCATTTTTCCCGAAGGTAGCGAGTTCAGCATCGAGTGCCCTGGTGCACCGGACACTGTCCGGTGCGCCAGACCAGGATGCCTTTTGGGATGTCTTTGGCTTTCTTTGTTTGAACCCATCTTTGGTCTTTTTATTGGCTTGTTGTGAACCTTTGGTACCTGTAAAACTTATACACTAGAGCAAACTAGTTAGTCCATTATTTGTGTTGGGCAATTCAACCACCAAAATTAATTATGAAAAAGGTGTAAGCCTAATTCCCTTTCAATCTCCCCCTTTTTGGTGATTGATGCCAACACAAACCAAAGCAAATATAGAAATGCATAATTGAACTAGTTTGCATAGCTGTAAGTGCAAAGGTTGCTTGGAATGAAACCAAAAAATATTCTTTTAAGATATGCATGGATTGTTTCTTTATTTTGGACCACGCTTGCACCACATGTTTTGTTTTTGCAAATTCTTTTGTAAATTCTTTTCAAAGTCCTTTTGCAAATAGTCAAAGGTAAATGAGTAAGTTTTTGAGAAGCATTTTCGAGATTTGAAATTTTCTCCCCCTATTTCAAATGCTTTTCCTTTGACTAAACAAAACTCCCCCTCAATAAAATCCTCCTCTTAGTGTTCAAGAGGGTTTTAGATATTAGTTTTTGAAGAGGGTGTGCCAATTTGAAATCGTATCAAAAATAAGATACCAATTGAAAAATTCATCATCTCAAAACCTTTTCTTAACTTCAAATTTTGAAAAATGGTGGTGGTGCGGTCCTTTTGCTTTGGGCTAATACTTTCTCCCCCTTTGGCATGAATCGCCAAAAACGGATACTTGAGTGAAATATAAGCCCTTATGACTACTTTCTCCCCTTTGGCGAACAATAATTTGAGTGAAGATTATACCAAGGTTGGAGAGTTGCTCGGAGTGACGGCGAAGGATGGGTGAGTCAATGGAGTGGAGTGGAAGCCTTTGTCTTCGCCGAAGGCTCCAAATCCCTTTCAATCTATGACTTGGTTTGAAATTCACTTGAAAACACATTAGTCATAGCAAATAAAAGAGATATGATCAAAGGTATATTAGAGAGCTATCTGTGCAAAACATCAAAAGAAATTCCTAGAATCAAGAATATTTAGCTCATGCCTAAGTTTGTTAAAAGTTTGTTCATCTAGTGGCTTGGTAAAGATATCGACTAATTGTTCTTTGGTGTTAATATATGCAATCTCGATATCTCCCTTTTGTTGGTGATCCCTTAAGAAATGATACCGAATGGCTATGTGTTTAGTGCAGCTATGCTCAACGGGATTATCCGCCATGCGGATTGCACTCTCATTATCACATAGAAGAGGAACTTTGGTTAATTTGTAACCGTAGTCCCTAAGGGTTTGCCTCATCCAAAGTAATTGCGCGCAACAATGGCCTGCGGCAATATACTCGGCTTCGACGGTAGAAAGAGCTACGAAATTTTGCTTCTTTGAAGCCCAAGACACCAGGGACCTTCCCAAGAACTGGCAAGTCCCCGATGTGCTCTTTCTATTAATTTTACACCCCACCCAATCGGCATCCGAATAACCAATTAAATCAAATGTGGATCCCCGAGGGTACCAAAGCCCAAACTTAGGAGTATAAACTAAATATCTCAAGATTCGTTTTACGGCCGTAAGGTGAGCTTCCTTAGGGTCGGCTTGGAATCTTGCACACATGCATACGGAAAGCATTATGTCCGGTCGAGATGCACATAAATAGAGTAAAGAGCCTATCATCGACCAGTATACCTTTTGATCGACGGATTTACCTCCCGTGTCGAGGTCGAGATGCCCATTGGTTCCCATGGGTGTCTTGATGGGTTTGGCATCCTTCATTCCAAACTTGTTTAGAATGTTTGAATATACTTCGTTTGGCTAATGAAGGTGCCCTCTTGGAGTTGCTTCACTTGAAATTCCAAGAAGTACTTCAACTCCCCCATCATAGACATCTCGAATTTCTGTGTCATGATCCTACTAAATTCCTCACATGTAAATTCGTTAGTAGATCTAAATATAATATCATCAACATAAATTTGGCATACAAACAAATCATTGTCAAGAGTTTTAGTAAATAAGGTAGGATCGGCCTTTCTGACTTTGAAGCCATTAGTGATAAGAAAATCTCTTAGGCATTCATACCATGCTCTTGGGGCTTGCTTGAGCCCATAAAGCGCCTTAGAGAGTTTGTAAACATGGTTAGGGTACTCACTATCTTCAAAGCCGGGAGGTTGGTCAACATAGACCTCCTCCTTGATTGGTTCATTGAGGAAGGCACTTTTCACGTCCATTTGGTAAAGCTTAAAGCCATGGTAAGTAGCATAGGCAAGTAAAATGCGAATTGATTCTAGCCTAGCTACGGGTGCATAGGTTTCACCAAAATCCAAACCTTCGACTTGTGAATACCCCTTGGCTACAAGTCGGGCTTTGTTCCTTGTCACCACACCATGCTCATCTTGCTTGTTGTGGAAGACCCACTTGGTTCCTACAACATTTTGGTTAGGACGTGGAACTAGATGCCATACCTCGTTCCTAGTGAAGTTGTTGAGCTCCTCTTGCATCGCCACCACCCAATTCGAATCTTGTAGTGCTTCCTCTACCCTGTGTGGCTCAATAGAGGAAACAAAAGAGTAATGTTCACAAAAATGAGCAACACGAGATCGAGTAGTTACCCCCTTTTGAATATCGCCGAGGATGGTGTTCACGGGGTGATCTCGTTGGATTGCTTGGTGGACTCTTGGGTGTGGCGGCCTTGGAACTTGTTCATCTTCCTTATCTTGATCATAGGCATCTCCCCCTTGATCATTGCTCTCCTCTTGAGGTGTCTCAACTTCTTGATCTTCTCTTTCATCATTTTGAGCCCCATCCTCATTTTGAGTTGGTGGAGATGCTTGCATTGAGGAAGATGGTTGATCTTGTGCATGTGGTGGCTCTTCGAATTCCTTGGGACACACATCCCCAATGGACATGTTCCTTAGCGCGACGCACGGAGCCTCTTCATCACCTATCTCATCAAGATCAACTTGCTCTACTTGAGAGTCGTTAGTCTCATCAAACATAATGTCACAAGAAACTTCAACTAGTCCAGAGGACTTGTTAAAGACTCTATATGCGCTTGTGTTTGAATCATATCCTAGTAAAAAGCCTTCTACAGCCTTAGGAGCAAATTTGGATTTTCTACCTCTTTTAACAAGAATAAAGCATTTGCTACCAAAGACTCTAAAATATGAAACATTGGGCTTTTTACCGGTTAGGAGTTCGTATGATGTCTTCTTAAGGATTCGGTGTAGATACAACCGGTTGATGGCGTAGCAAGCGGTGTTGACCGCCTCGGCCCAAAACCGATCCGAAGTCTTATACTCATCAAGCATGGTTCTTGTCATGTCCAATAGAGTTCTATTCTTCCCCTCCACTACACCATTTTGTTGTGGTGTGTAGGGAGAAGAGAACTCATGCTTGATGCCCTCCTCCTCAAGGAAGCCTTCAATTTGAGAGTTCTTGAACTCCGTCCCGTTATCGCTTCTTATTTTCTTGATCCTTAAACCGAACTCGTTTTGAGTCCGTCTCAAGAATCCCTTTAAGGTCTCTTGGGTATGAGATTTTTCCTGCAAAAAGAACACCCAAGTGAAGCGAGAATAATCATCCTCAATAACTAGACAGTACTTACTCCCGCCGATGCTTATGTAAGCTATCGGGCCGAATAGGTCCATGTGTAGGAGCTCGAGTGGCCTGTCAGTCGTCATGATGTTCTTGTGTGGATGATGAACACCAACTTGCTTCCCTGCCTGACATGCACTACAAATCTTGTCTTTCTCAAAATGAACATTTGTTAGTCCCAAAATGTGTTCTCCCTTTAGAAGCTTGTGAAGATTCTTCATTCCAACATGTGCTAGTCGGCAATGCCAGAGCCAGCCCATGTTAGTCTTAGCAATTAAGCAAGTGTCGAGTTCAGCTCTATCAAAATCTACTAAGTATAGCTGACCCTCTAACACTCCCTTAAATGCTACTGAATCATCACTTCTTCTAAAGACAGTAACACCTGTATCCGTAAAAAGACAGTTGTAACCCATTTTACATAATTGCGAAACTGAAAGCAAGTTGTAATCTAAAGAATCTACAAGAAAAACATTGGAAATGGAGTGGTCAGGGGATATAGAAATTTTACCCAATCCTTTGACCAAACCTTGATTCCCATCCCCGAATGTGATAGCTCGTTGGGGATCTTGGTTTTTCTCGTAGGAGGAGAACATCTTCTTCTCCCCTGTCATGTGGTTTGTGCACCCGCTATCGATGATCCAACTTGAGCCCCCAGATGCATAAACCTACAAAACAAGTTTAGTTCTTGATTTTAGGTACCCAAACGGTTTTGGGTCCTTTGACATTAGATACAAGAACTTTGGGTAGCCAAACACAAGTCTTGGTGCCCTTGTGTTTGTCCCCAACATACTTGGCAAATAACTTGCCTGATTTGTTGGTTAGCACATAAGATGCATCAAAAGTTTTAAATGAAATGTTATGATCATTTGATGCAGCAGGAGTTTTTCTTTTAGGCAATCTAGCATGGGTTGATTGCCTAGAACTAGATGTCTCACCCTTATACATAAAAGCATGATTAGGGCCAGAGTGAGACTTCCTAGAATGAATTCTCCTAATCTTGCTCTCGGGATAACCGGCAGGGTACAGAATGTAACCCTCGTTATCCTGAGGCATGGGAGCCTTGCCCTTAACAAAGTTAGACAATCTTTTAGGAGGGGCATTAAGTTTGACATTGTCCCCCTTTTGGAAACCAATGCCATCCTTGATGCCAGGGCGTCTCCCACTATAGAGCATGCTTCTAGCAAATTTAAATTTTTCATTTTCTAAGTCATGCTCATTAATCTTAGCATTAAGTTGAGCTATGTGATCATTTTGTTTCTTAATTAATACTAGGTGATCATGAATAACATCAACATTAATATCTCTACATCTAGTACAAATGGAAACATGCTCAACAGTAGATGTAGAGGGTTTGCAAGATTTTAGTTCAACAATCTTAGCATGTAAAATGTCATTTTCACTTCTAAGATTGGAAATTGTAATATTGCAAACATCTAAATCTTTAGCCTTAGCAATTAATTTTTCATTATCATTTCTAAGGCTAGCAAGAGAGACATTCAATTCTTCAACCTTAGCAAGTAGACTAACATTATTATCTCTAAGATTGGGAATTGAAACATCACTAATATTGGAATCAACCTTAGCAATTAATTTAGCATTTTCATTTCTAAGGTTGGCAATAATATCATGACAAGTGCTTAGCTCACTAGATAGTTTTTCACATTTTTCTACTTCTAGAGCGTAAGCATTTTTAACCTTAACATGCTTCTCATTTTCCTTAATTAGGAAGTCCTCTTGGGTGTCCAAGAGTTCATCCTTCTCATGAATAGCACTAATTAATTCATTTAATTTTTCTTTTTGTTGCATGTTTAGGTTGGCAAAAAGGGTGCGCAAGTTATCCTCCTCATTTTCACTAGAATTATCTTCATCACTAGAGGAAGCATATTTAATGGAGGATCTTGATTTTACCTTCTTCCTTTTGTCGTCCTTTGCCATGAGGCACTTGTGGCTGACGTTGGGGAAGAGGAGTCCCTTGGTGACGGCGATGTTGGCGGCGTCCTCGTCGGAGGAGGAGTCGGAGGAGATCTCGTCGGAGTCCCATTCGCGACACACATGGGCATCGTCGCCCTTCTTCTTGTAGTATCTCTTCTTTTCTCTCCTCTTTCCCTTCTTGTCGTCGCCCCTGTCACTATCACTAGATAATGGACATTTTGCAATAAAATGACCGAGCTTACCACACTTGTAGCAAACTTTCTTGGAGCAGGGCTTGTAATCCTTCCCCTCCTTTGCTTGAGGATTTGGCGGAAGCTCTTGATGATGAGCGCCATTTCCTCGTTGTCGAGCTTGGAGGCGTCGATGGGTTGTCTACTTGATGTAGATTCTTCCTTTTTCTCCTCTGTTGCCTTGAATGCGACCGGTTGTGCTTCGGGCGTGGAGGGGCCATCTAGCTCGATGATTTTCTTTGAGCCTTTGATCATCAACTCAAAGCTCACAAAGTTTCCTATTACTTCCTCGGGAGACATTAGTGTATATCTAGGATTACCACGAATTAATTGAACTTGCGTAGGGTTAAGAAAAACGAGGGATCTTAGAATAACCTTGACCATCTCATGGTCATCCCATTTGGTGCTCCCGAGGTTGCGCAATTGGTTCACCAAGGTCTTCAAGCGGTTGTACATGTCTTGTGGCTCCTCCCCTTGGCGAAGCCGGAAGCGACCGAGCTCCCCCTCGATCGTCTCCCGCTTGAGTTTTGGTTCTACGTCGCGGAGGGTACCGTCGAAGACCATCCGGGGCTCCCCGTGTCCGGGATGTGCTCGCATTTTTACTCAGCATACCCGCCTTTTGAAGTGGTGGAGGAGGATGCGGACGAAGGGGCCCTTCGGTGCGCCGCCGGCCTGAGCAGTGGGCGCGATTTGGTTGAGGAATTTGTGGCGTACGGGGTATGGCCTTTGGCGCATGGCTGGGCGTTGGGCGAAGTGTGCCCTCACTAGATGCCTTCCCATGGTGGGAAGCTGGTGCGAAGTCCTGTCTTCGCGCTGGATCTGCAAAGCCGCGATCCGGCCGCCTTTGTGCGTGAGGCGGAGGATGGGGCGGTGCGGATCGTTGGTCGGTACGTGCCGAGGACAGAGGGCCAGCGTAGCTGGGATATCCGCGGGTCGAATGACTGTTTGAACAGGGTTTTTGAATTGAATTGGCTGCCGTATGGCGGTTATCCCGGCCAAGACGATGTGGATCGTCGCGGGAAGAAACCGGTGGTAGAGTCTGGAGACGACCCCGTGCCGGCGGCCGCCCCGTCCTCTAAGAAGAGGAAACTAGGTACTGCTATGGGAGGACTTAGGGTTTCCGATGGTTTTGCTAGAGAATTGATGAGGACATGCGCGGTCCCGGGGGGAAGGATGACTTCGCCCGAGCTCCGGGAGTCTTCGGCGCGGATGCTGAGGGTTACCGGGGGTTGGTGGCCTAGGAATGTTCCTATCCCCCGCGCGGCCGGCGAAGACTTTTTTACATATCGCATGGTTCGTGAATGGAAAGTGTTTCCTTACGGGCGGAATATTGCTGCTGTTGTGTCGGCAGTGATGGACAAGGATCACCAGGGAGCTGCACAGAAGCGCCAGGCGGTCGTCAGGCTTCATGAAGCCAGGCCGAAGAGGCAGCAGGGGGCTGCGAAGGCTGCTGCCCCCGGCGGAGGCCAGCCGCCGCTGGCGGCGAAGTCGGCCGTCCCTGCATCCAGTAGGGCGCCGGAGGCTGTGGCTGCCGCCGGTGGTTTGAAGTCTGGGAAGGCTGCACTAGCGTCCAGCAGGGTGCCGGAGGCCGCGAAGGCGGGCCGAGGTTTGCCGCCGCCGGGCAAGCGCGTCGCCGACTTCGCCACCGACATTAGTGTGGAAGACTATCTTGTTGGTAAGCCGTTGGCTCGATTTTCTCTTTTTTTGTAATTTGTTGATACGTCGCAGGGTCGGACAAAGGCCAACTTGTCGTTGTTCCGCCTGCCGTGGCGACCACGGCGGCTGCCGTAGTGCCAAAGGCGAAGGGCGGTGCCCTTAGTGCTGGCGGCGAGATGCCGGCACTAACTGCTGTGAGGGACGAGGCGGGTGCCGTGTCCCGCCGGCTGAAGGAGATGAAGGAGGCGCTAAGTCAGGTACGTTGAGCTAGACTTCGGTTTTTTTTACCGGCTGCGCCGGGGCTGTGGTCTTACGTGTGTCTTGTAGGCGGCTGACTTCGCAGACCGCGCGGCGTCGGGGGCCCTGACGGTAGTTGTGTCTGCCGAAGTCGAGAGACTTCGGACGCAACATGCTGACGCCGTCCGGGAGAAGTCGGCCGCCGACAGTAAGTGCCGCAAGCTGGCGGACAAGGTGGCCGCGCTGGAGGGGGAGAAGACTGACCTCCAGCGCCAATTGGCGGAGGAGAGGAAGGAGGCCAATGAGGCCCTCGCCAAGGCGCAGGCTGCGCAGGCGGAGGCCAATTTGGCGCGGGTGGAGGGTGGTCTTGCCAGGGAGCGCGCCGAGCAGTTGGAGGAGCGGCTCCACGCTCTGCAGAGCCGTGTGGAGAGGGCCGAGGCCGCGACGCGCACGGAGGCTGAGCGGACTCGCAAACAGCTTATGGATTCATACCATGAGCTGGGCGCGCGGACCGCTGACTTCGAAGTGCCGGACCGGGAGCCCGGACTTCGCTGCCTGGAGTGGGTACAGGAGGAGTTGCAGGCGCTCCCCACTATCGTGGAGGGGTTTATGTCTTATGCTTCCCTGGTCACCTGCGAAGGGGCGATGAACGCGCTCTCTCGCGAAGGGTGCCGGCACTATGAAGTCTTCGACCAAGCTGATGAGGATTTCAAGCGTGATATCTACAAGGTTGAGGACCCTATAGTGAAGGAATCCGCCGGAGCCCTCTACGACCGGATGTGGGGCCCCCACGGTCGAGAGGTGGTCAGGGAACGGGCCGAGACGGCGAGGGGTCAGGTAATGTTTGGCTTTTGTTTGGTGTTTGTTGGATGTGGGCTATGTATGGGTTTGCTGAATTTATGTGTTGTGTCTCAGGCGGCGCGTGGTGAGAGGGTGGATGACTTTGGGGCTTTGAACAGCGCACTGCCTGACCCGGAGTCGAACCCGGCGGAGGCCGCCCTGGAGCCGCTCCCGGAGACCGCCGAAGGCGCCCCTGATGCCCCCGCAGCCGCTGCGGCTAGCGGAGGCCCACCCCCGGAGACCACCGAAGGCGTTCCTGATGCCCCCGCAGCCGCTGCGGCCGGCGAAGGCCCGCCGCCAACTGCTGCGCCGAGGGCTGAGGATCCTGTGGCGGTGGCGGCGGAGGCGACAGCGGAGGCTCCCGCGACGGCTGGGTCTTCGCAGGTGGCGTAGTGGGTGTGGGTAGTTAGGGAATTTTGGATATGTTGCTGAATCTTGGTTGCTGCGCAGGTTCAAGATTTTGGGCCTGCGCACGCAACCGCCACTACTAATTTTTTGGCGACTTCGACCGTGGATGATGGTAATAAATTGGATGGGTCTGCATCTAAGTTTTCTGATTTTGGTGACTCTGGGAGCTCGGTTGAGTGGACTGATGAGTCGTCGGATGAGGACTTGGACTACTTTGCGGCCTTGGATGTGGCAGCGGCGGAGGCTTCACCGCACGCTGCGGATGCAGAAGATGTGCCTGGTCCGAGTACTGGGCGTAGGCGGCGAAGGGCGGTTGCGAAGCGTAGAGTGAGTGGGGCGGACGGCGGTCGGCTTCGTGTGAGTAGGGCTGGCCGACAGGAACTGTTGTCCTTGCCGGCCGTCGTGAGTACAGGTGAGGGGGAATTGCGAAGTCTTTTTGCGGGTGAGGAGCTTAGGATAATGTTATTTAACTATAGGGAGATGGGAATTATTCCGAAGGTTGAGCCGATGTAGAGTGTGATGCCCTCGCTTGTACATGTGTAATGGCTTGTATGATGAAGTTGTGTGCCCTCGCACATTCGGCTATGCTCGCGAAGGCGTTACGTACTTGGTCAGGTGTAATTGTTATGCTGGACTGGTGCGCGTGTAGTCGGTCTTTGCGCGGACTGTTGCGCGCATAGTCGATTCTTCGCACTTATTGCGCTAGCCCGGCTGCACCCGTATGCGACTTCTGCATGGATAGTCTCCGCGGTAGACTTCGGTTTTTCGCACTTGTTGTGCTAGTCCGGCTGCACCCTTAGGCGACTTCTGCACGGATAGTCTTCACGATAGACTTTGATTTTTCGCACTTGTTGTGCTAGTCTGGCTGCACCCTTAGGCGACTTCTGCACGGATAGTCTTCGCGGTAGACTTTGATTTTTCGCACTTATAGTCCGGCTGCACCCTTAGGCGACTTCTGCACGGATAGTCTTCGCGGTAGACTTTGATTTTTCGCACTTATTGTGCTAGTCCGGCTGCACCCTTAGGCGACTTCTGCACGGATAGTCTTCGCGGTAGACTTTGATTTTTCGCACTTATTGTGCTAGTCCGGCTGCACCCTTAGGTGACTTCTGCACGGAGTTGTCGCACGCGAGGGTGGCCAGCGCTGAGCCTCGCGGTGACTTTGTATTGGTCGAATGTCGAAGACCGTCGTCGTGGTCTTTTTCGACGCATGCTTTTGCGGGGGATTTTTCACTTGTATATTACATGGCTCCGCCTCGTTAAAAACCTCACCCCCGGGAGGAAAAGAGTGTGGGCCAGAATAAAATTGTTTTTGCGAATTACAAGGGCGAACCGGCCCTGATGAGTCAAACAAAAAATTTGCGGAGATTGTCGATGTTCCAGGAGTGCTCCAGGTCTTCGCCGTTTGGCGTTGTGAGCCTGTAAGCGCTGGGGGAAGCCTTCGTCTTGACAATGAAAGGGCCCTCCCACTTGGGCTCCAGCTTGCTCCTGGACTCTGTCCGAGCTGTTCGGACGAGTACGAGGTCCCCTTCGCTGAATTCTCTCGGGATGACCGCGTGGTCGCGCCATGCTTTTGTCTGGGCTTGGTATTTGTTCAGGGCCTGTAGAGTGAAGACTCGGTCTCCATCGATGAGATCCTTCGAAGTGGGCTCGTCCACGTCAGGGACGGCTGACGGAACTGTTCGCGGGGAGCCATGTTTTATTTCTTGTGGGGTCATGGCCTCCGATCCATATAGAAGGCGGAAAGGGGTGAAGCCGGTCGCCCTGCACTCAGCCGTGTTTAGCGCCCAGACCGCCTCAGGTAGCAAATCGGCCAACTTGCCCTTCTTTTCGTCGAGGAGCATCTTTTTGACAGCTGTGAAAATTTTTCCGTTGGCTCGTTCCACGACTCCGTTGGACTGCGGGTGATATACTGAGGCGAAGGCAAGCTTGGTGCCAATGGAGAAGCAGAAGTCCTTGAAGTCTTGGCTGTCAAACTGCTTGTCGTTGTCGACTATTAGTTCGGACGGTACTCCGAAGCGGCAAACAATGTTTTGCCAAAAGAATTTTTGTGCAGTCTTTGATGTTATTGTGGAAACGGCCCTCGCTTCGATCCATTTGGTAAAGTATTCGACAGCGACGAAGGCGAACTTAAGGTTCCCCTGAGCCGTGGGCAAGGGCCCGACGATGTCCAGGCCCCAGCGCTGGAGAGGCCATGTGTGGGTGATCAGTTTTGTGAATTGCGAGGGGCTGCCTGATCGAGGAGAAAATTTCTGGCAGGCTTCGCAGGACTTTGCAACCCGATTTGCAGCGCAGATCATTGCGGGCCAATAGAAGCCTTGGCGGATCACTTTTGCGGCTAGGGCCCTTGGCCCTGCGTGAGAGCCGCAGGTACCACTGTGGACCTCGCGCATGATTTGGACGCCTTCGGTCTCGGTGACACATTTGAGCATTGGCTGACTGACCCCTTTCTTGTGGAGTTGGCCCTCAATCAGCGCAAAGTCCCGGCTTCGATGTTTGAGGCGCTTGGCCTCGTTGATGTCGGTTGGTTGATAGTACCCCTGTAGGAACAGGGTTATTGGTGCCCGCCAGTCTTCGGTCATGATAAGGTTGACTATGCGGTGGCCCTCGCTGTCATTGGTTATTTGGAGCCCTTCGGGGCTCCGGACGGCTGGCGTGCCGATGACATGGAAGAACACGTCGGAGGGCAGGGACTCGCCTCTGGCGGCAGCCTTGGCCAATGCGTCGGCCTCTTCATTCTTGGCCCGGTCCACATGCTGCAAGGTGAACCCCTTGAATTGTCTCTCGAGACTTCGGATGGCCGCGAGGTATTGCATAAGTGCGGGGTCCTTTGCTGCATAGTCTTTCTCGACTTGGCCGGCAACCACCTTGGAGTCTGTTTTGATGATGCAGGTGGTGACCCCAAGGGCCCTCAGCTTGCGGAGGCCGAGGATGACTGCTTCGTATTCTGCTATGTTATTTGTGCATCTGTCAGATTCCAGAGCGAAGCTGAGGCGAGCCGCATATCTGTGCTTGACTCTAGTTGGTGAGGTGATGACTGCAGCGGCGCCTGCCCCCGCATGGCACCATGCGCCGTCGCAGTGGATCGTCCAAACCTTCTCTGCGGACGGGTCCGGCTGTGTTATTGGCGCAGTCCAGTCGACGACGAAGTCTGCCAGGACTTGTGACTTGATGGCTGTCCTGGGCTCGAAATTGATGTTGTAGCCGGAGAGTTCGGCCGCCCACTTGGCAATCCTCACCGATGCTTCCGGGTTTCTGAATAATTCGCCGAGTCCCCTGTCTGAGGTGACCCGGACCTTGAATGCTTCAAAATAATGGCACAATTTGCGCGAAGACATAACGACTGCGTAGGCAATCTTCTCCAGTTCTGTCATGTTACATTTGGACGGTGTCAGCACTTCGGAGACATAATAAATTGGGCACTGCCTGTTCACGCCCTCAACTATCTGCTCCTGCACCAGTGCCGCGCTGACCGCATGCGGCAAAGCCGCAACATAGAGCAACAGAGGTAGCGAAGAGTCGGGGCTTGCAAGGACTGCCAACTCCGACAGGTATTGTTTTAATGAGGCGAAGGCCACTGCCTGCTCTGGTCCCCAAGCGAAGTCTTTTGCGCCACGGAGAGTTTTGAGGAAAGGGAGACTTCGCTCAGCGGATCTGGAGATGAATCTGTTGAGGGCGGCCAATCTGCCCGTCAAGCGCTGGACGTCTCTGGCGGACTGTGGAGGCGTCATGTTTATGATGGCTTGAATTTTGGTTGGGTTGGCCTCGATGCCGCGGTGTGATACCAGGTAGCCCAATATTTTGCCTTGGCGAACGCCGAAGACGCACTTTTTCGGGTTTAGGCGGAGTCGTGCGTCTCACATGTTCGCGAATGTCTCGGCGAGGTCAGCGAGATGGTCCTCCTTGCTCTTGCTGGCGACGACGATGTCGTCCACATATGTGAATATATTTCTGCCAACTTGCCCTTCGAGCACTGTTTTGGTAAGCCTGGAGAAGGTGGACCCGGCGTTCTTGAGTCCCTCCGGCATTCTGATGAAGCAATATGTGCCGAAGGGTGTTATAAAGCTGGTGCTAGCCTTGTCTTCCTCCTTCATGTATATCTGGTGGTAACCGGAGAAGCAGTCGAGGAGTGACATGACTTCGCATCCGGCCGCGCTATCGGCTATTTTGTCGATCCGCGGCAACGGGAAGTTGTCCTTTGGGCAGGCCTTATTGAGACTGGTGAAGTCGATGCACATTCGCCACTTCCCGCTCTTTTTCTGCACCATCACAACGTTGGAGAGCCACGTGGGGTAAGCCACCGGCTAGATGAATTTGGCTTCCAGGAGGCGGTGCACCTCTGCCTTGGCGGCCTGTGTCTTCTCGTCGGACATCTTGCGAAGCCGCTGTTTTTTCGGCCTCACCAAAGGGTCGATTCCCAAGTTGTGCTCAATTATGGATCGGCTGACCCCGACCAGGTCGAGGGCTGACCAGGCGAAGACATCTTTGTTCTTGGACAGGCAGCAGAGGAGCTTCTCCTCTTCATGCGAAGTGAGGTCTTCGCTGATAGTGACTGTCTGCTTGGGTGTGGCCTGGTCGAGGGGGACAGTCTTGGTCCCGTCGTTGCTCTGCAGCTGTGCCTTGTCGTTGCTCTGCAGCTGTGCCTTGTCGTGCTCTTTGTCGGTTGGGCTGGCGGGCGCGGGGACCTCGCGCTGGGCCGTGAGGCAGTGCATGTTTCTTTGTCCGGGTTCGAAGTCCCGCTCTATGTTGCGCGCAGTCTATTGATTGCCGTAGACCGTAATAACGCCTAACGAGCTTGGTATCTTCATGCATAGGTACAGGTCGTGAATGGCTGCTTCAAACTTATTGATGGAGCCCCGGCCCATGATGGCGTTGTACGGATATACCATATCCACAATATCGAAGGTCACTTGCTCACTTCGGGCATTGAGTGCTACACCGAAGGAGAGAGGCAGCTCTATTTTGCCGACAGGAAAGGTGCCCTTGCCGCCGAAGCCATACAACGGGTTGTTCGAAGGCTTGAGCAGGCTGTGGCTTATGCCCATGCGGTCGAAGGCGTGAGGAAGATGATGTCCGCCTAACTGCCATTGTCGACTAGGACTTTGTGCAGGTCCCAGCCTGCCACGCTGCAATTGATAACCATGGCGTCGCTGTGGGGGGCGCTGCGCAGGTCGACGTCTCGTGCGTCGAAGGTTAGCGGTATGTGGGACCACTTTGTCTGCACGACTGGGCCAGTGATGGCGACGTGGTTGATGCTGCGGTAGTGGTCCCGCTTCTGCCGCTTTGTGTCGAAGTCGGTGCTGGACCCCCCAGTGATCATGTGAATGACTCTGCGATACGGCTGATTAGCGAAGTTTTCCTGCTTTGGTGCGTGGGGGACGTTTTGATGTTGCTGTTGTGGTGGTGGGGGTGGGGGAGGTACGATTTGTACTTCCTGATGGTGTTGGTAAGCGTGGTGCGGTGGATGCAGGGCGGGGGCGTGGATATATGGTGGAGGGGGTTGCTGGTAAGTGTGCGCGACAACTCTGGGGTTGTCGGCTGGCTGCGCCCGTGCCATCCTGTCCCTGGTGGCCTTCGTCTCTGGGCAGTCTTTGGTTTGGTGGGCGCAGTCTTCGCCATGGAAGAGGCAGTAGAATCGGCGCGGCGGCTGCGCACGCCCCCGACCCCTACCGCGAGTTCCATTTCCGCGGCCCTGGGGGGGATATTCCTGGCGGCGAGGGGCCTCAGCAGCGGGGTGCTGGTTGGCGATGTTGTGCACTTGCTGTTGATTGTGGCCGTCTCAACCGGAGTCTTGCTGCGGAGTCCTCGTCCATGTGCGGCTGGTCTATGGAGCATCTTTGGGCTTCCTTTGAGACTCAACCTTGCGCTGGTGGAGCTCTTCGGATTTGGCGTATTTTTTCAAACAGCTGATATAATTCCTGGAGGTTCTTGGGCGGATCTCTGATGTAGTGGCTATAGAGGACGCCGACGCGAAGGCCACTGATGGCGTAGTGGATGGCGATCTGGTCGTCGACTGAGGGTAGCTGTGACTTGAGTGTTAGAAATTTGCGGTAATACTCCCGCAGCTCTCCTTTTCCAGCTGCTTGCAGAGCGAGAGTTCGGCCAAGGCGTCGGTGTCTGGGCGGTACCCTTGGAAGTTGAGCAGGAACTTGTCCCGGAGGCTTCTCCAGGAATCAATGGACAGCGGAGGCAACCTGGTGAACCAGGTGAGAGCTGGGCCTTCGAGGGCGATGATGAAAGACTTGGCCATTGTGGCGTCGTCCCCTCCGGAAGATGCAACGGCGACCTGATAACTCATTATGTATTATGCCGGGTCAGTGCTGCCGTTGTACTTGGGATAGGTCCCTGCCCGGAAGTTGGCGGGCCAGGGCATCACTTGCAGATGTAGCACCAGGGGACTTCGCTCGTCGAGGTAGTTGACCCCTTGGAATGGCGCGGCGTGCGGGAAGGTGTGGTCGCGCTGGGGGAAACGCGGGTCTTCCGGTTGTGCGCGCTGTTGCAGGGGTGGCCCATGCTGCAGGCCGAGGTGGCCTT
Organism: Zea mays; assembly: GCF_902167145.1. Classification (NCBI taxonomy): domain Eukaryota; kingdom Viridiplantae; phylum Streptophyta; class Magnoliopsida; order Poales; family Poaceae; genus Zea; species Zea mays. Next base: position 146,997,702 of record NC_050100.1, read on the forward strand.
CGCGCGTGTCTTCCAGTTGTGCGCGCTGTTGCAGGGGTGGCCCATGCTGCAGGCCGAGGTGGCCTTCGCGCTGCATCAGCGCGATCTCCCGCTCGAGGTCCTAGGCCTTCTGCTCTTCGTCGCGTATCATTTGCCGCACCTTGGCTAGTGCGGACACGCGCTGGCGCTTGGCCTCCAGTATCTCTTTCTGCCTCTGGAGATTGCGGTTCTTGAGGCGTAGGGCGCGCAGCTGTAGCTGTTCTTCCGCCGAGACGCCGAGGACCTCGCCGTCCTCGGTGAGGTCCGCGCCCTCCGGTGGGGCGAAGCCTTGGGGGGTTGCGATTGTCCTTCAGGGCCGCAGGTGCGGAGAGCATCGTCTTCGCAGGTGCGGAGAATGTCGTCTTCGGTAGCCTCGTGGTGAGTGGAGTGGGTGAGGGCGAGGGCCTTGCCTTTTTTTGCGGCCAGCAGTGCTGCCTTCGCAGCCTCGTCAGCCTTCGAGTTAACTTTCTTGGGTGCCATCGCAGGTGGTTTTTTCGTCGCACGAACGGTGGGCGCCAAATGTTGGAACTTGCTCTCTGTTGCAAGGGGATCCAACGGGAGGTGTAGTGACGTAAACATGGTTCTCGCTCAAGGTGGCAATAGCTCTGTTAATCTAGCCTCTCACGGGCACTGTGTGGGGGTATTTATAGGTATCTGAGTGCCCAGCGCCCTGTGTTAAGGATGCATGTGCCCTCAGACACCTAGGTTATCCCCAGAATATTCCCATAAAGCAGGGTTACAGACTGTAATTACAGGGATGCCTTTACAAATTAGGCCCGTAACACGCAGTGGCCACGTAGGGCCCGTTACAATGGGCCGGATCACACGTGGGCCTCCGTGCTGGACGAGGCCGCACGGTGGGATGACCTCGTCGCAGGTCTTCGTCTGATGTCGTATGGGGCGAAGGGTGTCCCTGCCCGTTGTCTTGTCTCTGTTGGATCAACGACTGCAGTGAAGGCCTCGAGCGAAGGGTGGCGTCTTTGCCATCGCCCCAACAGTAGGAGCTCGAGTGGCCTGTCAGTCGTCATGATGTTCTTGTGTGGATGATGAACACCAACTTGCTTCCCTGCCTGACATGCACTACAAACCCTGTCTTTCTCAAAATGAACATTTGTTAGCCCCAAAATGTGTCCCTGCCCGTTGTCTTGTCCCTTTAGAAGCTTGTGAAGATTCTTCATTCCAACATGTGCTAGTCGGCGATGCCAGAGCCAGCCCATGTTAGTCTTAGCAATTAAGCAAGTGTCGAGTTTAGCTCTATCAAAATCTACTAAGTATAGATGACCCTCTAACACTCCCTTAAATGCTAATGAATCATCATTTCTTCTAAAGACAGTAACACCTGTATCCGTAAAAAGACAGTTGTAACCCATTTTACATAATTGCGAAACTGAAAGCAAGTTGTAATCTAAAGAATCTACAAGAAAAACATTGGAAATGGAGTGGTCAGGGGATATAGCAATTTTACCCAATCCTTTGACCAAACCTTGATTCCCATCCCCGAATGTGATAGCTCGTTGGGGATCTTGGTTTTTCTCGTAGGAGGAGAACATCTTCTTCTCCCCTGTCATGTGGTTTGTGCACCCGCTATCGATGATCCAACTTGAGCCCCCGGATGCATAAACCTACAAAACAAGTTTAGTTCTTGATTTTAGGTACCCAAACGGTTTTGGGTCCTTTGGCATTAGATACAAGAACTTTGGGTACCCAAACACAAGTCTTGGTGCCCTTGTGTTTGTCCCCAACATACTTGGCAACTACCTTGCCTGATTTGTTGGTTAGCACATAAGATGCATCAAAAGTTTTAAATGAAATGTTATGATCATTTGATGCAGCAGGAGTTTTTCTTTTAGGCAATCTAGCATGGGTTGATTGCCTAGAACTAGATGTCTCACCCTTATACATAAAAGCATGATTAGGGCCAGAGTGAGACTTCCTAGAATGAATTCTCCTAATCTTGCTCTCGGGATAACCGGCAGGGTACAAAATGTAACCCTCGTTATCCTGAGGCATGGGAGCCTTGCCCTTAACAAAGTTAGACAATCTTTTAGGAGGGGCATTAAGTTTGACATTGTCCCCCTTTTGGAAACCAATGCCATCCTTGATGCCAGGGCGTCTCCCACTATAGAGCATGCTTCTAGCAAATTTAAATTTTTCATTTTCTAAGTCATGCTCATTAATCTTAGCATTAAGTTGAGCTATGTGATCATTTTGTTTCTTAATTAATACTAGGTGATCATGAATAACATCAACATTAATATCTCTACATCTAGTACAAATGGAAACATGCTCAACAGTAGATGTAGAGGGTTTGCAAGATTTTAGTTCAACAATCTTAGCATGTAAAATGTCATTTTCACTTCTAAGATTGGAAATTGTAATATTGCAAACATCTAAATCTTTAGCCTTAGCAATTAATTTTTCATTATCATTTCTAAGGCTAGCAAGAGAGACATTCAATTCTTCAACCTTAGCAAGTAGACTAACATTATTATCTCTAAGATCGGGAATTGAAACATCACTAATATTGGAATCAACCTTAGCAATTAATTTAGCATTTTCATTTCTAAGGTTGGCAATAATATCATGACAAGTGCTTAGCTCACTAGATAGTTTTTCACATTTTTCTACTTCTAGATCGTAAGCATTTTTAACCTTAACATGCTTCTTATTTTCCTTAATTAGGAAGTCCTCTTGGGTGTCCAAGAGTTCATCCTTCTCATGAATAGCACTAATTAATTCATTTAATTTTTCTTTTTGTTGCATGTTTAGGTTGGCAAAAAGGGTGCGCAAGTTATCCTCCTCATTTTCACTAGAATTATCTTCATCACTAGAGGAAGCATATTTAGTGGAGGATCTTGATTTTACCTTCTTCCTTTTGCCGTCCTTTGCCATGAGGCACTTGTGGCTGACGTTGGGGAAGAGGAGTCCCTTGGTGACGGCGATGTTGGCGACGTCCTCGTCGGAGGAGGAGTCGGAGGAGCTCTCGTCGGAGTCCCATTCGCGACACACATGGGCATCGCCGCCCTTCTTCTTGTAGTATCTCTTCTTTTCTCTCCTCTTTCCCTTCTTGTCGTCGCCCCTGTCACTATCACTAGATAATGGACATTTTGCAATAAAATGACCGGGCTTACTACACTTGTAGCAAACTTTCTTGGAGCGGGGCTTGTAATCCTTCCCCCTCCTTTGCTTGAGGATTTGGCGGAAGCTCTTGATGATGAGCGCCATTTCCTCGTTGTCGAGCTTGGAGGCGTCGATGGGTTGTCTACTTGATGTAGATTCTTCCTTTTTCTCCTCTGTTGCCTTGAATGCGACCGGTTGTGCTTCGGGCGTGGAGGGGCCATCTAGCTCGATGATTTTCTTTGAGCCTTTGATCATCAACTCAAAGCTCACAAAGTTTCCTATTACTTCCTCGGGAGACATTAGTGTATATCTAGGATTACCACGAATTAATTGAACTTGCGTAGGGTTAAGAAAAACGAGGGATCTTAGAATAACCTTGACCATCTCATGGTCATCCCATTTGGTGCTCCTGAGGTTGCGCAATTGGTTCACCAAGGTCTTCAAGCGGTTGTACATGTCTTGTGGCTCCTCCCCTTGGCGAAGCCGGAAGCGACCGAGCTCCCCCTCGATCATCTCCCGCTTGGTTATCTTGGTCACCTCGTCTCCTTCGTGCGCGGTCTTGAGTACGTCCCAAATATCCTTGGCGCTTTTTAATCCTTGCACCTTGTTATACTCCTCTCGACTTAGAGAGGCGAGGAGTATAGTGGTGGCTTGGGAGTTGAAGTGTCGGATTTGGGCGACCTCGTCCGAATCATAGTCTTCATCCCCCGGTGATGGTACCTGTACTCCAATCTCAACAACATCCCAAATGCTAGTGTGGAGTGAGGTTAGATGATGCCTCATTTTATCACTCCACATATTATAATCTTCACCATCAAACATAGCTGGTTTGTCTAATGGGACGGAAAGTAATGTAGTACGTTTGGAAATGCGAGGATAGCGTAGAGGAATCTTACTAAACTTCTTGCGCTCATGGCGCTTAGAAGTTACGGACGGTGTGTCGGAGCCGGAGGTGGATGGCGACGAAGAGTCGGTCTCGTAGTAGACAACCTTCCTCATCTTCTTCTTCTAGTCACCGCTCCGACGTGACTTGTTGTGTGAAGGGGATCCCTTCACCTTGTTTGTGGACTCCCCGGATGGAGCCTTCCCGTGGCTTGTAGCGAACTTCTCACCGCCGATCACCATCTTCTTGGCGTGATCTCCCGACATCACTTCGAGCGGTTAAGCTCTAATGAAGAACCTAGCTTTGATACCAATTGAAAGTCGCCTAGAGGGGGGGTGAATAGGGCAAATCTGAAATTTATAAACTTAAGCATAACTACAACCCGGGTTAGCGTTAGAAATATAAACGAGTCCGAGAGGGAGGGTGCAAAATAAATCGTGAGCAAATAAAGAGTGAGACACAATGATTTGTTTTACCGAGGTTTGGTTTTTGCAAACCTATTCCCCGTTGAGGTGGTCACAAAGACCGGGTCTCTTTCAACCCTTTCCCTCTCTCAAACGGTCACTTAGACCGAGTGAGCTTCTCTTCTCAGTCAAACGGAACACAAAGTTCCCGCAAGGACCACCACACAATTGGTGTCTCTTGCCTTGGTTACAATTGAGTTGATCACAAGAAGAATGAGAAAGAAAAGAAGCAATCCAAGTGCAAGAGCTCAAATGAACACAAATGTCACTCTCTCTAGTCACTATTTGATTTGGAGTGATTCCGGACTTGGGAGAGGATTTGATCTCTTTGGATGTGTCTAGAATTGAATGCTATAGCTCTTGTAATGTGCTGAAGGTGGAAAACTTGGATGCCATTGAATGTGGGGTGGTTGGGGTATTTATAGCCCCAACCACCAAAATGTGGCCGTTGGAAGGCTGCTGTCGTATGGCGCACTGGACAGTCTGGTGCGCCACCGGACACTGTCCGGTGTAGCAGCCACGTCAGCCGGCTGTTGGGTCCTGACCGTTGGAGCTCTGACTGTTGGGGCCTCTAGGCTGTCCAGTGGTGCACCGGACAGGTCCTGTGGACTATCCGATGCGCCAACTACGCGTGCTCTGACCTCTGCGCGCGCAGGCGCGCATTAAATGCGTTGCAGTCGACCGTTGCGCGCGAAGTAGCCATTGCTCCGCTGGCACATCGGACACTGTCTGGTGCTTCACCGGACAGTCCGGTGAATTATAGAGGAGCGACCTCCCATTTTTCCCGAAGGTAGCGAGTTCAGCATCGAGTGCCCTGGTGCACCGGACACTGTCCGGTGGTGCACCGGACACTGTCCGGTGCGCCATACCAGGATGCCTTTTGGGATGTCTTTGGCTTTCTTTGTTTGAACCCATCTTTGGTCTTTTTATTGGCTTGTTGTGAACCTTTGGCACCTGTATAACTTATAGACTAGAGCAAACTAGTTAGTCCATTATTTGTGTTGGGCAATTCAACCACCAAAATTAATTATGAAAAAGGTGTAAGCCTAATTCCCTTTCAATAGGCACAGGACGCAGCCTGGGTAAAATTACATTTATGTCCCTGACATTTACTATTAGCTAAAAAGTAAGTTGTCGAGGACTAAGTTGTCTTTTCCCTTTTAAATAGGTTTCATTTTCCATTGTCATCTTTACTCTAAGTTGAAGCTCCTTCGTCCACAGCTTCGGAACTGGTTCATCCTTCTTCCAGGTTGCGCCTTTCACACCATGTACACCTTCATCCTAAAGCCGAAGCTTTCTGTGACAATATATTATACTGGAAAGCATGTTAGTCATGTTTTTGAGGACCTTCGGAACACGAAGGCTCCCAACAGCTCATATATATGTTGCTACGTTTTTCATTTATGTTTGAGTTTAGATTATAAAACATAATGGCATATGTGTTTTGTTGGCTAGATAGATGTGAATATGAGTTTAGAAACCAACAACCATGGTTCAATCACTATTTGTGCACAAATTTTTAGCTTTATTTTACTATAACAATGGAAACATGTGCTTTATATAGTAAAAATTACATAATGTTTCGATTTTCATAGATATATTAATTTTGTTACATATTTAAATATAATAAATATATAAATACACAATAAAAAATATATGTATCTAGAAAAGACAAGAACATATTATAATTTAAGGCGAAGAGGGTATTTTATTAAGACAACGAAACAACCAACCGTCCATTGATCTAAAGTTGCTTATTATTTAGCCTAAAAGTACAGTATCATAATATAAAAATATGTTGATCGTATAATTTCATAAAAACATACTTGCATCATAGAGCATATTTTGGTTCCACAAGTGAGCCTCATCTCACCTTGTCTAGACAAATTATGATGAAAAAACACGTTGGTTCTGTTGCCATATTGTCTCGAGGTGTGTGCAACTAAGTTTTCTTAGTAGATCAAGCAGTTGAATTGGTCCGTCGTAATGGATAAGGCTATATAAACAGTCAACAATGTTGGCTATATGTAACACCTCTGCTGTTATGAGAACTAAAACTTTGGCATTACATCATATACACTGACATTACATTATTTGTGATACACCTAGAATGCATTCACTAGGTTAAAATTTCAATGAAATATTTGATGTGATGCTTGTTTGAGTGTATGATCTGGTAAGGGTGTTCCTTAAGCTAGGTAGGGGTGAATCTCTCCAAGGGTTAGTAACATGTGACCTCATGTTGTAAGCACAAAGGAGTGATCTTGCCAAATTGGGAAGACATGTTTTAAGAGGTGATTATTTGGAGACGCTAAGCACTTATGTACCTTGGGACACTCAAAACCCTAATCTGGAGCCAAAAAACCCTAAATAATGCCTTATAGAGGATTCCAAATTCTAGCCACTTTTTGCAAAAAGTGTATATACCAAAGTTGTAGAGTTTTGAGAGCTTAACATTTTTCCTATTTGGGGATTTCCAAGTGTTGTAGAGTAAATTGGAGTAAAGTGCAAAAGTTTCACATGTGCTTGGGTAGCCTCGAGAATGGAGTTTGTGTGCTTGTTACGTGGAGAAGGGATCGTCGTCGACAAGTTTGCACGACTCCGGCTAGGTGTTCGACCGGCGCGTCCTCGAGGACTTGAAAGTGTGAAGAATTAAACATAGGAGGGCTTAAGTGAAGTTGTCAGCGACACAGTGGAGTAGTGTTGCGGGTTCTACACTGGTTGTTTGAAACATTAGGGGGCTTTGCGCAAAGTCGCCCGCCGTGCCCCCGTCGTGCCCTCGCCACCTCGCCCACGACCCGCCATCTCGTCCCGTCCGGCGGGTATGATTAGGTTTAATATTGAGTTAATTATATACATGTATGATTAGGTTAATATGTAGTTTTCTTGTGTTAAATTTATGTACGTGTATGATTAGGTTAATATGTAGTATTGTTGATTGCCGGCCATTATGCTGTTGAATTATGTGTGGATGTCAGCCATCGTGCTGATAGTTTTATTTGCAGGATTTCAAAACCTCCCCGTGCAGGGGAGGTGCTGCCGAAATTTTCTGTTAGAGGATGGAGAACCATGAGTGGATGTACACGGGTCGTAGAGGAAGGAACGATGTCACCACTGAATGGATTAGAAAGACCGATGATTTCGTGGAACGGGCATATGGCGAAGCTGCTAAAGGAGCGAGTCTAGTCCCATGCCCGTGCACCAAATGTGCCAACCGGAAAAGAAAACCAAATAAGGCCATGGTAGAACATATTTGGAAGAATGGATTTACCCCGGGCTATACTCGGAGGATATTTCATGGTGAAGCGCATCGTACGAGAGAGGAGGTGCTGAGACAACGTGTCGAGGATTATGACGCGGATTCGGGGGTAGCAAATATGTTGAACGACTATCAGGAGTCACAGTACACGGGAGGATGTATGGATGACGAGCCAGAGTCGACTGCAAAGGCGTTCTACGACATGTTCGACGCGGCACAGAAGCCCCTTCACGACCAGACAAAGGTTTCTCAACTGGATGCCATTGGGCGTGTAATGGCGTTCAAGTCGCAGTACAGCATGAGTAGAGACGCATTCGATGGCTTGTTGACGGTTATTGGGAGCCTGCTTCCGGATGATCACGTTCTGTCAAAGAGCATGTACGAGGCACAGAAACTCCTTCGTGCACTCAAGATGACGTATGAGCAGATTCATGCTTGTCCGAAGGGCTGCATGCTATTTAGGAAAGAATACGCAGAGGCAAAGTACTGTCCCAAGTGTACATCGTCTAGGTTCATGGAGGTAGACTCTGGTGATGGACAGAAGAGGCAGCTCGACATCCCCTTGACAATCCTATGGCACCTTTTGTTCATACCAAGGATCCAGCGTCTGTACATGACAGAGGAATCCGCGAAACAGATGACATGACACAAAAATGGAAAACGATAAAATCCTGACAAGATGGTGCACGCATCCGATGGTGAAGCATGGAAACACTTTGATGCCATTCACTGTGAGAAAGCCGAAGAGGCTCGTAATGTACGTGTTGCGTTGGCCACAGATGGGTTCAATCCCTATGGAATGAGCGCTGCCCCGTACACATGTTGGCCTAGTTTGTAAAAGAGATACGTCTTTGAACTCAATTTAGCGTCTTTTAACTTGCGAATACTTGCAGGGCCAAAGAGATCCGTCTATGAGTGCCGAGTTGAGACAAGTAGCCAACGGCTTTGCTTATAGGGTCAAGAAATATTCTGGGTATGACATCAATGGATACCGTTTTCGCACAACAAACTACGACAAAAGTCGGCCCAATCGGAAAACAACGTGTTCTGGAGTCTTTACGCCCGGCCTTGACAATGTCGATTATTTTGGACGAATCGAAGAAATATATGAGCTCAATTTTTTTGGTTCCAAACCTCTTACTCCAGTGATATTCAAATGTCATTGGTTTGACCCTCAAGTATGAGACGGTCACATTCTAATCTTGGGATAGTCGAAATTCGACAAGATTCCACCTTAGCAGGAGACGATGTCTATATCGTGGCCCAACAGGCCACACAAGTTGAGAGCACCTAGAGGGGGGTGAATAGGTGATCCTGTAAAAACTTGAAACTTAATCCGCAAAACTTGATTATGAGTTAGCACGAATAAGCCAAGTGGCTAGAGAGGAGAACTTGCACACCACGATAACCACAAAGAAATCAACACAGAGATGACACGGTGGTTTCTCCCGTGGTTCGGCCAAGTCCAACACTTGCCTACTCCACGTTGTGGCGTCCCAATGGACGAGGGTTGCAATCAACCCCTTTCAAGCGGTCCAAAGACCCACTTGAATACCACGGTGTTTTGCTTTCACTTTACTGTATCCCGCTTGCGAGGAATCTCCACAACTTGGAGCCTCTCGCCCTTACACTTTGAAGTTCACAAAGAAGCACGGAGTAAGGGAGGGATGAGCAACACACACAAGACACAAAATCAGAGTACCAACACGCACACAAGTCGCAACAAGAGCTCACAACACAACTTAGCGAGTTCACAACTCAAACGGAGCTCTAATTGCTATCGCAAAGAATCAAATGCGCGGAATCGAAGTCTTTGTGCTTAGGAATGCTTAGAGAATGCTTGGTATACTCATCCATGCGCCTAGGGGTCCCTTTTATAGCCCTAAGGCAGCTAGGAGCCGTTGAGAGCATTCCAGGAAGGCAATTCTTGCCTTCTGTCGCCTGGCGCACCGGACAGTCCGGTGCGGATTTATTTCCTTATTTGGCGAAGCCGACCGTTGGCGCTTTGGAGCCGTTGGCGCACCGGACACTGTCCGGTGCACACCAGACAGTCCGGTGCCCCATTCGACCATTGGCGCTTGCCACGCGTCGCGCGCGGATTCCTCGGCCGACCGTTGGCCCGGCCGACTGTTGGCTCACCGGACAGTCCGGTGCACCACCGGACAGTCCGGTGATTTTTAGCCGTACGTCGCCGACGATTTCCCGAGAGCAGCAAGTTCGCCTGAGTTAGCCTGGCACACCGGAACCGGACAGTCCGGTGCACCCAGACTGAGCAGACTTTGGCTGCTTCGAGCCACTTTTTTTCAATTGCATTTTCTCTGATTCTAACACTTAGACAAACATGTTAGTACACAAAAACCAATGTACTAAGTCTAGAATCATACCTTTGTATTGATTTGCACCTTATTCATCATTTGACATAGTCTATCACTTAAGCACTTGTGTTGGACACTAAACCACCAAAATACTTAGAAATGGCCCAAGGGCACATTTCCCTTTCAATCTCCCCCTTTTTGGTGATTTATGCCAACACAACATAAAGCAACTAAAAGAAGTGCAACATCAATTCAAATGAGAACACAAATTTGTTTTGAATCAAATTTGGCATATATGGATCATTCTTTGCCACCACTTGGTTTGTTTTTGCAAATCCAACTCAATTTCCTATCTCTAAGTCAAACACACTTGTTGAGACATAAATAGAGTTGTTCCAATAGAATTTGATCAAAGATTTCAAAAAACTCCCCCTTTTTCCCATAATCAACCATTCTCCCCACAAGTGGCCAACTTTTTGACAAAAGAGACAATAAGAGATTTTTGACAAATCAAAAGCTCTATTCTACTATTTTCAAAATTCTCAAGTGGTAGCTGATCCATTTGTTGCTTTGGCTTTATTTTCTCCCCCTTGTTGGCATCAAGCACCAAAACGGGATTAGTTTTGGCCCTAAAACCTCATTGCCTCACCAAAATCTTCAAATAAGAGTACAAAGGCAATTTAGAATACATGAGATGAACTTGGAATAAGTTACCCTCTCATCGGAGTGCAGTGGAAGTCTTTCATAGTCCAAGTCCACCTTTTCCCTTTCAAACCTCCTTTGAGACTAAATCAAAAAAACTCAAGCATGCGGTTAGTCTCAAAGGGTCAAGTTGTAGCACATCTCCCCCTAAATCTGTGCATCACTTGCAAGAGGACTTGTGAGGTCTGGGGAGTGTTTGTACAACTTGATCACCATAGATAAACAACAAAATGCTTAAGGAACATGATCAAGGCATAAAACACATGTATGCTACACATTAATCCAAGTTCCGCGAATCTAAGACATTTAGCTCACTACGCAGCCTGCAAAAGGTCTTCTCATCTAGAGGCTTGGTAAAGATATCGGCTAGCTGATTCTCGGTGCTAACATGAAACACTTCGATATCCCCCTTTTGCTGGTGGTCTCTCAAAAAGTGATGCCGGATGTCTATGTGATTTGTGCGGCTGTGTTCAACAGGATTATCCGCTATGCGGATAGCACTCTCATTATCACATAGGAGTGGGACTTTGCTCAGATTGTAGCCAAAGTCCCTGAGGGTTTGCCTCATCCAAAGTAGTTGTGCGCAACACTGTCCTGCGGCAACATACTCGGCCTCAGCGGTGGATAGGGCAACAGAGGTTTGTTTCTTAGAACTCCATGACACCAGGGACCTTCCTAAGAATTGGCACGTCCCCGATGTACTCTTCCTATCGACCTTACATCCAGCATAGTCGGAGTCTGAATATCCAATCAAGTCAAAGGTAGACCCCTTTGGATACCAGATCCCGAAGCAAGGCGTAGCGACTAAATATCTAAGAATTCGCTTCACAGCCACTAAGTGACACTCCCTTGGATCAGATTGAAATCTAGCACACATGCATACGCTAAGCATAATATCCGGTCTACTAGCACATAAATAAAGTAAAGACCCTATCATAGACCGGTATGCCTTTTGATCAACAGACTTACCTCCTTTGTTGAGGTCGGTGTGTCCGTCGGTTCCCATTGGAGTCTTTGCGGGCTTGGCATCCTTCATCCCGAACCGCTTGATCAAGTCTTGCGTGTACTTTGTTTGGGAGATGAAGGTTCCATCCTTGTGTTGCTTCACTTGGAACCCAAGGAAATAGCTTAACTCGCCCATCATCGACATCTCAAACTTTTGAGTCATCACCCTGCTAAACTCTTCACAAGACTTTTGGTTAGTAGAACCAAATATTATGTCATCAACATAAATTTGGCACACAAAAAAATCACCATCACAAGTCTTAGTAAAAAGAGTTGGATCGGCTTTCCCAACCTTGAAAGCATTAGCAATTAAAAAGTCTCTAAGGCATTCATACCATGCTCTTGGGGCTTGCTTAAGTCCATAGAGCGCCTTAGAGAGCTTACACACGTGGTCGGGGTACCGTTCATCCTCGAATCCAGGGGGTTGCTCTACGTACACCTCCTCCTTGATTGGCCCGTTGAGGAAAGCGCTCTTCACATCCATTTGGAACAACCTGAAAGAATGGTGAGCGTCATATGCTAGCAAAATACGAATGGATTCTAGCCGAGCCACAGGAGCAAAAGTCTCCTCAAAGTCCAAACCTGCGACTTGGGCATAACCTTTTGCCATAAGTCGTGCCTTGTTCCTTGTCACCACTCCGTGCTCGTCTTGTTTGTTGCGGAACACCCACTTTGTTCCCACAACATTTTGCTTGGGACAAGGCACCAGTGTCCAAACTTCATTTCTCTTGAAGTTATTGAGCTCCTCTTGCATGGCCAACACCCAGTTCGGATCTAGCAAGACCTCTTCTACCCTGAAAGGCTCAATAGAAGAGACAAAGGAGTAATGCTCACAAAAATTAACTAATCGAGAACGAGTGGTTACTCCCTTGCTTATGTCACCCAATATTTGGTCGACGGGATAATTCCTTTGAATCGTCGCTCGAACTTGGGTTGGAGGTGCCGGTTGTGCTTCTTCCTCCATTAAATGACCATCTTGTGCTCCCCCTTGATCACACGCCTCCTCTTGATGAACCTGTTCATCTTCTTGAGTTGGGGGATGCACCATTGTTGAGGAAGAGGGTTGATCTTGCTCATTTTGTTCCAGTGGCCTCACATCTCCAATCGCCATGGTGCGCATTGCGGCCGTTGGAACGTCTTCTTCATCTACATCATCAAGATCAACAACTTGCTCCCTTGGAGAGCCATTAGTCTCATCAAATACAATGTCGCTAGAGACTTCAACCAAACCCGATGATTTGTTGAAGACCCTATACGCCTTTGTATTTGAGTCATAACCTAACAAAAACCCTTCTACGGCTTTGGGAGCAAATTTGGAATTCCTACCCTTCTTCACTAGAATGTAGCATTTACTCCCAAAAACTCGGAAATACGAAACATTGGGTTTGTTACCGGTTAGTAGCTCATACGAAGTCTTCTTGAGGAGGCGATGTAGGTAGACCCGGTTGATGGTGTGGCAAGCCGTGTTCACGGCTTCCGACCAAAAGCGCTCGGGGGTCTTGAACTCTCCAAGCATCGTCCTCGCCATGTCTATAAGTGTCATGTTCTTCCTCTCTACCACACCATTTTGTTGTGGTGTGTAAGGAGCGGAGAACTCGTGCTTGATTCCTTCCTCCTCAAGGTATTCCTCCACTTGAAGGTTCTTGAATTCTGACCCATTGTCGCTCCTTATCTTCTTCACCTTGAGCTCAAACTCGTTTTGAGCTCTCCTTAGGAAGCGCTTGAGGGTCCCTTGGGTTTCAGATTTATCCTACAAAAAGAATACCAAAGTGAAGCGGGAAAAATCATCAACTATAACAAGACCATACTTACTTCCTCCTATGCTTAGATAGGCGACGGGTCCGAAGAGGTCCATATGAAGTAACTCCAGGGGTCTTGATGTTGTCATCACATTTTTGGCATGATGAGAGCTTCCCACCTGTTTCCCTGCTTGACAAGCTGCATAAGGTCTATCTTTTTCGAAAGTAACATTGGTTAGACCTATCACGTGTTCTCCCTTTAGAAGCTTGTGAAGGTTCTTCATCCCCACATGTGCTAAGCGGCGATGCCACAGCCAGCCCATGCTAGTCTTAGCAATTAAGCATGCATCTAGACCGACCTCCTCTTTTGCAAAATCAACTAAATAGAGTTTGTCGTCTAATACACCCTTAAAAGCTAGTGAACCATCACTTCTTCTAAAGACATACACATCTACATTTGTGAATAGACAATTATATCCCATATTACATAATTGACTTACGGATAACAAATTATATCCAAGCGACTCAACTAAGAATACATTAGAAATAGAGTGCTCATTTGAGATTGCAATCTTGCCTAAGCCTTTAACCTTGCCTTGGTTCCCATCACCGAATATGATTGAATCTTGGGGATCCTTGTTCTTGACGTAGGAAGAGAACATCCTCTTTTCCCCCGTCATGTGGTTTGTGCATCCGCTGTCGATAATCCAGCTTGATCCCCCGGATGCATAAACCTGCAAGGCAAATTTAGGCTTGGGTCTTAGGTACCCACCTCATGTTGGGTCCTACAAGGTCAGTACAAATAGGCTTAGGGACCCAAATGCAAGTTTTATCTCCCTTGCATTTTGCCCCTAATTTTCTAGCAATTATCTTCCTATCCTTTCTACAAATAGCAAAGGAAGCATTTAAAGCATGATAAATTGTAGAAGGTTCACTATTTGCTTTCCTAGGCACATGAACAACATTTCTTCTAGGCATGTTATCATTTCTCCTAGCTAAGTTTCTATCATGCATAATAGAGGAGCTAGAAGCAACCATGGCATGAGAATCAAAATCATTATAACTTCTATAGCCATTTCTAGAATGTCTCCTATCATGATACATGAAGGCATGGTTCTTTTGAGCACTACTAGCCATAAGGACCTTCCCTTTCTCCTTGGTGGAGATGAAAGCCTTTTGGCTTGTTAAGTTCTTGACTTCCCTCTTGAAGCCAAGACCATTCTTAATTGAGGGGTGTCTACCAATCGTGTAGGCATCCCTTGCAAATTTTAGTTTGTCAAATTCACTCTTGCTAGTCTTAAGTTGAGCATTAAGACTAGCCACTTCATCATTTAATTTAGAAATGCAAGCTAGGTGTTCACTACAAGCATCAACATTAAAATCTTTGCACCTATTGCAAATTATAACATGTTCTACACAAGAGTTAGATTTATTTGCTACTTCAAGTTTAGCATTTAAATCATCATTAACACCTTTTAGAGTAGAAATGGTTTCATGACAAGTAGATAGTTCACAAGAAAGCATTTCATTCCTTTTAACTTCTAGAGCAAGAGAATTTTGTGCACTAACAAATTTATCATGCTCTTCATACAAAAGATCCTCTTGCTTTTCTAATAACATATTCTTATCATTCAAGGCATCAATTAATTCATTAATTTTATCAACCTTGGTTCTATCTAGGCCTTTGAACAAACATGAATAATCTATTTCATCATCATCACTAGACTCATCCTCACTTGAAGAAGCATAAGTACTAGTATTACGAGTGCTTACCTTCTTTTCCCTTGCCATGAGGCAAGTGTGATGCTCGTTGGGGAAGAGGGATGACTTGTTGAAGGCGGTGGCGGCGAGTCCTTCGTTGTCGGAGTCGGACGAGGAGCAATCCGAATCCCACTCCTTTCCAAGATGTGCCTCGCCCTTCGCCTTCTTGTAGTTCTTCTTCTTTTCCCACTTTCCACTCTTCTTTTCCTGGTCACTATCATTATCGGGACAATTTGCGATAAAATGACCAATCTTACCACATTTGAAGCAGGAGCACTTCCCCTTCGTCTTGTTCTTGTTGGGGTGCTCCTTGCGACCCTTTAGCGCCGTCTTGAACCGCTTGATGATGAGGGCCATCTCTTCATCATTAAGCCCGGCCGCCTCAACTTGCGCCACCTTGCTAGGTAGTGCCTCCTTGCTCCTTGTTGCCTTGAGAGCAATAGTTTGAGGCTCTTGGATTGGACCATTTAATGCATCGTCGACGTATCTAGCCTCCTTGATCATCATCTGCCCGCTTACAAATTTTCCAAGGATCTCCTCGGGCGTCATCTTCGTGTACCTAGGATTCTCACGAATATTGTTCACAAGATGTGGATCAAGGACGGTAAAGGACCTTAGCATTAGGCGGACCACGTCGTGGTCCGTCCATCGCGTGCTTCCATAGCTCCTTATCTTGTTGACGAGGGTTTTGAGCCTGTTGTACGTCTGGGTTGGCTCCTCCCCTCTTATCATCGCGAATCTCACGAGTTCGCCTTCCACCAACTCCATCTTGGTGAGCATGGTGACGTCGTTCCCCTCATGTGAGATCTTGAGGGTGTCCCAGATCTGCTTGGCATTGTCCAAGCCGCTCACCTTATGATACTCGTCCCTACACAATGAGGCTAACAACACAGTAGTAGCTTGTGCATTTTTATGAATCTGTTCATTGATAAACAAAGGACTATCCGAGCTATCAAATTTCATTCCACTCTCTACTATCTCCCATATACTAGGATGGAGAGAGAACAAGTCACTACGCATTTTGTGACTCCAAAATCCGCAGTCCTCTCCATCAAAATGAGGAGGTTTACCAAGTGGAATGGAGAGTAAATGAGCATTGGTACTTTTAGGAATACGAGAATAATCAAAAGAGAAGTTTGAAATAACCGTCTTCTTATTCTCGTAGACGTTGTAGTCGTCCTTTAGGGAAGAAGAGGACTCGTCGTTGTCGTCGTAGTAGACGATCTCCTTGATGCGCCTCATCTTCTTCTTCTTCCCATCTCTTCGTTTGTGGCCCGAGCCCGAGTCGGTAGGCTTGTCATCTTTAGGCTCGTTGACGAAGGACTCCTTCTCCTTATCATTGACCACTATCCCCTTGCCCCTAGGATCCATCTCTTCGGGCGGTTAGTCCCTTTCTTGAAGAAAACAGCTCTGATACCAATTGAGAGCACCTAGGGGGGTGAATAGGTGATCCTGTAAAAACTTGAAACTTAATCCGCAAAACTTGATTAGGAGTTAGCACGAATAAGCCAAGTGGCTAGAGAGGAGAACTTGCACACCACGATAACCACAAAGAAATCAACACAGAGATGACACGGTGGTTTATCCCGTGGTTCGGCCAAGTCCAACACTTGCCTACTCCATGTTGTGGCATCCCAATGGACGAGGGTTGCAATCAACCCCTTTCAAGCGGTCCAAAGACCCACTTGAATACCATGGTGTTTTGCTTTCACTTTACTATATCCCGCTTGCGAGGAATCTCCGCAACTTGGAGCCTCTCGCCCTTACACTTTGAAGTTCACAAAGAAGCACGAAGTAAGGGAGGGATGAGCAACACACACAAGACACGAAATTAGAGTACCAACACGCACACAAGTCGCAACAAGAGCTCACAACACAACTTAGCGAGTTCACAACTCAAACGGAGCTCTAATTGCTATCGCAAAGAATCAAATGCGCGGAATCGAAGTCTTGGTGCTTAGGAATGCTTAGAGAATGCTTGGTATACTCCTCCATGCGCCTAGGGGTCCCTTTTATAGCCCTAAGGCAACTAGGAGCCGTTGAGAGCATTCCAGGAAGGCAATTCTTGCCTTCTGTCGTCTGGCGCACCGGACAGTCCGGTGCACCACCGGACAATCCGGTGCACCACCGAACAATGTCCGGTGCGGATTTCTTTCCTTATTTGGCGAAGCCGACCGTTGGCGCTTTGGAGCCGTTGGCGCACCGGACACTGTCCGGTGCACACCGGACAGTCCGGTGCCCCATTCGACCGTTGGCGCTTGCCACGCGTCGCGCGCGGATTTCTCGGCCGACTGTTGGCTCACCGGACAGTCTGGTGCACCACCGGACAGTCCGGTGATTTTTAGCCGTACGTCGCCGACGATTTCCCGAGAGCAGCAAGTTCGCCTGAGTTAGCCTGGCACACCGGACACTGTCCGGTGCACCACCGAACACTGTCCGGTGCACCACCGGACAGTCCGGTGCACCCAGACTGAGCAGACTTTGGCTGCTTCGAGCCACTTTTTTTCAATTGCATTTTCTCTGATTCTAACACTTAGACAAACATGTTAGTACACAAAAACCAATGTACTAAGTCTAGAATCATACCTTTGTATTGATTTGCACCTTATTCATCATTTGACATAGTCTATCACTTAAGCACTTGTGTTGGACACTAAACCACAAAAATACTTAGAAATGGCCCAAGGGCACATTTCCCTTTCACAAGTGTATTATCTCCCATATGCGTGCCAGACGAAAGAACATCTTAAGGGTTGGGATGTTGTGTATAAGGTATCGCCGCACGAGAGGTTACCTGTTCCTAACGATGAAGATTACAACTTAGACCCGGACACATATGATGGAGAGTTCTTCCAAGAAGATGGGCTAGAAGGGCGATTTGAGATAGACTTAACCGAAGCTATCGAAATGGACGTAGATATTGAAATGGTTGTTGATGAGGAGGATGATGAGGTGCAAAATGATAATGACTTAGTAATCCTTGAAGGCAATGACATTAATGATGAGGTTGTGTCTTCCGATGGTGTTGAGATTGAAATGGTTGATAGTGATGATGAGAGTTATGATCCGGCTAACCCCGACACATATGAAGATTATTTTTAATCGATGTAATGCTATATGACTTTTTATTTCGCACCTGTTTTTAAATACATCTTTTTATATGTGCTTATTTGTTTACTCTTAATTGTAGGTTTTTGGACAAATATGGTCGGCGGTAATTGGCTGAGTAGGAGGAGGGGGAGGAGGAGTAGGACGGCGGACGAGGTAGACCAGCAGCAGGCGGCGCAGCTGAAAGGGAAATGTGCCCTTGGGCCATTTCTAAGTATTTTGGTGATTGAGTGCCAACACAAGTGCTTAAATGTGAATCTATGCCCATGGATGAACAAAGTGCAAATCAAGAGCAAAGGTATGTTTCTAAGTCTTAGTACATTGGTTTTGTGTACTAATATACTTGTCTAAGTATCAGAAACAGAAAGAAGAAGAAAAGAGAAGAGTTGGCTGTGTACAGCCAAGAGGCTGTTTCGGTCTGGGGCACCGGACTGTCCGGTGGTGCACCGGACAGTGTCCGGTGCGCCAGGCTGGCTCGAGCGAAGTGGCCGCTCTCGGGAATTCGCCGACGACGTACGGCTAAAATTCACCGGACTGTCCGGTGTGCACCGAACTGTCCGGTGAGCCAACGGTCGGCCGGGCCAACGGTCGGCCGCGGAATCTGCGCGCGACACGTGGCCAAGCCAACGGCCAGAAGGGGGCACCGGACTGTCCGGTGTGCACCGGACATGTCCGGTGCGCCAACGGCTCCCAGATCTGCAACGGTCGGCTGTGCCATTTTAGGAAGGAGATCGGGCACCGGACAGTGTCCGGTGTGCACCGGACTGTCCGGTGCGCCCGATGACAGAAGGCAAGATCAGCCTTCTAGAATTGCTCTCAACGGCTCCTAGCTACCTTGGGGCTATAAAAGGGACCCCTAGGCGCATGGAGGAGCACACCAAGCAACCTTAGAGCACTCTTGATCATCCACACTCAGTCTTTGCGCATTCGTTTGTCATTCTCAGTGATTCGAGCTCCGTTCTAGTGAGAACTTTGAGATAGTCTTTTGAGCTCGATTCTTGGCCGTGTGTGTGCGCATTTTGCTGTGGATTTGTGTGTGTTGCTTCCCTTCCTTACTCCGTGATTCTTTGTGAACATCAAAAGTGTAAGGGCGAGAGGCTCCAAGTTGTGGAGATTCCTCGCGAACGGGATAAGAAAAGAAAAGCATAACACTGTGGTATTCAAGTTGATCATTGGATCACTTGAGAGGAGTTGAGTACAACTCTCGTCCGTTGGGACGCCACAACGTGGAGTAGGCAAGTTTTGTACTTGGCCGAACCACGGGATAAATCACTGTGTCTTCTCTGTGTTGAATTCTTTGTGATTATCGTATTGTGCAAGACCTTCTCTCTAGCCACTTGGCGATTATTGCGCTAACACTTAACAAGTTTTTGTGGCTATAAGTTTAAGTTTCAAAGGATCACCTATTCACCCCCCCCCCCTCTAGGTGCTCTCAGCAGCAGGACGACCTTGTCCAGCAGCAGGCGGCGCCTCAGGTCGACGACAACCAGCAGCAGGACGCCTCAGGTTCTGGCGGCTCAGGTTCGAGAAGCATCTACCTGCGAGGTCCCGCGAGTCTCCCTCAGCGTCCCATACTTCGGGACAGGCGACCGCTGATTCGGCCGGATGGGGAGAGGTATGTAACTTTATGTTCTTCATTCTTGTTCATATTATGTGTTCAAAATCATAATATAAACTAATACTTTTTATTTATCACTTGGACAGGTCTTGGACGGTTGTGGATTATGCTGGGGGTCATCGTCGCCCTCCCAATGGCATCCTCGGCCTGTTGTGCATGGAACACTTCCCTGGACTGGTTGAGTACGCCGGAGTGACGGGCCCAGCCTACACCTTCGACCACTATGTCGTCGCCCCCGATGCAGTAGACCGGGACGACCGGGAATTCAATAACAAGGTGGAGCGGGTGAAGCAAGAGCTATGGGTAAGTCTTAGTATAATGTAAAATATGTCACATTCGTTGCAAATTCTTGAAATAATGTATGGATACATCGTTTTTGTATGCAGGATTTGTTCAGATGCGAGGCTGGATACGAGGCAAGGGCGGATGTGGTGGCCACCACGAGCTGTAAGAAGCTCGTCGTGGACATGCACTATGAGGCCCGAATCCAGGCCATCGTCGGCTACCACGACTCCGTCCTTGGGGAGAGGGTGAACAAGAAGCAAGCCTGAACCATGTCGTTGACCAGGGACCAGTACCTAAAGGTAAAATCATGCATGTTTGGTACCAATACTCCATGCATGAATTTTATTTTATCTTCTGATATGCACTTTACGTGTTTACTTTGTAGATGATTCCATATTGGTGCGCCGCACATCCTCTGTGCTGGGAGCAGATGGTGGATAGGTGGTGTTCGGCTGAATGGGACGAGGCGCACAACGCTAGCCAGGAACGGCTTATGATGATGCAAGGTCCCTCCCACCACCAAGGCAGCCGGAGCCTGGGCCAATATGCAGAAGCATGGGTACGCCCTCTTTTTTATTTAGGTATATAGCACTGGATTAGATATTATTTCTAACTATCTCATTGGTTTTCTTGCAGTCGGCGTCACATGGTGGTCGGCCTTGCTCCACCTTCTTGGCCTATGCTATGGCCCATAAGGGCAAGGCGACGTCCGACGTCACCTACAACCCGGATGACGGGCCTGAGGCCTACACCAACCCCGCCGTCTACAGCCGCCTTCATGACTACACCGCCATGGCGCAGGAGGTCCATGGCCCAGACTAAGATCCAAGCACCGAGCCGATCGACCCCGATGTGCTCATGAGGGTCGGAGGAGGCAAGAGACATGAGCGGTACTGGATTGCCGACGGGGCAATCGACTCGTCCTCCACTCCCACTCTGTCTCAGGTGAGAGCAAGGAGCACGAGCTCGAGTCCAGCCATACAACCTCGGTACGACAGCTCACAGCATCGCATATAGCAACTCGAGGTTAGTGCTTCTATAACTCGTCCTTCCTTGAGTTATATACTCTCTTTGAGTTACTATAACGTTGGCTTGTAATATTACAGACCCAACTAGAAGAGATGGAGGCGAGGATGATGGTGGAGCGGGAGGCGGAGCGGGAGGCTCGCCTGGCGGCTGATCAGAGGATGGCGGAGATGTTCCAGTACATGCAAAGCTTTGGCGCCGCACAGGGTTTCGCTCTGCCACCTCCATTGTTCCCTGCAGTTGACCCTGCTCAGTTCCATACTCCTATGAGTATCAAAATTGTAGTTACATGTTGATAATGCATATGGTATAACACATGTAATCTCTTCTCTATGCAGGGCCAATCTGGGGCGGCATCCAACAACCCTCATGAAGGGTTTAGCCCAACGCAGCACCAGACCAACCGCCCACCTCCATGAGTGCCGAGTTATGTTTTTAGTGTTTCGAACACAAACTTATGTTGAATACTTGTCAGAGCTTGTGAACTTGTGTTGATACTTCTGAACTTCTGAACTTATGTCAGTATTTGTGTTAATACTGTTTGTGTTGAGAACCTCTCAACTTATGTCAGTATTTGTGTTAATACTGTTTGTATTGGCTATTTATGATTGTGATGATATCTGTGATGTAAATATGTGATATATGTGATGTATATGCGATATCTTTTGTTTGTTTGGATGGAATATAAAAAACAAAGAAAAAAGGTGCCTACTGGTCACTTTGACGAGTGTCCAGATCATAGCACTCGACAAAGAACCAAGACCTGGGCACCGGTATAGGTTCTTTGCCGAGTGCCACCTGGGACACTCGGCAAAAAACCTGACATGGGGACCCTCTCTCGCGGGTTCTTTGCCGAGTGTCCCAGGTGGCACTCGGCAAAACGTGTTTCTTTGTCGAGTGCTGTCGGGTAGGCACTCGACAAAGGTAACTCCTTTGCCGAGTGTCACCGGGGACACTCGGCAAAGACGTCGTCTCCGTCACCCAACGCCGTAACGGCTGCTTTTCTTTGCCGAGTGCCTCTGGCACTCGGCAAACCTCTGCCCAAGAAAAAGTACTCGGCAAAGAAAGCTTTGACGATGCACTGTGTGTCGAGCCCTCTTTGCCGAGTGCGACACTCGGCAAAACCTTTGCCGAGTGTTTTCAAAGCTTTGCTGAGTGCTTTAGGCACTCGGTAAAGACGGCGATTCCGGTAGTGTGAGACGCCCTCGGCCTCCACACACACGACCATCACGCAGGTTCAGAGGCTGAACGGAAATCACACAACTTACAACATAAATCTTTCAGCCAAACTACGTAATGCGTGTAGTGAAGTGAAGTGGCAAAGAGTGTATTTTAAGTGGAGGAAGGCATAAGACCGAGATAGAACATCTGAAGTAGGTGGAACATAAGAAGACTAAATTTCAGAATGCAGCATGTCCCTTTGTCCGAAAAAGTAACTGAGAAAACTAAGGGGTGTTTGGTTTGATGACTAATTTTTAGTCTCTATAATCTATTCTATTTTAACCTCTAAATTATCAAATGTGTCTGTATTTAATAATTTAGGGACTAAAATAAAATAAAATAAAATAGAGTGAATAAAAATTAATACCTTGAACCCAAACACTGTCTAACTGCAGTAAAGTGTCCGAAAAAGTAAGTGAGAAAATTAACTGGAGTCACTTGAATCAGATCTTCGCATGTGTATCGCAGTGAGACCGAGCGAGATTAGCACGTCACAGCATAGGGGCAAAAAGCAACGCGTACTATACGTTCCGTGTCTAACTGTCTAATTTTATATTCATCTTCTATATTCATTCTTTACCGTGATCTCTTTCTCTCATCTATAACTCATTTCTCTCGGAGAGCGTCCTTTATATCTCGCTGGAGAGAGTCTAAAAACTGAACAGTTCACGGAAGCAACACAAGGCGCGGCTGAGGGCATGATGGCTGATCCGCTTTGAGCTTAACTGACGATCCACCGGCTCGATTGCAAAGGACAGAAAAGGCCGGCTGATGGTGAGGCGAGCGCCACTTGTGCGCTCAACCGAGTGGCTTTTCATCTTGCTTCTGTTGAGAAACCCTAATGAAGAGTTATATAGGCAAATACCGAATATAGCCCTGAGGGCTATCGCGTCTCTATATATAGAACATGTACCCCTTATATGGAATATAGAAGAGAAAGAGGTCAGAGGCCCAACCCTACATCGTGTCTATTGTGTTTCCTCTGTCGTGCTAATGGCAAGGGAGACGGGTACTCTATAGCTTCTTGCGCCTCTACTGCTGATGGGAGGGAAGGGAGCAGATATGGTGATCCGTGGTGACGTAGTTCTCAACACGTTATCAGCACGCTCTACCTCGACGTTGCTGCGAGATCAGATCTGCATCAACTCTCCGTCAAACCGGCAGGTCTCCGGCCTAGCCGAACTGTCCTACACGACAGGCTTCGATTCCCCTCTACACAGCCGAGCGGTATGTTTTGAATCTATTATTCGCTGTGAAAATCGAAGAACAAATTGAGTTGTAGAAAGTGGCGAAAAGATCGCTGCGGTAGTGGCTCATCCGTATGCTTCGATATATCTTTCTACTATTTTGTGATCCGTATCGGAAGAAAAAAAGGACAACACCTACCACGACCGCCGTCAGTGCTCGCGTATAGCTTGCCTGTGGCCTCATCGGCCAGCCACGAGCCGTTGCATTCCGTTGACTATGCAAAGCCACTTTGGCCGCATGCGTTGCAGCAGTTGGCCATTCCCTGAAAGACATGCGTGGTTAATCGCCCACTCCGTCATGAGCGCGGAGAGAGAGGAGCGAAAAAAAAATACATGCATGCACCTAGCCGCAGTCATGGCAGTTAGGCTGACGGAAAAAAAAAAGTGACGGGCAGCAGGATCCTTGCATGCACCTGCATGGCTGCATGCATGCATGCATGATGAGTGCATAAAAGGAAATGAAAATTCCTTAAGTGCATATGGCTACACTAATAAACAAAAAAAATACGGATGCTAGCTTGTGAAAGGACGGATCTCGTTGATCCGGGAGTGAGATTTTTTATAGTTTTTCCTATAAATTTTTGCTGAATTAATAAAACTTTGGTACAATATTAATATATGTGCATGCTCTATATTATTTATTCAATTTAATTGCACATTACAAATTGAATAAAGCATATTTTATGTTGTGATTTCTATTTAAATTAATTATTTTCTGTCGCAAATAATTAATTAAAAAACATATGCTTAAATATAGATAAACATACTTTACATCTGATGTGTTATGTTCATGCATTAATTCTGGTTTTTTTCTGCTTTTATTTCTCATAGTAAATAATTAGCAGAAAATTATTAAAACGTGTGTGCAGACTATACTGCGTAGACTCGGATCGCTCTAAATATTTATGATGTGTTGAGCTTTTAGACTCACGTCGAGCGATTAAATTGTATAATGGGTACTCAGACACGCCGATCAGGCTGCGTTGGTAATCGGCTGAGTTATGACATTAGCTGAATATTGACTGCGCCCTGGCAACACGACACAATATTTGTGCTGTTCGAACTTGGTTGCGTCATGTGATTGCTATGTCGCGCTCTCCATTAATCGGATCGCTCTCGTTGAGTCGGACCGCCATCGTCGAGTCGCATATTTTTTGCATGCCCTGTAGGCACTGTCTGTCTGCCACGAGCCACGATTGCGCCTGTTGCGGATGTTGCGTGGTTTTATCGTGTACCCCAATTACCGAGTCATAATTGTGCCTGTTGCGCTTATTACGAAGGCTTGCTATACGGTCGTAGCCCTGATGGCCGCACACGCGTTGACGCCAGATACTCTAGAGCTTGTACTCGCGTGGATTGTGGTGGGTTGTTCAAGCCCCTAAAGTCACATTATGCGCAACCTTCGTAAACAATTTTGTTTAGCTCTATATTTTATTTGCTTGTGTTCTGTGGCATCATATATTTATTTATATTGCCAAGTGGCCATAACAATTATATCAAGCTCTATAGTGCTTGAATAATCTGGGAAATTAAATTGAAATACAATGAAACACAGATAAGTTAAATCTTTGCTCTCTACTCGTGCATAAAGTTTTACCCGAAGTAACCTGAAGAAATTCAATATTAATGCATGAAAGCCTTTTTGGCACAGAAAACATCACAAATTGGGATTTTATTAGTAAGCAATAAGACCTTATCAGATGAATAAATGCTAGAATCTCAGTCATACATTGCTCAACCAGATGTTGGCACATTGCTATTTGTCGTTGAACGTCATGAAGCGAACTTTGAGATAAATGGCTAGTACCTTAGCAACACGAAGTTGCGAGTACATCGAAAGGTAATTCTGAGAATTTTTTCACAATGTTTGTGTGCAAAAAACATTGTGTGTTCCCGTCGAACCACTTTACTCGTTCTATCTAGGACCTATATGCTTGTGTTGCATACATCTCTCATAATTGTAAATAATTATAGTCGTTGAATTGACTTGGGATAGTCTTTTGACTGGTATGGTATACAGTAAGCCAAATGGTAAAGGTCAATACTGAATGGAAATAAAATTGGGGTTTATGTAGCAGAACTACATTGGATTTCACCCCTTGACATGCTTACCATAATCTATATATGATCTACCAGAAGTAAGAAGAGTAGAAAAAATAGCCATGAAATCCCACATCAACACAGAGCTTAAAGCTAAATTAGGCATTAATATGTCCTTAGTCCTTGGCACCAGAAGAGCCATAAGTCTTGACCACGAGATTGTAAGTGGTGATAATTTGTGATAAAAATATAAAGATCTTATGGAGACTTGTTGCATTCTCCCTAGTCATGATGACTCCTTCGTATGAGAGCAATATTATCTGTTGTTGAAGACGGATCCTAGGCGGACACCAGTCCTATTTCATTCTTGCCAAGCAGTTATCACCATTTTGCTTAGTCTTAGCAATCAGGTGTTTTTTCCCAGATAAAACGAATTCTTGGCCTTGTATGTTCTATTTCAAAGCTTCTCTTTTTGGTGAACAATGAAGAGATCGAAATAATGCTTTATAGAACAAATTGGTGTATAATATGAGGAGAAAAGTTTGCCCTGTTGACAGCTTACGCAACAAATATTTGACTGTTGTTATAAGTTCTCTCTCAAAATTATAATAGCTAAATGTTGCATTAACCGATACCCAATTTCAGAACGGTATGAGTAATTGGGTAAACCATGGGCAATATATAATAAAATGAGCTGGACTATACATCTCTGCATATAAAAATCTTTGCTTGGCAGCATTGGCCTGATGCCGTGCACTTTACTACCAATATAAGCACACACATTTTTCCTATGTGCCTCAAAGCACAATACAACCAGTGAATGTCCTTGTGAGCGCTAGACCCTGATGGTCATTTTACTTGTTGATCTGAAGTCAGTTAATGGCTCCAAACGACGAATGATATGCATGAGCCCCTGAAGGATCCTTATGAATAAAATAGTGTTGTGCATATTAGTCTAAATCTTAATGATTGACTGTGCATTTGGTAATAATAACAATAAGTTTGCAGAATTGTAACCATGAAGCAACTTGTTGTTGCGTGTCTCGCTGGAAGTTGAGACTAACCCTTCATGTTGAAGGACAAATATGTAGTATTCATGCCACTACATTAATCTAAGTCCAAAGCTCACTGCACAAAACCCCTATCTGTAATGTGCGTAAGATTTCTCAAATTAATCACCACAATAGCATACATTGGCTACAACTGGATGATTGTGGTTGGGGATTTTATCTGTATGCTTTTAGAATATCTCGGTATTAGGGGGAGGAATGCCCATATAATGTAATGCCTCAATATTCTATTAAACGCACAAAATCCAAACTGAACCTGTCGTTCGGTGTGTACTCCTATGTATATGGAGTTTGCCAGAAATCGTTGAGGAGTAACCATATTGGTCTGAATGTTTCTACCTGATGTAGATGTGGATATACCCGGGATTAATATCATATCCACATTTGACTTATTGGCATTTGATCTATTCTCGGGGACACCTGCGAATATGATCCATCAACCTTAGTCAAAGCATATGTTCTGATTGCAGATTCACGTGGTCTGTGATAACTCTCCTCCAATTAATTCACCCTACTGGTGATTTGCCTCACGATAGGTTCATCTTGATGATGAAGTTCCTAGCAATGCGCGCAATATCATTGTGCTGGGAATATGGAACAATGAATCTTTCGTTTTGGGAAATGGCGAAGATCATTATTAAATGTGGGAGACAAATATGTCGACACCTATCTTGCCCCTCTAGATTGCAAATGGATCCAAAACAAAGTCCTAGGCATGAGTGCTTTAAGCTCTCTTATCGGGTCATTGATAAATGCAATCGAGGCTGAACCAATAATCGCAAAATGAAAGTCACGAGCTTGAAGTTCGGACATTTATGGGCACTATTGAAATAATGTGTGGTGAATGCGATGGTTCAAGTGGTCTTGTGAGAGACCCATCCCACGTATGTGTTGAATAAACACTGTTCCGCTATGTAATATATCTGGCAAATGGCATGAATTAAATTATGCAGTTAATAGGATTCTGAAGATCCGTCATGAGATCCTAGGAGGATCCATATCTTTGAATTATAAATATGCAACATATAAATCTCATACCGAATAATACATTCCTGACGAATTAACACTCTTCTATGTAGAGAGAATATCTCCTAGATGAGATTATAGTTCCTTGATGGAACCTTTCCAGAAGAAATAAAGTCTGTGTTGAACACCAAAGTTTGATAATCCCTATAAAGGGATAAAGACCCATACAGACCCGAAAAGGAATAAGATGAGGTACCAAAGGACTTGAAGTTCACCGAATAAGCACATGTGCATTCCACGAGTTTTACTCATGGTATTTTCCACTTGATGTGGAATTACGGTATCCTCTAAATCCCCGATGGCAGAAACCTATATGGTTTAGGTGTTACTGGCAAAAATATCCCCATTATGCTAGAATGACAGACTATAACGATGTATCTGGTCGATGAAAAATCCCTGATGGATTACGATCTTTGGTGGACTTTTGTTACACCATCATAGATGTTGCAATGGATGAACGCATGTAACGATGTGTCATATTTAGAATATGTACTATTGCAACTATATTATCCCCTAAGTCCTATATAAGGACATGTTACTTGCTTTGCACAACTATGTATAAATTGTGGTGTAAGATAGAAAATGATAGCACCCCAACCTCGTCCATTCTCGTTATTCCAGATGAACAATGAGATATATATCTTGAAGAATATGCTTGAGTTATGAGGGATAACGACTTTGACATATGTCATCGTCAGGGGGAGCGAATGCTTATATTGATCACAATCGTGTGACAATAAATGTCATATTCTATGCCCTGAAGGCGTCAGCTTGATGATCAATATGTGAACCTTTATGGAAGTTTCTATCAAATATGTAGATCTAGTCGATCGAACACCACTAGTCGAAGTGGCTTATTTATGTTGATACGTGCACTTACCTCGTGTATCCTAGAAGTGAGTTGAGGTGAAGTTCCTGAAATAATCTTTGCAAGAATATGCAATCTGTTTGTTAAATCTATATGTGCATATACTTCCAGAAGAAAATATTTTGCCATATTGATACAGTTTTGCAAGGAACAGGGGGAGCACATTTCTAAAGTTAGCCTTTGTAGAAGATTCGGTAGAATCTAGATCCCAGAGGATCGAAATCTGTCCCGATGACAGCTGTTGTACTCTTTTTCCCTTGGTGAGTTTTCTTGAAGTCTCTCACATGAGGTTTTTAACGAGGCAACAAAGTGCAAATGCAATTTGTATCACCATGCACTCTTTCTCCATATTTTCCCCACTCGGTTTTTTGGAGTTTTAACGAGGCATGTGTTGGTCGAGGTATTCGCCCAAGGGGGAGTGTTGAGAAACCCTAATGAAGGGTTATGTAGGCAAATACCGAATATAGCCCTGAGGGCTATCGCGTCTCTATATATAGAACATGTACCCCTCATATGGAATATAGAAGAGAAAGAGGCCAGAGGCCCAACCCTACATCGTGTCTATTGTGTTTCCTCTGTCGTGCTAATGGGAAGGGAGACAGGTACTCTACAGCTTCTTGCGCCTCTACTGCTGATGGGAGGGAAGGGAGCAGATCTGGTGATCCGTGGTGACGTAGTTCTCAACAGCTTCCATTGCGCAGCTTCTTGAGCACGGTAAAGTAAAATCGTGCAGAAGAAAGTGGAAACCCAAGCAAACTGGGCTTCTACAGCCAAGATTATTGGCCCAAGACGTCCACGTACCACGACCTGGCTGATCATCTAAATAGATAAGTGTTGTGGGCTTGTGCCTTTGTTTGGCCCAAACACGTCAGCTCATGCTCATGTCTGTCAAAGTGTCAATACGGCACTCTGAAAGGGAATTAGGCTTACACCTAGTTCCTAAATAATTTTGGTGGTTGAATTGCCCAACACAAATATTGGACTGACTAGTTTGCTCTAGTGTATAAGTTATACAGGTGCAAAAGGTTCACATCTAGCCAATAAAAAGACCAAGTGTTGGATTCAACAAAGGAGCAATAAGACAACCGAGGGCACCTCTGGCTGGAGGCACCGGACTGTCCGGTGTGCACCGGACTGTCCGGTGCGCCCGTAGACTTCGTCTTCCACCCTTCGCCAGAGGACTTCGACTTCAACCCTTCGCCCTCGGGAATTCGCGGAGGCCGGCGCGCTATAATTCACCGGACTGTCCGGTGTGCACCGGACATGTCCGGTGCGCCAACGAACCGCAGCCTCCTGAACTCGCCAGCCTCGGGTTCGCGCGGCAGCCGCTCCGCTATAATTCACCGGACTGTCCGGTGTACACCGGACTGTCCGGTGAACCACGGAGCAACGGCTACTTCCGCGCCAACGGTCACCTGCAAGCGCATTTAATGCGCGCTCTGCGCGCGCAGTCGGCAGGCGCGCCCATACCGTTGCACCGGACAATGAACAGTTCATGTCCGGTGTACACCGGACATCCAGGCGGGTCCACATGTCAGAGCTCCAACGGTCAGAATCCAACGGCAACGATGACGTGGCAGGGGGCACCGGACTGTCCGGTGTGCACCGGACTGTCCGGTGCGCCATCGAACAGAGAGCTCCCAGCAACGGTCACTTTTGGTGGTTGGGGCTATAAATACCCCAACCACCCCACATTCATTGCCATCCAAGTTTTCCACTTCTCAACTACTACAAGAGCTCTAGGCATTCAATTCTAGACACATTCAAAGAGATCAAATCCTCTCCAATTCCACACAAAACCCTAGTGACTAGAGAGAGTGATTTGTCGTGTTCATTTGAGCTCTTGCGCTTGGATTGCTTCTTTTCTTTCTCACTTGTTCTTGAGATCACAACTCCATTGTAATCAAGGCAAGAGGCACCAATTGTGTGGTGGCCCTTGCGGGGAAGTTTTGTTCCCGGCTTTGATTAGAGAAGAGAAGCTCACTCGGTCCGAGGGACCGTTTGAGAGAGGGAAGGGTTGAAAGAGACCCGGCCTTTGTGGCCTCCTCAACGGGGAGTAGGTTTGCAAGAACCGAACCTCGGTAAAACAAATCTCCGTGTCTCACTTGCTTATTCGCTTGGGATTTGTTTTGCGCCCTCTCTCTTGGACTCGTTTATTATTACTAACGCTAACCCCGGCTTGTAGTTGTGTTTATATTTGTAAATTTCAGTTTCGCCCTATTCACCCCCCCTCTAGGCGACTATCAATTGGTATCAGAGCCCGGTGCTTCATTAGAGCCTAACCGCTCGAAGTGATGTCGGGAGATCACGCCAAGAAGGAGATGGAGACCGGCGAAAAGCCCACTACAAGCTACGGGAGCACTTCATCGGAAGAGTCCCGCACCAAAAGGAGGGAGAAGAAGAAGAGCTCCTCCAACAAAGGGAAGGAGAAGAAATCTTCTTCTCACCACAAAGAGAAGAAGGAAAAATCTTCTTCCCACAAGCCGCATCGGAAAGGCGACAAGCACAAGAGGATGAGGAAGGTGGTCTACTACGAGACCGACACTTCATCAACTTCTACCTCCGACTCCGATGCGCCCTCCGTCACTTCTAAGCGCCAAGAGCGCAAGAAGTATAGTAAGATCCCCCTACGCTACCCTCGCATTTCCAAACATACACCTTTACTTTCCGTCCCATTAGGCAAACCACCAACTTTTGATGGTGAAGATTACGCTAGGTGGAGCGATTTAATGCGATTTCATCTAATCTCGCTCCACAAAAGTATATGGGATATTGTTGAGTTTGGTGCACAGGTACCGTCGGTAGGGGATGAGAACTATGATGAGGATGAGGTGGCCCAAATCGAGCACTTCAACTCTCAAGCAACGACGATACTCCTCGCCTCTTTAAGCAAAGAGGAGTATAACAAAGTACAAGGGTTGAAGAGCGCCAAGGAGATTTGGGATGTACTCAAAACCGCGCACGAGGGAGACGAGCTCACCAAGATCACCAAGCGGGAAACGATCGAGGGGGAGCTCGGTCGGTTCCGGCTTCACAAAGGAGAGGAGCCACAACACATGTACAACCGGCTCAAGACTTTGGTGAACCAAGTGCGCAACCTCGGGAGCAAGAAGTGGGATGACCACGAAGTAGTAAATGTTATTTTAAGATCTCTCATTTTTCTTAATCCCACTCAAGTTCAATTGATTCGTGGTAATCCTAGATATACTAAAATGACCCCCGAGGAAGTTATCGGGCATTTTGTAAGTTTTGAATGCATGATAGAAGGCTCGAGGAAAATCAACGAGCTTGGCGACCCATCCGAAGCCCAACCCGTTGCATTCAAGGCAACGGAGGAGAAGAAGGAGGAGTCTACACCAAGTAGACAACCAATAGACGCCTCCAAGCTTGACAATGAGGAAATGGCGCTCGTCATCAAGAGCTTCCGCCAAATCCTCAAGCAAAGGAGGGGGAAGGACTACAAGTCCCGCTCCAAAAAGGTTTGCTACAAGTGTGGTAAGCCCGGTCATTTTATTGCTAAATGTCCTATATCTAGTGACAGTGACCGAGGCGACGACAAGAAGGGGAGAAGAAAGGAGAAGAAAAGGTACTACAAGAAGAAGGGCGGCGATGCCCATGTTTGTCGGGAATGGGATTCCGACGAAAGCTCAAGCGACTCCTCCGACGACGAGGACGCCGCCAACATCGCCGTCACCAAGGGACTCCTCTTCCCCAACGTCGGCCACAAGTGCCTCATGGCAAAGGACGGCAAAAAGAAGAAGGTTAAATCCAACTCCTCCACTAAATATGAATCTTCTAGTGATGATAATGCTAGTGATGAGGAGGATAATTTGCGTTCCCTTTTTGCCAACCTTAACATAGCTCAAAAAGAAAAGTTAAATGAATTAGTTAGTGCTATTCATGAAAAGGACGACCTTTTGGATTCCCAAGAGGATTGTCTAATTAAAGAAAACAAAAAACATGTTAAGGTTAAAAAGGCTTATGCTCTAGAAGTAGAAAAATGTGAAAAATTATCTAGTGAGCTAAGCACTTGCCGTGAAATAATTGACAACCTTAAGAATGAAAATGCTATTTTAAATGCTAAGGTTGATTCTCATGTTTGTGATGTTTCATTTTCCACTCCTAGAGATAATAATGATGATTTGCTTGCTAGGATTGAAGAATTGAACATTTCTCTTGCTAGCCTTAGAGTAGAAAATGAAAAGTTGATTACTAAGGCTAAAGAACTAGATGCTTGCAATGTTACAATTTCTGACCTTAGAACTAAAAATGATATGCTGCATGCTAAGGTTGTAGAATTAAAATCTTGCAAACCCTCTACATCTATCGTTGAGCATGTATCTATTTGTACTAGATGTAGAAATGTTGATATTGATGCTATTCATGATCACATGATTTTAATTAAGCAACAAAATGATCATATAGCTAAACTAGATGCTAAAATTGCCGAGCACAACTTAGAAAATGAGAAATTTAAATTTGCTCGTAGCATGCTTTATAATGGAAGACGCCCTGGCATCAAGGATGGCATTGGCTTCCAAAGGGGAGACAATGTCAAACTTAATGCCCCTCCTAAGAACTTGTCTAACTTTGTTAAGGGCAAAGCTCCCATGCCTCAGGATAACGAGGGTTACATTTTATACCCTGCCGGCTATCCTGAGAGCAAAATTAGGAAGATTCATTCTAGGAAGTCTCACTCTGGCCCTAATCATGCTTTTATGTATAAGGGTGAGACATCTAGTTCTAGGCAACCAACCCATGCTAAGTTGCCTAAGAAGAAAATTCCTAATGCATCAAATGATCATGCCATTTCATTTAAAACGTTTGATGCATCTTATGTATTGACTAACAAATCCGGCAAGGTAGTTGCCAAATATGTTGGGGGCAAGCACAAGGGTTCAAAGACTTGTGTTTGGGTACCCAAAGTTCTTGTGTCTAATGCCAAAGGACCCAAAACCATTTGGGTACCTAAAGTCAAGAACTAAAATTGTTTTGTAGGTTTATGCATCCGGGGGCTCAAGTTGGATACTCGACAGCGGGTGCACAAACCACATGACAGGGGAGAAAAGGATGTTCTCCTCATATGAGAAAAACCAAGATCCCCAACGAGCTATCACATTCGGGGATGGAAATCAAGGTTTGGTCAAAGGTCTTGGTAAAATTGCTATATCTCCTGACCATTCCATTTCCAATGTTTTTCTTGTAGATTCCTTAGATTACAACTTGCTTTCCGTTTCTCAATTATGTCAAATGGGCTACAACTGTCTATTCACTGATATAGGTGTCACTGTCTTTAGAAGAAGTGATGATTCAATAGCATTTAAGGGTGTGTTAGAGGGTCAGCTATACCTGGTAGATTTTGATAGAGCTGAACTCGACACTTGCTTAATTGCTAAGACTAACATGGGTTGGCTCTGGCACCGCCGACTAGCCCATGTTGGGATGAAGAATCTTCATAAGCTTCTAAAAGGAGAACACATTTTAGGATTAACAAATGTTCATTTTGAGAAAGACAGGATTTGTAGCGCATGCCAGGCGGGGAAGCAAGTTGGAGTCCATCATCCACACAAGAACATCATGACGACCGACAGGCCGCTTGAGCTACTCCACATGGATCTATTCGGCCCGATTGCTTACATAAGCATCGGCGGGAGTAAGTATTGTCTTGTTATTGTGGATGATTATTCTCGCTTCACTTGGGTATTCTTTTTGCAGGAAAAATCTCAAACCCAAGAGACCTTAAAGGGATTCTTGAGACGGGCTCAAAATGAGTTCGGCTTGAGGATCAAGAAAATTAGAAGCGACAACGGGACGGAGTTCAAGAACTCTCAAATTGAAGGCTTCCTTGAGGAGGAGGGCATCAAGCATGAGCTCTCTTCTCCCTACACTCCACAACAAAATGGTGTAGTGGAGAGGAAGAATCGAACTCTATTGGACATGGCAAGAACCATGCTTGATGAGTACAAGACACCGGACCGGTTTTGGGCCGAAGCGGTCAACACCGCCTGCTACGCCATCAACCGGTTATATCTTCACCGAATCCTCAAGAAGACATCATATGAACTCCTAACCGGTAAAAAGCCCAACATTTCATATTTTAGAGTTTTTGGTAGCAAATGCTTCATTCTTATTAAAAGAGGTAGAAAATCTAAATTTGCTCCTAAAACTGTAGAAGGCTTTTTACTTGGTTATGACTCAAACACAAGGGCATATAGAGTCTTTAACAAGTCCACTGGACTAGTTGAAGTCTCTTGTGACGTTGTGTTTGATGAAACTAACGGCTCTCAAGTAGAGCAAGTTGATCTTGATGAGATAGGTGAAGAACAGGCTCCATGCATCGCGCTAAGGAACATGTCCATCGGGGATGTGTGTCCTAAGGAATCCGAAGAGCCTCCAAGTACACAAGATCAACCATCCTCCTCCATGCAAGCATCTCCACCAACTCAAAATGAGGATGAGGCTCAAAATGATGAAGAGCAAAATCAAGAAGACGAGCCACCTCAAGATGATAGCAATGATCAAGGGGGAGATACAAATGATCAAGAAAAGGAGGATGAGGAAGAACCAAGACCGCCACACCCAAGAGTCCACCAAGCAATCCAACGAGATCACCCCGTCGACACCATCCTCGGCGACATTCATAAGGGGGTAACTACTCGATCTCGGGTTGCACATTTTTGTGAACATTACTCGTTTGTTTCCTCTATTGAGCCACACAGGGTAGAGGAAGCTCTCCAAGATTCGGATTGGGTGGTGGCGATGCAAGAGGAGCTCAACAATTTCACGAGGAATGAGGTCTGGCATTTAGTTCCACGTCCTAATCAAAATGTTGTAGGAACCAAGTGGGTCTTCCGCAACAAGCAAGATGAGCATGGTGTGGTGACAAGGAACAAAGCTCGACTCGTGGCCAAAGGGTATTCACAAGTCGAAGGTTTGGATTTTGGTGAAACCTATGCACCCGTAGCTAGGCTTGAGTCAATTCGCATATTATTGGCCTATGCTACTTACCATGGCTTTAAGCTCTATCAAATGGACGTGAAAAGTGCCTTCCTCAATGGACCGATCAAGGAAGAGGTCTATGTTGAGCAACCTCCCGGCTTTGAAGACAGTGAGTATCCTAACCATGTTTATAGGCTCTCTAAGGCGCTTTATGGGCTCAAGCAAGCCCCAAGAGCATGGTATGAATGCCTTAGAGATTTCCTTATTGCTAATGGCTTCAAAGTCGGCAAGGCCGATCCTACACTCTTTACTAAAACTCTTGAAAATGACTTGTTTGTATGCCAAATTTATGTTGATGATATTATATTTGGGTCTACTAACGAGTCTACATGTGAAGAGTTTAGTAGGATCATGACACAGAAATTCGAGATGTCAATGATGGGGGAGTTGAAGTATTTTCTAGGATTCCAAGTCAAGCAACTCCAAGAGGGCACCTTCATTAGCCAAACGAAGTACACTCAAGACATTCTTGCTAAGTTTGGGATGAAGGATGCCAAACCCATCAAGACACCCATGGGAACTAATGGGCATCTCGACCTCGACACGGGAGGTAAGTCCGTGGATCAAAAGGTATACCGGTCGATGATTGGTTCATTGCTTTATTTATGTGCATCTCGACCGGACATTATGCTTTCCGTTTGCATGTGTGCAAGATTTCAATCCGACCCTAAGGAATCCCACCTTACGGCCGTAAAACGAATCTTGAGATATTTGGCTTATACCCCTAAGTTTGGGCTTTGGTACCCTCGGGGATCCACATTTGATTTACTTGGTTATTCGGATGCCGATTGGGCGGGGTGCAAAATCAATAGGAAGAGCACATCGGGGACTTGCCAGTTCTTGGGAAGATCCTTGGTGTCTTGGGCTTCAAAGAAGCAAAATTCGGTCGCTCTTTCCACCGCCGAAGCCGAGTACATTGCCGCAGGACATTGTTGCGCGCAATTGCTTTGGATGAGGCAAACCCTGCGGGACTACGGTTACAAATTAACCAAAGTCCCTTTGCTATGTGATAATGAGAGTGCAATTAAGATGGCCGACAATC
The DNA here is from genome assembly GCF_902167145.1 of Zea mays. Lineage (NCBI taxonomy): Eukaryota > Viridiplantae > Streptophyta > Magnoliopsida > Poales > Poaceae > Zea > Zea mays. The sequence continues at coordinate 147,034,518 of NC_050100.1, forward strand.
CCGTCGAGCATAGCCGCACTAAGCACATAGCCATTCGGTATCATTTTCTTAGGGATCACCAACAAAAGGGGGATATCGAGATTTCTTACATTAATACTAAAGATCAATTAGCCGATATCTTTACCAAGCCACTTGATGAACAATCTTTTACCAGACTTAGGCATGAGCTCAATATTCTTGATTCTAGAAATTTCTTTTGCTAAGCTTGCACACATAGCTCACTTAAATACCTTTGATCATATCTCTTTTATATGCTATGACTAATGTGTTTTCAAGTCGATTTCAAACCAAGTCATAGGTATATTGAAAGGGAATTGGAGTCTTCGGCGAAGACAAAGGCTTCCACTCCGTAACTCATGCTTCGCCATCACTCCGAGCAACTCTCTTGTCTTTGGGGGAGAAATGAGCATCAAGGAAAAGGACTTCATCCTTGGGGGAGAGAATAAAAGCTCAAACGCAAAAGGACTTCGTCTTTGGTATAATCTTAACTCATTTATTTATGACCAAAGGGGAAGATTGCACTTACAGGGCTCTAATGATTCCGTTTTTGGCGATTCATGCCAAAAAGGGGGAGAAATGAGCCCAAAGCAAAAGGACCGCACCACCACCACCAAATTCAAAAACTTAGTGCTTTCCAAAAGTCTTTATCATTTGGTATCCTATTGTGTTCAAAAGGGGGAGAAAGTAGTATTTCAAAAATGGTATATCAAAACCCTCTTGAACACTAAGAGGTGGATCTCTTTTAGGGGGAGTTTTGTTTAGTCAAAGGAAAAGCATTTGAAATAGGGGGAGACAATTTCAAATCTTGAAAATGCTTTGCAAACTCTTATTCATGTACCTTTGACTATTTGCAAAAGATCTTTGAAATGGATTTACAAAAAGAATTTGCAAAAACAAAACATGTGGTGCAAACGTGGTCCAAAATGTTATATAAGAAAGAAACATTCCTTGCATATCTTGTAAGTTGTTATATTGGCTCAATTCCAAGTAACCTTTGCACTTACATTATGTAAACTAGTTCAATTATGCACTTCTATATTTGCTTTGGTTTGTGTTGGCATCAATCACCAAAAAGGGGGAGATTGAAAGGGAATTAGGCTTACACCTAGTTCCTAAATAATTTTGGTGGTTGAATTGCCCAACACAAATATTGGACTGACTAGTTTGCTCTAGTGTATAAGTTATACAGGTGCAAAAGGTTCACATCTAGCCAATAAAAAGACCAAGTGTTGGATTCAACAAAGGAGCAATAAGACAACCGAGGGCACCTCTGGCTGGAGGCACCGGACTGTCCGGTGTGCACCGGACTATCCGGTGCGCCCGTAGACTTCGTCTTCCACCCTTCGCCAGAGGACTTCGACTTCAACCCTTCGCCCTCGGGAATTCGCGGAGGCCGGCGCGCTATAATTCACCGGACTGTCCGGTGTGCACCGGACATGTCCGGTGCGCCAACGAACCGCAGCCTCCTGAACTCGCCAGCCTCGGGTTCGCGCGGCAGCCGCTCCGCTATAATTCACCGGACTGTCCGGTGTACACCGGACTGTCCGGTGAACCACGGAGCAACGGCTACTTCCGCGCCAACGGTCACCTGCAAGCGCATTTAATGCGCGCTCTGCGCGCGCAGTCGGCAGGCGCGCCCATACCGTTGCACCGGACAATGAACAGTTCATGTCCGGTGTACACCGGACATCCAGGCGGGTCCACATGTCAGAGCTCCAACGGTCAGAATCCAACGGCAACGATGACGTGGCAGGGGGCACCGGACTGTCCGGTGTGCACCGGACTGTCCGGTGCGCCATCGAACAGAGAGCTCCCAGCAACGGTCACTTTTGGTGGTTGGGGCTATAAATACCCCAACCACCCCACATTCATTGCCATCCAAGTTTTCCACTTCTCAACTACTACAAGAGCTCTAGGCATTCAATTCTAGACACATTCAAAGAGATCAAATCCTCTCCAATTCCACACAAAACCCTAGTGACTAGAGAGAGTGATTTGCCGTGTTCATTTGAGCTCTTGCGCTTGGATTGCTTCTTTTCTTTCTCACTTGTTCTTGAGATCACAACTCCATTGTAATCAAGGCAAGAGGCACCAATTGTGTGGTGGCCCTTGCGGGGAAGTTTTGTTCCCGGCTTTGATTAGAGAAGAGAAGCTCACTCGGTCCGAGGGACCGTTTGAGAGAGGGAAGGGTTGAAAGAGACCCGGCCTTTGTGGCCTCCTCAACGGGGAGTAGGTTTGCAAGAACCGAACCTCGGTAAAACAAATCTCCGTGTCTCACTTGCTTATTCGCTTGGGATTTGTTTTGCGCCCTCTCTCTTGGACTCGTTTATTATTACTAACGCTAACCCCGGCTTGTAGTTGTGTTTATATTTGTAAATTTCAGTTTCGCCCTATTCACCCCCCCTCTAGGCGACTATCACACTCATCGACCCTCTTTCCTTAACATAACATTGTTATTGTTTGATTTCTTCGAAATCATTCACGGTAGCAATCATTATTGTTTAGTACAATCTCCATTTTAAATTATAAATCGTTTTTTATGTTTTCATTAGTTCTTATTGTATATATCTAGACATAACCTCTCTATCTATCAATATATATATAGATAACCCAACGGTATCATCCGGTTCAGACGCACCAGGTTCGGGCAGCTATAAAAACACCCCTAGGCTACCAGGGATTAAGTTTTAGCGGCGGCGGTTCCCTCGGGTGTGCGAGCGGTGGCGATCTCGGGGGTGAGCGGTGGTGGCGCCCCGAGGCGGACGACCCACGATGGCACTCCTAAGGCGGGCGAGCAAGCGACGGCAGCACTCCCCCAGGACTGAGCGACGACGACGCTCGCGAGGCGGGCAGGCAAGCGACGACGGCGCTCTCGAAGCGAACGAGCGGCGGTGGCGACCACGATAGACGCGAGTGGCTCTGACGGTCACATGAGGAGCGGTCGTCTCTAGCGATGGTGGTCACGCGAGGCGTAGGTGGCTCTGGCGTCCTTCGATAATCAACTCCTTCGATCCAGTGGCCTCGGCAGTGTCCTCCGACGACCTGCTCCAATCCTTTGTTTCTTTCTATAAAGATTATGTTTTTGCACGATATCAACCATTCAACTTTTGCGTGTATGTTGTTGGAACGAAAATGTCATTGAAAATTTGTGCGCATGCAATGAAAACTCTCGAGACATGCCATAATTTTTGGATCTGCATAAAAATAGGAACTACATGCATGTACCTAGTGTTTGCCATAATGTTTAGATCTACCAAAAAAATAGGACTGCATACATGTGTCTTGTGGGGGACGCCACTAAATGCATGTTCCTAGTGGAGGGACAACATACAATCACGTACATATTTTTGTGTCACTTTGTATACATATATATACCAACATCAAAATGTTTGCAGCAACTTTCAGGTTGGATCAGTATTTTACGCTCATAACTTCGGATTTTACGCTCAAAACTAAAGTTTTTACGCTCGAACATGGAGATGCGTCCACCGGTGAACCACATGTTAGATTGTTACGCAGTGTATCGCATTGGATAAATACCTACACCGTGTAGTATAATTAGTATCAATATATATCATAAACTAGTTCTTACGAGACTAACTGCATGGTTGTTTGAGCGATCCTATATTTATGGAGAAAATAAAACATTTAAATAAGATCTTGTTTCCATGCATGTCAATCTATTTCCTTTCATCGCACATTCCTGTCATCCTAAATTTGTGCGCATTCAGCAGAAAATAAATGTTTTACGCAGTATACCAAATTGCATATATATCTACACCGTGTAGCATCATTAGTATCAGTATATGTCATAAACTAGTTCTAACGAGCCTAGCTGCATGGCTATTAGAGCGATCCTATATTTATGGAGCCATCCATTTTTGCGCGTATGCAGTGGAAACGAAAATATCATCCAAAATTTGTGCGCATACAATGAAAATTCTCACGATCTGCCATAATTATCGGATCTACCGTAAAATAGGATCTGCATGCATGCGCCTGCGCGTGTGGACGTGGTCCAGTGGCTCGGCGGGGGTTTATGCTATCTATATGAACTTATTTACGCTATTTTTATGAACTATTTACGCTATTACGCAAAAAACCACAATTTATGGTGTGTGTCCCACGCGGTTGGTTGGATGTTAAACGAGGAGTTGACTGACGCGTGGGGGAGTTTTGACCTGGTGCATGGTGGGGGGCCACACCCGACAGCCTGGCGTGGGTGGGCATGCCGGCGCCGTCCAGCCAAGTCGCAGGGTGGTCGACTAGGACTTACCCTAACTATTGGAAGCCCTAGGCTCCCAATATATCCACTCATAGTTTATATATTTGGAGCTCGGGCTTCTAATAACTAGAGAAAGTCTTGGTCTAAAGGTGCCTTTCGATCCAACCGCAACAACTATCTAGGCCCCACCGTCTATAAAAGTCGGCCAAGACTACCATAAATTAGGTTTTTCGACGATGTCGACAACACGTGGCGCAGATGGCTTCGGCGGTGGCGCGAGGGCCAGCGGTGACGTGGGCGGGCTGTGAGGGTCATCGGCGGCATGACGGCAAGGATCGGTTGTGGGCGACGCGTGGCTGGCTTCGGCAGTCGTGCGTCCTCCCGCGATGACCTACTCCTATTCGGCGCGTCTCAGGCGTCCTCTAGCGGGAACCTCCTCTGATCCATGGCCTCGGGGCGTCCTCCCGCAACGACCTCCTCGAATCCGGTGGCCTTAGGGGAGTCCTTCGGCCATGACCTTCTCCGATTCGTGTTTATGCCTTTCATGGTTATGTTTTATGTCTACTACTACACTATTTATTCATTCCATTGAGGATTTTATGATGATGAATACGACGTCTCTCATATGGCTTGGTTTTTTTACGGTAACCACCTGAATTCGTGCATGCTTGTTAGTTGTTACGAGGATGTGACATCACGCTGACTATTGTAACAACATTGAGATTTTTACGCATACCCATGTCACTATTTATGCTCAAAAGTGGGGATTTTTATGCTCAAATCTGGGGTGCGCCCACTAGTGTCCCGCATGCCATATTTTTCGCGTACACAATGAAAAGGAAATCGCATGATTTACGGTGTCCGTAACTACCATAAAAATGAAATCACTTAATCTACTCTCCTAATGAAATCCCATAATCAACTCTCCTGAGTCTTTCTATCTCACTCTCTATCTTATTATCAGTTTTCAAACTCTACTATAAACAATGCAACCTAGAGTGTAAAACAATGTTTTGTACGACTATATACACGATCTACTGAACATGGCCTCATAGATGGGACTGCTTGCTCCTTAATCTGATGTAATCCGTGCAAAAATTCAGATGCGCCATAAGACAACACTAGTAAGGGCATGTTTGGTTCAATTGTGGCTATGAAAAAACTGTCATAGGATGTGGGATGTGAAAAAAAACTATTATAGACTTCAAAAAAAGGAAAGCCATTTGGTTGAATTAGCTCTGAAAGCCCGATGAGCAAACGCCACCGCTGTCGGTTGGAACGATGGAGAAAAAAAACGAAACAGTATTTCCCACTTATACGTGGCAAAAGGGTAACATTTGACTATTGGCTTTTGGAAGGCAGAAGCCACGACCAAAAGCCAAATCAACTCACTCTAAAAACCTTAGGTGAAGCGTGTGATTGGCATGGGCCCACTCAAGCAATGAAAGTCATAAATTCAAGATGAAGCCTAAGGCGTTGACAAACATCCCTCGCATAAATATTCGATTGAGAAGTAAACATGGGCCAATAATACAAAAGAGATACTGATAACTACATCTTCTACAGTTCTACTAGAGGCACACTTTTATACTAGGGCATACAGAATAGCCTAGTATTTCACTAGGAACCGTTTTTCTTTCTTTTTCGTTGTGGAGACGAGAACATCAGACACCTGATTCCTCCCCACAAAAAAAAACCTGGAGGGAATTGGGATGAAATGAAGCATGGCCTTGGACTAGTTGCAACCAACAAACAGTTGTCTAAGCCTTAGCTTGTACAGCCTGCATCCTCTGCTGCAACTTGAATATCTGCATAGGGAAAGATAAGAAGATGAATCAAAGAAATGCCCAACTTAGCTACAGAAACTTTTTTGACCAGCCATATCTTAAGGGCCACGGCCGAGTTATAGCATCAAACAAATGTAAATAACCAAACACAGTTTTATCAAACGTGGCTTGCTTGTGCGTGACAACCAAACACCACTGCATATGTTTACACTAGCTTGGGTTGTGCTACACACGGTCTCTAATGCTAAACACCAATCAAGCTAAGGCTAATGCAAGCAAACCAATCAGACCCTAACTAAAAAGACCATGCGTAGAGAAAGCATGCACAGCATTATATTCTGTTCTCTGAAATAAAAACTATACTTGGACATTGTCCAACGCAAAAACAAGACGATTTTTTCCACCTCCTGTGTTGTGAGGCAGTCAAACAAAACTCATTGAACTTTCCAGTTTTGCATGGCCAATTGAATCTAATAAGCCCTAGCACTTTATCATAATACAGCACTAGAACTATAACATGTTATCCAGATCCTACCACGGTGAACTATTCTTCGCCAGATTTGTTTGTGTACACAGTTTTATACTTTTATGTTTATCACAATTGTCGGATGTCTAATTAAATACTCCCCCCGACCCCAAATTTAGGTACACCTCACATTCTTCCAAATTTAAGTACACCTAACATGCCAATGGAGATATTAATTCTGGCAAACATTGGTGTGCAATATAGTCATTGTACCACTACCAGGCACCTTAATTCTTGTGCCCAAGCACAACTGCGCTCAAATTTGGGATTTTCGGGAGCATGCTTTAATTTCCACACAAAGGATATTATAACAGAAATGGTACTGGCAACTATGATTCTGAAAAGGGTAAACATCTGGAATGTTCTGAATAAACAGATATTATAGTGGATCACAAAATCACAAAGATGGCATATCATATGATGTCTCTCAGCTAGTGAACTCGAGTCAAATTCAAAATATTTGCACAGATAATTAATTGCAGACACCAAATTTTGTATAGCACCTAGTAAAAGTTACAGTAAAAAAATAAAGGGCAATAACATACCGATTCCTTCTTGCTGTTTTGCTTTTCCTCCAAGTCTTTGAGCGCCCGATCCATCCGCTTCCTGCAAAATAGGCAGTTCCACAAGGTGAGCACAAGAACACGAATTTTACACCGTGAGCTGATGAATGAAACCACAAAGTAGGCCAGCTGAAAGCGACTGACAGCTCTGCGGAGATGTACTCGATGCGCTTCTTGACGTTGGCCTTGGCCTCAGCGAGGTCCTGCTTGACCAGCACCGGTCCGATGAGCTTGTACACGTTGGCCCCATCGCTGAGCAGCTCCAGCTCCTGCAGGCAGCCGCATCCACGAATCGAATAAGGCACTCACGGCGAAGAGATCGCCAAAACCTTGAGAGTTAGAGGGTGAGGAGGCGCGGGGCGCGTGCCTTGAGGACGAGCTCGTTCTCGCCGACCTGGATGGTGTACTGCTTGCGGACCTGGTGGTTCTTGGCGATGTCTGCGGAAGGAAGGAGCAGCGGAAGTCAGAGGAGAGAGAGCTAGGGACGGGGGTCTGGGGCTAGGGAGAGCGCGTGCCTTTCTGGATCTTGCTGAGGGCGTTGGCCTGGACCTCGAGATCCTTCTGCATCTCGCGGACGGCCGCCGGGGTCGACGACGACGACGACGCCATGGCCTGCCTGCTTTCCTCCGCCGCCGCCGCCGGCTACCGCGACCGCGAGTGGGAGTAGAACGTAGATGCGGGTTTGGGCTTTCTACGCCTATGTCTGTAATAAGCATTGCTTTCTTTACGTGGGCCAGGCTACGAATGGGCTTTCATGGGCCAGAAAGGCAAGTGAGCTTGGCTCTCGTGGGTATCGGACCGTCTGGATTACAACTCGGCCCACTACATACAATCCCAAGGAATGGACCATGGATCTCCCAAGAGGCCGAGAAGAGAAGATATGGTCCCGTGTTGATTGCAGTTGGCAATTGCTGCAACACGCAACTGAATGGACCCCCATTCCCGGATTGATAGAAGAAAGTTGGGTTGAAGGAAATCTAACGGATGGTTTTCCGCCAATGATTGAAGTGATTATAATAAACGAAAGTATATCGCCATTTGTGCGAGGTCAGTCAGAAGAGTAGGAAAGCTCCAAGAAGTCGCAACTTGTGATTTACGCGAAGGATCATGGATATCGGGACGAGTGGAGAAGCTGCATGGTGCTGCCCGCCGAAGGTTGAGATGATTGGATTGGCTTCTCGATCGGCCACACGGCCATGCATGAAGATGCAAACAAAAAAGGCACCTTTCTTTAGTAGTGCTCAGTGTCTTTCAGGAATACCTTCCCGGCCCTTTTCGAAGATAAATTCGGGCATTTATTCATTCATGCATTGTTTTAGGAGGCAAAATGAGACAAATAGTAGTACTAATCCCGAAAAGGCAGGCAGAAAATAGCGAGTGGACATGCAGCCAAATGCACGCAAACACGGCTGCTGCGCATCCAATGCAAGAGGATCGTCGTCCTCGGTTGCAGCATGGCGACGGTGATGCCACTGTTTTGCATGAGCACCGCTAATTTCGAGAATCCAAATCGAAATCCCATCGATAAAAAAAGTAGCGTTCGCCATATCTTATGCTTCATTATTCCATCCTTACTTGTGCGGCCGCCCGCATGCCCATGCCGTACGTAGCTAGCAGCTGCTTCTCTGGGCATGGCGTACCCGGTGCAGCGTTGCGTGATCCCTCCTCGTCAAAACATGGACATGGGCGCGCGTTCACAGCTGGCCCACTTTTCGAGATTGTTCTTAGAAAGCTAACTGCAGCTGTATAGCTAGCTAAGCACCAGAGTCAACCAGGGAATCATTTGAAGCTTTCGAACACTGACCTTTGGCACCACCAGTGCAAGTTCTATTTGGCCGAGGACATGGGATCAAACCATCCTGTACGAATATGTAATCTCTTCATTTCGAATCGAATTTATAAGTGTTATGGCTAGTTTTGAAACCCCATTTTCCCACAGGTTTTTCATTTTTCTAAAAAAATTAGTTCATTTAATTTTCTCTTAGGAAATTGAAAATCTCATTAAAAAATTGGGTTGTCAAACTAGCTCTTATATTGTAAACTCTTATATGTGGTCCTGCCGACTCAAGCTTCCCACCATGCCTGCATGTATGCGTTGATAATTCACTACTACAGAATCTGGCCTATCTATGTCGGCCTAAAATCAAGGTAAACAAGGCCTAAACCAACGTAGCCCCTAATTATTTACATCGGTTTTTAGCTTATCTATGTCAGTTTCAGGCCATAAGTAACAAAGCGTCCTGGTTACATAGGTTGACCGACGTAAATAAATAATTATGTAAACAAATTAATTTCTGTAAGAAAAAAAATCGACGTAAATAAGTTTGGCTTATTTACGTCGGTAGTGAAAAACCGTCGTAAAAAACTCAGCTGTCTTATGTCATGGGTAATATAATCTATGTATTATCTAATCTCTCATATACCCTAATACTCTTACATGATATCATGAGATGGTTTGCTCCTACGGTATCCCGAGTGCCCGACAAAAAGTGCTCGACAAAAAAGTCATTGCAGATGTACAGTTCGACGAGACTTCTTTGCCTAGAGTCACACTCGGCAAAGAGTTCGTCGATTGTTTTTTAGACTTTACCGAGTGCCTGAACCACTCGACAAAGCAGGTTGTTCTAGTAGTGCCCCTCGCTTCCACAAACTCTAACCATCATCGTGTTGAGCTCCCACACATCAAAACACACGCTTACCACTGACCCGATCTAGCTAGCTATGCACCTGTCCACACGCTAGACCTATTCAAATGTCGGGTCGGGTCAAAGTCAGGTCGTGGGCCATTTATCACAGCCTGTACCCGGCCTGTGCCTAGAGTCGGGTCAGGTCAGGTCGGCCCGTGCCTCCCTGTTTGAAGTGTCGAATCGGGTTTTGTTCGGGTTGGGTCGGGTCGGCCCGTGCCTCCCTGTTTGACGTGTCGGGTTTTGGGGCTTTGGGTCGGGTCGGCCCGTGCCTCCCTGTTTGGCGTGTTGGTCGGGTCGGCCCGTACCTCCCTATTTGACGTGTCGGGTCGGGTTTTTTTCGGGTCGGGTCCGGTTTTTGGGCTTTGGGTCGGGTCGGGTCGGCTCGTGCCTCCCTGTTTGACGTGTCGGGTTGGGTCGAGTTTTGGGCTTTGGGTCGGGTCGGCCCTGAAAGTCGCCTAGAGGGGGGGGGGGTGAATAGGGTGAATCTAAATTTTATAAACTTAAGCACAACTACAAGTCGGGTTAGCGTTAGAAATATAAACGAGTCCGAGAGAGAGGGCGGAAAACAAATCGTAAGCAAATAAAGAGTATGACACAAGGATTTGTTTTACCGAGGTTCGGTTCTTGCAAACCTACTCCCCGTTGAGGTGGTTACAAAGACTGGGTCTCTTTCAACCCTTTCCCTCTCTCAAACGGTCACTTAGACCGAGTGAGCTTCTCTTCTCAATCAAACGGGACACAAAGTCCCCGCAAGGACCACCACACAATTGGTGTCTCTTGCCTCGGTTACAATTGAGTTGATCACAAGAAGAATGAGAAAGAAAAGAAGCAATCCAAGCGCAAGAGCTCAAATGAACACAAATGTCGCTCTCTCTAGTCACTATTTGATTTGGAGTGATTCCGGACTTGGGAGAGGATTTGATCTCTTTGGTTGTGTCTAGAATTGAATGCTATAGCTCTTGTAAGGTGTAGGAAGTTGGAAAACTTGGATGCCATTGAATGTGGGGTGGTTGGGGTATTTATAGCCCCAACCACCAAAAGTGGCCGTTGGAGGTTGTCTGTCGCATGGCGCACCGGACAGTCCGGTGCGCCACGGGACACTGTCTGGTACGCCAGCCACGTCACCAGGCCATTAGGGTTCGACCGTTGGAGTTCTGACTGGTGGGGCCTCTGGGCTGTCCGGTGGTGCACCGGACAGGTCCTGTAGACTGTTCGGTGCGTCGTCTGGCGCTGCTCTGACTCTGGCGCGCATTGAATGCGTTTGCAGTCGACCGTTGGCGTGAAGTAGTTGTTGCTCCGCTGGCACACCGGACAGTCCGGTGTGACACCGGACAGTCCGGTGAATTATAGCGAAGTGGCCTCCCATTTTCCCGAAGGTGGCAAGTTCAGCTTCGAGTTCCCTGGTGCACCGGACACTGTCCGGTGGTGCAACGGACAGTCCGGTGCGCCAGACCAGGGTGCCTTTTGGGATGTCTTTAGCTCTCTTTATTTGAACCCATCTTTGATTTTTTTATTGGCTTGTTGTGAACCTTTGGCACCAGTAAAACTTATAGACTAGAGCAAACTAGTTAGTCCAAATATTTGTGTTGGGCAATTCAACCACCAAAATCAATTTAGGAAAAGGTGTAAGCCTATTTCCCTTTCAATCTCCCCTTTTTTGGTGATTGATGCCAACACAAACCAAAGAAAATATAGACATGCATAATTGAACTAGTTTGCATAATTGTAAGTGCAAAGATTGCTAAGAATTTGAACCAATAAATTCTCATAAGATATGCATGGATTGTTTCTTTATATTTTTAACATTTTGGACCACGCTTGCAACACATGTTTTGTTTTTGCAAATTCTTTTCAAAGTCTTTTTGCAAATGTTCAAAGGATACATGAATAAGATTTTAAGAAGCATTTTCAAGATTTGAAATTTTCTCCCCCTGTTTCAAATGCTTTTCCTTTGACTAAAACAAAACTCCCCCTTAATGAAATCCTCCTCTTAGTGTTCAAGAGGGTTTTAAAATTTTTTGAAGATACTAGTACTTTCTCCTTTCTCCCCCTTTTGAACACAATAAGATAGCAATTTGAAAATCTTTATTTTAAAATTAGGTGGTGGTGCGGTCCTTTTGCTTTGGGCTAATATTTTCTCCCCCTTTGGCATGAATCGCCAAAAACGGATACTTGAGTGAAATATAAGCCCTTCGCTATAACTACTTGCTCCTCCTTTGGCAAACAAAATATGAGTGAAGATTATACCAAAGTTGGAGAGTGGCTCGGAGGGACGGCGAAGGATGAGTAAATTCAATGGAGTGGAGTGGAAGCCTTTGTCTTCGTCGAAGACTCCTATTCCCTTTCAATCTATGACTTAGCATGAAATGTACTTGAAAACACATTAGTCATAGCACATGAAAGAGATATGATCAAAGGTATAATTATGAGCGATGTGTGCAAAACATCAAAAGAAATTCCGAGAATCAAGAATATTTAGCTCATGCCTAAGTTTGTTAAAAGTTTGTTCATCTAATGGCTTGGTAAAGATATCGGCTAATTGTTCTTTGGTGTTAATATATGCAATCTCGATATCCCCCTTTTGTTGGTGATCCCTTACAAAATGATACCGAATGGCTATGTGTTTAGTGCGGCTATGCTCAACGGGATTATCCGCCATGCGGATTGCACTCTCATTATCACATAGAAGAGGAACTTTGGTTAATTTGTAACCATAGTCCCTAAGGGTTTGCCTCATCCAAAGCAATTGTGCGCAACAATGGCCTGCGGCAATATACTCGACTTCGGTGGTAGAAAGAGCGACGAAATTTTGCTTCTTTGAAGCCCAAGACACCAAGGATCTTCCCAAGAACTGGCAAGTCCCCGATGTGCTCTTTCTATTAATTTTACACCCCGCTCAATCGGCATCCGAATAACCAATTAAATCAAATGTGGATCCCCGAGGGTACCAAAGCCCAAACTTAGGAGTATAAACTAAATATCTCAAGATTCGTTTTACGGCCGTAAGGTGAGCTTCCTTAGGGTCAGCTTGGAATCTTGCACACATGCATACGGAAAGCATAATGTCCGGTCGAGATGCACATAAATAAAGTAAAGAACCTATCATCGACCGGTATACCTTTTGATCTACGGATTTACCTCCCGTGTCGAGGTCGAGATGCCCATTGGTTCCCATGGGTGTCTTGATGGGCTTGGCATCCTTCATCCCAAACTTGTTTAGAATGTCTTGAATATACTTCGTTTGGATAATGAAGGTGCCCTCTTGGAGTTGCTTCACTTGAAATCCTAAGAAATACTTCAACTCCCCCATCATAGACATCTCGAATTTCTATGTTATGATCCTACTAAATTCCTCACATGTAGATTCGTTAGTAGACCCAAATATAATATCATCAACATAAATTTGGCATACAAACAAATCATTGTCAAGAGTTTTAGTAAATAAAGTAGGATCGGCCTTTCCGACTTTGAAGCCATTAGTGATAAGAAAATCTCTTAGGCATTCATACCATGCTCTTGGGGCTTGCTTGAGCCCATAAAGCGCCTTAGAGAGTTTATATACATGATTAGGATACTCACTATCTTCAAAGCCGGGAGGTTGCTCAACATAGACCTCTTCCTTGATTGGTCCGTTGAGGAAGGCACTTTTCACGTCCATTTGGTAAAGCTTGAAGCCATGGTAAGTAGCATAGGCAAGTAAAATGCGAATTGATTCTAGCCTAGCTACGGGTGCATAGGTTTCACCAAAATCCAAACCTTTGACTTGTGAATATCCCTTGGCCACAAGTCGGGCTTTGTTCCTTGTCACCACACCATGCTCATCTTGCTTGTTGCGAAAAACCCACTTGGTTCCTACAACATTTTGGTTAGGACGTGGAACTAAATGTCATACCTCATTCCTAGTGAAGTTGTTGAGCTCCTCTTGCATTGCCACCACCCAATCCGAATCTTGAAGTGCTTCCTCTACCCTGTGTGGATCAATAGAGGAAACAAAAGAGTAATGTTCACAAAAATGAGCAACACGAGACCTAGTAGTTACCCCCTTTTGAATGTCACCGAGGATGGTGTTCACGGGGTGATCTCGTTGGATTGCTTGGTGGACTCTTGGGCGTGGTGGCCTGGTACTTGTTCATCTTCCTCATCTTGATCATGTGCATCTCCCCCTTGATCATTGCTCTCCTCTTGAGGTGGCTCATCTTCTTGATCTTTTCCTTTATCATCTTGAGCCTCATCCTCATCTTGAGTTGGTGGAGATGCTTGCATGGAGGAAGATGGTTGATCTTGTGCTTGTGGTGGCTCTTCGGATTCCTTAGGACACACATCCCCAATGGACATGTTTCTTGGCGCGACACACGGAGCCTCTTCATCACCTAGCTCATCAAGATCAACTTGCTCTACTTGAGAGCCGTTAGTCTCATCAAACACAATGTCACAAGAAACTTCAACTAATCCAGAGGACTTGTTAAAGACTCTATATGCCCTTGTGTTTGAATCATATCCTAGTAAAAAGCCTTCTACAGCCTTAGGAGCAAATTTGGATTTTCTACCTCTTTTAACAAGAATAAAACATTTGCTACCAAAGACTCTAAAATATGAAACATTGGGCTTTTTACCGGTTAGGAGTTCGTATGATGTCTTCTTGAGGATTCAGTGTAGATACAATCGGTTGATGGCGTAGCAAGCGGTGTTGACCGCCTCGGCCCAAAACCGATCCGAAGTCTTGTACTCATCAAGCATGGTCCTTGCCATGTCCAATAGAGTTCTATTCTTCCTCTCCACTACACCATTTTGATGTGGAGTGTAGGGAGAAGAGAACTCATGCTTGATGCCCTCCTCCTCAAGGAAGCCTTCTATTTGAGAGTTCTTGAACTCCGTCCCGTTGTCGCTTCTAATCTTTTTTATCCTCAAGCCGAACTCATTTTGAGCTCGTCTCAAGAATCCTTTCAAGGTCTCTTGGGTATGAGATTTTTCCTGCAAAACGAATACCCAAGTGAAGCGAGAATAATCATCCACAATAACTAGACAGTACTTACTCCCGTCGATGCTTATGTAAGCAATCGGGCCGAATAGATCCATGTGTAGGAGCTCGAGTGGCCTGTCAGTCGTCATAATGTTCTTGTGTCGATGATGAACACCAACTTGCTTCCCTGCCTAACATGCGCTACAAATCCTGCCTTTCTCAAAGTGAACATTTGTTAGTCCTAAAATGTGTTCTCCCTTTAGAAGCTTGTGAAGATTCTTCATTCCAACATGTGCTAGTCGGCGATGCCAGAGCCAGCCCATGTTAGTCTTAACAATTAAGCAAGTGTCGAGTTCAGCTCTATCAAAATCTACTAAGTATAGCTGACCCTCTAACTCTCCCTTAAATGCTATTGAATCATCACTTCTTCTAAAGACAGTAACACCTGTATCCATAAAAAGACAGTTGTAACCCATTTTACATAATTGCGAAACTGAAAGCAAGTTATAATCTAAAGAATCTACAAGAAAAACATTGGAAATGGAATGGTCAGGAGATATAGCAATTTTACCCAATCCTTTGACCAACCCTTGATTTCCATCTCCAAATGTGATAGCTCGTTGGGGATCTTGGTTTTTCTCGTAGGAGGAGAACATCTTCTTCTCCCTGTCATGTGGTTTGTGCACCCGCTATCGATGATCCAACTAGAGCCCCCGGATGCATAAACCTACAAAATAAGTTTAGTTCTTGATTTTAGGTACCCAAACGTTTTTGGGTCCTTTGGCATTAGATACAAGAACTTTGGGTACCCAAACACAAGTCTTTGACCCCTTGTGTTTGCCCCCAACATACTTGGCAACTACCTTGCCTAATTTGTTGGTTAGCACATAAGATGCATCAAAAGTCTTGGTTAGAATCATTTGATGCAATAGAATTTTTCTTCTTAGGCATTTTAGCACGGGTTGATTGCCTAGAGCTAGATGTCTCACCCTTATACATAAAAGCATGATTAGGGCCAAAGTGAGACTTCCTAGAGTGAATTCTCCTAATCTTGTGCTTGGGATAACCGGCAGGATATAAAATGTAACCCTCGTTATCCTGAGGCATGGGAGCCTTGCCCTTAACAAAGTTAGATAATCTTTTAGGAGGGGAATTAAGTTTGACATTGTCTCCCTTTTGGAAGCCAATGCCATCCTTGATGTCAGGGCGTCTCCCACTATAGAGCATGCTTCTAGCAAATTTAAATTTTTTATTTTCTAAGTCATGCTCATTAATCTTAGCATTAAGTTGAGCTATGTGATCATTTTGTTTCTTAATTAAGGATAGGTGATCATGAATAGCATCAACATTAATATCTCTACATCTAGTACAAATGGAAACATGCTCAATAGTGGATGTAGAGGGTTTGCAAGATTTTAGTTCAACAATCTTAGCATGTAAAATGTCATTTTCACTTCTAAGATTGGAAATTGTAACATTGCAAACATATGAATCTTTAGCCTCAGCAATTAATTTTTCATTTTCATTTCTAAGGCTAGCAAGACAAACATTTAATTCTTCAATCTTAGCAAGTAATTTAACATTATCATCTCTAAGATTGGGAATTGAAATATCACAAACATTTGAATCAACCTTAGCAATTAAACTAGCATTCTTATTTCTAATGTTGGTAATAACATCATGGCAAGTGCTTAGCTCACTAGATAATTTTTCACATTTTTCTACTTCCAGAGCATAAGCATTCTTAACCTTAACATGCTTCTTATTTTCCTTAATTAGGAAGTCCTCTTGGGAGTCCAAGAGTTCATCCTTCTCATGAATAACACTAATTAATTCATTTAATTTTTCTTTTTGTTGCATGTTTAGGTTGGCAAAAAGGGTGCGCAAATTATCCTCCTCATCACAAGAGTTATCCTCATCACTAGAGGTTTCATACTTAGTGGAGGATTTTGATTTTACCTTCTTTTTTCCGTCCTTTGCCATGAGGCACTTGTGGCCGACGTTGGGGAAGAGGAGGCCCTTGGTGACGACGATGTTGGCGGCATCCTCGTTGGAGGAGGAGTCGGTGGAGCTCTCGTCAGAGTCCCATTCACGGCATACATGAGCATCGCCGCCCCTCTTCTTGTGGTACCTCTTCTTTTCTCTCCTCTTGCCCTTCTTGTCGTTATCCCTGTCACTGTCACTAGATAGTGGACATTTTGCAATGAAGTGACCGAGCTTACCACACTTGTAGCAAACTTTCTTGGAGCGGGGCTTGTAATCCTTCTCCCTCCTTTGCTTGAGGATTTGGCAGAAGCTCTTGATGATGAGCGCCATCTCCTCATTGTCGAGCTTAGAGGCGTCGATGGGTTGTCTACTTGATGTAGACTCCTTCTCCTCCGTTGCCTTGAATGCGACCGGTTGTGCTTCGGGCGTGGAGGGGCCATCTTGCTCGATGATTTTCTTTGAGCCTTTGATCATCAACTCAAAGCTCACAAATTTGTCTATTACTTCCTCGGGAGACATTAGCGTGTATCTAGGATCACCTCGAATTAATTGAACTTGCGTAGGGTTAAGGAAAACGAGGGATCTTAGAATAACCTTGACCATTTCATGGTCATCCCATTTTTTGCTCCCGAGGTTGCGCACCTGGTTCACCAAGGTCTTGAGCCGGTTGTACATTTCTTGTGGCTCCTCCCCTTAGCGAAGCCGGAAGCGACCGAGCTCCCCCTCGATCGTCTCCCGCTTGGTGATCTTGGTCACCTCGTCTCCTTCGTGCGCGGTCTTAAGCACGTCCCAAATCTCCTTGGCGCTCTTTAATCCTTGCACCTTGTTATACTCCTCTCGACTTAGAGAGGCGAGGAGTATAGTGGTGGCTTGAGAGTTGAAGTTTCGGATTTGGGCGACCTCATCCGAATCATAGTCTTCATCCCCCGGTGATGGTACCTGTACTCCAGTATCAACAACATCCCAAATGCTAGTGTGGAGTGAGGTTAGATGATGCCTCATTTTATCACTCCACATATTATAATCTTCACCATCAAACATAGGTGGTTTGCCTAATGGGACGGAAAGTAATGGAGTACATTTGGAAATGCGAGGGTAGTGTAGGGGAATCTTACTAAACTTCTTGCGCTCATGGCGCTTAGAAGTTACGGACGGCATGTTGGAGCCGGAGGTGGATGGCGACGAGGAGTCGGTCTCGTAGTAGACCACCTTCCTCATCTTCTTCTTGTCACCGCTCCGACGCGACTTGTCGTGTGAAGGGGATCCCTTCACCTTGTTGGCGGACTCCCCAGATGGAGCCATCCCATGGCTTGTGACGGGCTTCTCGCTGGTCCCGATCTCCCTCTTGACGGATTCTCTCGATGTCACTTCGAGCGGTTAGGCTCTAATGAAGCACCAGGCTCTGATACCAATTGAAAGTCGCCTAGAGAGGGCGTGAATAGAGCGAATCTGAATTTTATAAACTTAAGCACAACTACAAGCCGGGTTAGCGTTAGAAATATAAACGAGTCCGAGAGAGAGAGGGCGGAAAACAAATCGTAAGCAAGTAAAGAGTATGACACAAGGATTTGTTTTACCGAGGTTCGATTCTTGCAAACCTACTCCCCGTTGAGGTGGTCACAAAGACCGGGTCTCTTTCAACCCTTTCCCTCTCTCAAACGGTCACTTAGACCGAGTGAGCTTCTCTTCTCAATCAAACGGGACACAAAGTCCCCGCAAGGATCACCACACAATTGGTGTCTCTTGCCTCGGTTACAATTGAGTTGATCACAAGAAGAATGAGAAAGAAAAGAAGCAATCCAAGCGCAAGAGCTCAAATGAACACAAATGTCGCTCTCTCTAGTCACTATTTGATTTGGAGTGATTCCGGACTTGGGAGAGGATTTGATCTCTTTGGTTGTGTCTAGAATTGAATGCTATAGCTCTTGTAAGGTGTAGGAAGTTGGAAAACTTGGATGCCATTGAATGTGGGGTGGTTGGGGTATTTATAGCCCCAACCACCAAAAGTGGTCGTTGGGAGGCTGTCTGTCGCATGGCGCACCGGACAGTCCGGTGCGCCAGCCACGTCACCAGGCCATTAGGGTTCGACCGTTGGAGTTCTGACTGGTGGGGCCTCTGGGCTGTCCGGTGGTGCACCGGACAAGTCCTGTAGACTGTCCGGTGCGCCGTCTGGCGCTGCTCTGACTCTGGCGCGCACTGTAGCGCATTGAATGCGTTTGCAGTCGACCGTTGGCGCGAAGTAGCCGTTGCTCCACTGGCACACCGGACAGTCCGGTGAATTATAGCGGAGCGGCCTCCCATTTTCCCGAAGGTGGCAAGTTCAGCTTCGAGTTCCCTGGTGCACCAGACACTATCCGGTGGCACACCAGACAGTCCGGTGCGCCAGACCAGGGTGCCTTTTGGGATGTCTTTAGCTCTCTTTATTTGAACCCATCTTTGATCTTTTTATTGGCTTGTTGTGAACCTTTGGCACCTGTAAAACTTATAGACTAGAGATACCTAGTTAGTCCAAATATTTGTGTTGGGCAATTCAACCACCAAAATCAACTTAGGAAAAGGTGTAAGCCTATTTCCCTTTCAGGCCCGTGCCTCCCTGTTTGACGTGTCGGGTCAGGTTTTTTCGGGTTGGGTCGGGTTTTTGGGCATTAGGTCGGGTCGGCCTCTGCCTCCCTGTTTGACGTGTCGAGTTGGGTCGGTTTTTGGGGCTTTGGGTCGGGTCAACCCGTGCCTCCCTATTTGGCATGTTGGTCGGGTCGGCCCATGCCTCCTTGTTTGACGTGTCGGGTCGGGTTTTTGGGCTTTGGGTCGGGTCGGGTCGGGTTGGCCTGTGCCACCCTGTTTGACATGTCGGGTTGGGTCGGGTTTTGGGGCTTTGGGTCGAGTCGACCCGTGCCTCCCTGTTTGACGTGTCGGGTCGGGTTTTTTTCGGGTTGGTTCGGGTCGAGTCGGCCCGTGCCTCCCTGTTTGACGTGTCGGGTTGGGTTGAGTTTTGGGGCTTTGGGTCGGGTCGGCCTATGCCTCCCTGTTTGGCGTGTTGGTCGGGTCGGCCCGTGCCTCTCTGTTTGATGTGCCAGGTCGGGTTTTTCGGATTGGGTCGGGTTTTTGGGCTTTGGGTTGGGTCGGGTCGGGTCGTGCCTCCCTGTTTGGCGTGTTGGTCGGGTCGACTCGTGCCTCCCTGTTTGAAGTGTCGGGTCGGTTTTTTTGGGTTGGGTCGGGTTTTTGGGATTTGGATCGGGTCGGGTCGGCTCGTGCCTCCCTGTTTGACGTGTCGGGTTGGGTTGGGTTTTGGGGCTTTGGGTCGGGTCGGCCCGTGCCTCCCTGTTTGACGTGTCGGGTTGGGTTTTTTTCGGGTTGGGTCGGGTTTTTGGGCTTTGGGTCGGGTCGGGTCGGGTCGGCCCGTGCCTCCGTGTTTGACGTGTCGGGTTGGGTTTTGGGGCTTTGGGTTGGGTCGACCCGTGCCTCCCTGTTTGGCGTGTTGGTCGGGTCGGCCCGTGCCTCTATGTTTGACGTGTTGGGTCGGGTTTTTTTTGGGTTGGGTCGGGTTTTTGGGCTTTGGATTGGGTCGGGTCAGCCCATGCCTCCCTGTTTGACGTGTCAGGTAGGGTCGGGTTTTTTCGGGTTGGGTCGGGTTTTTGGGGCTTTGGGTCGGGTTTTTTTTGGGTTGGGTCGGGTTTTTGGGCTTTGGGTCAGGTCGACCTGTGCCTCCCTATTTGATGTGTCGGGTTGGGTTGGGTTTTTTCGGGTTGGGTCGAGTTTTTGGGCTTTGGGTCAGGTCGGGTCGGCCCGTGCCTCCCTGTTTGACGTGTCCGGTTGGGTCGAGTTTTGGGGCTTTGGGTCGGGTCGGCCCGTGCCTCCTTGTTTGGCGTGTTGGTCGGGTCGGTCCGTGCCTCTGTGTTTTACGTGTCGGGTCGGGTTGGGTCGGGTTTTTGGGCTTTGGGTCGGGTCGGGTCGGCCCGTGCCTCCCTATTTGACGTGTCGGGTTGGGTCGGGTTTTGGGGCTTTGGGTCGAGTTGGGTCGGCCCGTGCCTCTCTGTTTGACGTGTCGGGTTGGTTTTTTCGGGTTCGGTCGGGTTTTTGGGCTTTGGGTCGGGTTGGCCTGTGCCTCCCTGTTTGATGTGTCGGGTTGGGTCGGGTTTTTTCGAGTTGGATCGAGTTTTTGGGCTTTGGGTCGGGTCGGGTCGGCTCGTGCCTCCCTGTTTGACGTGTCCGGTTGGGTCGGGTCGGCCTTTGCTTCCCTATTTGGCGTGTTGGTCGGGTCGGCCCGTGCCTCCCTGTTTGACGTGTCAGGTTGGGTAGGGTTTTTTCAGGTTTGGTCGGGATTTTGGGATTTGGGTCAGGTCGGGTCGGCCCATGCCTCTCTGTTTGACGTATCGGGTTGGTTTTTCGGGTTGGGTCGGGTCGGCCTATGCCTCCCTATTTGATGTGTCGGGTTGGGTTGGGTTTTTTCGGGTTGGGTCGGATTTTTGGGCTTTGGGTCGGGTCGGGTCGGCCCGTGCCTCCCTGTTTGACGTGTCGGGTTGGGTCGGGTTTTGGGGCTTTGGGTCGGGTCGACCCGTGCCTCCCTGTTTGGCGTGTTGGTCAGGTAGGCCCATGCCTCTCTGTTTGGCGTGTCGGGTCGGGTTTTTTCGGGTTGGGTCAGGTTTTTGGGCTTTGGGTTGGGTCAGGTCGACCCATGCCTCCCTGTTTGACGTGTCGGGTTGGGTCAGGTTTTTTCGGGTTGGGTCGGGTTTTGGGGCTTTGGGTCGGGTCGGGTCGGCCCGTGCCTCTCTATTTGACGTGTCATGTTGGTTTTTCGGGTTGGGTCGGGTTTTTGGGCTTTGGGTCGAGTCGGCCTGTGCCTCCCTGTTTGATGTGTCGGGTTTTTTTCGGGTTGGTCGGGTTTTTGGGCTTTGGGTCGGGTCGGGTCGGCCCGTGCCTCCCTGTTTGACGTGTCGGGTTGGGTCGGGTTTTTTCGGGTTGGGTCGGGTTTTTGGGCTTTGGTTCGGTTCGGGTCGGGTCGGCCCGTGCCTCCCTGTCTGACGTGTCGGATTGGGTCGGGTTTTGGGGCTTTGGGTCGGGTCGGCCCGTGCCTCCCTGTTTGGCGTGTTGGTCGGGTCGGCCCGTGCCTCTCTGTTTGACGTGTCGGGTTGGGTTTTTTGGGTTGGGTCGGGTTTTTGGGCTTTGGGTCGGGTAAGGTCGGCCCGTACCTCCCTATTTGACGTGTCGTGTTTTTTCGGGTTGGGTCGGGTTTTTGGGCTTTGGGTCAGGTCGGGTCGGCCCGTGCATCTCTATTTGGCGTGTCGGGTTGGTTTTTTCGGCTTGGGTCGGGTTTTGGGCTTTGGGTCGGGTCGGCCTGTGCCTCCCTGTTTGATGTGTCGGGTTGGGTCGGGTTTTTTCGGGTTGGGTCGGGTTTTTGGGTTTTGGGTCGGGTCGGCCCGTGCCTCCCTGTTTGACGTGTCGGGTTGGGTCGGGTTTTGGGGCTTTGGGTCGGGTTTTTTCGGGTTGGGTCGGGTTTTTGGGCTTTGGGTCGGGTCGGGTCGGCCCGTGCCTCCCTGTTTGATGTGTCAGGTTGGGTCGGGTTTTTTCGGGTTGGGTCGGGTTTTTGGGCTTTGGGTCGGGTTGGGTCGGCCCGTGCCTCCCTGTTTTACGTGTCGGGTTGGGTCGGGTTTTTGGGCTTTGGGTCGGGTAAGGTCGGCCCGTGCCTCCCTGTTTGACGTGTCAGGTTGGGTTGGGTTTTTTCGGGTTGGGTCGGGTTTTTGCGCTTTGGGTCAGGTCGGGTCGGCCCGTGCCTCTCTATTTGACGTGTCGGGTTGGTTTTTTTCAGGTTGGGTCGGGTTTTTGGGCTTTGGGTCGGGTCGGCCTGTGCCTCTCTGTTTGATGTGTCGGGTTGGGTCGGGTTTTTTCGGGTTGGGTCGGGTTTTTGGGCTTTGGGTCGGGTCGGCCCGTGCCTCCCTGTTTGACGTGTCGGGTTGGGTCGGGTTTTAGGGCTTTGGGTCGGGTTTTTTCGGGTTGGGTCGGGTTTTTAGGCTTTGGGTCGGGTCAGGTCGGCCTGTGCCTCCCTGTTTGACGTGTCAGGTTGGGTCGGGTTTTTTCGGGTTGGGTCGGGTTTTTGGGGTTTAGGTCGGGTCGGGTCGGCCCGTGCCTCCCTGTCTTACGTGTCGGGTTGGGTCGGGTTTTGGGGCTTTGGGTCGGGTCGGCCCGTGCCTCCCTGTTTGGCGTGTTGGTCGGGTCGGCTCGTGCCTCTTTGTTTGACGTGTCGGGTTGGGTTTTTTCGGGTTGGGTCGGGTTTTTGGGCTTTGGGTCAGGTAAGGTCGGCCCGTGCCTCCCTGTTTGACGTGTCAGGTTGGGTCGGGTTTTTTCGGGTTGGGTCAGGTTTTTGGGCTTTGGGTCGGGTCGGGTCGGCCCGTGCCTCTCTATTTGACGTGTCGGGTTGGTTTTTTCGGGTTGGGTCGGGTTTTTGGGCTTTGGGTCGGGTCGGCCTGTGCCTCCCTGTTTGATGTGTCGGGTTGGGTTTTTGGGCTTTGGTTCGGGTCGGCCCGTGCCTCCCTGTTTGACGTGTCGGGTTGGGTCGGGTTTTGGGGCTTTGGGTCGGGTCGGCCCGTGCCTCCCTGTTTGGCGTGTTGGTCGGGTCGGCCCGTGCCTCTCTGTTTGACGTGTCGGGTTGGGTTTTTTCGGGTTGGGTCGGGTTTTTGGGCTTTGGGTCGGGTAAGGTCGGCCTGTGCCTCCCTGTTTGACGTGTCAGGTTGGGTCGGGTTTTTTCGGGTTGGGTCGGGTTTTGGGGCTTTGGGTCGGGTCGACCTGTGCCTCCCTGTTTGATGTGTCGGGTTGGGTTGGGATTTTGGGCTTTAGTTCGGGTCGGCCTGTGCCTCCCTGTTTGACGTGTCGGGTTGGGTCGGGTTTTGGGGCTTTGCGTCGGGTTGGCCCGTGCCTCCCTGTTTGGCGTGTTGGTCGGGTCGGCCTGTGCCTCTCTGTTTGACGTGTCGGGTCGGGTTTTTTCGGGTTGGGTCGGGTTTTTGGGCTTTAGGTCGGGTAAGGTCGGCCCGTGCCTCCGTGTTTGACATGTCAGGTTGGGTCGGGTCGGCCCGTGCCTCTCTATTTGACGTGTCGGGTTGGTTTTTTCGGGTTGGGTCGGGTTTTTGGGCTTTGGGTCGGGTCGGCCTGTGCCTCCCTGTTTGATGTGTCAGGTTGGGTTGGGTTTTTGGGCTTTCGTTCGGGTCGGCCCGTGCCTCCCTGTTTGACGTGTCGGGTTGGGTCGGGTTTTGGGGCTTTGGGTTGGGTCGGCCCGTGCCTCCCTGTTTGGTGTGTTGGTCGGGTCGGCCCGTGCCTCTCTGTTTGACGTGTCGGGTCGGGTTTTTTCGGGTTGGGTCGGGTTTTTGGGCTTTGGGTCGGGTCAGGTCGGCCCGTGCCTCCCTGTTTGACGTGTCAGGTTGGGTCGGGTCGGCCCGTGCCTCTCTATTTGACGTGTCGGGTTGGTTTTTTCGGGTTGGGTCGGGTTTTTGGGCTTTGGGTTGGGTCGGCCTGTGCCTCCCTGTTTGAGGTGTCGGGTTGGGTTGGGTTTTTGGGCTTTGGTTCGGGTCGGCCCGTGCCTCCCTGTTTGACGTGTCGGGTTGGGTTGGGTTTTAGGGCTTTGGGTCGGGTCGGCTCGTGCCTCCCTGTTTGGTGTGTTGGTCGGGTCGGCCCGTGCCTCTCTGTTTGACGTGTCGTGTCGGGTTTTTTTTGGGTTGGGTCGGGTTTTTGGGCTTTGGGTCAGGTCAGGTCGGCCCGTGCCTCCGTGTTTGACGTGTCAGGTTGGGTCGGGTCGGCCCGTGCCTCTCTATTTGACGTGTCGGGTTGGTTTTTTTGGGTTGGGTCGGGTTTTTGGGCTTTGGGTCGGGTCGGCCTGTGCCTCCCTGTTTGATGTGTCGGGTTGGGTTGGGTTTTTGGGCTTTGGTTCGGGTCGGCCCGTGCCTCCCTGTTTGACGTGTCGGGTTGGGTCGGGTTTTGGGGCTTTGGGTCGGGTCGGCCCGTGCCTCCCTGTTTGGTGTGTTGGTCGGGTCGGCCCGTGCCTCTCTGTTTGACGTGTCGGGTCGGGTTTTTTCGGGTTGGGTCGGGTTTTTGGGCTTTGGGTCGGGTCAGGTCGGCCCGTGCCTCCCTGTTTGACGTGTGAGGTTGGGTCGGGTCGGCCCGTGCCTCTCTATTTGACGTGTCATGTTGGTTTTTTCGGGTTGGGTCGGGTTTTTGGGCTTTGGGTCGGGTCGGCCTGTGCCTCCCTGTTTGATGTGTCGGGTTGGGTTGGGTTTTTGGGCTTTGGTTCGGGTCGGCCCGTGCCTCCCTGTTTGACGTGTCGGGTTGGGTCGGGTTTTGGGGCTTTGGGTCGGGTCGGCCCGTGCCTCCCTGTTTGGCGTGTTGGTCGGGTCGGCCCGTGCCTCTCTGTTTGACGTGTCGGGTCGGGTTTTTTCGGGTTGGGTCGGGTTTTTGGGCTTTGGGTCGGGTCAGGTCGGCCCGTGCCTCCCTGTTTGACGTGTCAGGTTGGGTCGGGTCGGCCCGTGCCTCTCTATTTGACGTGTCGGGTTGGTTTTTTCGGGTTGGGTCGGGTTTTTGGGCTTTGGGTCGGGTCGGCCTGTGCCTCCCTGTTTGATGTGTCGGGTTGGGTTGGGTTTTTGGGCTTTGGTTCGGGTCGGCCCGTGCCTCCCTGTTTGACGTGTCGGGTTGGGTTAGGTTTTGGGGCTTTGGGTCGGGTCGGCCTGTGCCTCCCTGTTTGGCGTGTTGGTCGGGTCGGCCTGTGCCTCTCTGTTTTACGTGTCGGGTCGGGTTTTTTCGGGTTGGGTCGGGTTTTTGGGCTTTGGGTCGGGTCAGGTCGGCCCGTGCCTCCCTGTTTGACGTGTCAGGTTGGGTCGGGTTTTTTCGGGTTGGGTCGGGTCGGATCGGCCCATGCCTCTCTGTTTGACGTGTCGGGTTGGTTTTTTCGGGTTGGGTCGGGTTTTTGGGCTTTGGGTCGGGTCGGCCTGTGCCTCCCTGTTTGATGTGTCGGGTTGGGTTGGGTTTTTGGGCTTTGGTTCGGGTCGGCCCGTGCCTCCCTGTTTGACGTGTCGGGTTGGGTCGGGTTTTGGGGCTTTGGGTCGGGTCGGCCCGTGCCTCCCTTTTTGGCGTGTTGGTCGGTCGGCCCGTGCCTCTCTGTTTGACGTGTCGGGTCGGGTTTTTTCGGGTTGGGTCGGGTTTTTGGGCTTTGGGTCGGGTCAGGTCGGCCCGTGCCTCCCTGTTTGACGTGTCAGGTTGGGTCGGGTTTTTTCGGGTTGGGTCGGGTCGGGTCGGCCCATGCCTCTCTGTTTGACGTGTCGGGTTGGTTTTTTCCGGTTGGGTCGGGTTTTTGGGCTTTGGGTCGGGTCGGCCTGTGCCTCCCTGTTTGATGTGTCGGGTTGGGTTGGGTTTTTGGGCTTTGGTTCGGGTCGGCCCGTGCCTCCCTGTTTGACGTGTCGGGTTGGGTCGGGTTTTGGGGCTTTGGGTCGGGTCGGCCCGTGCCTCCCTTTTTGGCGTGTTGGTCGGTCGGCCCGTGCCTCTCTGTTTGACGTGTCGGGTCGGGTTTTTTCGGGTTGGGTCGGGTTTTTGGGCTTTGGGTCGGGTCAGGTCGGCCCGTGCCTCCCTGTTTGACGTGTCAGGTTGGGTCGGGTTTTTTCGGGTTGGGTCGGGTCGGGTCGGCCCATGCCTCTCTGTTTGACGTGTTGGGTTGGTTTTTTCGGGTTGGGTCGGGTTTTTTGGGCTTTGGGTCGGGTCGGCCTGTGCCTCCCTGTTTGATGTGTCGGGTTGGGTCGGGTTTTTTCGGGTTGGGTCGGGTTTTTGGGCTTTGGGTCGGGCGGGTCGGCCCGTGCCTCCCTGTTTGACGTGTCGGGTTGGGTCGGGTTTTTTCGGGTTGGGTCGGGTCGGCCCGTGCCTCCCTATTTGACGTGTCGGGTTGGGTCAGGTTTTTTCGGATTGGGTCAAGTTTTTGGGCTTTGGGTCGGGTCGGGTCGGCCCGTGCCTCTCTGTTTGACGTGTCGGGTTTTGGGGCTTTGGGCCGGGTCGGCTCGTGCCTCCCTGTTTGGCGTGTTGGTCGGGGCGGCCCGTGCCTCCCTGTTTTGACGTGTCGGGTCGGGGTTTTCGGGTTGGGTCGGGTTTTCGGGCTTTGGGTTGGGTCAGGTCGGCCTGTGCCTTCCTGTTTGACTTGTCGGGTTGGGTCGGGTTTTGGGGCTTTGGGTCGGGTCGGCCCATGCCTCCCTGTTTGGCGTGTTGTTCGGGTCGGCCCGTGCCTCCCTATTTGACGTGTCGAGTCGGCCCGTGCTTCTCTGTTTGACGTGTTGGATTGGATTTTTTTTTCTACCAAAGCTTCGAACCGTGACTATACTACACTGGTAATCGATGAGTAATACAACGTATATATGTATTCTTTGAAACCCTAATATATTTGCAGTCATATATCTATATATATTTGCTCTAAATTATAAGCCAGTTATTTATATCTTGATACACACTGTAAGTCGTACAAACCAAAAATAATAATAATAATAAAAGGCAAAATGACTCGTACAATGATGGAGGGAGTGATAATCAACACCAAATTGGACCCAATCTCTGTGAGCACACAGTACACGTGCAAGCGTTTCTGGACTAAAGTTTTTATTTTTATATTTATATTTATATTCATTCGAAGATCCTCTGTTTGTTTCTCTGGACAGCGCAAGGAAAACGCTGGATTATTGGACGATCTTTATTATAATAATAACACAAACAGGACACACGCACGTGCACATCTTTAGTTTATCTCTCTTTGTTTATGTGCAGCCTTGTAGTAGGGGTAGGTAAGCGTGTCATCCCTTGAGTGTCTTTGAACTATATATCCAAGCGGTACACGAACACTAAACAAATCGTTAAACCAAGTCCAGAACATGGACAGGTGGTCATTGAGCTTGTGGACCCCGACAATACCGCTGGCAGTACGTGCGCTAAGCTGGCGCCATTGTTTCGTGCCGCCGAACCCTCACAGCCGCACTTGCGATGCTGAGCACGGAGGCGCCGCCTGAAGGCCCCGTGGACCACCCCGCCACCGCCAGTGCCCCCTCCACACTTGTCCATTGCTGCCTGCCTTCTGCCCTTTGGCCTTTGGGCGAACCCAAATCAGTGCAAAGAGATAGAGGAGAGCCGCACCTGCGCCTGCGCCTGCAACTTCAACTGCAACGACGAGATATGGCCGGTGCGGGGGGTCGCTCCCCCACCAGGAGATATGGGGCGTGTTTGGTTCGGCTTTTTTCTGACTAGCTTTTCTGAAAAGCTGGCTGTGGGGAAAAGCTGGCTGTTAGGAAAAGCTGGTGGTTAGAATTTAGGTGTTTGGTTCGCCAGCTGTGCAGAAAAGCTGTTCGTGAAAATCTACGTGTTTGGATAACCAGATTGTGAAAGTGCAGATTCTTTTCGAAGAAATGATAAAATAAAACCCATAACGATGAAAAGGTCATTACAGAATAATTAGAGCAGTTGATTACATCATTAGTCCCGTTACATTGTCATACTTAACTACGCCACTAAAGCATTAGCAATTGCATCTCGAAAAGCACTCATGTCTAACTCATCAGCTGTGGTACTACTCCTCTCACCTAAAGGTACATCCTCACTGCTGCTACTAGGTCCTACTTCATCAAAGTCTCTATCGTGTAGAGCACTCTCTCTAATGAAGTTATGCAATGTCATACAAGCAATTATTATCTTCGATTGTTTGGCAAGCGAAAATGAAGGGAGACTTAATAGAACTCTCCACTTCATTTTAAGAACCCCAAACGATCGCTCTATAACATTGCGTAGCGAAGAGTGTGCATAGTTAAAAACTTCTTTGCTGCCAACAGGCTGCCTCGCATTTTGCCATTCGGAAATGTGGTATTTCTGACCCTTATAAGGTGCAAGGTAGCCCTTTCTATTCGGATATCCGGAATCGACAAGATAGTATTTACCTGCACGAACATGAAATACATAAGTTCAATACGTAACCAAGTAATTAATAGCATATGTCATAAAAACCAGATATATTGAATACCTTCTGGTGGGTGGGGGAACCTGTCCGCATAAGTTATCAAAGTATCTTGCAGTACTCTAGTGTCATGTACGGATCCAGGCCATCCTGTGACAACAAAAGTGAACCTCATATCGAAGTCACAAACGGCCATTACATTCTGCGAAGTGTAACCGTGGCGTCCAATATATTTGGCTTGCTCTGAGGCCGGGACTGCCGCTGGAAAGTGACTACCATCAATTGCTCCGATGCAGTCCTTGAAGTGTGGCCAAAATCTCGCCTCTCGCAAACGCGGATGAATCTCCGTGAAATATGGGTCTTTGGGCTTAATGATGTCAGATGACATCTTAAACAGTGCATCAAGGACTTCAGTATACTTGCGACTAATTGTTTCCAACGAGTGACCAAACTTATTCCTTAACTGCCTAAATGACTGTGGACCCCCACATGCCCACAAGAAAATGCCAAGTGCTTCCGTTGTACTGACACCCCGGCTTGGAACTAGACCATAATTGTCAACCAATGTCTCATGCAATCGTCTAAACACAGTTCTTCGCATGCGAAACATATCGAAGCAGTCGTTACTATTCTGCAACGTTCTCTCCACCCATTGAATACCAGTTTCCACTAATGCTCTTCTAGGAACCTGACTGAAAGTCCTGCCCCAAACGTTAACAGCACATACAGCAACGACAAATTCTGCATCTGTGTCATCCAATTCATTAACATCTGTGTCATCCAATTCATTAACATATGTGTCTGCAGAAGTGTCAGACATCTGCATGCACACAGATAACACAGACACATTACTAAAAACTGTACAACCACAGTTTACAAGCAACATTCATTATTATTCAGTTGTGACCGGAATACACAAAGTTCACAGACAAACATAGTTCACACTCGCACAACTCTGATTATTCAAATACAAGTTCAACTCAAAAATCTGCAAAACTGTTTGAAAGGGAACATTAAGCGAACGACAAGTTTAATCCTCACAACAATAAAACGACATGACTGTTGAAAACACATAAACAACGATAATAGTGAACATGTAGGCCTGTGTTGTCGGACGTCCAGCAACTAAGTGCTCTTTTTAGTTTCTAACGCGTAAGCATTGCGAAGCCAAGCGATTCTTCCTTCTTTTGTCTGCAAGGTTGCAAAAACATCTCTATACTTCTTCTGAATCAAAAGATGAGTGGCAAACAAATGTAGTTCGCTCCCTTCTGGTGATCCATCATCCATTACTTGTTGCAACTGCTTTTTTAGCTCAAGGCGAACTGGGTCATTGTCAGCAGAGGTAATGGACTTGTTAGTGGTCATTGAGCGGGACTCAAATGCCTCCACTAGTCTTTTCATGTAGTCTTCCCTTGAATCTTTTTTCTTCTTTGGTTTAGGAGAATCATGACGCATCTTACGCTTCCCAGTAGCATTTGTACAGGGGTCAGGAGTGCTGTTTTCACCCCCACCTAAAGTGTACTCCAAATGATCATCAGAAGATGAATTAGCATCCTCCACGCCAGGAACCAGGGTTCTTTCATTTGTGCAGACAATGGGTCCAAACATGACCTTTAGCTCGTCCTCATTCTCTAGGGGGGCTGTTTTGAACATAATACAACCTGGCATTGCCTGCACCAATTCGTAGTCCTACTTTTAGATGGCCAATACTAATGTTAGTCTACGAAAAAAAAGTTGAACTTACTTCATTTTGCTTGGCCCACCACTCATCTGGCGCACTGATTGAACCAGTATGAGGGTCTCGACCAAGACCTGTAGCCCTTTCATTAAGAGTTTTCCACTGGGTGAACATTCTCTTCAACGAATCCCACCTATTCTTCATTTGATCCCTGGTGTAAGTGCGACCAGTGCGTTCCTTAAACTTCCTTATGAGGTTAGCATACCCTTCTGCATTTAGAAATTGTTGTGGCCTGTTCCGAGCATTGACCTCTTCTACACAAATTTCTGTGTAAATTTTTGTTGCTCTACTATCCCACTTTGCAATCACTTTGCCGGACTTGTCCATCTAGTGCATAACAAGTATATATAGTTTTCAACATTCGTAGTAGTGTTCTCCGATTGAAAACAACAAAGAAGATGAAGAATAAACTGGGCATATTATGTTCAGACAATACCATTAGTACTAAGATTCCAATTTGCTTAATTACACAACGAGAACCTTAAATAAACTGGTACTGCACACAAAATGACAGGGAACACATTTACAGCAGCCCATTAACCAAAACAACAAACTGATTCCCTGTTTCCCTACGCCCTTAGTACACAAAAGCTAAGGGACTTCAACCCTGTTATTGAAACACCTAACTCCAAGGTTCACTCCCTTCTACCTTAAACATCATTGTCACTAAACGAAGGCATGTGATCGGAGTCATATTCAACTCCCCAGAAGTTTTGGAAATGCTCCGCAAAGTCCCAATGTGGAGTCAGGACGTCGTCAGATGGGGGTGGTGACGACAAGGTAGAAGGTTCATAGCTGCTGTCAACCGGGATGTTAAAGTTGTTCACGATGTCCAAATGCTCTTGCAACACCAGAGAGTCTTGCTCCAGCATGCAAGCTATCTCCTCCAAAGCTACACGAAGTTTTGTAGCATCAAATGAGGTCAACCCGCGTCCAGGACGGATTGTTTCCCTCGCTACGGAAAATATCTTGTCGGAAATCTCTTGCATCCGTCCAATTGCCTTGTCGGCTATGGAGTCTGCTGAATCCATCTGATGTGGATTAGGTCGTTAGTATAGCAGACATGGGGACTATCTACATAATTTAGTCGTACTTACATGTCCACTGGCAAGGCTGCTGACAAAGGAGGGTACAACTACGACGAATTACTAGTCTCCTATGCACTAATAACAATACGAAGAACAAAAACGTTAGTTCATCGATGGTAATCAGTTCTCATGTACTGAAAACCTCGACATGGTCTCAATCTACTACAATCCAGTTATTGAAATGTATTATTGCGTCGGCAGATAACAAACAAAATTAGGGTACAATTACCAAATAAACAAATCATAGTGCAAAACACAGTTGAATGGTTTGCTCTAAACCATGACCAACAATGGTTGAACACCATCTGTGCATCACGTTGCTACGAGTCAAAAAAGGGGGGATAAACATCTTAACCACGGACGTAGATGCAACCTAAACCCTAATCTTGACTAATGTTTGTGTTCTCTTATCCTAACCGTAGAGTCAAAAAAGGGGGGATAAACATCTTAACCCATAAACAATGTTTGTCTTCTCTTATCCTAACCGTCGACTAATTGTTCAGCTCTACTGACAAAGAATGAATTAAAAGAAGCCATGGATATACGTTATTGGAACAAATACACATCATGTATGCTGACAAATAAGTCATGAACCAATTGAGTGCTACGGTACCTTTGCTTCAGTGGAGGTTGCAACCGAAGTCCTCGAATCCCAGATGATCTTCGAACCCAACACCTTCAACTCGAAGTGATACGAAAATCTGTACGCGGAAAGGAAGAAAAATGATCTGTTATTACGTGGTTCATGACAGTGGACCTACTGGACATGAGGGGAAGGGGTGTCGCGGGATCGAGGATGAACCCTAGCAACACGACATCACGCAGCGGGGTGGGTAACGATGGACTCCAGGTTGACCGTACCTTACGAAGATGCAGACGCGATGTTTGGGACGACGCGGAACCTTGAGGACGGAGCAAGGGCGTCGGCGTCACTGCGGCAACCATACGGAAATAGGAAAAGGGTGAAGGAAACGCGGCAATGCGAGGAAGAAGGTGCGGACGGCAAGGGAGGACGGATCCGTACCTGCGTACGCCGGCGGCGATGCGTGTGGTGCGGACCGGCGGCGGCGCTGCGTTCGGTTCGCGGAGGCGGCGGAGGACCGTGCGAGGGAACCCTAACAGCGCGCGGCTTCGGACGGAAGCCAACTGAGCGGCGCTTCGCGAGGTAAGTGAGCGGGCGGCTTCGTACCCAATCGCTTCGGCCAGAAGCCGCGGCAGAAGTTCGGCGTTTGGTATCAGCTTCAGCTTCTGGCGGCCAGAAGCCGCCCAGAAGCTGAACCAAACAGCCACATGGTATCATTCATCGCTCGTACTCCTAGAGAGTTGCCGACCCATTCCACTCACGCCCCCACGGTTCAGGAACGAGAGATAACGTCAATGGACGACGAACGGCAGCAGGTTTATGGAGGTGGGGAAAAAGTAAACGCAACGCAAGGCACTCCCAATCTGGTGTGCACCGTGCAGTATACTGAGGTCCCCTGTTGGGTTCGTACTGGCAACAACTAATATGCAGTCATGTCTTATATGCAAGCGAGGTTTCTGATTTATTAGATTATGAATTTATGATCTAATCATGTATTACATTTAA
Source organism: Zea mays (assembly GCF_902167145.1). Lineage (NCBI taxonomy): Eukaryota > Viridiplantae > Streptophyta > Magnoliopsida > Poales > Poaceae > Zea > Zea mays. The sequence continues at coordinate 147,067,613 of NC_050100.1, forward strand.
CATTTAAACTCTTATACCATCAGCTCGTGTATATTTATAAAATATCCCTAACAAACTACAAGCATATTTATAATTAGATCATGATCTAACGGACTAGGAACCTCGCTTGCATACTTGTATATAAGATCTGATTGTATATTAGTTGCTACCGGGAGGGTAGCAGGCAGCAGCAAGTAAATTAAAGTCCACCACTTGCTGGCTCTAACTTCCGACGCGGGCCCCCCTTCAGTACTACCACATGCATGTGATACTACATACTTCGGCGGCGAGGTTGGCTGGGACAGTAACGTACATGTCTGAAATGCCTCCGTGCGCCATGCGACCGTTTCATCGAAACTACAGAAAAACAAGCATCGCCGTAGTAGCCTCTTCCTGGCCACAGGAAAAAAAAGAGGAGGCGAACGAATCCACTTACCCGTGGCCGTGGGCGAGCTTATCGTACGTGGGGGAACTTATCGCGGCTGAAATTAAGACTTCCATTTCATTTATTATTCCGCTTCAAGAACCAGGCCGGCCGGACTTTGAAAACGACACAAGAGTTATGTACAAGTCTCACGGCTCGCTCGTATAACCACAACTTTATTAGCGCATCACAAGATGTGTGCAAATATGCGGCTCTCTCTCTCCCAAACCTTGTAGCTTCTGTCAAACCGTGTTCCTTTGACCAGAGATTTCTCTTGTGGAGTGTGGAGTAATACTTTGGTTCATCACACTTGTAAGAAACTACTCTTGAAGATAATGAATCCCAGTGATATACCAGTCTTCAAGTCAAACAAATAAACCCATATATTCTTATAGTAATAATAATTTTTTTTAATCAAACTCGAATCTAGATAGCCAAATATATGCCTTCTAATTCTAGACGCAAGATCAAAGGTTGCAGAATAGCAGGAGGTAGAATTACCAGAAGCCACTGCGAATATTCGTCATATTAAAAATAAATCAAATATAGTGGTCTTCAAATAGGACCATGATACCATAAAGGGAACATAGAAAAACTGTACCTTTATGGGCAAACAACCGATTCCAGAATGCATGCTGATGATGGAGCAAACGCACAGTGCCCTGAGAGTAGATCATATACGCAACGTACAAAAAAAAAAGAAGAACGAGCAGCAGGATTAGATAAGACCAAGCAAAAGTACAGGTTCTTAAGAGAAAGAAGAGCTCACCGAAAGTAACTAGTCAGAATGGAACTGATGCACTGATGGTTTGAGCATCGAGACCGACCCCTCTCTCTACGGGAATTTATTAATTTAACCCTCAACATTTTGAGTTTAATTTCAGAAGTGACTTTCAGTTTACCTGGAATTAGCAGCAGCTAAACACCACAGACAGATAGCTCATCAACGACTAACATGTTGAATCTAAACTACAATCAGCTAGCGTCCACTTGGATCTAGCTAGCCAGTATATGCTCGATGTCATAATTATGCTGCTGCCCACGTGAGACAGTTCCCAGTGACAGTTTCAGCATAATTGCAACAACGTTATTTCCACTAGCTCATCATGCATGGGGGCGAGCTCCCTCTAATTAAATTAAAGGTCTCCAACAAGAAGAAAGAAGCAAGATACTCAATGGAAGGACCCATTTGAGTACAACGTGCATGCAACAAGAAAAGAGGAGGTAATAGCGCTAGACACATGCATGCACATGCATGGAAGGACGACCGCCACTTCATAGCTCTCGATCCCCCACCCTTCACATGGTCACCAGTGATAATAATGCAGGGTACATTCCAACAGAAAGATGTTGGAAAACACAATGCAACACAAGGATAGAGCTAAACTTTTGGTCCTGCGATGGTTTAATTTGTCCAGAAACAAGAAAAGTGGGCAGCAGTTTGGGACACCAAAAGTACTGAAAAAGTGTAGTACCATACCATCTGTGCAAAAATTTATTAAGACTGCAGTGTGCACAAATAGCCTATATATGCAAAAAGCCTGTCCATCCATGGCCTGATTAATTGCTTGCAATCTAGCTACTAGCTAGTTTATTGTAGAAGAGTTTTTTTTTAATTAAATAAAAAAACAGTGTCGAGCAAGTCGATGCAAAGTGCAGTTGAGCTTTCTTCTCGTTTGAAATAATCGGCACAAAAATAATCAGAATGAATTCATCAATTCTCGTATATAGTAGCTAGACTCAAACAAGTTTAATTTGTAAGCGAAGAGAGATTAGGGAAGGGGCAATACAAAGAATTGATGAGCTAGGGCCGGGAGTGTTGACATCCCAGGTTGATGATGGACCAATAACGACCTATTAGACGGAATCCAATCCATTACAATATATGGAGAGCTAACCGGACAGAGACTTGTATGGTTAGCCTGGTGACTATCACCAGGCCCACGAAAAGTAGCAAGCAACAAATAGCTAATGGATGTCTAATGCCTATCTCTTTCAGGAAAAAACACACATGCATGCAGTTCCCTAATGATGAAAAAAGTTGCAAGTTCTAATGTTAAATTTACAGTTTTAGCTGCTAATGTTTCCTAGGTATTATAGATAAGTTCAGAACAAGGAAATGAGTTAAGAAGATTTTGCATGTATACTCTGGTTCTAGACTCCAGATAAAAGACTTGAACAGAATATGATCTAGGGATCTAGACAAAGATACACCTTACCTTCTGTCAAAACTAAAACCTTAAGAGAAAAGGTACAGGACAGCAAGGTTGAAGTTTCTTCAGACTACAGAACTGACAAGTAGTAAAAACTAAATAACCAAATGTTTTAAAAAAAACTGATCAACCTTGCAGAAGATAAACAAAATAAGATGCATTATTATCAGTAACATATTAGCAGCTTATCCTACCACCAATACAAGCACCACTTACTCATGTCACACACATAAGTACTCTCTCTTTTTTTTTTGCAGCAATTATAATAACCTGCATGGCATGTGATGTGGGCAGTGAGCATCTTTCAAAAAGTAAGCACTAGCCAAGCAGCACAAATCATAAGAAAAGTAAATCGTAGATTAATTATTTAGTTAGCAAATGGAAATGAACATCAATTAATGTACGGAAAAGGTTTGTTTCCTCTGCCTGTAATCTAGATCTGGGCCCCACTTTCACGAGATATCAAGTGGGTACCCTCTGACTGAGCAGGAGGATGATTCAGCAATAAGAAATGAAAACAAGACAGAACTTCAAATAAGATTGTATACAGCTGAAACTTCAGACAGAAATCACAATAATGGAGACAACAGTCTGTCAGTCTCTATGGTCCCAAGAAGACAGGGAACTCAATGAGTGCACTGGCTGAAGGATAAAGCCTGGTGGATGTAAATGCCAGACATCAGAGCACAGAGGAGGATTAGGCCCTATTTGGATCAGCTAAGCTTTTTAGCTGGAGGGAGACAGCCAATAGCTTTGTATAAGTAGCTGAGTTGACCAAGGGGTTGGATCCTCCACATGACATTACAACTAACACTCCGATGTCTTGACTAGAAAACCTTTTGTTTTACCTTAAAATCTAAAAAAAACTAATGATCCACCAATGGTCTTAAAGATAATTTACCTCTAGAAGCGACATCAATGGTTCCAGCTATGCTGTTCCCATTTGCACAAACATGTGGGCAGCATTAAGATACACCTACTTCAGGAGTTAATTTGGACACTAAACTAGCTTACTAAGCTATTATTCCCTTATTACGTCATTGACACCTTTTTTCCATGTTTAGACTACGAAACCTTTGATAATTACTATTTCAGGAAGGACTAGAGGAACAGAGTGTTTTAGCAATCTAGTACAAATCACAATATTTCAAACTAGGGACAGGATGTACAACAAACCAGCAAATTAACACACACCACAGATTGTTCTTGGATGAAGTGGATAAAACCAGTCCATAGAAGGGTCTGTACACATCAGAGTAAATGCTTGAGAAGAATCTGGGGGCGCTTGCTCCATTCCTAACTTTGCAACTAGGGTCAACTAACAGCGTCAACCACACCATAGGAAACACGCACGCCCTGTTGTTTTCCTCGTAAGGTACAAATATAGCCAGCTCTTTGTTTGCTTCCAAGATCTGTTCAGTTTGGCCCACAGCGCTGGATGTACATCACCTGCAGCATATATTTATATATATAGCCGCCTCCACACCATCTGCATACAGAGTTGAGAGGCAAAGAACAGAAAAGTAAGCATGACTCAAGCTCATTCAAAGTCATGCTTCCAACAATTTTGGGATGGAGTTCATGTTAAGAGGAACAGTGGCAGCTTCACCATTGAGCTCCTGCCATCTCTTGGTGCAACAATAAACCAATCTAACAAGTTGCAGAGGTTCATCATATCTCCCTACGATCCCCGTTATAGGTGAGGTTCTCCCTGCACCTTGCATGTACCTTACCATGTTGAAATATAGCCAAACAGCAGGAGCTGACATGTTTCCTCTGCTTTGTCTTTGTGTCTCTCAGATACTGGGAGTTGTTCCTTACAGTCTTAGTCATTTACTCCGCCTGGATTTGCCCGTTTGAACTAGCATTTTTGAGGGACTTGTCCTCTAAGCTTCTGCTGGTCGAGAACATTGTCAATAGCGTCTTCGCTATTGATATCGTTTTGACGTTCTTTGTAGCTTATGTCGACAGCAAAACACATCTTCTTGTGGATGATCGAAAGAGAATTGCAGTAAGGTTTGCACCCCACTTTCTCATCCAAAACTCCACATCGAATTTGGGAAAGGCCGTGCATTTTCTTTTATGGAACTAACAAGTAACTATCCACCACAGGTACCTATCAACCTGGTTCATCTTTGATGTATGTTCAACAGCTCCATTTCAGTCAATCAGCCTTCTTTTTACACATAAGGGGAATGACCTTGCTTTTAAGATACTCAATATGTTGAGGCTATGGCGTCTTCACCGAGTCAGCTCGCTGTTTGCAAGGTTCAACTCCGATCCAGCTTCTCACTATTTTGATGATGAATGACAAATGGCACCAATTTGATCACCTTTCTTTTACCAGGCTGGAGAAGGACATAAGATTCAACTATTTCTGGACTAGATGCTCAAAACTTATTTCTGTAAGTCTTTCAGAATTTTGAGACAAAAAAAAATAGGGCTTACTTCTACATTCTCCATAAAAGGTGTCAAGCTTGCAAAGCGTCTACGTTTGCTTATTGGAACTTTTGAAAAATAATGTGAAAATTCTGTGATAATAAATGCAGGTTACTCTGTTTGCCGTGCATTGTGCGGGATGTTTCAACTATATGATTGCCGATAGATATCCTGATCCAGAGAAAACATGGATAGGTGCTGTTATGCCCACCTTCAGATCAGAGAGCTTATGGACTAGATATGTAACTGCACTTTACTGGTCGATTACAACATTGACAACAACAGGTTATGGGGACCTACATGCTGAGAACCCAAGAGAGATGTTGTTTGATATCTGCTATATGCTGTTTAATCTGGGCCTGACAGCTTACCTTATTGGTAATATGACCAACCTGGTTGTTCATGGGACCAGCCGCACCCGGAATTTTGTACGTGTCTGAACTTGGCAAAATCCATTAATCCTCAACTCGGTTTTTCTACCTCACTAACAATCATTCAGGGACAGATTTTAAATATCAAGTAGATGCATAAGGGACAACAACTTAAGTGAGACAATAAATAACATGTCCTATACGAACAACCTAGCTTCCTTATACGGATTATGCTTATTCAAAGTGTGTTTATGCAGTTATCCATATGGATTGTCTATCTTCTACCTCACCATGATTATAATTAATAATTGAAGGGGACAAAACTCTACACACTATGAGATCTACTAAACTGAGAGGAAATCAGAGACATAGTTTAGATTCAACGATTAGTTTAGCTTCGGTTATCCTATACCAAATAGTTTTGACTGAACCATTCTAATAAGTTCTTACACAAACCCCAAGCAGTAGGTTCCAATCAAGTAAATCAGTCAAAGCAATCAATGAATGGAACCAAATTCTTGACATTGCTTTGCTTGTATGTGCTTTAAGCCCTAAGTTGTTGTATCCTTTAATCATTTAAATATTTTTAAAACAACAGCACCAACAAAGAAAATAAGTTTCAAGGCTAGCAATATAAGAAAAATGTGAAATCAAATGTAAACAGACTAAACCCTTTACAAAAGCGGTTACTTACTTGTTCCACATTGGTAACTTCCCAAATGATGTAGAGGGACTCAATCCAATCGGCATCGGAATTTGCGGCACGAAATCAGTTGCCCGAGAAGATAAAGCAGCAAATGTTGTCTCACTTCTGCCTACAGTTCAAGACGGAGGGGCTCAACCAGCAAGCTATGCTAAATTGTCTCCCAAAAGGAATTCGTTCAAGCATAGCATACAACTTATTTTTTACTATCATACGACAAGCCTACCTCTTTCATGGAGTATCTAATGATTTCATTGCAGAACTGGTAATATAATCTATATTTTGTTTATTGTTTCAAAATTGATTATACACCCAAATGTGTTAACAGGTTAAACTTCTTTGGCATCAGGTAATGGAAGTACAGGCTGAGTATTTCCCACCAAAGGAAGACATAATGTTGCAAAATGAGGGGGCAGCTGATATTTATGTAATAGTTTCAGGATCAGTGGTTAGATTTTTAACTCTGACTATGTTCTGAAAACATATTTGTACAGGTTTGTTCAGCAAGCTAATTACACTTTTCTTGTTGCCTTATCTGTAGAATTTGATAACAACAGTAAACGGTAATGAACAGGTAAAGGTTTCAGGTTTCCTCATCTTACATTGCAATGATATCAAATATCACTAAGGTTTCAGAAGATTAACAACAATGATTCGTTATCTGAAAGCAGGTGTTTGGAAAAGTTGAAGAGAGAGACATGTTCGGAGAGGTTGGTGCTCTGTGTGACATACCCCAGCCATTTACTTGTCGCACCAGTACCCTATCACAGCTCTTGAGAATAAGGAAGATAAGATTAACAGAGATCATGCAAGAACACAGGGAAGACAGCAATATTATATTGAACAATCTATTTCAGGTACAGCTTCACTGTTTTAAGGTAGATAAATATATACATCAGCTAATTTTTTCAGTTAAATTGAAGTTCATAACTTTTTATGTCAATGCACAGAAGCTAAAGCTGCAGGAAAATTTACCAGAATTAAATCAACTAGATCGAAGATTCATGCACAAGTATGAGCTATTCCATGCTACTCGAGAAGCATGGTTGTTACCTCAACCTTACTTACAATACACTGAGCACAAATTTGAAGACATTAGTAAGAAGGCCCCAGCCTTTGGTGGAGATCATGGTTCAACAAAACTAGCAGCAGAAACAATCCAGTTGAGGGTGCCACAGCAAGGAAACAGTCATGACCATGGTAATTTTGGGGCGACAGATAGGATGGCAAGTGGAGATGACAAACGTAATGATCTTCACATAAACTGTGAGACCAAAAAAGGAACCAAGGAATTTTGCATTCAGATAAAATCGAAAGATTGTGAAGCAGCAAGCTATTGGCAAACAAGCCCTGAAACAGTGAAGCTGGGTTCTTCCCACAGTACATTGGATGCCATAACTACGAGAGAAAATCAAGATACTAGTAACATAAAATCATCTAACAAAAGAGTTACAATTCACGCAGATCCTCATAATGCAACAGGTTCTTTAGTACAAAATGGGAAGCTTATCAATCTGCCTTGTTCACTGGAGGAGATTTTCGAAATCGGAAGTAAGCAAAAAGTTTCAAGATTTTAATTATGATTTGCTATGTGGCATATTAGATAGTATCAAGATACGAGATGCACACATATATTTATAATAGTTTTTCTAAAATTTGCAGGTCAGAAGTTTCCAGGTTTCCACCCTACAAAATTGGTCAGTAGAGACTATGCTGAGATAGATGACGTTAGTGTTATTCGAGATGGTGACCACTTATTCCTTCTTCAGATGTAGAACCAGAATAACATCGATCTAACCTAACGTAACAATAAAGGCTTCAAGTCCTCCAATCTGGCAAAAACAGCAGATTGTAAATCGAGTGGAGATATGAAGAGGAATACCTTTTTACAAATTGTTCCGGTCATTTCTGACATTATGTAAATATCTATTTGCACGAGCTGCTGTCTCATGCAAAAGTCATGCCAGAAAGCGGTTTCCGTTTTTTTTTTCTTTCTATTTGATAATAAGCTCTAGACAAAAATATGGAATCTCCGCAAAATAAACTTAATAAAGGCGAGGCTTTACAAAATAACAGTAAGGGCCCGTTTGTTTTGTTGGAATTGAATTCCATTCTAATAATTATAATTTAGATAAAATTAGTTAAGTTAATATATTTGTCTATGTATTATCTTTGTATATTATCCTAAATCATATGAGAGAGAGAGTTATACACTGCATTTATGTTATAGAGTAGCAAGCATAATAGTGTGTTATAAATTGTACATTAGAAAAGTAGCATGTAAATCTATAGAATTAATTTCCATCTCTTGCCCCATGAATTTGAGATAGGCTTATATGTACACTTTGGAAAGTTATGGAATGTCACATTCTAAAAAAATAACCTACTATATTTGTTAGATTCCAATCCCTCAAAATAAAGGGAAACAAACGGGCCCTAGTGGGAATTCATGACTAATGCATTATAGTTGGAATGAGAGTCCACACTATTGCATAGAGGATGGTTACATATATAGACCCGGAGGAAACCCTAACCATAATGGGTCGGCAGCCTAACAGTGGTGTCAGCCCATCTACAAATATATTAATAATATAGGAACACACACTCTAACATCCCTGCAGTCGCAACGGGAGCACCGCAAACGATAAGACTGGACCAGAAGTCGAAGGTAGGAGCTGACAAGCTGAAATCCTCCTGCGGTCGCAACGTCATGAGGGTGCGAATGTTGTGGTAGGATCAGAGACCGGTGTGCACTCCGTGTAGATGATAGCCCCTGGATGTCGAGGTAGCCGAAGTTGAGGTGGTCGTGGTCATAGCTGACGAAGAGAGTTGGACCACGAGCGACTCTACAGCGGCTGGGAGATACACAACAGTTGCCTCGTTCTTCAGAGGGGTCGACGTTCGAGCGCCAACGATCGGCAGGACGACACAAAAAAAAAAGATAGCATCAGCCTCATGGACCTTCTTGCTTTTTCCCTTGTCCGGTCGTCGAGGAGCCCCACCAGGGGCCCGACGGCAGCGCACGTGTCTGCACTTGCCAGAGGAGCCACGCCAGCCTACAACCAGAGGAGGCGGCGGCGGAACAGAAGAGGCAACGACAAATCCGGTCAGGAAGACCATGATAGCGACAGATCCAGCCATGAAGACGATGGATCCAGCCAAAGCGACAACATATTAGGTCGGGAATGTCGCGGTAGCGGTGTATCCAGTCGGGAAGGCCGCGACAGCGATAAATCCAACCGTGGCGGCATGGAATAAAGGGAGGCGGCAGGGCGGCTCTAGCCAGGCATGGGGCTGCGCCGGATCCAACTAGGCAGGGGAACGACGCTGACGACTAGAGAGGCTTGAAGGTAGGAGGCGTTGCTGGGAGTCGGCGTGGACAAGGAGGAGGTGGTCGACGCGATGACAGCGGGTTACACGAGCCGAGACACCAGCGCAGGGGTCGGCGATGAGGGAGCCGCGAGCGGGGCGCAGATTATCGTGGGAAGAGGAGCTACTCGTGCGGCTTGGGTCAGAGCAGGCCGGTGGCGAAGAGGTCCGACGATGAATCTGAGGGCAGCACAGCCAGAGATAGTGGCGGTGTGGCACAGTCGAGCGTCGCGGGTGGAGGAGACCCATGGAGGGAGAGGGGAGGAGGACCGATGACCTAGGGGTATGCCGGCGGTTGGGGCTTGGGGTGGCCGGTGGCTGAGGGGCAGTGCGGAAGCAAGGCGTCGCCGCCTCCCGATGCGTTCCATTGAGCAGAGAAGAGGACGTCGACGGCTAGGATGGGGGGCCGCCCCCGATAGTGAAGGATGAGCCTCCCGGGAATGGCGAAGCGGAAGCGGGTGCCTACGGCTTGAGGTGGTAGAGGCCGGTGGCTGGAGGTGGGAGAGAGGGTAGAAAACCTAGCTAGTCGATACTATAACACCTAATTTGTAAGAGATCATATAAAAGGAGAAAAGTGTTTTCTTTTATTTATATGTGTGTATTGCATCTATTTGTCATCACATGTGAACACCACCTTTAAAAACAATTAATAAAAATATATACCACTAAATTATGCATCACGCTGGATATTATTTTGTGTGTGTATTGTGACAATATAAAATAATAATGTGACAAGGAATATAGTAAAAAAGTCTAAAGTGGAATTTAAAACTTAAAAGAGATTCTAAAATTTAGAAAAGAGAAGCAAACAAATACCATGTGAAATAAAAATATAAATAATATATATATATCCCCAAATTAGAACTTGTCATGACATAATATAATATGTGGATAAAAAAATTGCCACAAAACATTTGAATTTGAATTTGGAGCTGATTTGAATGGGAAATGAAAGGAAAATAAAAATAGAAAATAAAAAAGAACAGGAACTGTTGTGCCTGGGCCCAAAGTCTTCAGCTTGGCCCAATACCCAAATTCTTCTGTGTGGCCCAACTCGTTCTTCCGCGCGCGCTGACAACAGGGCCCCACGGGCCAGCCTCTCGTACTCTCGCGCACGCTTGCTGGTTCTGTTCTTGCGCTGACATGTGGGCTCCAATCGCCAGCCTCTGTGACTCGCGCACGCTTGACTAGCTGATGGGCCCGCGCTAGCAGCCGCACTCACCCACCTCGCTGACTATGGCGGACTGCCGCCAGGATTTTCGTGATCAGCACGGACTCTTCCCCCTTCAACCGTTAAATGGGAGCCGGGTCGCAGCCCTTTTCTCCTCTTCGTCTTGCGCACGACAATAGCCGCGCCGCTGTGTTCTCCGCCCTGTGAGAAGAGAATCGGTGGGAGCCGTAGTTGTTTCGCCGCCGCCGCGGGAGATCCTCCACTCGCCAACGGCAAGGTCTGCGGTGGGGTGGTCTTGCGCTTCTCCTAGCTGTGGGAAGGGTGGACATAGCCGGACCATTGGGGATTCATCATTGGGGCCGATCCAATTGCTCGTCGGACTTCGGTTAGGACATCACCGTGTGGCCAAGGTTGCTTCGCGCCGTAATCCGTGGTGAGTCCGCCCCCACTTTATTCGCTCTATTCTTCTCTGTGAATAGCATCGGTCTGTAGTCGAAGTATGCAGTAGGGCGGGGGTTGGATGTTTCTCCGGCGGCGCCTCCTTTCTGCTCGGTCGCGAGAAGGAAGACGAGATGTGGGTGGTCGATGGACCGATCAACGGTCCAGAGCGAGCCAGCGTATGGGAGAAATCTGGGCCGCTGGATTAGTCACGACTCGTGCAGATGCGGTCATAGGTGTTTTAAATCGTGGCCGTTGGATTTAGATCCGATGGCTATCGGTGCGTACCGATTCGATGGAACCTAAATCTAATCACCACCGTCGGTTGTCGATCGGGCAGACCAAAACTCACCATACCCCTTCGGCCCTGGCACATTTTCTTATGAGCCCCTAGATTTAATGGATATCAACCCGCGGTCCTCGGGCCTGTTCTCTGTGTCTTAGAAGATTTTACCCAGAGACCCCTGCACTTTCCAGAAAATGAGGCCCAGTCCAGACAACTTGAAAATCAGAGAAAATAAAATAGAAATAGATTTTTAATGTATAAATAATTGCTAGAAACTTGTTTATTCCATAGAAAATTCATATAAACTCCAAATTAACCCATTCTAGTTTCTAAAATTTTGTAATATTATTTTCTATCATTTGGAGTCTCTGTTTTGTCATGAAAACAGTAAGAAAAAGAATTTCTCACTTAATCCTATTTAAGCACATAAAACCTTTGGAAATTCATATCTTAAAATCTATAACTCCAAAAATTATGATTTCTGTTCCTAGGATTAAATTTTAATGTGTAGATTATTATTATGTATTTTGTTTACATGTTTGGTGTGATGTTAATTTTCTCTATATACTGTGCTTGTTTGTATTGTGGCGAGTAGAGGAGCCTGTGACAGAGGATCCTGGTGACCAGCAGGTAGCAGTAGCTGAGCAGGAGCTCATTGAAGGCAAGTTGTGCCCTTGACCACTTTTGTTAGATAATAATGTTCTTTATATTCATGTACTATGCATAAGCTTAATTTTGATGGGACCCAATAGGTCACCCTAGTCTGTTTATCCATTTGACCTTGTTATCCCTGAATCACTTGGGTAGTTTTGTTATTGCTTTACATGGTTTTGGGATAATATTTTATTATATCCATGTTCCAGTTATTTTGTTATTCTATTTATGTTCATGTCAAGATCATTAATGTTAATTGAAACATGGAGCTTAACTTGAGAAACACGTGCTACCACAAGGGTAGTATGGGATGCCCTTGGCTGACTAATTAAGAAAGCTAGTGGAATACTACCTTACCGGAAAGGGGCAAGGGCAGTAGGGAAGTTGCATGCAAGGAGGTTCTCGGGTTGATTTTGCTGCGATGGCGGTCAGACGGGGGATTCTTGCAAGTGCTCTTCCCATAAACTGTAGCGGGTTTTTGGAAGCTAGTGGAACTTTGTAAAGACCTCGTAGTGTTACCCTGCCTTGCTTCCTTGGTAGAGGTGTATGGGGCCCGTACAACCACGTGGCAGATGGGTAACGTGACTTGTGGGTACAGGGTACAACCTCTGCAGAGTGTAAAACTGGTATACTAGCCAAGCTCACAGTCATGAGGAGCTCAGGACTCTCGCATGATTAATTTATGGAATTTAAATTCAATGTGTCATTTGCATTGCATGTGATTATGTATTAATTTTGTTCTATTACTTTATTTAAGGTTTGGTATTTACTTACTTTTAGTAACTGCTAATAAAATTTTGACCAACTAATTAAAAGCAACACTCAACTTTAACTCCTGTTGTTGATTAGCCTTACACATCACATGAACTCCCACCTTTGGTGAGTTCATGCACACTGGTTCCCCACAACTTGTTGAGCTATGATCATGTGTGAGCTCACCCTTGCTGTCTCACACCCCCCACAGGAGAAGAATAGGTGGTTCAGGAGGAGCCACAAAGCGAGGAGTTTGATCTGATCTAGGTGGCGTTTCCCAGTTGACTTGCGCCAAGGATGATCCTTAGTTCGTTTTATATTTACCTTTTATTTTGTAATAAGACTTCCGCTATGTAATAAATACTCTGATGTTATTGTGACATTTATCTCTATACACTCTGTTATTATATATGTTGTCTTCTTAGCGCATATATGAGATGCACCCGGCTTTGTTCCTTAAAGCCCAGGTGTGACAGAAGTGGTATCAGAGGAAACGTTGACTGTAGGACGAAACCTAGATAGAAATGGACAAAACCCTTACCTACTTACCTTACTCTGATTCATTCTAAACTTATCTTATCTTGATCCTGTCTCACCTTTTGCTGTCATACTCTGATTACTCTTGAAAGGGAATTAGGCTTACACCTAGTCCCTAAATTAATTTTGGTGGTTGAATTGCCCAACACAAATATTGGACTAACTAGTTTGCTCTAGTGTATAAGTTATACAGGTGCCAAAGGTTCACACTTAGCCAATAAAAAGACCAAGTATTGGGTTCAAACAAAGGAGCAAGGGACAACCGAAGGCACCTCTGGTCTGGCGCACCGGACTGTCCGGTGTGCCACCGGACATGTCCGGTGCACCAGAGGACTCCGACTCCGAACTCGTCACCTTCGGGAAATTCCAGAGGCAACTCCGCTATAATTCACCGGACTGTCCAGTGCTCCCAGGAAGAGCGGCCTCCGGAACTCGCCAGCCTCGGGAATTCATTTCGGCTGCTCCGCTAAAATTCACCGGACTGTCCGGTGTACACCGGACTGTCCGGTGTAACAGCGGGGCAACGGCTATTTCGGCGCCAACGGCTACCTGCGACGCATTAAATGCGCGCCAGCGCGCGCAGAGGTCAGGCACGCGCATGCTGGTGCACCGGACACTCAACAGTACATGTCCGGTGCGCCACCGGACATCAAGGCGGGCCCAGAAGACAGAGCTCTAACGATCGAATCCCAACGGCTTTGGTGACGTGGCTGTCGCACCGGACATGTCCGGTGTGCACCGGACTGTCCGGTGCGCCATCGAACAGACAGCCTCACCAAACGGCTAGTTTGGTGGTTGGGGCTATAAATACCCCCAACCACCCCTCATTCAAGTCATCCAAGTTTTCCACTTCCCAACTACTTACAAGAGCTCTAGCATTCAATTCTAGACACACCAAAGAGATCAAATCCTCTCCAAACTCCACACAACGTCCTAGTGATTAGTGAGAGAGATTTGCTTGTGTTCTTTCGAGCTCTTGCGCTTGGATTGCTGAAGCGTCCCGATCCTTTGGGACTCAAATGTGATACAATTACTAGTCCCAGGAGGCTAGTAAACACATTCCTTACTTCAAATAGTACAGAGTTTAGATAAATTTATTACAATACCGGGGTACAAGCTCGAGAGAGAGCCAAATAGAGAAGCGTAGTAAAAAAAACACTAGCCCAAACCACAGGCAGAACTGGGTGCAGACACAGCCCTCTTAATCAAGCATAGCAGAAAAGAAGTCCTCGGCTGCTGAAAAACATAAATAAATCTGGGTGAATACACTAGGTATTCCGCAAGCCCACCCCGCTCCCGTAGAGAGAAAGAGACCTATGATGTACATGCTCAATTTGGTGGAGTTGTAGTCGCTCATCATTTTCTTAGAGAGAGGTAGTTGCTTGAAGGTTTTCCCGTGGTATTACCAGTAACCAAAAACTCAACCACCACTGAGCTTCCTGCTCCCGTGGCTTCATTTTCTTTTTCAAAACCCATTTGAACACACCTTTTCCTTGATAAGAAACTTAGAGAAAGAGTGCTAATTGTCATACCACACCAGACTCATCCATACCAGTGGACACGGACTATTCGAATAGGTTTCAACTCTGCGCAGAGGGGTACACTTTACCCACTAGCCCGGTTTCTGCGATCTCACCGTCGCGAGACCCGAATGCCGGATCTCTTTCCTTACTCGTGCATCCTAACCTTAACGGTTATCCGGAAGGAGTCAGGCCACCACCATGCCCAAACCGGACAAAACTTTCCCCCTCCTTATCCTCCCGGTGCTCCCCAGCCTTCTTAACCCTGGGGTTGGACCGCACGAGTTCGGATTGAGTGACTGCCCACACAGTCTCGAGTGGTTGTACGATAAAGGAGTACAGGTAGTGAAAAATGACAAACCGGTCCTTATATGAGGGGACAATCCTCCTGCTCACGCCTAAACCAGCTGAGCCAACACCTTAGGCCCTCCCCTAAACCAGGGAGTCCCTGATCATCCCACTCTCAAGGTGATGAGGGTGAGTACCCTTCATCGCATAACTTTTTCAGAAAGAGGTGTTATTTGAAGAAACACTTTGCCCTACTTCCAGATCCACATTTCGTAATCGGAAATAATATGTTAATGCGGGCCATCTCTTACTCACAATGCAATATTCCCCCATAGCTCCCGGCCTAGGCAGTGGTAGAGAGAATAGGAAATTTATGCATCAAGGGAAGGATGGACTTGCCTTCGTCGAAGTTTTCCTGGCACAGAAGACCTACTTCCGGAAGTTCGGGCTCTGGTCCCTCTTCCGGGGCTACGGGTTCCGGATCAACGATCCCCGCTTCTTCTAGGAAAACAGGCAATAAAACAATACATCAACAGGGATTTACAAATTATAGTGTGTCATTTTCTAACATCAATGTTGTATGAGATATTTAGAAATTCCTTGGATAATTTTTGGTGCATAAAATATTGAAGAATACTAATTAAATGGGAAAAAGGGGTGGAAAAGAAAAAGGAGAAGGGATTTCCCCTTATCTGGGCCGGGGCATGAATTTTGGCCCACCCCGGGCGCGAGCGCGCGCGCTGAGGCGCTTTCGGCCCAGCGGCGGCCCACGAGCGGGGAGAACGGCGCGGCCGTGGGAGGGGGTGACGGCGTCGCATAGGGCCCACTTGCCAGCGAGAGGGGGGGGAGAGAAGGAACGGCGTTACGGTTGACGGGGGGGGGGGGGGGGGGGGGGGGGGGTGAACCGGCCGTCCGCGGGGAGGACTGGCCGCCGGTGAGCTCGGCGGCGGTTCACCGCCGGTGGCCCGGTTCTTGGACAATGCGCAGGTGTCTTAGCACGGGGAGGGGATGGCGGACCTAGAGGTGGGCTCAATTTGGTCAGAGGAGGTCGGGAGGGGGCTGCCCGCGGGGAGGTGGCGGAGCTCCGCGGCGGGGATCGCCGTCGGTGAGCTCTGGGTGAGCAATCGGGGTGGGGGAGTGATGTATTGTGTTTGCGGCAAAGAGAGGAAGCTGCTAGGCTAGCTTAATCGCTTGCTGGGCCAACCGAGAGGGAGAGAGAGGAGAGGGGAGGAACTCACCGGGGAGAAGGAAGACGACGGCGCTTCCCGAATTGGGCTCGGGCGAGGGGGGGGGGAGGGTAGCGGTCGAGGCTGGTGCGAGGAAGACGGGGTTCGGGGCGAGCTTTTTATAGGCGCGCGGGGGCGAGGGGAGCGGTGGAGCTCCCTGACTCCGGCGAGCTTCCCGGTGCCGCCATTAATGGCGCACAGCGCCGCCGAGGGGACGCTACGGCGGGGCGGTACTGGCGAGGACGCTGGTCAAGGGGAGGAGGACGGAGCGGTGCCAAACTTTCCTGTGCGGCGAGGAGACGGCGGTGAAGAGACGGCGGTGAAGGACGACGGTGAAGGGACGGCGGGGCGTCGTATGCGGGGAGGATGACGAAGCGGCTGACCGGTGGGCCGGTCTTGGCAGTGGAAGCGAGCGCATGAGAGAGAGTGACTGGCAGGTGGGGTCGGCCTGTCAGCGAGAGTGAGAGAGGGAGCGCGGAGCAGCTGCGCGCGCGCGGGAGCAGGCCGGCAATGGGCCGGAGGGGGGGGGAGCGCGGGCGTGAGGGAGGAAAGGCGGCCGCGGCATGGGCTGGATTCAGCCCAGCTAGGAGGGGGGGGTTTCTCTTTTTCCTTTTTATTTTCTAATCCCTATATCCAAATCTTTTTATATTCTTTTCTTTTGAACAATTAATTTAATAGATAATCTAGGTGCTGAAAAATAAAATTTAAGTGAGGTGCTCATATTCAAACAAGGTGTATGCATATGTTGGGAAGAATCTAAGGGAGTTTTGGGATAGATAAAAAGAAGGGGGGGTTAGATTAGGGTTTCAAACCTGGGTTAGAAATTGGGATGCTACAAACCTACCCCACTTAAAGGAATCTCGCCCTCGAGATTCAGACGGGGCTCGAGAAAAGGTAAGGGTATTCCTTCCTCAGAGAGTCCTCACTTTCCCAGGTGGCTTCCTCTTCCCCATCTCTGCTCCACTGAACCTTACAGAGCTTCACTTCTGAATTGCGTGTCCTTCTGACTGCTGAGTCGAGAATCTTCACTGGCTTTTCCCGGTACTGGAGATCTTTTTGAATCTGAATTGCTTCTGCCTCAATACGGGTTTCTGGTACTTTTAGACATTTGCGCAGTTGAGACACATGGAACACATTGTGAATATCTGACATGGATTCTGGTAGCTCAAGACGGTATGCCACAGGTCCTATTCGGGAAATGACAGGGTAAGGACCGACGAAACGGGGTGCTAGCTTTCCTTTCATCTGGAACCTTTTGACACCACGCATCGGGGAAACCTTGAGATAAACAAAATCTCCTTCCTCAAATCTGAGCTCCCTTCGCCTATTGTCTGCGTAACTCTTCTGTCGACTCTGAGCTTCAAGTAACCTTCTGCGGATCAAAGCAACTTTTTCTTCGGCTTCTTTAACAAAGTCGGGTCCTTCTAATGTTCTTTCCCCTACATTGGACCACATTAGGGGAGTCTGGCATTTTCTTCCATACAGTGCTTCGAATGGTGACATTTTGATGCTGGCCTGATGGCTATTGTTGTATGAGAACTCGGCGTACGGTAAACTAGACTCCCAATCTCTGTCGAAGGCTAATACGCAGGCTCTGAGTAAATCTTCAAGGACCTTGTTGACTCTTTCTGTTTGACCATCTGACTGGGGGTGATAAGCAGTGCTGAAATCCAGCTTGGTGCCCATTGCTTGCTGAAGGCCCTTCCAAAATTTTGAAGTGAACTGCGTTCCTCTATCTGATACTATCTTCCGTGGAATGCCATGTAGCCTGACTATCTCCTTAAGGTATAATCGGGCGAGGGCTGCTCCTCCAAAGGTGGTCTTTACTGGAATGAAATGGGCCACCTTGGTGAGACGGTCGATGATTACCCAAATGGAGTCATTTCCTCTTTGTGATCTGGGCAGTCCGGTGACGAAATCCATGCCTATTTCTTCCCATTTCCATTCGGGTATTAGGAGGGGTTGAAGCAGGCCTGCAGGCTTCTGATGTTCGGCCTTTGTTCGCTGGCAGGTGTCACATCGAGCCACATACTGTGCTATTTCCCTCTTCATCCCTTTCCACCAATATCTGGCCTTAAGGTCTAGGTACATCTTGGTGGTCCCTGGGTGGATAGAGTAAGCTGAGTTGTGGGCTTCATTGAGCAGGGTTTCTCGTGTTTCTCCCACTGGCACGCACAGGCGATCCCTGAACCAGAGGGTTCCTTGATTATCTGCCCTGAGGTCCGGAAGTTGCTCCTTTCGTGCTCTTTCCATAAGCTTGGTTGTTTCTGCGTCCATGCGTTGGGCCTTGCATATGAGATCTTCTAGATTGGGCTTGACTTCCAGGCTACCGTTGTCTCCCAGACATGCATTTAGCTGAGCAGATTCTTTCTTCCAATCTTCCAGAAAGTTTGCTCCCTTAATCCCAAAGGGTTTTCTGCTGAGGGCGTCAGCTACCACGTTGGCCTTTCCGGGGTGGTAGTGGATTTCGAGGTCATAATCTTTGATCAATTCGAGCCACCTTCTTTGACGGAGGTTGAGGTCCGGCTGCGTGAAAATGTACTTTAGACTCTTGTGATCAGTGAAGATGTGGCATTTGTTCCCAATCAGATAATGCCTCCAAATTTTTAGGGCGTGCACTATGGCTGCCAATTCCAGATCGTGGGTAGGATAGTTCTGTTCGTGCGGCTTGAGTAAGCGAGATGCATAAGCAATGACTTTCTCATTTTGCATTAAGACACACCCCAAGCCTTGCTTGGAAGCATCACAAAAGATGACGAAATCCTGGTGTATGTCTGGCAGAGTCAGGACTGGTGCAGTTGTAAGTTTCTCTTTAATGATTTGGAAACTGTCTTCACGCTTGGGAGTCCACACAAACTTATTGTCCTTTTTGAGAAGTTCGGTCAAGGGCTTTGCTATGCTGGAGAATCCCTTGATAAAACGGCGGTAATACCCTGCCATTCCCAGAAAGCTTCGTACTTCGCTGACATTGGATGGTTGCTTCCAATTTGAGACAGCTTCTACCTTGGATGGGTCCACTTCTATCCCTTCTGCAGTCAAGATATGCCCTAGGAAAGCTATCTTCTCCAACCAAAACTCACACTTGCTGAGCTTCGCATAAAGTTGATGCGCTCTGAGTCTTCCGAGGATGATTCGAAGGTGATGCTCATGGTCCTTGCGATTCTTTGAATAAATAAGGATGTCGTCGATGAAGACCACGACAAACTTATCCAATTCTTCCATAAACACCTTATTCATGAGGTTCATGAAAAAGGCGGGTGCGTTGGTTAGTCCAAATGGCATCACTGTGAACTCATATTGCCCATATCTGGTGACGAATGCAGTTTTCTAAATGTCTGCCTCTTTGATTCTCAGTTGGTGATACCCTGACCTGAGGTCTATCTTGGAGAAGTATTTGGCTCCTTGTAGTTGGTCGAAGAGGTCATCGATCCGAGGAAGAGGGTACTTATTCTTGATTGTAACCTCGTTCAAGGATCGATAATCAATACACATCCTCATACTCCCATCCTTTTTGGTAACGAAAAGAACGGGTGCTCCCCAGGGAGACGAACTGGGACAGATGTACCCTTTTTGTTGTAGTTCCGAAATCTGAAGCTTCAATTCTGCCAACTCAGTGGGGGCCATGCGGTATGGTCTCTTTGCAATGGGTGCAGTGCCGGGAATGAGATCTATATAGAACTCTACTTCTCTTTCTGGTGGCATCCCGGGCAGCTCTTCTGGAAATACATCTTCAAATTCTGATTACAGACATGCTTTCTACTGCCAGATTAAATATCATTGGGTCATTTGCGGGCGGTTGGGCTTGACAGGAAACTGCCTTTCCTTGGTGATCTATGAGAAGAACAGACTTGCTTGCGCAGCTGATAACACCCTTGTGCTTAGCTAGCCAATCCATTCCTAGGATTACATCAATTCCTTGGGATGGCAAGATGGTTAAGTCTGCCAGGAACACTACCCCACTTAAAAGAATTCTGACTTGGGAACACCTGAGTTTGCACAGAAGGTCTGACCCCGGGGTTCAGGTGACCAAAGGGATAGCTAGAGGTGTAGAGGGTATGCCATGTTTCTCCACAAACTTAGCGGCTATAAATGAGTGGGATGCTCCTGAATCAAAAAGCACAGAAGCGGGAGTAAATTCAACGAGGAACTCACCGAGCACTACTCCCGGGGCTTGCTGGGCTTCCTGCGCGTCGACGTGGTTGACCCGGGCCCTGCCCTGGTACTGAGTCCTGCTCTGCTGGCTGTTGGAGGGGAGCGCCTTGGGGGTGGGTGCTGATGGAACCTTGGGGCCATTCACCGAGTTGGAGTAGGTTGGCCCTGGTGCCTTCAACTGGGGGCAGTTGTTTTTGAAATGACTGGGGTCCCCGCAGTGCCAACAGGCGTTTGCTGGCGGCTGGTTGCTTGCAACGGAAGGTGCCTGATGGGAGCTCTGACTCTGCTGACTGTAGCGTGATGGAGAGGGCCCAGATTGTTTATGAAAGCTTGGACCCCTGGGTGGGAGCCCAAAGGGTCGAGCTCTCTGGTGACGTTCTTGCTGTTGTGCTCGGAGGACCTGGAACTTTCTCTTGATGTGCCCTTTTTCTTCCTCTTTTGCTCTCTCCACTTGAATAGCTTTGTTGGAAGGTGAGAGAAGCTGTGGAAGTCCTGGCTGGCGAGGATGGTCTTAAGTTCGGGTCTTAACCCTCTCAGAAAACGAGCCATCTTTCTGGCCTCGGTGCTGACATCCTCGGGCGCGTAGCGGGCCAACTCTGTGAACTTGTGCACATATTCACTGACTGTTCTTCCGCCTTGGGTTAGCTCCCGGAACTCATCTTCCTTGAGTTGCACTATCCCCTGGGGTACGTGGTGCTCACGGAAGGCTGCTTCAAATTCTGCCCAAGTAGCGTCTCTGATGGCTTCACTGAAAGTGTCCCACCATGCTAAAGCCATTCCTAAAAGCTGATGAGCTGCCAGCTGAACACGTTGATTCTCAGGACAAGCGATGGCTTCCAACTTCCTCTTGATTGTGCGAAGCCAGTCATCTGCATCGAGGGGATTGCTGGACCCCGCGAACGTGGGCGGCTTCAGTCTCAGGAATTCTCCCATCCTGTCCTGGGGCCTTCCACCGCCTGGGCGCTGGTTCTCCAGGCTTCGAGTGAGGACTTCAATGAGTCTGGTTTGATTGGCCAGAATTTGGGCTAGGTCTAGTGGTAGTTCTGGAGGTGCGGGGAGGTGGGTCTCACCCCCTTCTCCGCCAGCCTCTCCCTCAGCTCCTAGAGGAAGTCTTGCTCCAATCCCGGAGGCGGTAGGCGTGGTTCTATCCGAAGCCATCTGCCATGGGAAGAGAGTTGCTATTATGCACATGCCATTTTTTTACTAGTTATTTTATTCATTACATCAAGCCATTACATTACATAGCACACCACTACCACAAGCTTATTACACACGAGTGCTACCTAGGGTACCCCCGAACTCTTTCTCTAAGGTGTCCCCAAATTCCAAGAGAAGGTCATCAAGACTGGCCAGGGACATATCCTCGGGGTCGGACTGGTTCCTGGGAGGGTTCTCTTCCTGCTGCTCAGTCTGACATCCTTGGCTTTTGGTCTTCTTGCGGGTTTTTCTTGCGGGGGCGAGCTTCTTCAGTTTCTTGTCGTAGTCCAATTTGAGGGTGCGGTAAGCTTCACGGGTATTGGCCTCTTCGCCTTCAGCTAGCGAGAGGCTCTCTTGAAGGGACACTTTTTCTTCTGAAAGTTCCCTGACTTTCTGCTCCAGGCTTTCCACCTGGGAGGTTAGGGAGGTGCAGTGGAGGGCGAGGTCATCATATTGGTTATCAAGGGTATGAAGGTATCTTGCCATGTAGACAATGGTGGGATCATTCTCAATAGGATCTCCTCCTGATAGGGCCTGAAGTCTTTTCCTCCAGGTGGGGGTATTCTTGTTGCTGGGTGGAAAGTAGCGAAGGGGGGTTTCAATGATTACTTTGTTGTAGTTCTGACAAAGCTGTCGGAGGGCTTTTCGGGCGACATTTTGGCAAGCATCTAGGAAATGGGCTCCGGTAAAAGTGACTTGGAAGGAACGTTGGCTGGGATAGCTTTGGCTTTCCCCCAGGTAGACTGCCATAGAGCATCTTATCATTCCGCCCTCGAGATGTTCCGTCCAGACGTATTCCGGCTTCTTACGGATTCCCATGCGGAGCGCACAGCTTCGCAAGAGGCGTGGGAACCCTTCCACTTCCGAGCAGTAGGATGACTTAATGGCCAGAGAGGCTTCCATCTGGAATAGGAAAAGAAGGGTCTTGTTAAAATCGGGGAAGGGAAGAGAAAACTTTTCTTGAGGTAAGAGGTATTTTCTTTTTAGAGTAAGTTTTAGGGTTAGGGCTGCGACCTACGGCCAGTCCTATGGGCTCTGATACCACCTGAAGCGTCCCGATCCTTTGGGACTCAAATGTGATACAATTACTAGTCCCAGGAGGCTAGTAAACACATTCCTTACTTCAAATAGTACAGAGTTTAGATAAATTTATTACAATACCGGGGTACAAGCTCGAGAGAGAGCCAAATAGAGAAGCGTAGTAAAAAAACACTAGCCCAAACCACAGGCAGAACTGGGTGCAGACACAGCCCTCTTAATCAAGCATAGCAGAAAAGAAGTCCTCGGCTGCTGAAAAACATAAATAAATCTGGGTGAATACACTAGGTATTCCGCAAGCCCACCCCGCTCCCGTAGAGAGAAAGAGACCTATGATGTACATGCTCAATTTGGTGGAGTTGTAGTCGCTCATCATTTTCTTAGAGAGAGGTAGTTGCTTGAAGGTTTTCCCGTGGTATTACCAGTAACCAAAAACTCAACCACCACCGAGCTTCCTGCTCCCGTGGCTTCATTTTCTTTTTCAAAACCCATTTGAACACACCTTTTCCTTGATAAGAAACTTAGAGAAAGAGTGCTAATTGTCATACCACACCAGACTCATCCATACCAGTGGACACGGACTATTCGAATAGGTTTCAACTCTGCGCAGAGGGGTACACTTTACCCACTAGCCCGGTTTCTGCGATCTCACCGTCGCGAGACCCGAATGCCGGATCTCTTTCCTTACTCGTGCATCCTAACCTTAACGGTTATCCGGAAGGAGTCAGGCCACCACCATGCCCAAACCGGACAAAACTTTCCCCCTCCTTATCCTCCCGGTGCTCCCCAGCCTTCTTAACCCTGGGGTTGGACCGCACGAGTTCGGATTGAGTGACTGCCCACACAGTCTCGAGTGGTTGTACGATAAAGGAGTACAGGTAGTGAAAAATGACAAACCGGTCCTTATATGAGGGGACAATCCTCCTGCTCACGCCTAAACCAGCTGAGCCAACACCTTAGGCCCTCCCCTAAACCAGGGAGTCCCTGATCATCCCACTCTCAAGGTGATGAGGGTGAGTACCCTTCATCGCATAACTTTTTCAGAAAGAGGTGTTATTTGAAGAAACACTTTGCCCTACTTCCAGATCCACATTTCGTAATCGGAAATAATATGTTAATGCGGGCCATCTCTTACTCACAATGCAATATTCCCCCATAGCTCCCGGCCTAGGCAGTGGTAGAGAGAATAGGAAATTTATGCATCAAGGGAAGGATGGACTTGCCTTCGTCGAAGTTTTCCTGGCACAGAAGACCTACTTCCGGAAGTTCGGGCTCTGGTCCCTCTTCCGGGGCTACGGGTTCCGGATCAACGATCCCCGCTTCTTCTAGGAAAACAGGCAATAAAACAATACATCAACAGGGATTTACAAATTATAGTGTGTCATTTTCTAACATCAATGTTGTATGAGATCTTTAGAAATTCCTTGGATAATTTTTGGTGCATAAAATATTGAAGAATACTAATTAAATGGGAAAAAGGGGTGGAAAAGAAAAAGGAGAAGGGATTTCCCCTTATCTGGGCCGGGGCATGAATTTTGGCCCACCCCGGGCGCGAGCGCGCGCGCTGAGGCGCTTTCGGCCCAGCGGCGGCCCACGAGCGGGGAGAACGGCGCGGCCGTGGGAGGGGGTGACGGCGTCGCATAGGGCCCACTTGCCAGCGAGAGGGGGGGGGGAGAGAAGGAACGGCGTTACGGTTGACGGGGGGGGGGGGGGGGGGGGTGAACCGGCCGTCCGCGGGGAGGACTGGCCGCCGGTGAGCTCGGCGGCGGTTCGCCGCCGGTGGCCCGGTTCTTGGACAATGCGCAGGTGTCTTAGCACGGGGAGGGGATGGCGGACCTAGAGGTGGGCTCAATTTGGTCAGAGGAGGTCGGGAGGGGGCTGCCCGCGGGGAGGTGGCGGAGCTCCGCGGCGGGGATCGCCGTCGGTGAGCTCTGGGTGAGCAATCGGGGTGGGGGAGTGATGTATTGTGTTTGCGGCAAAGAGAGGAAGCTGCTAGGCTAGCTTAATCGCTTGCTGGGCCAACCGAGAGGGAGAGAGAGGAGAGGGGAGGAACTCACCGGGGAGAAGGAAGACGACGGCGCTTCCCGAATTGGGCTCGGGCGAGGGGGGGGGGGAGGGTAGCGGTCGAGGCTGGTGCGAGGAAGACGGGGTTCGGGGCGAGCTTTTTATAGGCGCGCGGGGGCGAGGGGAGCGGTGGAGCTCCCTGACTCCGGCGAGCTTCCCGGTGCCGCCATTAATGGCGCACAGCGCCGCCGAGGGGACGCTACGGCGGGGCGGTACTGGCGAGGACGCTGGTCAAGGGGAGGAGGACGGAGCGGTGCCAAACTTTCCTGTGCGGCGAGGAGACGGCGGTGAAGAGACGGCGGTGAAGGACGGCGGTGAAGGGACGGCGGGGCGTCGTATGCGGGGAGGATGACGAAGCGGCTGACCGGTGGGCCGGTCTTGCCAGTGGAAGCGAGCGCGTGAGAGAGAGTGACTGGCAGGTGGGGTCGGCCTGTCAGCGAGAGTGAGAGAGGGAGCGCGGAGCAGCTGCGCGCGCGCGGGAGCAGGCCGGCAATGGGCCGGAGGGGGGGGGGAGCGCGGGCGTGAGGGAGGAAAGGCGGCCGCGGCATGGGCTGGATTCAGCCCAGCTAGGAGGGGGGTTTCTCTTTTTCCTTTTTATTTTCTAATCCCTATATCCAAATCTTTTTATATTCTTTTCTTTTGAACAATTAATTTAATAGATAATCTAGGTGCTGAAAAATAAAATTTAAGTGAGGTGCTCATATTCAAACAAGGTGTATGCATATGTTGGGAAGAATCTAAGGGAGTTTTGGGATAGATAAAAAGAAGGGGGGGTTAGATTAGGGTTTCAAACCTGGGTTAGAAATTGGGATGCTACAATTGCTTTCTTCTTTCTTGATTCTTTCTTGAGATCCAACTCACTTGTAATTGAGGCAAGGGACACCAATCTTGTGGTGGTCCTTGTGGGAACTTTGTGTTCCAAGTGATTGAGAAGAGAAAGCTCACTCGGTCCGTGGGATCGTTTGAGAGAGGGTAAGGGTTGAGAGAGACCCGACCTTTGTGGCCTCCTCAACGGGGAGTAGGTTTGCGAGAACCGAACCTCGGTAAAACAAATCCGCGTGTCATACTCCTTATTCGTGAAAGTGCATCCATCCCTTTTGTGAGTTTTGGTGATTTGGATAATAACACATTTAAAGGTCTAACGAGTTTGCTAAGTGTTGAACAGGAAATTCAGTATGATGAACGTACTTGAATAGTGTATAATGATCAGTGAACAAAGGTTCAACACAAGGTTAAATAACCAATGAGACAATGCAAATGGATATAATATGATCTCTATATTGGTTTGAATATATGGACAAGACCTGAGAAATCACTACATACATATGATCAGAATAGAGGATGAAGTGATTAAGAGGATTGGTCAAGCCAAAGTGAATAAGATATGAGGAATCGTGAATTGGCTTGACCATATTACTATCAGTCCATATATGCTTCTATGAGAATCAAACTAGAGCTTGATTAATCTTAACAGTTATATCTAGAAGACATTCAAGCAAGGTTCACAATATTGAAGAAATGATTCTCTCAATGGATGTTCAATATGATGTGACTCAAGAATGGCTTGATAGGGTGAAAATAGCAAGGAAAGGGCTTCGAGGAACTAAGCGAAGGTGAAGGCCAAGCGACGGCTTGTGGATCGAGGTACCATGGCTAAGGTGAAGAAGAGAGTACTTGCACTAAGTCGATGAGCTAATCAGCTATGAAGAGTTACAACATGTTGATGCATCAGTAAGGTGACTTGAAGCCATGATTTGAACTCATATAAGGTGATATGGTACAAGTCACAGGGTTTGATTTGAGTTTGCTTCAAAAGGTGAGACAAAGATGTTTGTGATCCTTATGAAGCAATGCCATGGAGAAATCACACATGAGACACCAATGACTCAAGGAGTTTTCTTAATTAATTTTATTTAACTTGAGTATAGGAATCGTCGTACTATAAAGGGGGATCCAAAAAGAAGGTTGGTGTATGCCAAAGCTCAAGCCTCTATATTCAAAAGCTATTTTTTGAAAAGCAAAAATCTCTTTAAAATTCTTTGGTTGACCTTGGTTAGGTTTGAGAAACCTAGAGTGTTCTTGTTGAAAAGCAGCTGAACTTCTTTAACTGCAGCTGAGCTTTTCAGCTGAGCTGAGCTTCTTCAGCTGCAGCTGAGCTTTTTAGCTGAGCTGAACTTCAGCTGAGTTGAGCTTTCTCAACTTCAGCTGAACTCAACTTCAGCTGAGTTGAGCTTCTTCAGCTGCAGCTGAGCTGAACTTCAGCTGAGTTGAGCTTCTTCAGCTGCAGCTGAGCTTTTCAGCTGAGCCGAACTTCAGCTGTGTTGAACTTTCTCAACTCCAGCTGAACTTCAACTTCAACTGGGGTCCAGGCAGGTTCAACCGGTGTCAGGACCAGTTTTTGCAGTCTGACTTGCAGTCTGCCAGTCTGACTGGCAGACTGTCTGTGAGCCTGCCCCATGCGGTTGAACCGGTCTTAGGGGCGGTTCAACCGGTCTTGGTCAACTTGACCAATCTGTAGGTCAGTCTGCCAGTCAGTCTGACAGTCAGACTGGCAGACAGGCTGCCAGGCCTGCCAGGGGCGGTTCAACCGCCCTAGGGGGCGGTTCAACCGGTCTCAGGCAGCAAAATCTGCCCAAACGGCTAGTTTTGAGCTCCACCTATATATACTCACTCCTACCTCTCTCCCCACACACAAGAGCACGATTTGAACTCCATTTCTAACCCAAGAAACACCTCCCTCTCTCTCTCACACATCTCTTGCCTCTCCCATTTCAAATCTTTGGAGAGAAATCTTTGAGTGAGCTTGAGAGCTGCGGTTTTGTGCTTCATCTCTAAATCTCTCTTGCTCTTCTTCTTGATTCGAGCTTTGGTACTACATTGAGTTCTTTGTGGATTCATTACACTTGGAGCTTCTAGCTCCTAGACGACTAGGTGTCTCTTGTGAGTCTCCAAATCTTGTGGAAGACCACAAGAAAGTTTGTATTACCCGCTCGTTTGAGCAAAGATTAGTGTGTGAGCTTGACCTTTGTGGTCGGCAAAGGGAGGATTAGGGTTGAAAGAGACCCGGCTCTTTGTGGGCGCCTCAACGAGGAAGTAGGGCACCTTGGTGGTGTGACCGAACCTCGGGATAAATCTTGTGTCTCTTGTGTTCTTGCTCATTGTGTTTGTTTGTGTTCTTCGTTCTCTCACCATTGCGTGGAAGATTTGTTTATATCTTTTTGGTGTGTGGATTTTGAGAAGTGCCCTTCTCAGATCTACTACTTTGAACCCTGTGGATCATTTAGAACATCTCATTTCCAAAGTTAACTGGGTGAATTTCGAGATCAATTCAGTTTTACCCAGTTTGCTTCTAGTTTTTGTTGAAAAAATTTTAACTTGCCTATTCACCCCCCCCTCTAGGCAACTTTCAATTGGTATCGGAGCCTAATCCTCGTTCTAACGCTTAACCGCGTGAGGAAAGATCATGTCGGGGGGACTAAGAAACGAAAGTGCTTCTAAGCTTGAAAAAGTTGAGGTTGCCTCGACTTCATCTTTTGGTGCAGATGTTGATCCTAGGGCAATAGATCTTGCCATGAGAATCGCCGAAAGGATGTTCCTCAAAATGAAGGAAGATGAGGCGAAGAACATTATTGAAGAAGAAGAAAATGATCGATGGAGATCAAACGACGAATCCACCTCTTCACAAGGTTCGTCTTTCAAATCCACTTCTCATATGTGCTTTGTTGCTAATGAGAGTGACAGTGAAAGCGAAAGTGAGGATGAGGAGGAGCATGAAAGTGATAGTGAAGATGAGGATGATCTTCAAAAATTCTTCGCTCAACTAAGTAAGAAGAACCGGATGAGCTTGCTCAAACTCATGAAAAGAGCGGAAGAACAAAAGGAAATGCTTCATAAGCAAGAAGATATCCTCATCGAAAAAATCAAAGACTTGGAGAAGTTGACCAAAGAGCATGAGAAGCTAAAGTGCTCTCATGATGATTTGGTCCAAAGGTATGAAGACATTTCAATTGAGCAAATTAAAGCTATTAATCATTCATCATATATTGCTCAATTAGAAAATAAAAATGCTATGCTCAAAAACACGGTAGAAAAGCTAAACATTGAAAATATAGCTTTACGAGAAAAACATGATATGCTTGTATGCTCTCATAATAAATTTATGGATTCACATATCATGTTAGAAATGGCTCATGAGGTTGTGTTAACTAATTTGAAATCATACCAACCTCACATGTGCACATGTGTTGAAATTGAAACTATATTACCATGTGCTAACAATTGTTGTTATCAAGCAAGCCAATCTTCCATTGAGCTAGAAATTTCAGGAATTAGTGATATTTCTATCACACAAGAAAATAAAGAGCTCAAGGAAGAAGTTGGAATGCTAAGAAGGAGCTTAACTCGTTTGAAGGGAAAGTGTCATGCTCAACCTTCTCAAGATAACCGTGATAATATGGTGAAAAAGCTTGAGAAGGGGACAACCGTAGCATGCACAAAACCCCTTCAAAAGAATACCAAGCTTTCCAAGAAGGGCATGAGCAAAATCCATGGTGAGAAAATTAATGCTCATATGATTTGCTCTAACAATGTACCTATGTGCTTCAACAAAGAAAGATCAAAGAGAAGCGATAGGAGGTGCTATGGATGCAAGGAGAAGGACCATGAAATTGATTCATGCCCCCACATGAAGAATCAAGACCTTGCACGATCAAGAAAGATGACCATCAAAAAGGATGAAAGCAAAAGGCAAATGCATTGCAAGGACAAGCATCGCATTTGCTACAATTGCCGTGAAAAAGGTCATCTATTCAAGGATTGTCCCATGAGTAAGTATTCTAAGTCTACCATGTCAATTCATTCATATTCACTTAGGAGACCCAAAAATGACACTTGTGCTAGAAAGGTAATTAGTTCACCTAAAACTAGCACAAAGGCCATTTGGGTGCCTAAGTACTTATTAGCTAACATTGGTGGACCCATCCAAAAATGGGTACCAAAATGTACTTAATAAGTTTTGCAGGTACCCAGAGATGATATGAAGCTTTGGGGTGCTTGAGAAGTTTAACTCGATTCTTATCTCAAGCTATCAATCTTACATTGTCTATCCTTTAAGATTGACCCAAAGATGAATTGAGTTGTTATATCACTAACTTCATATTCATCTCTAGCAAGAACTTGTGTTGTAGGGAATAAGGATTAACCTTTGTGGGAATCAAGCAAAAGGCCTACAACCAAGTGATATCCAAAGGATGGTAACAATTATATCTTAAGTGCACATTGTTTTTAATTAGTATATTCCTTTGTATCTTTTGTAGCCACATAGAAAAATGAAGCACTTGAGAATGAACTTAAAAGATTTTACCTTGCTTTGGAGAGGATCTAATTATATGGTAGATTGCAAGTTCATATTTTTATATTGTGACAATCTACATGCTTTAAATTGATTATATGTATCTTGTGGCATATTTCAAGTTATTCATCATATTATTGCCATGACCTAGACATAAAGAGTATTATCCCATGTTCTTAAATGAATAGAGTGCTAAGTAAGAAATTCAAATTCTTAAAGCACTTACCAAAAGGGAATTCTCTATATGACTAGAGTTGTGAGACTAATGTTTCTATCCAAGTGTTTATGTAGTCTCACAACATGAGAATGTGTTTCCCAAATGGAGTGTGCCATTCAACATTCAAAGAAGATCGAACCAATACTATGCGAAGTATTCATTCTTGTTTAAATTGGTTTTGAGTCTTCTACATTAATCACTCACCATGCTATGAATTAAACTTGCCATGTAAACTTAATTAAATAATCATGCTTTTTTCACCTTGTTTAATTTTGGTGTTATGCATGATGCTTGTAAGGGCAATTTAGTTCATATCATGAGGTTTCCTTATTTTAGTAACCTTCTTGTCATTCATATACTAGAGGTTTCTAAATAGGATATTATTGTTTGTGTTTCTAATGCAATCTCTTTTAAGCCATTTCATGGAAATTGATAAGTAGAGATTGTGCTCTTTCATTTGGTAAAATCACAAGCATTAAAGGTTAATCTTCACCTAAAAGAAAGATTAGGAATGCTCAAGGCAAAGGTATGGAACTAATTGTTTCATTTGGTATGTGACCAATAATAGTTCTTTTCAAGTGGCATTCTTTCAATTGGTAATAATCTATTTTATGGAAAGAAATGTCAATATGAAGGATAAATTCCTTTTGGCTTAAATTTGTAAATTGGTGCATATTGTTAATTCACTCCTCCATGTGCATTAACTTAAAAGGAATTTAATTTATGCCTTTATGCCTCATAAATGATGATTTGTTTGCCATTCATATATAAATATCATCATTCATTAAATACTTCCTTGTACTACTAATACCTCTTTTCAAAGTGCTTTTCGACTAGTTTTAAAAGGAAAAGAGATAACAAGCTAAAGAAGGAAGTCTCCCCGAATGAAGACAAGAAGAATACTTAGATCACACCATCTCATATAGCAAGACCTTTCAATTGGTATAACAAATGGTACATTCTATATGGTGGTAAGTATTCTTAGGCATAAGTTAATTCATTGCAAATTTGTCATGCCTTGACCATGCTATGTAATGTACTCCCCATGAGACTCTTAACTGAATTGAAAGTGCATGTGGCAAGTCATTCAAATACTTGATGCACATATCTAATGGGAGAACATTATATATCTTGTGTCATAGAGAATAAGTTTTCCTTGAGTAAGCTATACTAAGACAATGCAAAATGGTAAATTTGTATCTCATTCATATGGATTGTAATCTTTGTTTATTTAAAATAGCTACTCTTGATGCAGTTTAAAATTCCCTTATCGTTAAATCTAAAAGTGCATAAGAATCTTTTTTGTTGATATTCATCTCATACATATGCACTAACATGGATATGATTTTTAAACTGTAAAAGGTACAATTAGTGATCCATACTCTCTAAAATTGGAAAACCCACATTTTGATATCTTAGAAATCTACTTCAATCGGTATCCATATGCTTCACATTGAATTGGATCACTAAGTTGTAAATTCCATGCATAACTTGTCTTCATGATATGAATGCTTGTGCGACTAACCTTGATAAGCTAGGTGCACCCAAGGTCAAGCTAGGTTCATCATCAAGAAGGCAACACAACGATGTATCAAGAAAAGGAGAAAAGGCTCTTATTCTTAAACTCTAGTTTTTATCTATGTGATTAAATATTGAATTGAAACCATGTAAGATGGTTGTCATGTATATGTGGGTGCCTACACAAAGAGAAAGGCCACAATAAGGATTGTGTGGGTACTCAAGGATCTTACTACTAATCTAAAAGGACCCAATTCAAATTGGGTACCAAGATACGAAGCTTAAACTTGTTTTGCAGGATCACTCCTTCAATGAATCAAGTTGGGTGCTTGATAATGAATGTATAAATCATATTTGGAGATAGTAGCAAGGGTGGTAACAACTGAATCTCAAGTGCATATTATTTTCAAATCTTATCTCTTTTGTGACTTGTGTAGCCACTAAGGGAAAAGAAGCACTTGAGGATATACATCAGTTGTTGATTATGAAATAAATGTCCAATTGGAAGATGAATGAATATTATCATATGGTCAACAATCCAAAATTATGTGACATATTCTCTATCTAGTTAATTTGGATTTGTTTCTTCTATATTAGTCACTCACCATAATATGGATTAAGTCAGCCCTTAAGACTTCATTGAATAACCATGCATATTATCCATGTTATTCAAAATATATTGTGCATGAGGGCTCAAAGGAAATTTAGTCCATATTATGAGGCTTCTCTATTTTAGCAACTCGCTTGCCTTCCACATATAAAGGATTGCTAAATAAGAAACTAGTGCTTGTGCTACTAATGCCATCTCTTGTGTTGAGTTTATCCATAGAAAATCTATATTAAGAGATGGTGCTTATTATTAAATTGGATAAATCACAAGCTTAAGGGATACTATTCAACTAAAGTAAGATGAAGTTGATAAGAGGCCAAGGTATGAAAACTTCCTCTCCTTAAGTTGTTTTAGTATTCTATCCTTAGTGGAATGTACCATAGTATAGGTTAAATTCCTTGCAATATAAAATGTTCAATGGTGCATAAAACTTTGACATCAACTATATGTATGCACTAATTTAAAGGAATTTAATCTATCCTTTTGGGTTCTAAGAATGATGATTCATTTGCGATCCACATATAAGGATCATCATTTGTGAAACCCTCTCTTGTGTTTCTAATGCTCTCTTTTCTAAGTGTTTCAACAAGGTCCTTCCAAGTTCTTTGAAGATGAATTCAAAATCTACAAATATAAGAGTCTTGGTTGTTTCAATCATTGAGTTTCAATTGATATCATATCAAGTATGATCGAACCAAGCAAAGATGAATAAAGTTCAAGATCACTTGGTTGGATGAAATCATAAAAGAAAAGAAAGCACAGTCATTCAAGAAGGGAGTTACACTTTTTGTCAACCAAATAATGAAGATGTAGTGACATATTTATATGATATCCTTCATTATGAGGTTTGAGGTTCATATTAGCATGCTTTACCCTTCAGAATTTCAATTGATATACTTTCAGTTCTTAAACTTTCAATTGGTTTAATTTTCATCATCTATGTAAAGCATGTTATGTTAAACCAAGATATAGTGCAAACATCTTCTTTAACCTCGTATTGTTGATGTGCATAAGTGTACTTTGTGTACTCTTGCATGCACAAATTGAGTGAGAGTTTAGCCTATATCCTGTGAAACTAATGATTTATTTCAAGTTCATGTTGTTTAGTCTCACACCTTGGTGAAAGGAGAACATCAAATGAGGATGAGTGGTTCCAAGGAAATGATCAAATATTTACCACATGTCACCACATGGATTAGTTCTATTGGGGAACGATATGTGTTCTCTAGCATAAGTTCAATTGTTCCAAATATATTATGCCTTGACTAAGATATTGAGAGCACCTAGAGGGGGGGGTGAATAGGTGATCCTGTATACTTCAACACTTAAGCCACAAAACTTTGATTAAGCGTTAGCACAGTTAATGCCAAGTGGCTAAAGAGAAGATCTTTCACAATATGATAACCACAAGGAGTTCAACACAGAGAAGACACAGTGATTTATCCCGTGGTTCGGCCAAGTACAAAACTTGCCTACTCCACGTTGTGGCGTCCCAACGGACGAGAGTTGCACTCAACTCCTCTCAAGTGATCCAATGATCAACTTGAATACCACAGTGTTATGCTTTTCCTTTCAATTTCCCGTTTGCAAGGAATCTCCACAACTTGGAGTCTCTCGCCCTTACACTTGAGATTCACAAAGAAATACGGAGTAAGGGAGGGAAGCAACACACACAAATCCACAGCAAAATGCGTACACACACGGCCAAGAATCGAGCTCAAAAGACTATCCCAAAGTTCTCACTAGAACGGAGCTCGAATCACTTAGAATGACAAACGAATGCGCAAAGACTGAGTGTGGATGATCAAGAATGCTCAAAGGTTGCTTGGTGTCCTCCTCCATGCGCCTAGGGGTCCCTTTTATAGTCCCAAGGCAGCTAGGAGCCGTTGAGAGCAATTCCAGAAGGCCAAACTTGCCTTCTGTCGTCGGGTGCACCGGACAGTCCGGTGCACACCGGACACTGTCCGGTGCCCGATTTCCTTCCTTAAACAGCGCAGTCGACCGTTGCAGATGCGGGAGCCGTTGGCGCACCGGACATGTCCGGTGCACACCGGACAGTCCGGTGCCCCCTTCCGACCGTTGGCTTGGCCACGTGTCGCGCGCAGAATCCGCGGCCGACCGTTGGCCCTAGCCGACCGTTGGCTCACCGGACAGTCCGGTGCACACCGGACAGTCCGGTGAATTTTAGCCGTACGCCGTCGGCGAATTCCCGAGAGCGGCCTGTTCGGCCGAGGCAGCCTGGCGCACCGGACACTGTCCGGTGCACCACCGGACAGTCCGATGCCCCAGACCGAAACAGCCCCTTGGCTGTACACAGCCACCTTTTTCCTTTTCTTTTTCTTCCTGTTTCCAATACTTAGACAAGTATATTAGTACACAAAACCAATGTACTAAGACTTAGAAACATACCTTTGCTCTTGATTTGCACTTTGTTCATCCATTGCATAAATTCACATTTTAAGCACTTGAGTTGGCACTCAATCACCAAAATACTTAGAAATGGCCCAAGGGCACATTTCCCTTTCAATCTCCCCCTTTTTGGTGATTTATGCCAACACAACATAAAGCAACTAGAACAAGTGCGAAATCACTTCAAATAAAATTCAAATTGATTTTGACTCAATTTTGGCATATATGGATCATCCTTTGCCACCACTTGGTTTGTTTTTGGAAATCAAACTCAAATCTCTATCTCTATGTCAAACACACATATTGAGGCATAAAGAGAGTCATTCCGAAAGAGATTGATCAAAGATTTCAAAAACTCCCCCTATTTCCCATAATCAACATTTCTCCCCATACGAAGCCAACTTTTGACAAGAGAGACAATAAAAGAGTTTAACAAAACAAAAACTCTATTCTACTATTTTCAAAATCTCTCAAGTGGTAGCTGATCCATTTATTGCTTTGGCCTTTATTTTCTCCCCCTTTGGCATCAAGCACCAAAACGGAATCAATCTTGGCCCTTTAACCCCATTGCCTCACCAAAGTCTTCAATTAAGAGCAAATGGCAATAAGATTTCATGAGATGAACTTGGAATAAGTTACCCTCTCATCGGAGTGCAGTGGAAGTCTTTCATGATCCAAGTCCACCTTTTCCCTTTCAATTCTCCTTCGAGACTAAATCATCAAACTCAAGCACATGGTTAGTCTCGAAAGGGTCAAGTTGTAACACATCTCCCCCTAAACATGTGCATCACTTTGCAACGGACTTGTGAGGTCCAGGGAGTGTTTGTACAACTTGAGCACCACAATAAGCAACAAAATGCAGAATGAACCTGATCAAGGGCATAAACACATGTATGCTATAATTCAATCCAAGTTCCGCGAATCTAAGACATTTAGCTCACTACGCAACCTGCAAAAGGTCTTCTCATCTAGAGGCTTAGTGAAGATATCGGCTAGCTGGTTCTCGGTGCTAACATGAAACACTTCGATATCTCCCTTTTGCTGGTGGTCTCTCAAAAAGTGATGCCGGATGTCTATGTGCTTTGTGCGGCTGTGCTCAACAGGATTCTCCGCCATGCGGATAGCACTCTCATTGTCACATAGGAGTGGGACTTTGCTTAGATTGTAGCCAAAGTCCCGGAGGGTTTGCCTCATCCAAAGCAGTTGCGCGCAACACTGACCTGCGGCAACATACTCGGCCTCAGCGGTGGATAGGGCAACAGAGGTTTGTTTCTTAGAGTTCCATGACACCAGGGACCTTCCTAAGAATTGGCACGTCCCCGATGTACTCTTCCTATCGACCTTACATCCAGCATAGTCGGAGTCTGAGTATCCAACTAAGTCAAAGGTAGACCCCTTTGGATACCAGAGCCCGAAGCAAGGCGTAGCAACCAAATATCTAAGAATTCGCTTCACCGCCACTAAGTGACACTCCTTAGGATCGGATTGAAATCTAGCACACATGCATACGCTAAGCATAATATCCGGTCTACTAGCACATAAGTAAAGCAAAGAACCTATCATTGACCGGTATGCTTTTTGATCAACGGACTTACCTCCTTTGTTGAGGTCGGTGTGTCCGTCGGTCCCCATCGGAGTCTTTGCGGGCTTGGTGTCCTTCATCCCAAACCGCTTTAGCAGATCTTGCGTGTACTTCGTTTGGGAGATGAAGTTGCCGTCCTTGAGTTGCTTCACTTGGAACCCAAGGAAGTAGTTCAACTCGCCCATCATCGACATCTCGAATTTCTGCGTCATCACCCTGCTAAACTCTTCACAAGACTTTTGGTTAGTAGAACCAAATATTATGTCATCGACATAAATTTGGCACACAAACAAATCACCATCACATGTCTTAGTAAAAAGAGTTGGATCGGCTTTCCCAACCTTGAAAGCATTAGCAATTAGAAAGTCTCTAAGGCATTCATACCATGCTCTTGGGGCTTGCTTAAGTCCATAGAGCGCCTTAGAGAGCTTACACACGTGGTTGGGATACCGTTCATCCTCGAAGCCAGGGGGTTGCTCCACGTACACCTCCTCCTTGATCGGCCCGTTGAGGAAAGCGCTCTTCACATCCATTTGGAACAGCCTGAAAGAATGGTGAGCGGCATATACTAGCAGGATACGAATAGACTCTAGCCTAGCCACAGGAGCAAAAGTCTCCTCGAAATCCAAACCTGCGACTTGGGCATAACCTTTTGCCACAAGTCGAGCCTTGTTTCTCGTCACCACCCCGTGTTCGTCCTGTTTGTTGCGGAACACCCACTTGGTTCCCACAACATTTTGCTTCGGATGAGGCACCAGCGTCCAAACTTCATTTCTCTTGAAGTTGTTGAGCTCCTCCTGCATGGCCAACACCCAGTCTGGATCTAGCAAGGCCTCCTCTACCCTGAAGGGCTCAATAGAAGAGACAAAGGAGTAATGCTCACAAAAATTAACTAATCGAGATCGAGTAGTTACTCCCTTGCTAATGTCACCCAGAATTTGGTCGACGGGATGATCCATTTGAATCATCGCTCGAACTTGGGTTGGAGGTGCTGGTTGCGCATCTTCCTCCATCACACGATCATCTTGTGCTCCCCCTTGATCACACGCCTCCTGTTGATGAACCTGTTCATCGTCTTGAGTTGGGGGTAGCACCATAGTTGAGGAAGATGTTTGATCTCGTTCATCGTGTTCCTGTGGCCGCACTTCTCCAATTGCCATGGTTCGTATAGCGGCCGTTGGAACATCTTCTTCATCTACATCATCACAATCAACAACTTGCTCTCTTGGAGAGCCATTAGTCTCATCAAATACAACGTCGCTAGAGACTTCAACCAAATCCGATGATTTGTTGAAGACTCTATACGCCTTTGTATTTGAGTCATAACCTAATAAAAACCCTTCTACAGCTTTGGGAGCAAACTTAGAATTTCTACCCTTCTTCACTAGAATGTAGCACTTGCTCCCAAATACACGAAAGTAAGATACATTGGGTTTGTTACCGGTTAGAAGCTCATACGACGTCTTCTTGAGGAGGCGGTGAAGGTAGACCCTGTTGATGGCGTGGCAAGCCGTGTTCACGGCTTCCGACCAAAAACGCTCGGGGGTCTTGAACTCTCCAAGCATAGTCCTCGCCATGTCGATTAGCGTCCTGTTCTTCCTCTCTACCACACCATTTTGCTGTGGTGTGTAGGGAGCAGAGAACTCATGCTTGATCCCTTCCTCCTCAAGGAACTCCTCCACTTGAAGGTTCTTGAACTCGGACCCGTTGTCGCTCCTTATCTTCTTCACCTTGAGCTCAAACTCATTTTGAGCTCTCCTGAGGAAGCGCTTGAGGGTCCCTTGGGTTTCAGACTTATCCTGCAAAAAGAACACCCAAGTGAAGCGGGAAAAGTCATCAACAATAACTAGACCATACTTACTCCCTCCTATGCTCAGATAGGCGACGGGTCCGAAGAGGTCCATATGCAGCAGCTCCAGGGGTCTTGAAGTAGTCATCACATTCTTGCTGTGATGTGCTCCTCCCACTTGTTTACCTGCTTGACAAGCTGCACAAGGTCTATCCTTTTCGAATTGCATGTTAGTCGAACCTATCACGTGTTCTCCCTTTAGAAGCTTGTGAAGGTTCTTCATCCCCACATGTGCTAAGCGGCGATGCCACAGCCAGCCCATGCTAGTCTTAGCTATTAAGCATGCATCTAGACCGGCCTCTTCTTTTGCAAAATCAACTAAATAAAGTTTGCCGTCTAATACACCCTTAAAAGCTAGTGAACCATCACTTCTTCTAAAGACAGACACATCTATATTTGTAAATAGACAGTTATATCCCATATGACATAATTGACTAACAGATAGCAAATTATATCCAAGACTCTCCACTAAGAACACATTAGAGATAGAATGCTCATTGGAGATTGCAATTTTACCTAGCCCTTTTACCTTGCCTTGATTCCCATCACCGAATATAATTGAATCTTGGGAATCCTTATTCTTGACGTAGGAGGTGAACATCTTCTTCTCCCCCGTCATATGGTTTGTGCATCCGCTGTCGATAATCCAGCTTGAACCCCCGGATGCATAAACCTGCAAGGCAAATTTAGGCTTGGGACTTAGGTACCCAACTCTTGTTGGGTCCTACAAGGTTAGTCACAATTGTCTTAGGGACCCAAATGCAAGTTTTATCACCCTTGCATTTTGCCCCTAACTTCCTAGCAATCACCTTTCTATCCTTTCTACAAATTGTAAAGGAAGCATTCAAAGCATGATATATTGTAGAAGGCTCATTAACTTTCCTAGGAATATTAAAAACATTTCTCCTAGGCATATTATGAACAATATTCCTTCTACCAACAAATTTATCATGCACATATGAAAAACTAGAAGCAAACATAGCATGAGAAAAATCATCGTAAGCATTATAACTCCTATAAGCATTTCTAGTTTGTCTCCTATCATGATACAAAAAGGCATGATTCTTTTTAGCACTAGTAGCCATAGGGGCCTTCCCTTTCTCCTTGGCGGAGATGGGAGCCTTATGGCTTGTCAAGTTCTTGGCTTCCCTTTTGTAGCCAAGTCCATCCTTAATTGAGGGGTGTCTACCGATCGTGTAGGCATCCCTTGCAAATTTTAGTTTATCAAATTCATTCTTGCTAGTCTTAAGTTGGGCATTAAGACTAGCCAATTCCTCAGTTAGTTTG
The DNA here is from genome assembly GCF_902167145.1 of Zea mays. Classification (NCBI taxonomy): domain Eukaryota; kingdom Viridiplantae; phylum Streptophyta; class Magnoliopsida; order Poales; family Poaceae; genus Zea; species Zea mays. Next base: position 147,107,257 of record NC_050100.1, read on the forward strand.
GAAATTGAAACTAAATGATCACTACAGGCATCAACATCGAAATCTTTACACCTAGTGCAAATCTCAACATGTTCTACACAAGATGTTGATTTACTAGATTTCTCTAGTTTAGTATTTAAATCATCATTTATGCTCTTTAAACTAGCAATTGAATCATGACATGTAGACAACTCACAAGAAAGCATTTCATTTCTCTTAATCTCTAATGCAAGTGATTTTTGTGCTTCTACAAACTTGTCATGTTCTTCATACAACAAATCCTCTTGCCTTTCTAAAAGCACATTCTTATCATTCAAGGCATCAATCAATTCATTGATTTTGTCTATCTTAGATCTATCTAAGCCCTTGAATAAGCATGAATAGTCTATGTCATCATCATCACTAGACTCATTATCACTAGAAGAAGCATAAGTGGAGTCTCGAGTACTCACCTTCTTCTCCCTTGCCATAAGGCATGTGTGACGCTCGTTGGGGAAGAGGGATGACTTGTTGAAGGCGGTGGCGGCGAGTCCTTCATTGTCGGAGTCGGAGGAGCAATCCGAATCCCACTCCTTTCCGATGTGTGCCTCGCCCTTGGCCTTCTTGTAATTCTTCTTCTTTTCCCTCTTGTTCCCCTGTTCCTGGTCACTATCGTTATCGGGGCAGTTAGCGATAAAATGACTAATCTTACCGCACTTGAAGCATGAGCGCTTCCCCTTTGTCTTGGTCTTGCTTGGCTGCCCCTTGTGACCTTTTAGCACCGTCTTGAAGCGTTTGATGATGAGAGCCATCTCTTCATCATTAAGTCCGGCCGCCTCAATTTGTGCCACCTTGCTAGGTAGCGCCTCCTTGCTTCTTGTTGCCTTGAGAGCAAGGGGTTGATGCTCGTTGATCGGTCCATTCAAGGCGTCGTCCACGTATCTTGCCTCCTTGATCATCATCCGCCCGCTTACGAATTTTCCGAGTACCTCCTCGGGCGTCATCTTCGTGTACCTGGGATTCTCACGAATATTGTTCACGAGATGAGGATCAAGAACGGTGAATGACCTTAGCATTAGGCGGACGACGTCGTGATCCGTCCATCGCGTGCTTCCGTAGCTCCTTATTTTGTTGATAAGGGTCTTGAGCCGGTTGTATGTTTGGGTTGGCTCCTCGCCCCTTATCATTGCAAACCTTCCAAGCTCGCCCTCCACCAACTCCATTTTGGTGAGCATGGTGATGTCGTTCCCCTCGTGAGAAATCTTGAGGGTGTCCCATATCTGCTTGGCATTGTCCAAGCCGCTCACCTTATTGTACTCGTCCCTGCACAAAGAGGCTAGCAACACAGTAGTAGCTTGTGCATTTTTATGAATTTGTTCATTAATAAACATAGGGCTATCCGAGCTATCAAATTTCATTCCATTCTCTACGATCTCCCATATGCTTGGATGGAGAGAGAATAAATGACTACGCATTTTGTGACTCCAAAATCCGTAGTCCTCCCCATCAAAGTGTGGAGGTTTGCCAAGAGGAATGGAAAGCAAATGTGAATTCGAACTATGTGGAATACGAGAATAGTCAAATGAAAAGTTCGAATTGACCGTCTTCCTGTAGTCGTTGTCGTCGTCCTTTGGAGAAGAAGAGGATTCGTCGCTGTCGTAGTAGACGATCTCCTTGATGTGCCTTGTCTTCTTCTTCTTCCCATCTTTGCGCTTGTGGCCCGAGCCAGAGTCATTGGATTTGTCATCTTTTGGCTTGTTGACGAAGGACTCCTTTTCCTTGTCGTTGATCACGATTCCCTTCCCCTTAGGATCCATCTCTTCGGGCGATTAGTCCCTTTCTTGAAGAGAACCTGGCTCCGATACCAATTGAGAGCACCTAGAGGGGGGGGGGGTGAATAGGTGATCCTGTATACTTCAACACTTAAGCCACAAAACTTTGATTAAGCGTTAGCACAGTTAATGCCAAGTGGATAAAGAGAAGATCTTTCACAATATGATAACCACAAGGAGTTCAACACAGAGAAGACACAGTGATTTATCCCGTGGTTCGGCCAAGTACAAAACTTGCCTACTCCACGTTGTGGCGTCCCAACGGACGAGAGTTGCACTCAACTCCTCTCAAGTGATCCAATGATCAACTTGAATACCACAGTGTTATGCTTTTCCTTTCAATTTCCCGTTTGCAAGGAATCTCCACAACTTGGAGTCTCTCGCCCTTACACTTGAGATTCACAAAGAAATACGGAGTAAGGGAGGGAAGCAACACACACAAATCCACAGCAAAATGCGTACACACACGGCCAAGAATCGAGCTCAAAAGACTATCCCAAAGTTCTCACTAGAACGGAGCTCGAATCACTTAGAATGACAAACGAATGCGCAAAGACTGAGTGTGGATGATCAAGAATGCTCAAAGGTTGCTTGGTGTCCTCCTCCATGCGCCTAGGGGTCCCTTTTATAGTCCCAAGGCAGCTAGGAGCCGTTGAGAGCAATTCCAGAAGGCCAAACTTGCCTTCTGTCGTCGGGTGCACCGGACAGTCCGGTGCACACCGAACACTGTCCGGTGCCCGATTTCCTTCCTTAAACAGCGCAGTCGACCGTTGCAGATGCGGGAGCCGTTGGCGCACTGGACATGTCCGGTGCACACCGGACAGTCCGGTGCCCCCTTCCGACCGTTGGCTTGGCCACGTGTCGCGCGCAGAATCCGCGGCCGACCGTTGGCCCTAGCCGACCGTTGGCTCACCGGACAGTCCGGTGCACACCGGACAGTCCGGTGAATTTTAGCCGTACGCCGTCGGCGAATTCCCGAGAGCGGCCTGTTCGGCCGAGGCAGCCTGGCGCACCGGACACTGTCCGGTGCACCACCGGACAGTCCAGTGCCCCAGACCGAAACAGCCCCTTGGCTGTACACAGCCACCTTTTTCCTTTTCTTTTTCTTCCTGTTTCCAATACTTAGACAAGTATATTAGTACACAAAACCAATGTACTAAGACTTAGAAACATACCTTTGCTCTTGATTTGCACTTTGTTCATCCATTGCATAAATTCACATTTTAAGCACTTGAGTTGGCACTCAATCACCAAAATACTTAGAAATGGCCCAAGGGCACATTTCCCTTTCAGATATATGATGATCTCCTCTAAGAATCTTAATTGAATCAAGTGCATGTTACAAGTAATTCGAGTACTTGATGCATATATTTAGGGGGAGCTCATTCTATATCTTGTGTCCTTAAAGACTAACATTTTCTTTTAGTGAATTTGTGTAGTTCATTGAAGAGAATGAGTTTCTATTGATCTTTGAAGATGATAAGTTTTTCTTTGGCATGCTAAATTGATTCAATCCAAGTCATGATGAAGAATGATGGGCACAATAAAAATTATCTTGCTTTATGTAAAGAAGTGCCAAGCCTATCAAAGAACTGAGTTGAAAAACAATCATCTTGGTGGAGACCATGTGACGTAAAACGAAGTTTCAAATTTAAAAGGAATTTTTGGGCAAAGATAATCGCTTCCACTACAAATTTTGATGGGTATCAAAGATTCTTTGCTCCAATAAATGTATCTTTTATACATTTCATAAGGGAATGAGTTTCTCTTTTATATGCTACTCCAACATCATCTAAAACTGGTAAACATGTATCATATTATTTTGGTTTGCATATGTCTAAAGTAGCATAACTTATAAATTCTCCTGTCTAGAACTTAATTGATTAAATAGTGCACATGTTCCTTATGTTGCATGATTATGTTCAATTGATACTCCTTTTATGCCAATGGTACTTTAAGTTGCAAATAAGTACTCTCAACAAGTATTAATTGAATTCATATATATGTGTGCACTAAAACTTGAGGAGAACTTAGTGTAATATGCAATTAGTGATCTGCTTATCTAACAAAGTGTATCAACTGGTGGTTTTCAATTGATATTTTTCATACATGACCACTAGCTATAGAATCCATACTTGTGCAGTTTTCTTGTTGCCTCTTGTTGTGATAAGAAAATACTAGGTGACGTCTAGACTCCAAGTATCAAGTTTCACCTTCGATTTAGTATGACAATCTCCATTTGATATCTTGGACTTATGTCACAACTATACCAACAAGAGTGTGCAAATGAGTTCAAAATCCAACACAAGTTTGGAACACCCCCCCTAAAAAGGTAAAACACAAAGGTACATCACTTCATGTCACTTCTACATTACTTTTTTGTCATCTAAGGATCCTTTTCATGATAGTGTGTTCACATCTTGCTTAAATCATAATTTCTACCCTTTATATTCTTTGTATCCTTTTTGGAGATTTATGACAAAGGGGGAGAAATTTTGCATTAAAGCTTATCTTTATTTTTGAAAAAGGGAGAAATAATTAACAAAAGGGGGAGAATCATAAGTAAAACATAAGATGTGGGAGTTGATAAGTGCATTCTATATCATGAGCATCACATTTATTTTATGACACACTGCACCCCATGAATAGTATGATATAAGTTGTCTCCATACTTTGACCCAAATATGTGCTTTTGGTATTTGAGTACAAAATTGGTATTTTCTGAAATGCACATATTTAGGGGGAGAAAATTATATTATAGGATTGTGGGTACAGGGTACAACCTCTGCAGATGTATGGGGCCCGTACAACCACGTGGCAGATGGGTAACATGACTTGTGGGTATGGGGCCCGTACAACCACGTACAAAATTGGTATTTTCTGAAATGCACATATTGCCTTGCTTCCTTGGTAGAGGTGTATGGGGCCCGTACAACCACGTGACAGATGGGTAACATGACTTGTGGGTACAGGGTACAACCTCTGCAGAGTGTAAAACTGGTATACTAGCCAAGCTCACAGTCATGAGGAGCTCAGGACTCTCGCATGATTAATTTATGGAATTTAAATTCAATGTGTCATTTGCATTGCATGTGATTATGTATTAATTTTGTTCTATTACTTTATTTAAGGTTTGGTATTTACTTACTTTTAGTAACTGCTAATAAAATTTTGACCAACTAATTAAAAGCAACACTCAACTTTAACCCCTGTTGTTGATTAGCCTTACACATCACATGAACTCCCACCTTTGGTGAGTTCATGCACACTGGTTCCCCACAACTTGTTGAGCTATGATCATGTGTGAGCTCACCCTTGCTGTCTCACACCCCCACAGGAGAAGAATAGGTGGTTCAGGAGGAGCCACAAAGCGAGGAGTTTGATCTGATCTAGGTGGCGTTTCCCAGTTGACTTGCGCCAAGGATGATCCTTAGTTCGTTTTATATTTACCTTTTATTTTGTAATAAGACTTCCGCTATGTAATAAATACTCTGATGTTATTGTGACATTTATCTCTATACACTCTGTTATTATATATGTTGTCTTCTTAGCGCATATATGAGATGCACCCGGCTTTGTTCCTTAAAGCCCAGGTGTGACAGAAGTGGTATCAGAGGAAACGTTGACTGTAGGATGAAACCTAGATAGAAATGGACAAAACCCTTACCTACTTACCTTACTCTGATTCATTCTAAACTTATCTTATCTTGATCCTGTCTCACCTTTTGCTGTCATACTCTGATTACTCTTGAAAGGGAATTAGGCTTACACCTAGTCCCTAAATTAATTTTGGTGGTTGAATTGCCCAACACAAATATTGGACTAACTAGTTTGCTCTAGTGTATAAGTTATACAGGTGCCAAAGGTTCACACTTAGCCAATAAAAAGACCAAGTATTGGGTTCAAACAAAGGAGCAAGGGACAACCGAAGGCACCTCTGGTCTGGCGCACCGGACTGTCCGGTGTGCCACCGGACATGTCCGGTGCACCAGAGGACTCCGACTCCGAACTCGTCACCTTCGGGAAATTCCAGAGGCAACTCCGCTATAATTCAGCGGACTGTCCAGTGCTCCCAGGAAGAGCGGCCTCCGGAACTCGCCAGCCTCGGGAATTCATTTCGGCTGCTCCGCTAAAATTCACCGGACTGTCCGGTGTACACCGGACTGTCCGGTGTAACAGCGGGGCAACGGCTATTTCGGCGCCAACGGCTACCTGCGACGCATTAAATGCGCGCCAGCGCGCGCAGAGGTCAGGCACGCGCATGCTGGTGCACCGGACACTCAACAGTACATGTCCGGTGCGCCACCGGACATCAAGGCGGGCCCAGAAGACAGAGCTCTAACGATCGAATCCCAATGGCTTTGGTGACGTGGCTGTCGCACCGGACATGTCCGGTGTGCACCGGACTGTCCGGTGCGCCATCGAACAGACAGCCTCACCAAACGGCTAGTTTGGTGGTTGGGGCTATAAATACCCCCAACCACCCCTCATTCAAGTCATCCAAGTTTTCCACTTCCCAACTACTTACAAGAGCTCTAGCATTCAATTCTAGACACACCAAAGAGATCAAATCCTCTCCAAACTCCACACAACGTCCTAGTGATTAGTGAGAGAGATTTGCTTGTGTTCTTTCGAGCTCTTGCGCTTGGATTGCTTTCTTCTTTCTTGATTCTTTCTTGAGATCCAACTCACTTGTAATTGAGGCAAGGGACACCAATCTTGTGGTGGTCCTTGTGGGAACTTTGTGTTCCAAGTGATTGAGAAGAGAAAGCTCACTCGGTCCGTGGGATCGTTTGAGAGAGGGTAAGGGTTGAGAGAGACCCGGCCTTTGTGGCCTCCTCAACGGGGAGTAGGTTTGCGAGAACCGAACCTCGGTAAAACAAATCCGCGTGTCATACTCCTTATTCGTGAAAGTGCATCCATCCCTTTTGTGAGTTTTGGTGATTTGGATAATAACACATTTAAAGGTCTAACGAGTTTGCTAAGTGTTGAACAGGAAATTCAGTATGATGAACGTACTTGAATAGTGTATAATGATCAGTGAACAAAGGTTCAACACAAGGTTAAATAACCAATGAGACAATGCAAATGGATATAATATGATCTCTATATTGGTTTGAATATATGGACAAGACCTGAGAAATCACTACATACATATGATCAGAATAGAGGATGAAGTGATTAAGAGGATTGGTCAAGCCAAAGTGAATAAGATATGAGGAATCGTGAATTGGCTTGACCATATTACTATCAGTCCATATATGCTTCTATGAGAATCAAACTAGAGCTTGATTAATCTTAACAGTTATATCTAGAAGACATTCAAGCAAGGTTCACAATATTGAAGAAATGATTCTCTCAATGGATGTTCAATATGATGTGACTCAAGAATGGCTTGATAGGGTGAAAATAGCAAGGAAAGGGCTTCGAGGAACTAAGCGAAGGTGAAGGCCAAGCGACGGTTGTGGATCGAGGTACCATGGCTAAGGTGAAGAAGAGAGTACTTGCACTAAGTCGATGAACTAATCAGCTATGAAGAGTTACAACATGTTGATGCATCAGTAAGGTGACTTGAAGCCATGATTTGAACTCATATAAGGTGATATGGTACAAGTCACAGGGTTTGATTTGAGTTTGCTTCAAAAGGTGAGACAAAGATGTTTGTGATCCTTATGAAGCAATGCCATGGAGAAATCACACATGAGACACCAATGACTCAAGGAGTTTTCTTAATTAATTTTATTTAACTTGAGTATAGGAATCGTCGTACTATAAAGGGGGATCCAAAAAGAAGGTTGGTGTATGCCAAAGCTCAAGCCTCTATATTCAAAAGCTATTTTTTGAAAAGCAAAAATCTCTTTAAAATTCTTTGGTTGACCTTGGTTAGGTTTGAGAAACCTAGAGTGTTCTTGTTGAAAAGCAGCTGAACTTCTTTAACTGCAGCTGAGCTTTTCAGCTGAGCTGAACTTCAGCTGAGCTGAGCTTCTTCAGCTGCAGCTGAGCTTTTTAGCTGAGCTGAACTTCAGCTGAGTTGAGCTTTCTCAACTTCAGCTGAACTCAACTTCAGCTGAGTTGAGCTTCTTCAGCTGCAGCTGAGCTGAACTTCAGCTGAGTTGAGCTTCTTCAGCTGCAGCTGAGCTTTTCAGCTGAGCCGAACTTCAGCTGTGTTGAACTTTCTCAACTCCAGCTGAACTTCAACTTCAACTGGGGTCCAGGCAGGTTCAACCGGTGTCAGGACCTGTTTTTGCAGTCTGACTTGCAGTCTGCCAGTCTGACTGGCAGACTGTCTGTCAGCCTGCCCCATGCGGTTGAACCGGTCTTAGGGGCGGTTCAACCGGTCTTGGTCAACTTGACCAATCTGTAGGTCAGTCTGCCAGTCAGTCTGACAGTCAGACTGGCAGACAGGCTGCCAGGCCTGCCAGGGGCGGTTCAACCGCCCTAGGGGGCGGTTCAACCGGTCTCAGGCAGCAAAATCTGCCCAAACGGCTAGTTTTGAGCTCCACCTATATATACTCACTCCTACCTCTCTCCCCACACACAAGAGCACGATTTGAACTCCATTTCTAACCCAAGAAACACCTCCCTCTCTCTCTCACACATCTCTTGCCTCTCCCATTTCAAATCTTTGGAGAGAAATCTTTGAGTGAGCTTGAGAGCTGCGGTTTTGTGCTTCATCTCTAAATCTCTCTTGCTCTTCTTCTTGATTCGAGCTTTGGTACTACATTGAGTTCTTTGTGGATTCATTACTCTTGGAGCTTCTAGCTCCTAGACGACTAGGTGTCTCTTGTGAGTCTCCAAATCTTGTGGAAGACCACAAGAAAGTTTGTATTACCCGCTCGTTTGAGCAAAGATTAGTGTGTGAGCTTGACCTTTGTGGTCGGCAAAGGGAGGATTAGGGTTGAAAGAGACCCGGCTCTTTGTGGGCGCCTCAACGAGGAAGTAGGGCACCTTGGTGGTGTGACCGAACCTCGGGATAAATCTTGTGTCTCTTGTGTTCTTGCTCATTGTGTTTGTTTGTGTTCTTCGTTCTCTCACCATTGCGTGGAAGATTTGTTTATATCTTTTTGGTGTGTGGATTTTGAGAAGTGCCCTTCTCAGATCTACTACTTTGAACCCTGTGGATCATTTAGAACATCTCATTTCCAAAGTTAACTGGGTGAATTTTGAGATCAATTCAGTTTTACCCAGTTTGCTTCTAGTTTTTTGTTGAAAAAATTTTAACTTGCCTATTCACCCCCCCTCTAGGCAACTTTCAATTCGCTTGCGATTTGTTTTGCGCCCTCTCTCGCGGACTCGATTATATTTCTATCGCTAACCCGGCTTGTAGTTGTGTTTATATTTGTAAATTTCAGTTTCGCCCTATTCACCCCCCTCTAGGCGGCTTTCAATTGGTATCAGAGCCCGGTGCTTCATTAGAGCCTAACCGCTCGAAGTGATGTCGGGAGATCACACCAAGAGGGAGATGGAGACCGGCGACAAGCCCACTACGAGCCAAGGGAGCACTTCATCGGAAGAGTCCCGCACCAAGAGGAAGGAGAAGAAGAAGGACTCCTCCAAACGGAAGGAGAAAAGATCTTCTTCCTCACACCACAAAGAGAAGAAGGAAAAATCTTCTTCCCACAAGTCGCATCGGAAAGGCGACAAGCACAAGAGGATGAGAAAGGTGGTCTACTACGAGACCGACACTTCATCAACATCAACCTCCGACTCCGATGCGCCGTCCGTAACTTCTAAGCGCCAAGAGCGCAAGAAGTTTAGTAAGATCCCCTTACACTATCCTCATACATCTAGACATACTCCATTACTTTCCGTTCCATTAGGCAAACCGCCAACTTTTGATGGCGAAGATTATGCTAGGTGGAGTGATTTAATGAAATTTCATCTAACCTCACTCCACAAAAGTATATGGAATGTTGTTGAGTTTGGAGCACAGGTACCATCCATAGGGGATGAGGATTATGATACGGACGAAGTGGCCCAAATCGAGCACTTCAACTCTCAAGCTACAACCATACTCCTCGCCTCTCTAAGCAAGGAGGAATACAACAAGGTGCAAGGGTTGAAGAATGCAAAGGAAATTTGGGACCTTCTCAAGACCGCGCACGAGGGTGATGAACTCACCAAAATCACCAAGCGGGAAACGATCGAGGGGGAGCTCGGTCGCTTTCGTCTTCGCCAAGGGGAGGAGCCACAAGATATGTACAACCGGCTAAAAACCTTGGTGAACCAAGTGCGCAACCTCGGGAGTAAGAAGTGGGACGACCACGAGGTGGTTAAGGTTATTCTAAGATCTCTTATTTTCCTTAACCCCACTCAAGTTCAATTAATTCGTGGAAATCCTAGATACACACTAATGACTCCCGAGGAAGTAATCGGGAATTTTGTGAGCTTTGAATGTATGATTAAAGGATCAAAGAAGATCAACGAGCTTGACGAACCCTCCACGTCCGAAGCACAACCGGTGGCGTTCAAGGCGACGGAAGAGAAAAAGGAGGAGTCTACACCAAGTAGACAACCAATTGACGCCTCCAAGCTCGACAATGAGGAGATGGCTTTAATCATCAAAAGCTTTTGGCAAATCCTCAAGCAACGGAAGGGGAAGGATTACAAATCCCGTTCCAAGAAGGTCTGCTACAAGTGTGGTAAGCCCGGTCATTTTATTGCAAAATGTCCTATATCTAGTGACAGTGACAGGGGCGACGACAAGAAGGGAAAGAGGAGAGAAAAGAAGAAATACTACAAGAAGAAGGGCGGCGATGCCCATGTTTGCCGGGAGTGGGACTCGGACGAGAGCTCCACCGACTCCTCCGACGACGACGAGAACGCCGCCAACATCGTCGTCACCAAGGGACTCCTCTTCCCCAACGTCGGCCACAAGTGCCTCATGGCAAAGGACGGCAAAAGGAAGAAGGTTAAATCTAAATCCTCCACTAAATATGAATCCTCTAGTGATGATAATGCTAGTGATGAGGAAAATAATTTGTGTACCCTTTTTGCCAACCTTAACATGGAACAAAAGGAAAAATTAAATGAATTAATTAGTGCCATCCATGAGAAGGATGATCTCTTGGACTCCCAAGAGGACTTCCTAATCAAGGAAAATAAAAAGCATGTTAAGGTTAAAAATGCTTATGCTCAACAAGTTGAAAAATGTGAAAATTGTCTAGTGAGCTAAGCGCTTGCCATGAGACTATAGACAACCTTAGAAATAAAAATGCTAGATTAATTGCTAAGGTTGATTCTCATGTTTGTGATGCTTCAATTCCCAATCTTAGAAATGATAATGATGATTTGCTTGCTAAGATTAAGGAATTGAATGATTCTCTTGCTAGCCTTAGAGTAGAAAATGAAAATTTGATTGCTAAGGCTAAAGATTTTGATGTTTGCAATACTACTATTTCCGACCTTAGAACTAAGAATGATATGTTGCATGCTAAGGTTGTAGAATTAAAATCTTGCAAACCATCTACATCTACCATTGAGCACACTTCTATTTGTACTAGATGTAGAGATGTTGATATTAATGCTATTCATGATCACATGGCCTTAATTAAACAACAAAATGATCATATAGCATTATTAGATGCTAAAATTGCCGAGCATAACTTAGAAAATGAAAAGTTTAAATTTGCTAGAAGTATGCTCTACAATGGGAGACGCCCTGGTATCAAGGATGGCATTGGCTTTCAAAGGGGAGACAATGTCAAACTTAATGCCCCTCCAAAGAATTTATCTAACTTTGTTAAGGGCAAGGCTCCCATGCCTCAAGATAACGAGGGTTACATTTTATACCCTGCCGGCTATCCTGAGAGCAAAATTAGGAAAATTCATTCTAGGAAGTCTCACTCTGGCCCTAATCATGCTTTTATGTATAAGGGTGAGACATCTAGCTCTAGGCAACCAACCCGTGCCAAGTTGCCTAGAAAGAAAACTCCTAATGCATCAAATGATCATGCTATTTCATTTAAAACTTTTGATGCATCTTATGTTTTAACTAATAAATCCGGCAAGGTAGTTGCCAAGTTTGTTGGGGGCAAACACAAGGGCTCCAAGACTTGTGTTTGGGTACCCAAAGTTCTTGTTTCTAATGCCAAAGGACCCAAAACCGTTTGGGTACCTAAAATCAAGAACTAAAATTGTTTTGTAGGTTTATGCATCCAGGGGCTCAAGTTGGATACTCGATAGCGGGTGCACAAACCACATGACAGGGGAGAAGAAGATGTTCTCCTCCTACGAGAAAAACCAAGATCCCCAACGAGCTATCACATTCGGGGATGGAAATCAAGGTTTGGTCAAAGGTTTGGGTAAAATTGCTATATCACCTGACCATACTATTTCCAATGTTTTTCTTGTAGACTCTTTAGATTACAATTTGCTTTCTGTATCCCAATTATGTCAAATGGGCTACAACTGTCTATTCACTGACGTAGGTGTCACTGTCTTTAGAAGAAGTGATGATTCAATAGCATTTAAGGGTGTGTTAGAGGGTCAGCTATACTTGGTAGATTTTGATAGAGCTGAACTCGACACATGCTTAATTGCTAAGACTAACATGGGTTGGTTCTGGCATCGCCGACTAGCCCACGTTGGGATGAAGAATCTTCATAAGCTTCTAAAGGGAGAACACATTTTGGGACTAACAAATGTTCATTTTGAGAAAGACAGGATTTGTAGCGCATGCCAAGCAGGAAAGCAAGTTGGGTCTCATCATCCACACAAGAACATTATGACTAGTGACAGGCCACTGGAGCTCCTACACATGGACCTATTCGGCCCGATCGCTTACATAAGCATCGGCGGGAGTAAGTACTGTCTAGTTATTGTGGATGATTATTCTCGCTTCACTTGGGTGTTCTTTTTGCAGGAAAAATCCCATACCCAAGAGACCTTAAAGGGATTCTTGAGACGGGCTCAAAATGAGTTCGGCTTAAGGATCAAGAAAATTAGAAGCGACAACGGGACGGAGTTCAAGAACTCTCAAATTGAAGGCTTCCTTGAGGAGGAGGGCATCAAGCATGAGTTCTCTTCTCCCTACACCCCACAACAAAATGGTGTAGTGGAGAGGAAGAATCGAACTCTATTGAACATGGCAAGAACCATGCTTGATGAGTACAAGACACCGGATCGGTTTTGGGCTGAGGCGGTCAACACCGCCTGCTACGCCATCAACCGGTTATATCTACACCGAATCCTCAAGAAGACATCCTATGAACTCCTAACCGGTAAAAAGCCCAATATTTCATATTTTAGAGTTTTTGGTAGCAAATGCTTTATTCTTGTCAAAAGAAGTAGAAAATCTAAATTTGCTCCTAAAACTGTAGAAGGCTTTTTACTAGGATATGACTCAAACACAAGGGCATATAGAGTCTTTAACAAGTCCTCAGGACTTGTTGAAGTTTCTTGTGACGTTGTGTTTGATGAGACTAACGGCTCTCAAGTAGAGCAAGTTGATCTTGATGAGATAGGTGAAGAACAGGCTCCATGCATCGCGCTAAGGAACATGTCCATTGGGGATGTGTGTCCTAAGGAATCCGAAGAGCCTCCAAGTGCACAAGATCAACCATCCTCCTCTACACAAGCATCTCCACCAACCCAAAATGTGGACGAGGCTCAAGATGATGAAGGAGAAGATCAAAATGATGAGCCACCTCAGGATGACGGCAATGATCAAGGGGGAGATGCAAACAATCAAGACAAGGAGGATGAACAACCAAAGCCGCCACACCCAAGAGTCCACCAAGCAATCCAACGAGATCACCCCGTCGACACCATCCTCGGCGACATTCATAAGGGGGTAACCACTAGATCTCGTGTTGCACATTTTTGTGAGCATTACTCTTTTGTTTCCTCTATTGAGCCACACAGGATAGAGGAAGCACTCCAAGATTCGAATTGGGTGATGGCGATGCAAGAGGAGCTCAACAACTTCACGAGGAATGAGGTATGGCATTTAGTTCCACGTCCTAACCAAAATGTTGTAGGAACCAAGTGGGTCTTCCGTAACAAGCAAGATGAGCATGGTGTGGTGACAAGGAACAAAGCTCGACTCGTGGCCAAGGGGTACTCACAAGTCGAAGGTTTGGATTTCGGTGAAACCTATGCACCCGTAGCTAGGCTTGAGTCAATTCGTATATTATTGGCCTATGCTACTTACCATGGCTTCAAGCTTTACCAAATGGACGTGAAGAGTGCCTTCCTCAACGGACCAATCAAGGAGGAGGTCTATGTTGAGCAACCTCCCGGCTTTGAAGATAGTGAGTATCCTAACCATGTCTATAGGCTCTCTAAGGCGCTTTATGGGCTCAAGCAAGCCCCAAGAGCATGGTATGAATGCCTTAGAGATTTCCTTATTGCTAATGGCTTCAAAGTCGGCAAGGCCGATCCTACTTTATTCACGAAAACTCTTGACAATGATTTGTTCGTATGCCAAATTTATGTTGACGATATTATATTTGGGTCTACTAACGAATCTACATGTGAAGAATTTAGTAGGATCATGACACAAAAATTCGAGATGTCTATGGTGGGGGAGTTGAAGTATTTTCTAGGATTCCAAGTCAAGCAACTCCAAGAGGGCACCTTCATTTGCCAAACGAAGTACACTCAAGACATTCTAACCAAGTTTGGAATGAAGGATGCCAAGCCCATCAAGACACCCTGGGAACAAATGGGCATCTCGACCTCGACACGGGAGGTAAGTCCGTGGATCAAAAGGTATACCGGTCGATGATTGGTTCATTGCTTTATTTATGTGCATCTCGACCGGATATTATGCTTTCCGTATGCATGTGTGAAAGATTCCAAGCCGACCCTAAGGAATCACACCTTACGGCCGTAAAACGAATCTTGAGATATTTGGCTTATACACCCAAGTTTGGGCTTTGGTACCCTCGGGGATCCACATTTGATTTGATTGGTTATTCGGATGCCGATTGGGCGGGGTGCAAAATTAATAGAAAGAGCACATCGGGGACTTGCCAGTTCTTGGGAAGATCCTTGGTGTCTTGGGCTTCAAAGAAGCAAAATTCGGTCGCTCTTTCTACCGCCGAAGCCGAGTATATTGCCGCAGGCCACTGTTGCGCGCAATTGCTTTGGATGAGGCAAACCCTGCGGGACTATGGTTACAAACTAACCAAAGTTCCTTTTCTATGTGATAATGAGAGTGCAATCCGCATGGCGGATAATCCCGTTGAGCATAGCCGCACTAAGCACATAGCCATTCGGTATCACTTTCTTAGGGATCACCAACAAAAGGGGGATATCGAGATTGCATACATTAATACTAAAGATCAATTAGCTGATATCTTTACTAAGCCTCTTGATGAACAAACTTTTACCAAACTTAGGCATGAGCTTAATATTCTTGATTCTAGGAATTTCTTTTGCTAGTTTGCACACATAGCACATAAGTATACCTTTGATCATGTCTCTTTGATATATGCTATGACTAATGTGTTTTCAAGTGTATTTCAAACCAAGTCATAGGTATATTGAAAGGGAATTGGAGTCTTCGGCGAAGACAAAGGCTTCCACTCCACTCTACTACTTATCCTTCGCTGTCGCTCCGCATCACTCTCCATCTTTGGTATAACCTTCACTCATATGTTTTATTTGCCAAAGGGGAGAAAATAGTTGTCAAAGGGCCTATATTTCATTTCGAGTATTCGTTTTTGGCGATTCATGCGAAAGGGGGAGAAAGTATTGGCCCAAAGCAAAAGGACCGCACCACCACCCTAATTTTAAAAAAAATTAATGATTTTCAATTGGTAAATTTCAAATTGGTATCTCTTTGTGTTCTAAAGGGGGAGCAAGTAGTATTTTCAAAATTGATGTCTTAAAACCCTCTTGAACACTAAGAGGAGAATTTATTTGAGGGGGAGTTTTGTTTAGTCAAAGGAAAAGCATTTCAAACAAAAGGAGAAAATTTCAAATCTTGAAAATGTTTCTCAAAATCCCATTCATTTACCTTTGACTATCTTGCAAAAGGACTTTGAAAAGAATTTGCAAAAACAAAACATGTGGTGCAAGCGTGGTCCAATATGTTAAAAATGAAGAAACAATCCATGCATATCATGTAAGTATTTATATTGGCTCAATTCCAAGCAACCTTTGCACTTACATTATGCAAACTAGTTCATTTGTGCACTTTTATATTTGCTTTGGTTTGTGTTGGCATCAATCACCAAAAAGGGGGAGATTGAAAGGGAATTAGGCTTACACCTAGTCCCTAAATTAATTTTGGTGGTTGAATTGCCCAACACAAATATTGGACTAACTAGTTTGCTCTAGTGTATAAGTTATATAGGTGCCAAAGGTTCACACTTAGCCAATAAAAAGACCAAGTATTGGGTTCAAACAAAGGAGCAAGGGACAACCGAAGGCACCTCTAGTCTGGCGCACCGGACTGTCCGGTGTGCCACCGGACATGTCTGGTGCACCAGAGGACTCCGACTCCGAACTCGTCACCTTCGGGAAATTCCAGAGGCAACTCCGCTATAATTCACCGGACTGTCCGGTGTACACCGAACATGTCTGGTGCTCCCAGGAAGAGCGGCCTCCGGAACTCGCCAGCCTCGGGAATTCATTTCGGCTGCTCCGCTAAAATTCACCGGACTGTCCGGTGTACACCGGACTGTCCGGTGTAACAGCGGGGCAACGACTATTTCGGCGCCAACGGCTACCTGCGACGCATTAAATGCGCGCCAGCGCGCGCAGAGGTCAGGCACGCCCATGCTGGTGCACCGGACACTCAACAGTACATGTCCGGTGCGCCACCGGACATCAAGGCGGGCCCAGAAGACAGAGCTCCAACGGTCGAATCCCAACGGCTTTGGTGACGTGGCTGTCGCACCGGACATGTCCGGTGTGCACCGGACTGTCCGGTGCGCCATCGAACAGACAGCCTCACCAAACGGCTAGTTTGGTGGTTGGGGCTATAAATACCCCCAACCACCCCTCATTCAAGTCATCCAAGTTTTCCACTTCCCAACTACTTACAAGAGCTCTAGCATTCAATTCTAGACACACCAAAGAGATCAAATCCTCTCCAAACTCCACACAACGTCCTAGTGATTAGTGAGAGAGATTTACTTGTGTTCTTTCGAGCTCTTGCGCTTGGATTGCTTTCTTCTTTCTTGATTCTTTCTTGAGATCCAACTCACTTGTAATTGAGGCAAGGGACACCAATCTTGTGGTGGTCCTTGTGGGAACTTTGTGTTCCAAGTGATTGAGAAGAGAAAGCTCACTCGGTCCGTGGGATCGTTTGAGAGAGGGTAAGGGTTGAGAGAGACCCGGCCTTTGTGGCCTCCTCAACGGGGAGTAGGTTTGCGAGAACCGAACCTCGGTAAAACAAATCCGCGTGTCACACTCCTTATTCGCTTGTGATTTGTTTTGCGCCCTCTCTCGCGGACTCGATTATATTTCTAACGCTAACCCGGCTTGTAGTTGTGTTTATATTTGTAAATTTCAGTTTCGCCCTATTCACCCCCCTCTAGGCGACTTTCAACTCTTTTCTTTTCCACTCTAAGACAAGATGGATTTCACGCCTTGGAATCCTACAATTATGAACTTTTTAAGAGATAGTGATCCTAAGACGAAATTAAAACTATTTTCTCTATTTAAAAATGTTGGTTGATTGTTCTGATGATAAATGTCTCATTTGCTTCTTTGATTGATTGAAATATTATAAATGGACATCTTAGCATGTACCACCATAAGGTAATGAATTAGCTATGGTAGGTAAAACATTAATCTGCTTAGCTAATAAATCCCCCAAAGTAACATGCCACGTAATTACTTGCCTTGTCTACAATCCTTTCTCTCTTACCATATGTTTCTAACTCAGATGGTCAATACCAGGAAGGGTGGTGGAATTGATCTACCTCCCAATCGACACACTCGAAGGATATTTAGACAACCCCAACAACAACCTGAGATGGATCCCCCACCGCCTCCACCAGCAGGAGTTGACCCAACTGTTGCAACACAGATGAGGATAATGCAACAGATGGCTGACACTGTGGCGGATATGCACGTGCAGATGCGGTAGGAACGCCAGGAAATGCGCCAAGAGCGAGAAGATATACGCCAGGAGATGCGTCAGGAGCGAGAGGAGATACGCCAGGAGAGAAGGGCGCAACAGCAACTGCAACAACAACAACAACATCAGCAAGCACCATTGCCTCCACCTCCACCTCCACCTCCACCACCAGTTCCACCCTAAGATAAGCACCGGAAGTTCATGAGTCATAAGCCATCAACATTCGCTAGTTCTCCTGATCCACTGGACGCTGATGATTGGCTGAAATATGTGGAAAAGATGTTGATTATTGCACAATGCTCTGACCGGGAGAAGGTTCTATATGCTTCTAGTCATCTGACAGGTCCTGCTGCTGATTGGTGGGATTCATATACTGCTGCCCATGATGCTGCTGACACTATCACTTGGGCGGAGTTTTCTACGCAGTTCAGAAACCATCATATACCAGCTGGACTGATGAAGATTAAGAAGAAGAAATTCTTATCGCTGAAGCAGGGAAGCATGTCAGTTAGTGAGTACCGTGACAAGTTCATTCAGCTCTCCAGATACGCACCGGATGAAGTTGCTGAAGATGAGAGAAAGCAGGAGCATTTTATTGAAGGACTCAGTGGACCCCTGCAGTATGCTCTAGTGGCACATACATTTCCATCATTTCAGAGGCTGCTTGACAATGCTCTAGCTATTGAACACAAGCGTGTTCAGCTAGGAGATTTGAAGAGGAAGGATATATCCCAAGGACAAGGAAGCAACAGTGTTCGTCCACGCTACAGTTCACCCTAGGGTACACCAATTCGCACTGGCGGAGGCCAGCGCCTAGTTTAGCAATCACCTCAGAGGACTCCATCGATTCGTCAGGCTAGCCCCACTAGTACCCCGACGAAGTTTTCAGGATAGAGTGCAGGCACTACATGCTACAAGTGTGGGAAGACTGGACATTACGCAAATGTCTGCCCAGAGAGGATTGCTACTACCCCAGTTCAGAACAAACAGCAGACTCCAGGATCTGGCAAGGGATACTCTATTGCTAGGGTTAATCAAGTCAGCGCAGATGCTACTCCTAATGGTGTTGACATTGCACTTGGTATGTTTTACATTAATGCAATTCCTGCAACAATATTATTTGATTCTGGTGCTACACATTCATTCATGTCTGCTCGATATGCCAACACAAATGAGATACCACTGCTAAATATGAGAAAACCAATGATATTAATAACACCTAAAGGGCCTGTTGAGGCAAGTTATATGACACATAGATTGACATTTACAATTATGGGAAGAGAATTCTTGGCTACTGCTATAATATTAGAGGCAAGCAGTATAGATCTGATCCTCGGTATGTCATGGTTAAGGAAGGCAAAGGCCATTATACAATGTGGTAGGAGTACTGTAGAACTCACCAGCCCTAAAGGAGAAAGATTTCAAGTTCAAATTGCAGTAATCACCTCTTCCAAACGTGCGATGTTCTTTATAGCTGAGGAGTTTGTTGGTGACAACATCCGTGTGGTTAGGGATTTTCTGGATGTCTTTCCAGAGGAGTTGTTAGGGATGCCACCAGATAGGGAAGTTGAGTTTGTTATTGATCTCTTACCTGGGACCGCTCCTATTTCTAAATGCCCCTATAGAATGTCCGTAGAAGAATTAAAAGAACTTAAGAAGCAGTTAACTAAGTTACAGGAGGCTGGGTACATTCGTCCGAGTTCCTCACCCTGGGGAGTGCCAGTTCTATTTGTACAGAAGAAGGATGGATCACAAAGGATGTGTGTGGATTATAGATCTCTTAATGATGTTACTGTGAAGAACAATTATCCATTACCCCATATTGAGGATTTACTTGATCAGATGAGAGGTGCTAGGGTGTTCTCGAAGATTGATCTTCGATCGAGTTACCATCAAATGAAGATTAGGCCATTGGATATTCCCAAGACAGCTTTCTCGACTCGATATGGATTATACGAGTTCACCATTATGTCGTTTGGACTAACTAATGCACTAGCGTATTTTATGAATCTAATGAATAAGGTGTTTATGGAGTATTTAGACAGATTTGTCGTAGCATTCATCGACGATATTCTTATTTATTCCAAGAGTGAGAGTGGGCATGAGGAACATCTGAGATTGGTGCTACAAAAGCTAAGGGATAATCAACTCTATGCCAAGTATAGCTGGTAGAACTACGGATCCTACCAGGCAGATTGTGTAGGTTGTAGGGTGGGGATTGGGCGCGAGAAGGGCGGCGCTGGGGCGCCATTGTGATCCTAGCTGGGTCGCGCGCAGGGAGAAGATCCTAGGAGACTCTAGCTTCCTTTGGGAAGCCAGAATAAATTGGTATTCTGCTTGCCTTTATTCCAGTGTTTACAGATCTATATATAGAGCTATCTCAAATCTATCTACTAGCTTTGGATAAGTATAACTATCTAGATAGAGCTGATCTATTAGCTATTGGATAAGTATAACTATCTAGATAGAGCTGATCTATTAGCTATTGGATAAGTATAACTATCTAGATAGAGCTGATCTATTAGCTATTAGGCTTTGGGCCCCACCTGGCGTGCCCCCTTAGGCAGCCTAGGCCCTGTTGCGCCTAACATAGGCTTGGCCATACATAACATCTCTTCCCGCCTTCTCAAACAGCTCGTCCTCGAGCTGTAAGCTGGGGTAAGCAGCACGAAGCTCTTCAAGCTTTTCCCATGTGGCGTCATCTTCAGCCAGTCCACGCCACTGTACGAGAATCTGCCACACGCCCCGCCTAAGTTGAGCACGGAGCACCTTGGCCGGCACAGGAAGCAGCCGGCCATCCATCACTAGGTCAAGCGTCCTCGGAGTTGCAGGAGGATCCCCACGGTGCGGCTTCAGCAGGCTGACGTGGAAGACATCATGGATGCGGGCACCCTCTGGCAACTGCAGGCGGTAGGCTACCAACCCAATCCTTTCCTAGACACGGAAAGGGTCAACGTAGCGAGGTCCTAGCTTCCCCTTTGCGCGCGGATGGAGGGACTGAAAGGTGTGGTGCAGCAGGCGTAGCCACACCCAGTCGCCCACCTGGAACTGGACCTCCCGATGCCCAGCGTCGTAATACTTCTTGGCGAGCTGTTGGGCCTGCAAAAGGCGTTGGCGCACCTCGGCCAGCATCTCATCTCTGGAGTGTAGCATGTCGTCTGTGGCCTCTGTCCATGCTGTCCCTGGCGTGTAAGGTAGTATGGACGGTGAGGATCTACCATAGACCACCTCGAAGGCTGTGGCACACAATGCTGTGTGGTAGGAGGTATTATAGCAATACTCCACCCAGGACAGCCAATCCACCCATGCCCGCGGTCGATCGCCGTGACACACCGAAGATACATTGCAATAATTTTGTTGACCACCTCCAATTGTCCATCCGTCTGTGGGTGGAAGGCGGTGCTCATCTTTAGTGTCACCCCCACCATCCTGAAGAGGTCGTGCCACACGTGCTCGGTGAAGATGGGGTCCCGGTCACTGACAATAGACAACGGGAACCTGTGTAGTCGTATGATGCCTGAAAGTCGCCTAGAGGGGGGGTGGATAGGTGAAACCTGAAAATTATAACTTTACACCCCAACTAGATCCCTTGATTAGTGATTAGAACAAGATACACAATTATCGGAGTATAAAAACTAAGTCCTTTGCTTGTAAAGAGTATTGCTTTCAAATAATGCGGAATTGATAAATCAATACAACTAATAAGTCTATGAGAATAAAGCAAGAGGGCTTAGATAAGAAGAGCAATAACACAAGTTCTTTCTTGCAAGGTGTTGCTTCACTAAATGAGAATTTACTTTGAAGCAATACCAAATAATGTTAGCAAAGAATAGTGCAAGAAAACTTAGTATGAGGGAAAACAAACAAATCACAAGAAATGAACATAAGAGACACGGGTGATTTGTTTTACCGAGGTTCAGCCCTCGAAGGCCTAGTCCCCATTGAGGAGTCCACTAAGGACGGGTCTCTTTTAACCCTTTCCCTCTCTCCACCGATCACCAAAGACCGGCGAGCTCTTCTTCTTCTCAAGGATCACTTAAGACCCCGCAAGGATCACCACACTCTTTGGTGTCTCTTGCTAGCTTTACAAGCCTCCAAAACTTTGGAGGAAGTTCAATGGGAGTCAAAACTCCACGCACAAATGAACACAAGATGTAGAACACACTTTCTCTCAATGAATCTCACAAGGCACTAGTGCTAAACTCAAACGAGTAGCTCTCTCTTGCTTGCTCTCTCTTTTGTGGCACTTGTGTTGGTTGTAGTGGTCTAAATTTTGTGTATAGGATGGATCAATGAATAGAGATGGTTGGGAGGGCTTGAATATGTCAACTATATGACTTGGAATGTTGCTTGGGCTCCCACACATTGAAGTGGCCGGTTGGGGTGGTATTTATAGCCACCAACCAAATTGTAGCCGTTGGAGAAGGCTGCTGATGATGGGCGACCGGACAGTCCGGTGCGCCGCCATGTCATCCTGCCGTTAGGGCTTGGAGCTGGTCGACCATTGGAGGCTTTGTCCTCATGCGGCACCGGACAGTCCGGTGCCCCTCTGACCTTCTGCTCTGACATCTGAATTACACTGTTCACTTTGAAGAGTCGACCGTTGCGCGCAGATAGCCGTTGCTCCGCTGATGCACCGGACAGTCCAGTGGCACATCGGACAGTCCGGTGAATTATAGCGGAGCTATGCCTGGGAAACCCGAAGTTGAAGAGTGTGAATTACAGTCGATTCTCCCTGGTGCACCGGACACTGTCCGGTGGTGCACCAGACAGTCCGGTGCGCCAGACCAGGACACACTTTGGTTTCCTTTGCTCCTTTGTTTTGAACCCTTTCTTTTAACTTTGTATTGGTTTGTTGTGAACCTTTGGCACCTGTGGAACATATACTCTAGAGCAAACTAGTTAGTCCAATTGTTTGTGTTGAGCAATTCAACCACCAAAATCATTTAGGAAAAGGTTTGACCCTATTTCCCTTTCAATCTCCCCCTTTTTGGTGATTGATGCCAACACAAACCAAAGCAAATTTATAAGTGCAGAATTGAACTAGTTTGCATAAGGTAAGTGCAAAGGTTGCTTGGAATGAAACCAATATAATTATTTCAATAGATATGCATGGATTGTTTTCTTCTTATTTAAAATTTTGGACCACATTTGCACCACAAGTTTTGTTTTTGCAAATTCTTTGGTAAATTCTTTTCAAAAACCTTTTTGCAAATAGTCAAAGGTATATGAAAAAGATTGAAAGAAGCATTTTCAAAACTTGAAATTTTCTCCCCCTGTTTCAAATGCTTTTCCTTTGACTTAAACAAAACTCCCCCTTAATGAAATTCTCCTCTTAGTGTTCAATAGGGTTTTACAAGTTTTTGAAGATACTAGAACTTTCTCCCCCTTTTGAAAACACATTAAGATACCAATTTGAAAAGTTCATTTTTAAAATTCGTTGGTGGTGCTGTGGTCCTTTTGCTTTGGGCTAATACTTTCTCCCCCTTTGGCATGAATCGCCAAAAACGGATACTTGTGAGTGAAATATAAGCCCTTTTACTTTCTCCCTAATGGCAAACAAATAAATATGAGTGAAGATTATACCAATGGAGAGATGGCGGAATACCGGCAAAGAGTAGATAATACGATGGAGTTGAGTGAAGCGATGTCTTTGCCGAATACTCCATTTCCCTTTCAATCTAAGACTTAATACACAAGATACTCATGGAAGCATATTAGTCTTAGCCTTGGCACAAGAGAGATAGGAAATATGCAAATTTATCAAAGGAAAGAGACATGGTTAAAAAGATATATCAATTAAGCTTATACAGTTCTATATAATATAGATTGCTCCCCCTAAATATGTGCCTTGAGAGGAATATAGATTTTGGCCTTAAATACCACGTGCACATAATTTGGTTTAATGAGAACATATATACGTTATAGAAACTGTGAAGTGCAATGTGACATAATAAAAGAGTGATGCTCAAGACAGACTATGCACTTATGAAAGCATGTTATAAACATCTTAAGCATTTACCCTTAAGGATTTCAAAGAGGCTTAAGGACCATCCACCTTTGGAACAAAGGTAGCTTATCCTCGTTACAAGGTTAAGCTTTAAGCTCTTTGACAATAAAATCACTTCATCTAGTTTTAACAAAGATGCATTAATGCAAGAATGAAATTTTTGAGAGGTTAAACTAGGTATGAAGCAGGGATAATGCATGGACATGCTTTCTCTTCCTTTTATACAAGATGTGCAAAGAAAGTATAGAAAAGGAAGATCTAGGTACATGTTTGAATGAGAGGAAGTAGTTTTACCCTTTTGTACCTTCGCATAGAGATGCTCTCTTCATTGTGCTTTGTCCTTAGTCTTAGTTGCTTAAGACCTATATTCAAGACGATGTATGGAAATATTTTGCACAAGAGAGAGTTTTACAACTAGTGATCCTTCTCCAAGTCATGGTTAGCATATATCAAATGGATCACAAATTGCATAAATGTATCATGAATTCTCCTTTTAACTTAGTGCATATCAAGAGAGATATCGATTGATAGTATATGCGGCACTAAGAAACATAAGTGTTAATTGAAATTATTCAATGATCAAACAAATAACAGATGTGATCAAAAGAACAACATATGCATTAGATAAGCTTAGAAAAGGAGAATCCAGTAAATATGCTACTTTAGCAATGAAAGCTACAATCCTTGATAGAGGTGACATTATTTTAACCAGATTGGATTGATATATAGTAGCATACTTCATGAGAAACTTATTCTCATGCAAGAGACTATATGAGATTACTAAGATAAAGCGATAGTCTCAACATAATCAAGATATAGAAATAGACTCCCCCTAAAGATATGCATCAAGAATTTGAATTAGTTGGATAGATGCACCCACTTTTAAGGACAAATAGGGAGAGGCATTATACATCTTGATCAAGGCTTAAAAAATTTGCAATAAACAACTTAAGCCCGGTATTCTCACAATGAAAAAGATTTAGAATGCTTACAACCACACCATTGATTGTTTTGAAGATCTTACTGTCCAAGTAGGTGTTTGTTGTTCTTGATGTCCTTCTCTTTCATGAGAGTGTCCTCCCTTTGTAGTTGTCTCTTTTTCCTTCCAAACTTATTGAAAATACTCAAGAGAGATGTTAATAGCACAAGGGAGTATGTGATGAAGGATGATTTCTTTAGATAGGAAATAAAAACAATTCATCATCCATAAGTCACAGAGACATGAAGTAAACTCCTTAACATTAGTGCACATTTATTAGGAAAAAGGAATATGCACCTTTTAAACATTTTGATCAATCTTAGGAAATTTACTTCTTCATATTGAATTTATTAATCATTACTTAGAAGCAAATCAATATGAGAACATATATAGCAAAGGCATGAAATAGATTCTAATGGACTAGTGCACTTATGAGAACGAGATTGAATGAACACTTAGCAAAAATTAAGTCCAATAAAGAATCTATTCTTCACATAGGTAGAATAAGATAATTTAGAGTAAATAACATTGATGGGAAAAAGAGTTCCCATACCTTTGCTTTTACCTTTCTTCCTTTTGGTGAAGAGTGACCCTAGAGGCTTGTGACTTAAACATGCACTTTCTCTTTTGTAGATTTCCATAAGTAAGCTCAAGAGATACGTTGTTAGTAACACAAGCACTAGTTTCCCTTTTTGTAATCATTTTGACAAGGAATGAAAAGTGGATTACTAAAGCATGGAAACTTTATAATATGAATTAGATTATTCCATGATATATGCTTAGTTTTAACTTATAAAACAAGCCTAGTTAATTCCTTAAGATAATGGGAACAAATCTAATTCAATCACGGAGAGCGATGAATGTAGAAGAATCATATCCAATTTAGGCAAGAAGCACAACAACATAAGTCATTGGATTGATTTTTCTTTTTATGTTAGATTACGCACTTCCAAAGAGAAACTTATTCTCTACAAGTGAGACTACTTGGGTTATTTAGATAAAAGCATTAATCTCACCATTCTAGTTATAGAGAGAATTTTCCTTTTATAAGTGTCCTAAGGATTTGAATTCCTTACATGACACCTTATTTTTTTAAGAACTTGGAATATCTCTCTATATCTAGAATCATGGCAATAATAAGATAATTAGTGAAAAACATATCATGAGGCACTTGCAACAATTTAAAGCATGTAGATTGCCATAGTATAGAAATGATGAGTATGCAATCTACCATATGAGAGAAATTTCTCCAAAGAATGGTGACATATTTTTTAAAGACATTTGAAGTGCTTCTTTTTCTATGTGACTACACAAGACACATGAGAAATGGTAATTTAAGATACGTGCACTTAAAACATAAGTGTTACCATCCTTTGGCTTTCCTCCATGTTGTAGGCCTTGATCTTTCCGCACAGGATAATTCTTTAATTCCTACAACATCAATATCTTCCTCGAGATGATATGAGTTTTGGACATAATAATTTGAAAGGGTCAATCTTGGATATATAGATCATTCAAGATTGATAGCTTGAGTTAATAAGAATTGAATTGATTCTCTCAAGCACCCCAAAGCTTCATATCATCTCTTTCTCCTGCAAAGCTTGTCAAGCATATTTTGGTACCCATCACTTGATGAGTCCATCAAGATTAGTCAACAAAGATCTAGGAACCCAAACGTCCTTTGTGTTAGCACTAGGTAAACTCATTACCTTTCTAGCACAAGTTGCAATTTTGGGTTGCCTAGTTACATGAGAATTAATTGACAAGCTAGGAGTGGGATAGTTACCAATGGGACAATCCTTGCATTGATGTCCCTTCTTTTGGCATATGTAGCAAAGGCGATCTTCAAGTCTTGAAGATTTCTTCTTTCCTTGTTTCTTGCTTGCTACATGGTTAGTTAATATTTTCTTTTCTAATATTATGCCTTTTTGTTTCAAATTGGGACAAGACTTAATTAAGTGTCCCTTCTTTGAGCATTTAAAACAAAGTTTATCATTCTTGTTAATAATCAAGTCATTTTTAATATAGGGACATGACCTAATCGAGTGTCCCTTTTCAAAGCATTCACTACACTTCTTACTTCTCTTAGTATGAAGTGTGGCTTGATCATTACCTTAGATGTTACCTTGCATGGAGGCATGATTGAGGCTTTTGGCAGAGGTATTGATTTTCTTCTTTTGTTCCTTCTTCTTGGAAATCCTCAAGTCCTTGACATTTTCTTTAAGGGATTTAGTGCATGCCACGGTTGTTCTCATCTCAAGCTTCTTCACCATGTGATTACGGTTATCTTGAGAAGGTTGAGCAATGCACTTCCCTTTTAGTTGTGTCAAGCTCATCTTTAGCCTCTCATTTTCTTCTTTGAGCTTTTGATCTGTATCATCTTTTGTTCCTGCAAATTCTAGCTCAAAGGAAGGTTTGCTTGTCGACGGACAACAAGCATTTGTGGCAGCCCTCCCAAGTTACCGGGCCCATATGCACCAATCCTTGCCATTAACGACCTCAGATGGTTATGCACGTGAACCAGGTAACTTAACAAGGCAATCACGAGTTCAATAACTTGAACTCATCATCCCAAGGATCTCCCACCATACATGCATATTACAGTAATCACATTCGATACACACACTTCGGAGATAAGAGCAGAAGACTTTACAAAACATTCTTTTCATTTCTAAAACTGAAGGTTATTACATAGGAAGAGTTACATTTATTATAAGTCCTGATATACTCAAAGTGCATAACCTATTACAATAGCAGGAAGGTAGGAACCCTCCAAAGCTTATACACAAGCCTAACTAATCCTCCTTCAGAACAGGAAACACCCTCCAGCCACAGGAACACCTAGAGTACTCCTCATCACCTACAACAACATGGGTTCGAAAACCCTGAGTACGGAGTGTACTTTCGCAAGTCTTACCCGACTAAGGAAAAAGACTCTCAAGGATATGATGGATTTAGAAATCAAGGAGAGGCTTTTAGCAAGAATCAACTTAGATACTTTTGCAGAAAAAGCTTACTAAAGTGAGTCCTTACTTTCAATATTTTAATGCCAGATTAAATATTAATAGACTCTGTTTGCACCTAGTCTAATTTCACCATCTCATCAATACAACATCATTTTTTACTCATAATGTTTATATCCTGACTTAGGTTGCAGGGCAGCGATCAAGTCTCCACTCTCCGGGGATATAACGGCGATCCGAATCGATTTACTTAGCTGAGGATCTCTAACCACACGACATATGTTTCTCGTAACTCTTGCATATGTCTACCATTCCCACGGATCCTCCACTGCATGAACAGGTCCGCGCCACCCGAGAGCACACCACCCCTTTTAGGCGATCCTTTGCCAGGAGGGTACGTGCCACTCGCGCCATCTCTCCACTCCCAGTGCGCGATTGTCTTTTCATGTATGGAATAGCCGGGTTCAAGCTTACCCTGTCCCATTTCCAGGGCATGTGGCTAGTTAAGATAGTCCTTGATCAACAGGCCTACATACGCATCCAATCCTTAACTAACCTGGGTAGAACATCACCTGTTCCTAGCCCAAGTCCCGATTTAAGTACTTCCATCCTTAGGAAAAGAGCATTATAGGGAACTTTGCAGTAAGATCCCACCATGCTCCCAATGAAAATATTCTTGCAGGTAGAAGTCATCCTTCCTCAGGATAAACCTGAGCTAGGCATAAGTGCAAAGGACAAACTCTATCTGCTTATAAGCAGGGCTAAGCATTTTTTGTAAATTATATTTTGATACTTCGCCAGAAGTATCTATAAAAGGAATGGATTTCAAGGTAGCCAATGCATCAAAGGGTTTCCAAGCAACTCCTATAAACCTAATGCACATTCACTAGACTTAAAGTGTGTAAAAATAATTTAAAAACACAAGGAAGGGGTTGCATGCACCGGGGCTTGCCTTTGTTGCAGAGAGGAGGTTCTAGATCCTTCTACCCAACCTTTAGTTAGATAGCTCCATCCACTTGATGAGCAGGCACTGAAGTAGACTCCTTCAAACACCACTTCTTTTAGGTGTTCTACAAGTCAATTACAAATACATGTATGCTTATGTTATGATATGAAATGCAAACTCTCACAAGGAGAGTTGGGGAACATAAACACTCCTGAATAAGCACATGACAAGTATACCATACTTCTACACAACCTAGCACTTGATGAAAGTGACCAATTTGAATTGACTTCGGTAAACCAGGGAACCAATCCAACTTATATCTCATCCAAAGCTTAAAATTTCTTAAGCAAGTCCCTCACTTCACTAAATTACTAGGTGTCCTCATTTCGTCGGTGAAATCCTTTTTAGAGCACACTTAAATTACTTAAAATTTGTAAACTGCACTAAAGATCCCAAAAACACATTTACCAGAGAGCTTACCAATTTAGACATCCCATAAAATTTGTCCCACGATTTTACCATATTTCTACAATTTGTGACATAATTAACAAGCTCTCAGAAAAATGAATAAAGGAAAATCATTAAAGCCGGGCTGAAACTGACCCACTCGGCCCATTTCTAGGCATAGTCGGCCCACAGACGGGAGCACGTGCCCGCGCGTGTATTCTTGCACAAGGAACCCCGATGCGCAAAACAATTAAGTCGAGGCCCGACCACAGTTTTACTGTCTCTCTGACGTATGCACATAGCCCCCCTCTTCTTTGCTTTTGCACAAACTCGGCCACGACACCGCCACGCAAATCTACGATGAGCCGGCGCCAAATCGACCACCGTGATGTAACTCCGACGACAGCAAGGACACAAACATAACCCTCAAACTATGGCGAATCAGGTAGGTACTTATTTGTCCCGTGGAGATCCTAAAACCGAGCTTTCGATGGCGGTGGCGGCGAGCTCAGCTCGGCAAGACCAATCCCGCGAACCCGTGCGATAAAGCTCCGCCTAAGGACTCAGAGGGCTTCAGTGATCACATAAACCTACGGTGCGTGCGTGAATTTGACCGAGAATGGCACGTGTGAACGGGTCAATGCGAAGGCTGTCCCCAGCGCCAATCTGCAGCGGCACAACCTTGTTCTGGCCAGCAAACAATGGCAACATTAAAAAGGAGAATCTAGTGAGCATCACTGACCTTATTTGAGCATGGAACAAATACCACACGGAAGAAATCCATCGAGGAATCCTAGTCATAGTGAGGTGGGGTTTTGGTGGACGTGGTCACCAAACAAGGGAGAGCACCATAGGGCACTGGAGCCGATCAACTAGGTGGCTGGGGAGGGAACTCAGACTTGCAACACAAACTGCAGAGATACTAGAGCAACCAGCTAAAACACACAGACAGGGAGAAGAACTTCACTGCAGCCTTTCTTTCAAGCAGGCAGATAAAAGGGCAGGGGGCAGGGATCTTGGAGCTTAGCCAAGACTTGGAGATTAAGGATTCTCAGGGCGCCAGCACAACTTAGGCTCATGTAAGTGGCTTGTTGTCACAAGCACCCTGCTGGCTCAGCACACAGCACACAAATATCATCTTGTCCCTTGCTGCAATTAATAAACAAAATAAACAGGTACTCCATACGCACCGCTCCCAAAACAGCCAAGACTGGATAATTCAGTGGGGAGAAGCCTCTAGCACTCAAGTTATGCACCTCATCCCTATCTGCATACTACACAATAGAATTCAGCAGTACATTGAACTTGATCCAATGAAAGGAGCAGGGACTAAACATGTAAGGGTCCACCACAGATAATTCTGAACCTCTCCCCCTAGCTTGGATATTTTGAGCAAGAGCTGAAGTCTCTAGACCTTGGCTGTGCACCACATCAAAACCAACAAACTCAACATACTAGGGTAGCCAGCAGTGCCTGGCTCACACACGTGGCCTTCATGCTCAGCTTTGTACAAGTTCACAGCCACACTCTGAACCTAGACTATTTTACTCAGACAAGGGCAAACAGATAAGTTTGCATTTGTTAATAGGCACACAACAGTCCAAA
The DNA here is from genome assembly GCF_902167145.1 of Zea mays. Classification (NCBI taxonomy): domain Eukaryota; kingdom Viridiplantae; phylum Streptophyta; class Magnoliopsida; order Poales; family Poaceae; genus Zea; species Zea mays. The sequence goes on from NC_050100.1 coordinate 147,138,036, forward strand.
CCTGATATTTCTGATACGAGAGACCTCCAAATCTTTAGTCATTCACTCCACCCTTATCTCAACTCGAGCACACAAGTGAAGCACAGTAGGGAGAGAAAGATTTCTTCACTTTCCAACCCAATCACTGAAATCGACTGAAACATCACTGCTGCTCCACTCCACCCCTCTCTGTTTAGTGAATATTATCTCACAATTTCACATGGCAAGAAATCTCGCATACTTAACCAAAGACATTCTCCAACTATAACTCTATCATTTTTGTACAACACCCCCAGGCTGAAACCACACAGAACAAAAGCTATCTGGCACCAAGGTAGGGCCAAGGTACTGAAAAGCTCAGTTTCAGTTTAACTGAAACAGCTCCACACCAATTCTGACAGGGAGTTTTGTAGTATGTCTTTGTCCCATTTCTTCACAGTAACTAACCCAACCCTTCACATGAAACTTTTTCACCTTATAATAGTCTCCAACTTCGCTACAAACGCTTAACCCAAACCTGCATGGATTAATTACCATAGAGCTCCCACTGGAGTAAGCTCTCTAAAAATTCAGTTTCAGTTTAACTGAAACCACCTGTCTGTCAGAGCTAATTTGGACACCATGTAATCCAAAATTTGTGTAGCACGAAGTCCATCACCCTTTAGGAAATTTGTTCCTTTTACTTTGGTCTACCACTTTGCTATAAAAAGCATGACCCACAACTCTCTAAAATAGTCTCAAGAAGCCACCAAAGTTGAGCTAAAAGAACTGAAATCAGACTTGGTTAATCTGAACCTTGTTCAGTGAATCACTGCCTGACAGCACAACTTGGAGCCACTTTTACTCCACTTTTTGTGTAGCAGCAAGTCTAACCCTCTTTATAAAACCTATTCTCTGTACTATGGACTTCAACTTTGCCACATAATTCATAGTCCAAAACCACAAGAGTTGGTCGCAATAGGGCTCTAAACTTTGCATCACGCACTGATTTCAGACTTTAAACTCTGAATAGACTAAGTCACTAGCCACCTGACAGTCCAACCTTTGAGCAGCTGTTACTTCACTTTTTATGTGGGATCATGTCCATCATCCCTCAATAAAGTTGTTCACAACTAGGTGGTCTTGAATTCCTCTGTATACTCTACAGCCTAAAACCTCATGGATTAGGCACAAATGGGCTCCAAAAACAGCAACTTTCACTGAAATTCAGTTTTCAGTAACTGAATACAATTCAGTTTCAGCCACAAATAGTCCAACTTTGAACAAGTTTTTCTCCATTTTCTGTGTGGAATCAAGTCAAATACACTTTAGTAGATTTGTTCACTATCATATAGGCTTCAACTTCTCTATAAACACCCCAGCACCAAACATTACAGAACAGCCACAAACTAGCTCCAAAACTGCTATCCACACTGAAATTCAGTTACTGTTTCCAATCTGAAAATTCAGAAACACAGCAGCACCACTTTAAACCACTCTTTTTCCTGGGTTCCAAATGTTTATAGGGGCAAGTTGCTTAATAACGTTTATACTACTATAGTTCCTCTACAAGTTTGATATAGTAACCATTAACCAAAACCTCTTGGATTCCAAACTACAATAACCCAAAGTTTGCTCCAATTGCTGAAATTCAGAATCTGAATTTCACTAAGTCTGAAATCTATAATTTCTGACAGCTCTACTTTGGACTAGTTTTTCTCCAAGTTCCAAATAGCTTTAGGGCTAGGTTACTTAACAAAACTTATACTCCTCATGTAGCTCTATGACTTTGTTATAATTATCATCTTCAAAATGGTTCTAGATCAGAAGTTACAAGGGTCCAAAGTTGTCTAGTTTATATTATTTTCAGCAATTCCAAAATGAACCCGAAACTGAATTTTTGTACTTAACTCCATATTCTTCCACACAACTTAGGAATCTCCAAATAAGAAACATATCCACTTTTTCAAGATCTACAACTTTGGTATATGAACTTTTAACCAATCCTTTCTAGATTTTAAATTCCACCTTTGGGCAAGTTTAGGGCTTATAGATACTCAACCACCCTAAGTACTTCACCACTTCTAATCCACATATAAAAAGCAAACTTATCCATCCTCCTAAAGCAAAGTTGCTCCTTAATCTCAAATCCAACTTTGGCTTATAGAACTCAGGTCCAAAGTATCCTTGATTTATGAGTTGTTTGCTTACACATAATTGCAAACAAACTTTCAACCCTCACATTATAAGTTGACCCTTCAGCTCAAGTGTTCCTTCCACTTGATCTCCCTTTGAAAACAAAGTTGCTCTAGGTCCTAAGTCTTACCTTTAATACTTTAAATTCCAAGCCAACTTATTACTTGCTCAAGAGATGACTTTTCTTCCCATGTCTTAAGCTGAGTTCTTAATCTGAGCCCTGTACTCTAATACACAACACCACATTCATTGAATTTTTTTTTGACCTAGTGAATGCATTCTAGGTATATCAAACAAGATAATGCAAATGCTTATGATGACATGTCAGAGTTTTAGTTAACGTAACACCAGGGGTGTTACAACCTTCCCCTCTAAAAAGAAATCTCGTCCCGAGATTTAAAACTCTAGGCTAGGTAATGGAAAAGGAAATGCGTCACTGGCTTATTTCCCATTACTCCTATAAGGCAAGGGTGTGTCCCTATTGGTTTATATCAGAAATAAACTACACAAACCTTGGGTTTACAGGGCACTAGAAACTCAGGAACAGGCTCTTCCAGATACTCCTTCGATTCCTATGTGGTTTCATCTTCCATGGGTTGGTTCCACTGTAGCTTATAAAACTTGATAACTTTTCTTCAAGTGACCGATCCTTTTGATCCAAAACCTTTATGGAATATTCCAAGTAGGTTAAATCTGGTCCAAGGTTAACATCTGAAATCTCAATAACATGTTGGAGGACTTGAAAACATTTCTTTAACCGAGGCACGTGGAACATGTTGTGCACTGTTGACAAATTCTTTGGCAACTGTACCTTAAAAACTACTGGTCCACCAAATGAACTGAGTTTCAAGGCTTCACGAATAGGAAAATGTAGTTTAAAAAAACAAAGATAGGTAGCATGAATAGGATGGATGAAACATGTACTAAGCTACTACATAGGGGGTTTAACTTAAAATTGTATGTCATGATGCATGCTCGTCCAATTCGTCCTCACAATTCTTGCCAACACATAATGGCTATCACGTTCTATGGCAGTGGCATACCTACTCACTCCGTTATTGATCACTAGTCGCACTTTCCTACAGTTTAGTTAGTGTACCTGCAAAAAAATTGCATTATAGTTGTGGGTTAGTGGTTAGCGTCCTAAACTAAGCCACCTTATAGTCCTTAACTTAACTATATACTATTTGCACTCCGACTATCAGGATTTGATCATAGATTCTTAAGTTTTTCCAAAATAGTTTGGACTCAAAATCCTTTTGAAGTATATCAAAGGATTACTTTAATATCCATGCTAATAGGGGATCGCTCCGATACCAATCTGTGGCAGCCCTCCCAAGTTACCGGGCCCATATGCACCAATCCTTGCCATTAACGACCTCAGATGGTTATGCACGTGAACCAGGTAACTTAACAAGGCTATCACGAGTTCAATAACTTGAACTCATCATCCCAAGGATCTCCCACCATACATGCATATTACAGTAATCACATTTGATACACACACTTCGGAGATAAGAGCGGAAGACTTTACAAAACATTCTTTTCATTTCTAAAACTGAAGGTTATTACATAGGAAGAGTTACATTTATACAAGTCCTGATATACTCAAAGTGCATAACTTATTACAATAGCAGGAAGGTAGGAACCCTCCAAAGCTTATACACAAGCCTAACTAATCCTCCTTCAGAACAGGAAACACCCTCCAGCCATAGGAACACCTAGAGTACTCCTCATCACCTACAACAACATGGGTTCGAAAACCCTGAGTACGGAGTGTACTTTCGCAAGTCTTACCCGACTAAGGAAAAAGACTCTCAAAGATATGATGGATTTAGGAATCAAGGAGAGGCTTTTAGCAAGAATCAACTTAGATACTTTTGCAGAAAAAGCTTACTAAAGTGAGTCCTTACTTTCAATATTTTAATGCCAGATTAAATATTAATAGACTCTGTTTGCACCTAGTCTAATTTCACCATCTCATCAATACAACATCATTTTTTACTCATAATGTTTATATCCTGACTTAGGTTGCAGGGCAGCGATCAAGTCTCCACTCTCCGGGGATATAACGGCGATCCGAATCGATTTACTTAGCTGAGGATCTCTAACCACACGACATATGTTTCTCGTAACTCTTGCATATGTCTACCATTCCCACGGATCCTCCACTGCATGAACAGGTCCGCGCCACCCGAAAGCACACCACCCCTTTTAGGCGATCCTTTGCTAGGAGGGTACGTGCCACTCTCGCCATCTCTCCACTCCCAGTGCGCGATTGTCTTTTCATGTATGGAATAGCCGGGTTCAAGCTTACCCTGTCCCATTTCCAGGGCATGTGGCTAGTTAAGATAGTCCTTGATCAACAGGCCTACATACGCATCCAATCCTTAACTAACCTGGGTAGAACATCACCTGTTCCTAGCCCAAGTCCCGATTTAAGTACTTCCATCCTTAGGATTGTTTGTGTTTGTTAGGATGAAAAGAGCATTATAGGGAACTTTGCAGTAAGATCCCACCATGCTCCCAATGAAAATATTCTTGCAGGTAGAAGTCATCCTTCCTCAGGATAAACCTGAGCTAGGCATAAGTGCAAAGGACAAACTCTATCTGCTTATAAGCAGGGCTAAGCATTTTTTGTAAATTATATTTTGATACTTCGCCAGAAGTATCTATAAAAGGAATGGATTTCAAGGTAGCCAATGCATCAAAGGGTTTCCAAGCAACTCCTATAAACCTAATGCACATTCACTAGACTTAAAGTGTGTAAAAATAATTTAAAAACACAAGGAAGGGGTTGCGTGCACCGGGGCTTGCCTTTGTTGCAGAGAGGAGGTTCTAGATCCTTCTACCCAACCTTTAGTTAGATAGCTCCATCCACTTGATGAGCAGGCACTGAAGTAGACTCCTTCAAACACCACTTCTTTTAGGTGTTCTACAAGTCAATTACAAATACATGTATGCTTATGTTATGATATGAAATGCAAACTCTCACAAGGAGAGTTGGGGAACATAAACACTCCTGAATAAGCACATGACAAGTATACCATACTTCTACACAACCTAGCACTTGATGAAAGTGACCAATTTGAATTGACTTCGGTAAACCAGGGAACCAATCCAACTTATATCTCATCCAAAGCTTAAAATTTCTTAAGCAAGTCCCTCACTTCACTGAATTACTAGGTGTCCTCATTTCGTCGGTGAAATCCTTTTTAGAGCACACTTAAATTACTTAAAATTTGTAAACTGCACTAAAGATCCCAAAAACACATTTACCAGAGAGCTTACCAATTTAGACATCCCATAAAATTTGTCCCACGATTTTACCATATTTCTACAATTTGTGACATAATTAACAAGCTCTCAGAAAAATGAATAAAGGAAAATCATTAAAGCCGGGCTGAAACTGACCCACTCGGCCCATTTCTAGGCATAGTCGGCCCACAGACGGGAGCACGTGCCCGCGCGTGTATTCTTGCACAAGGAACCCCGATGCGCAAAACAATTAAGTCGAGGCCCGACCACAGTACTGTCTCTCTGACGTATGCACATAGCCCCCCCTCTTCTTTGCTTTTGCACAAACTCGGCCACGACACCGCCACGCAAATCTACGATGAGCCGGCGCCAAATCGACCACCATGATGTAACTCCGACGACAACAAGGACACAAACATAACCCTCAAATTATGGCGAATCAGGTAGGTACTTATTTGTCCCGTGGAGATCCTAAAACCGAGCTTTCGACGGCGGTGGCGGCGAGCTCAGCTCGGCAAGACCAATCCCGCGAACCCGTGCGATAAAGCTCCGCCTAAGGACTCAGAGGGCTTCAGTGATCACATAAACCTACGGTGCGTGCGTGAATTTGACTGAGAATGGCACGGATGAACGGGTCAATGTGAAGGCTGTCCCCAGCGCCAATCTGCAGCGGCACAACCTTGTTCTGGCCAGCAAACAATGGCAACATTAAAAAGGAGAATCTAGTGAGCATCACTGACCTTATTTGAGCATGGAACAAATACCACACAGAAGGAATCCATCGAGGAATCCTAGTCACAGTGAGGTGGGGTTTTGGTGGACGTGGTCACCAAACAAGGGAGAGCACATAGGGCACTGGAGCCGATCAACTAGGTGGCTGGGGAGGGAACTCAGACTTGCAACACAAACTGCAAAGATACTAGAGCAACCAGCTAAAGCTCACAGACAGGGAGAAGAACTTCACTGCAGCCTTTCTTTCAAGCAGGCAGATAAAAGGGCAGGGGGCAGGGATCTTGGAGCTTAGCCAAGACTTGGAGATTAAGGATTCTCAGGGCGCCAGCACAACTTAGGCTCATGTAAGTGGCTTGTTGTCACAAGCACCCTGCTGGCTCAGCACACAGCACACAAATATCATCTTGTCCCTTGCTGCAATGGAAAGTCGCCTAGAGGGGGGGTGAATAGGGCGAAACTGAAAATCTCAAAAATAATCACAACTACAAGCCGGGTTAGCGTTAGAAATATAATAGAGTCCGCGAGAGAGGGCGCAAAACAAATCGCAAGCGAATAATGAAGTGAGACACGCGGATTTGTTTTACCGAGGTTCGGTTCTCTCAAACCTACTCCCCGTTGAGGAGGCCACAAAGGCCGGGTCTCTTTCAACCCTTCCCTCTCTCAAACGGTCCCTCGGACCGAGTGAGCTTCTCTTCTCAAATCACTTGGGAATCAAACTTCCCGCAAGGACCACCACACAATTGGTGTCTCTTGCCTCAATCACAAGTGAGTGTTTGATCACAAGAAAGAATGCCAAAGAAAAAGAAGCGATCCAAGCGCAAGAGCTCAAATGAACACTATAAATCACTCTCTCTAGTCACTAGGGCTTTGATTGGAGTTGGGAGAGGATTTGATCTCTTTTGGTGTGCTTTGCAATGAATGCTAGCTCTTGTATAATGATTGGAAGCTGGAAAACTTGGATGCCATGAATGGTGGGGTGGTTGGGGTATTTATAGCCCCAACCACCAAACTAGCCGTTTGGTGGAGCTGTCTGTTCGATGGCGCACCGGACAGTCCGGTGCACACCGGACATGTCCGGTGCGACAGCCACATCACCAAATAGCTGTTGGATCGACCGTTGGGGTTCAGTCTTCTGGGCCCGCCTTGATGTCCGGTGCACACCGGACATGTACTGTTCAATGTCCGGTGCGCCTGCTCCCGCGTGCCTGACGACTGCGCGCTTCTGGCGCGCATTAAATGCGCCTGCAGGTGACCGTTGGCGTGAAGTAGACGTTGCCCTGATGTTGCACCGGACAGTCCGGTGCACACCGGACATGTCCGGTGAATTATAGCGACGCGGTTTGGAGTGAAAACCCGAGGCTGGCGAGTTCCGGAGGCCGCTGTTCCTTGGAGCACCGGACATGTCCGGTGTACACCGGACAGTCCGGTGAATTATAGCGGAGTGGCCTTTGGAAATTCCCGAGGGCGACGAGTTTGAGCTGAAGTCCTCTGGTGCATCGGACACTGTCCGGTGGCACACCGGACAGTCCGGTGCGCCAGACCAGAGGAGCCTTTGGTTGCTCCTTTGCCCTTTTGTTGAACCCAACTTTTGGTCTTTTTATTGGCTAAGTGTGAACCTTTTGCACCTGTATAACTTATACACTAGAGCAAACTAGTTAGTCCAAAGATTTGTGTTGGGCAATTCAACCACCAAAATTATTTAGGAACTAGGCGTAAGCCTAATTCCCTTTCAATCTCCCCCTTTTTGGTGATTGATGCCAACACAAACCAAAGCAAATATAAAAGTGCATAATTGAACTAGTTTGCATAATGTAAGTGCAAAGGTTGCTTGGAATTGAGCCAATATAAATACTTACATGATGCGCATGGATTGTTTCTTTGTTTTTGACATATTGGACCACATTTGCACCATAAGTTTTGTTTTGCAAAATCTTTTGTAAATTCTTTTCAAGAACTTTTTGCAAGATAGTCAAAGATAAATGAGTAAGATTTTTGCAAAGCATTTTTGAAATTTTCTCCCCTTGTTCCAAATGCTTTTCCTTTGACTAAACAAAACTCCCCCTCAAATAAATTCTCCTCTTAGTGTTCAAGAGGGTTTTAAGACATCAATTTTGAAAATACTACTTGCTCCCCCTTTAGAACACAAAGAGATACCAATTTTGAAATTTTCCATCCAATTGAAAATCATTAATTTTAAAATTAGGGTGGTGGTGCGGTCCTTTTGCTTTGGGCTCATATTTTCTCCCCCTTTGGCATGAATCGCCAAAAATGGAATCATTAGAGCCCTATGAAGTACTTTCTCCTCCTTTGGTCATAAAATAAATGAGTGAAGATTATACCAAAGTTGGAGAGTGATGCGGAGCGACGGCGAAGGATGAGTAGTAGAGTGGAGTGGAAGCCTTTGTCTTCGCCGAAGACTCCAATTCCCTTTCAATATACCTATGACTTGGTTTGGAATACACTTGAAAACACATTAGTCATAGCGTATAAAAGAGATATGATCAAAGGTATACTTATGAGCTATGTGTGCAAGTTTAGCAAAAGAAATTCCTAGAATCAAGAATATTAAGCTCATGCCTAAGTCTGGTAAAAGATTTTTCATCAAGTGGCTTGGTAAAGATATCGGCTAATTGATCTTTAGTGTTAATGTATGAAATCTCGATATCTCCCTTTTGTTGGTGATCCCTAAGAAAATGATACCGAATGGCTATGTGTTTAGTGCGGCTATGCTCGACGGGATTGTCGGCCATTTTGATTGCACTCTCATTATCACATAGCAAAGGGACTTTGGTTAATTTGTAACCGTAGTCCCGCAGGGTTTGCCTCATCCAAAGCAATTGCCCGCAACAATGGCCTGTGGCAATGTACTCGGCTTCGGCGGTAGAAAGAGCAACCGAATTTTGCTTCTTTGAAGCCCAAGACACCAAGGATCTTCCCAAGAACTGGCAAGTCCCCGATGTGCTCTTCCTATTAATCTTACACCCTGCCCAATCGACATCCGAATAACCAATCAAATCAAATGTGGATCCCCGAGGGTACCAAAGTCCAAACTTAGGTGTATAAGCCAAGTATCTCAAGATTCGTTTTACGGCCGTAAGGTGTGATTCCTTAGGGTCGGCTTGAAATCTTGCACACATGCAAACGGAAAGCATAATGTCCGGTCGAGATGCACATAAATAAAGTAATGAACCAATCATCGACCGGTATACCTTTTGATCCACGGACTTACCTCCCGTGTCGAGGTCGAGATGCCCATTTGTTCCCATGGGAGTCTTGATGGGCTTGGCATCCTTCATTCCAAACTTGCTTAGAATGTCTTGAGTATACTTTGTTTGGCAAATGAATGTGCCCTCTTGGAGTTGTTTGACTTGAAATCCTAGAAAATACTTCAACTCCCCCATCATAGACATCTCGAATTTCTGTGTCATGATCCTACTAAATTCTTCACATGTAGATTTGTTAGTAGACCCAAATATAATATCGTCAACATAAATTTGGCATACAAACAAATCATTATCAAGTGTTTTGGTGAATAAAGTAGGATCGGCTTTGCCGACTTTGAAGCCATTTGCAATAAGGAAATCTCTAAGGCATTCATACCATGCTCTTGGGGCTTGCTTGAGCCCATAAAGCGCCTTAGAGAGCCTATAAACATGGTTAGGGTACTCACTGTCTTCAAAGCCGGGAGGTTGCTCAACATAGACCTCTTCCTTGATTGGTCCATTGAGGAAGGCACTCTTCACGTCCATTTGATAAAGCTTGAAGCCATGGTAAGTAGCATAGGCTAATAATATGCGAATTGACTCAAGCCTAGCTACGGGTGCATAGGTTTCACCAAAATCCAAACCTTCGACTTGTGAATACCCTTTGGCCACGAGTCGAGCTTTGTTTCTTGTCACCACACCATGCTCGTCTTGCTTGTTGCGGAAGACCCACTTGGTTCCTACAACATTTTGGTTAGGACGTGGAACTAAGTGCCATACCTCGTTCCTTGTGAAATTGTTGAGCTCCTCTTGCATCGCCATCACCCAATCCGCATCTTGGAGTGCTTCCTCTACCCTGTGTGGCTCAATAGAGGAAACAAAAGAGTAATGTTCACAAAAATGTGCAACCCGAGATCGAGTAGTTACTCCCTTATGAATGTCGCCGAGGATGGTGTCGACGGGGTGATCTCGTTGGATTGCTTGGTGGACTCTTGGGTGTGGCGGCCTTGGTTGTTCATCCTCCTTGTCTTCATCATTTGCATCTCCCCCTTGATCGTTGCCGTCATTTTGAGGTGGCTCATCTTCTTGATCTTCTTGTTCAACATCTTGAGCCTCATCCTCAATTTGAATTGGTGGAGATGCTTGCATGGAGGAGGATGATTGATCTTGTGCATGTGGAGGCTCTTCAGATTCCTTAGGACACACATCCCCAATGGACATGTTCCTTAGCGCTATGCATGGAGCCTGTTCTTCACCTATCTCATCAAGATCAATTTGCTCTACTTGAGAGCCGTTAGTCTCATCAAACACAACGTCACAAGAAACTTCAACAAGTCCTGAGGACTTGTTAAAGACTCTATATGCCCTTGTGTTTGAGTCATATCCTAGTAAAAAGCCTTCTACAGTTTTAGGAGCAAATTTAGATTTTCTACCTCTTTTAACAAGAATAAAGCATTTGCTACCAAAAACTCTAAAATATGAAATATTGGGCTTTTTACTGGTTAGGAGTTCATAAGATGTCTTCTTGAGGATTCGATGTAGATATAACCGGTTGATGGCGTAGCAGGCGGTGTTGACCGCCTCGGCCCAAAACCGATCCGGTGTCTTGTACTCATCAAGCATGGTTCTTGCCATGTCCAATAGAGTTTGATTCTTCCTCTCCACTACACCATTTTGTTGTGGAGTGTAGGGAGAAGAGAACTCATGCTTGATGCCCTCCTCCTCAAGAAAGCCTTCAATTTGAGAGTTCTTGAACTCCGTCCCATTGTCGCTTCTAATTTTCTTGATCCTTAAGCCGAACTCATTTTGAGCCCGTCTCAAGAATCCCTTTAAGGTCTCTTGGGTATGAGATTTGTCCTGCAAAAAGAACACCCAAGTGAAGCGAGAATAATCATCCACAATAACTAGACAGTACTTACTCCCGCCGATGCTTATGTAAGCGATCGGGCCGAATAGATCCATGTGAAGGAGCTCCAGTGGCCTGTCACTTGTCATAATGTTCTTGTGTGGATGATGAGTCCCAACTTGCTTCCCGGCCTGGCATGCACTACAAATCCTGTCTTTCTCAAAATGAACATTGGTTAGTCCTAAAATGTGTTCCCCCTTTAGAAGCTTATGAAGATTCTTCATTCCAACATGGGCTAGTCGGTGATGCCAGAGCCAACCCAAGTTAGTCTTAGCAACTAAGCAAGTGTCGAGTTCAGCTCTATCAAAATCTACCAAGTATAGCTGACCCTCTAACACTCCCTTAAATGCTATTGAATCATCACTTCTTCTAAAGACAGTAACACCTATATCAGTAAATAGACAGTTGTAGCCCATTTGACATAATTGGGATACGGAAAGCAAATTGTAATCTAAAGAATCTACAAGAAAAACATTGGAAATAGTATGGTCAGGTGATATAGCAATTTTACCCAATCCTTTGACCAAACCTTGATTTCCATCCCCGAATGTGATAGCTCGTTGGGGATCTTGGTTTTTCTCATATGAGGAGAACATCTTTTTCTCCCCTGTCATGTGGTTTGTGCACCCGCTGTCGAGTATCCAACTTGAGCCCCCGGATGCATAAACCTACAAAACAATTTTAGTTCTTGATTTTAGGTACCCAAACGGTTTTGGGTCCTTTAGCATTAGAAACAAGAACTTTGGGTACCCAAACACAAGTCTTTGATCCCTTGTGTTTGCCCCCAACAAACTTGGCAACTACCTTGCCGGATTTGTTAGTAAGCACATATGATGCATCAAAAGTTTTGAATGAAATAGCATGATCATTTGATGCATTATGAGTTTTCTTTCTAGGCAACTTGGCACGGGTTGGTTGCCTAGAGCTAGATGTCTCACCCTTATACATAAAAGCATGGTTAGGGCCAGAGTGAGACTTCCTAGAATGAGTTCTCCTAATTTTGCTCTCAGGATAGCCGGCAGGGTACAAAATGTAACCCTCGTTATCCTGAGGCATGGGAGCCTTGCCCTTAACAAAGTTAGACAAGTTTTTAGGAGGGGCATTAAGTTTGACATTATCTCCCCTTTGGAAGCCAATGCCATCCTTGATGCCAGGGCGTCTCCCATTATAGAGCATACTTCTAGCAAATTTAAACTTTTCATTTTCTAAGTTATGCTCGGCAATTTTAGCATCTAGTTTTGCTATATGATCATTTTGTTGTTTAATTAAAGACATGTGATCATGAATAGCATTAACATCAATATCTCTACATCTAGTGCAAATAGAAGTGTGCTCAACAATAGATGTAGAGGGTTTGCAAGATTTCAATTCTACAACCTTAGCATGTAACAAATCATTTTTAGTTCTAAGGTCGGAAATAGTAGCTTTGCAAACATCAAAATCCTTAGCCTTAGCAAGCAATTTTTCATTCTCAATCTTAAGGCTAGCAACAGAAATGTTTAATTCTTCAATCCTAGCAAGCAAGTTATCATCATTATTTCTAGGATTGGGAATTGAAACATCACAAACATGAGAATCAACCTTAGCAATTAAACTAGCATTTTCATTTCTAAGGTTGGCAATAGTGTCATGGCAAGTGCTTAGCTCACTAGATAGTTTTTGACATTTTTCTACTTCTAGAGCATATGCATTTTTAACCTTAACATGTTTCTTGTTTTCTTTAATTAGAAAATCCTCTTGGGAATCCAAAAGGTCATCCTTTTCATGAATAGCACTAATCAATTCATTTAATTTTTCTTTTTGTTCCATGTTAAGATTGGCAAAAAGGGTAAGCAAGTTATCCTCCTCATCACTAGCATTGTCATCACTAGAGGATTCATATTTTGTGGAGGATTTAGATTTAACCTTCTTCTTTTTGCCGTCCTTTGCCATGAGGCACTTGTGGCCGACGTTGGGGAAGAGAAGCCCCTTGGTGACGGCGATGTTGGCGGCGTCCTCGTCGGAGGAAGACTCGGTGGAGCTCTCGTCGGAGTCCCACTCGCGGCACATGTGGGCATCGCCGCCCCTCTTCTTGTGGTACCTCTTCTTCTCTCTTCTCTTGCCCTTCTTGTCGTTGTCCCTGTCACTGTCACTTGATAAAGGACATTTAGCTATAAAGTGACCGGGCTTACCACACTTGTAGCAAACCTTCTTGGAACGGGATTTGTAGTCTTTCCCCTTCCGTTGCTTGAGGATTTGGCGAAAGCTTTTGATGATTAAAGCCATCTCCTCATTGTCGAGCTTGGAGGGGTCAATTGGTTGTCTACTTGGTGTAGACTCCTCCTTCTTCTCCTCCGTCGCCTTAAATGCCACCGGTTGCGCCTCGGACGTGGAGGGTTCGTCAAGCTCGTTGATCTTCCTTGAGCCCTTGATCATACATTCAAAGTTCACAAAATTCCCGATAACTTCCTCGGGGGTCATTTGAGTATATCTAGGATTACCACGAATTAATTGAACTTGAGTGGGGTTAAGGAAAATAAGTGATCTCAAAATAACCTTAACCACCTCGTGGTCATCCCATTTCTTGCTCCCGAGGTTGCGCACTTGGTTCACCAAGGTTTTGAGCCGATTGTACATATCTTGTGGCTCCTCCCCTGGGCGAAGACGAAAGCGACCGAGCTCCCCCTCGATCGTTTCCCGCTTGGTGATCTTGGTGAGTTCATCACCCTCGTGCGCGGTCTTGAGTAGGTCCCAAATCTCCTTTGCATTCTTCAACCCTTGCACTTTGTTGTATTCCTCCTTGCTTAGAGAGGCGAGGAGAATGGTTGTGGCTTGGGAGTTGAAGTGCTCGATTTGGGCCACTTCATCCGTATCATAGTCTTCATCCCCTACGGATGGTACCTGTACACCAAACTCAACAACATCCCATATACTTTTGTGGAGTGAGGTTAGATGAAATCGCATTAAATCACTCCACATAGCATAATCTTCACCATTAAAAGTTGGTGGTTTGCCTAATGGGACGGAAAGCAAAGGTGTATGTTTAGGAATGCGGGGGTAGCGTAGGGGGATCTTACTATACTTCTTACGCTCTTGGCGCTTAGAAGTGACGGATGCCGCGTCGGAGCCGGAGGTGGATGTTGATGAAGAATCGGTCTCGTAGTAGACCACCTTCCTCATCCTCTTCTTCTTGTCACCACTCCGATGCGGCTTGTGCGAAGAGGACTTTTCTTTCTTCTCTTTGTGATGTGAAGAAGATACTTTCTCCTTTCCTTTGGAGGAGTCCTTCTTCTTTTCTTCGTGGTGTGAAGAAGATCTTTTCTCCTTCCCTTTGGAGGAGACCTTCCTCTTCTCCCTCCTTTTGGTGTGGGACTCTTCCGATGAAGTGCTCCCTTGGCTTGTAGTGGGCTTGTCGCCGGTCTCCATCTCCCTCTTGGTGTGATCTCCCGTCATCACTTCGAGCGGTTAGGCTCTAATGAAGTACCGGGCTCTGATACCAATTGAAAGTCGCCTAGAGGGGGGGTGAATAGGGCGAAACTGAAAATCTCAAAAATAATCACAACTACAAGCCGGGTTAGCGTTAGAAATATAATAGAGTCCGCGAGAGAGGGCGCAAAACAAATCGCAAGCGAATAATGAAGTGAGACACGTGGATTTGTTTTACCGAGGTTCGGTTCTCTCAAACCTACTCCCCGTTGAGGAGGCCACAAAGGCCGGGTCTCTTTCAACCCTTCCCTCTCTCAAACGGTCCCTCGGACCGAGTGAGCTTCTCTTCTCAAATCACTTGGGAATCAAACTTCCCGCAAGGACCACCACACAATTGGTGTCTCTTGCCTCAATCACAAGTGAGTGTTTGATCACAAGAAAGAATGCCAAAGAAAAAGAAGCGATCCAAGCGCAAGAGCTCAAATGAACACTATAAATCACTCTCTCTAGTCACTAGGGCTTTGATTGGAGTTGGGAGAGGATTTGATCTCTTTTGGTGTGCTTTGCAATGAATGCTAGCTCTTGTATAATGATTGGAAGCTAGAAAACTTGGATGCCATGAATGGTGGGGTGGTTGGGGTATTTATAGCCCCAACCACCAAACTAGCCGTTTGGTGGAGCTGTCTGTTCGATGGCGCACCGGACAGTCCGGTGCACACCGGACATGTCCGGTGCGACAGCCACGTCACCAAATAGCCGTTGGATCGACCGTTGGGGTTCAGTCTTCTGGGCCCGCCTTGATGTCCGGTGCACACCGGACATGTACTGTTCAATGTCCGGTGCACCTGCTCCCGCGTGCCTGACGACTGCGCGCTTCTGGCGCGCATTAAATGCGCCTGCAGGTGACCGTTGGCGCGAAGTAGACGTTGCCCTGATGTTGCACCGGACAGTCCGGTGCACACCGGACATGTTCGGTGAATTATAGCGATGCGGTTTGGAGTGAAAACCCGAGGCTGGCGAGTTCCGGAGGCCGCTGTTCCTTGGAGCACCGGACATGTCCGGTGTACACCGGACAGTCCGGTGAATTATAGCGGAGTGGCCTTTGGAAATTCCCGAGGGCGACGAGTTTGAGCTGAAGTCCTCTGGTGCACCGGACACTGTCCGGTGGCACACCGGACAGTCCGGTGCGCCAGACCAGAGGAGCCTTTGGTTGCTCCTTTGCCCTTTTGTTGAACCCAACTTTTGGTCTTTTTATTGGCTAAGTGTGAACCTTTTGCACCTGTATAACTTATACACTAGAGCAAACTAGTTAGTCCAAAGATTTGTGTTGGGCAATTCAACCACCAAAATTATTTAGGAACTAGGCGTAAGCCTAATTCCCTTTCAGCAATTAATAAACAAAATAAACAGGTACTCCATACGCACCGCTCCCAAAACAGCCAAGACTGGATAATTCAGTGGGGAGAAGCCTCTAGCACTCAAGTTATGCACCTCATCCCTATCTGCATACTACACAATAGAATTCAGCAGTACATTGAACTTGATCCAATGAAAGGAGCAGGGACTAAACATGTAAGGGTCCACCACAGATAATTCTGAACCTCTCCCCCTAGCTTGGATATTTTGAGCAAGAGCTGAAGTCTCTAGACCTTGGCTGTGCACCACATCAAAACCAACAAACTCAACATACTAGGGTAGCCAGCAGTGCCTGGCTCACACACGTGGCCTTCATGCTCAGCTTTGTACAAGTTCACAGCCACACTCTGAACCTAGACTATTTTACTCAGACAAGGGCAAACAGATAAGTTTGCATTTGTTAATAGGCACACAACAGTCCAAACTTGATATTTCTGATACGAGAGACCTCCAAATCTTTAGTCATTCACTCCACCCTTATCTCAACTCGAGCACACAAGTGAAGCACAGTAGGGAGAGAAAGATTTCTTCACTTTCCAACCCAATCACTGAAATCGACTGAAACAGCACTGCTGCTCCACTCCACCCCTCTCTGTTTAGTGAATATTATCTCACAATTTCACATGGCAAGAAATCTCGCATACTTAACCAAAGACATTCTCCAACTATAACTCTATCATTTTTGTACAACACCCCCAGGCTGAAACCACACAGAACAAAAGCTATCTGGCACCAAGGTAGGGCCAAGGTACTGAAAAGCTCAGTTTCAGTTTAACTGAAACAGCTCCACACCAATTCTGACAGGGAGTTTTGTAGTATGTCTTTGTCCCATTTCTTCACAGTAACTAACCCAACCCTTCACATGAAACTTTTTCACCTTATAATAGTCTCCAACTTCGCTACAAACGCTTAACCCAAACCTGCATGGATTAATTACCATAGAGCTCCCACTGGAGTAAGCTCTCTAAAAATTCAGTTTCAGTTTAACTGAAACCACCTGTCTGTCAGAGCTAATTTGGACACCATTTAATCCAAAATTTGTGTAGCACGAAGTCCATCACCCTTTAGGAAATTTGTTCCTTTTACTTTGGTCTACCACTTTGCTATAAAAAGCATGACCCACAACTCTCTAAAATAGTCTCAAGAAGCCACCAAAGTTGAGCTAAAAGAACTGAAATCAGACTTGGTTAATCTGAACCTTGTTCAGTGAATCACTGCCTGACAGCACAACTTGGAGCCACTTTTACTCCACTTTTTGTGTAGCAGCAAGTCCAACCCTCTTTATAAAACCTATTCTCTGTACTATGGACTCCAACTTTGCCACATAATTCATAGTCCAAAACCACAAGAGTTGGTCGCAATAGGGCTCTAAACTTTGCATCACGCACTGATTTCAGACTTTAAACTCTGAATAGACTAAGTCACTAGCCACCTGACAGTCCAACCTTTGAGCAGCTGTTACTTCACTTTTTATGTGGGATCATGTCCATCATCCCTCAATAAAGTTGTTCACAACTAGGTGGTCTTGAATTCCTCTGTATACTCTACAGCCTAAAACCTCATGGATTAGGCACAAATGGGCTCCAAAAACAGCAACTTTCACTGAAATTCAGTTTTCAGTAACTGAATACAATTCAGTTTCAGCCACAAATAGTCCAACTTTGAACAAGTTTTTCTCCATTTTCTGTGTGGAATCAAGTCAAATACACTTTAGTAGATTTGTTCACTATCATATAGGCTTCAACTTCTCTATAAACACCCCAGCACCAAACATTACAGAACAGCCACAAACCAGCTCCAAAACTGCTATCCACACTGAAATTCAGTTACTGTTTCCAATCTGAAAATTCAGAAACACAGCAGCACCACTTTAAACCACTCTTTTTCCTGGGTTCCAAATGTTTATAGGGGCAAGTTGCTTAATAAAGTTTATACTACTATAGTTCCTCTACAAGTTTAATATAGTAACCATTAACCAAAACCTCTTGGATTCCAAACTACAATAACCCAAAGTTTGCTCCAATTGCTGAAATTCAGAATCTGAATTTCACTAAGTCTGAAATCTATAATTTCTGACAGCTCTACTTTGGACTAGTTTTTCTCCAAGTTCCAAATAGCTTTAGGGCTAGGTTACTTAACAAAACTTATACTCCTCATGTAGCTCTATGACTTTGTTATAATTATCATCTTCAAAATGGTTCTAGATCAGAAGTTACAAGGGTCCAAAGTTGTCTAGTTTATATTATTTTCAGCAATTCCAAAATGAACCCAAAACTGAATTTTTGTACTTAACTCCAAATTCTTCCACACAACTTAGGAATCTCCAAATAAGAAACATATCCAATTTTCCAAGATCTACAACTTTGGTATATGAACTTTTAACCAATCCTTTCTAGATTTTAAATTCCACCTTTGGGCAAGTTTAGGGCTTATAGATACTCAACCACCCTAAGTACTTCACCACTTCTAATCCACATATCAAAAGCAAACTTATCCATCCTCCTAAAGCAAAGTTGCTCCTTAATCTCAAATCCAACTTTGGCTTATAGAACTCAGGTCCAAAGTATCCTTGATTTAGGAGTTGTTTGCTTACACATAATTGCAAACAAACTTTCGACCCTCACATTATAAGTTGACCCTTCAGCTCAAGTGTTCCTTCCACTTGATCTCCCTTTGAAAACAAAGTTGCTCTAGGTCCTAAGTCTTACCTTTAATACTTTAAATTCCAAGCCAACTTATTACTTGCTCAAGAGATGACTTTTCTTCCCATGTCTTAAGCTGAGTTCTTAATCTGAGCCCTGTACTGTAATACACAACACCACATTCATTGAATTTTTTTTGACCTAGTGAATGCATTCTAGGTATATCAAACAAGATAATACAAATGCTTATGATGACATGTCAGAGTTTTAGTTAACGTAACACCAGGGGTGTTACAGCATTAGCACATGGTAATATAGTTTCAATTTGAATACATGTGCATGAGTGAGGTTTTTGAGATTTTACGTTTTCTATCACAACCTCATGAGCAATATTTAACTTGATATGATCATCCATATGATTTTCATGAGAATATAGAAGCATATCATGTTTATCTTGAAAAGCTAGATTTTCAATTTTTAGCTTTTCTACTTGGTCCTTAAGTAAGGCATTCCTATTTACTAATTGAGCGATACAATGTAAAGAGTTATCTTGCTCAATTGAAACAGTTTCATACCTTCGGACCAAATCAACATGAGAGCACTGTAGCTCCTTATGTTCTTTAGTCAACTTGTCAAATCTTAGCATTTTTATGGAAAGAATATCTTCTAGCATTTGACGAGCTTCGCTTTGCTCTCTCGCTCTTTTTAGAAGTTTGAGCATGACCGCCTTATCTTCTAGGCTTAGATGAGCGTAGAGTTGCATGAAGCTTCTTTCATCCTCCTCATCCTCATTTGTGCTTCCACCATCATTTTCATTAGCCACACAACATATGTGGGAATCGAAATTGGAAGACAAACCTTTTGGAGAGGTGGATTCATCGTTTGGTCTCCATTGTTCATTTTCTTCTTTTTCCTTCAAAGAGTTAGTTTCACAAGGACCAAAGGAAGTAGAAGCACAAAATGAACCATCATGTTTGGACTCATCAAATTTAGTTTTAATTCTAGTCCAAATATCATGCGCATCAGGAATATGTTCATAATAATTCATTATGAAGGCATGATAATCTTCCTTGCTAAGAGAATTAACTAAGATGTCATAAGCTAGGTAGTTTAAGTGTATACATCTTTGATCTTCCTCGGAGATATTTTTTCTATTATAACTAGAGGGTGTGATACTCTTGTTTATAATTTGTTCTTTTTTTTCTCGAACGCGCAGGAGGACTGCACGTCATTATATTAAGAAAAGAAAAGGTCCAAGAGGACCAAAGTACAATGCCCGTAGGGCAAACAGAACACTTGACCACACTCTAAACCCTGCTCATAATAGCAGGAAGACCAAAACTTGCTAGCTGCTTAGCCCCAGCCCTCTCCCAACAACTTAACTCATTCAGAAATAAGCTTTTAACAAAACACATGGAAGGGTTTACACTATCAAAAACAGCTTTGTTTCTAGTCAGCCATATGCACCAAGACCCCAAAATAATGAGACTGTTGAAGCCTTTCTTTCTGAATTTGGGCACCTTCTTAAGCGCCTTCCTCCACCAATCAGCAAATGAGATTTCATCAACAGCAGGAATGAGATCCCCAAGACCCAAGGGAACAAGAATAGCATGCCAAAATTGCCTGGATCTATGGTTCTAAAGGCATTTATCACCCTAGTAGACCATGAATCATAATTAGAACAATCAGAAAGTAATATCTCAAGAGTTACCTCCTTGTTCTCCTTCGGGGTTGTCTTCTTGTTCTTTTCGGATCTTCTACGAGCCATCACTTCGAGTTGTTAGACTCAATATGAAATGCCTAGCTCTGATACCAATTGAAAGTCGCCTAGAGGGGGGTGGATAGGCAAAACCTGAAAATTATAACTTTACACCCCAACTAGATCCCTTGATTAGTGGTTAGAACAAGATACACAATTATCGGAGTATAAAAACTAAGTCCTTTGCTTGTAAAGAGTATTGCTTTCAAATAATACGAAATTGATAAATCAAAACAACTAATAAGTCTATGAGAATAAATCAAGAGGGCTTAGTTAAGAAGAGCAATAACACAAGTTCTTTCTTGCAAGGTGTTGCTTCACTAAATGAGAATTTACTTTGAAGCAATACCAAATAATGTTAGCAAAGAATAGTGCAAGAAAACTTAGTATGAGGGAAAACAAACAAATCACAAGAAATGAACACAAGAGACACGGGTGATTTGTTTTACCGAGGTTCAGCCCTCGAAGGCCTAGTCCCTGTTGAGGAGTCCACTAAGGATGGGTCTCTTTCAACCCTTTCCCTCTCTCCATCGATCACCAAAGACCAGCGAGCTCTTCTTCTTCTCAAGGATCACTTAAGACCCCACAAGGATCACCACACTCTTTGGTGTCTCTTGCTAGCTTTACAAGCCTCCAAAACTTTGGAGGAAGTTCAATGGGAGTCAAAACTACATGCACAAATGAACACAAGATGTAGCACACACTTTCTCTCAATGAATCTCACAAGGCACTAGTGCTAAACTCAAACGAGTAGCTCTCTCTTGCTTGCTCTCTCTTTTGTGGCACTTGTGTTGGTTGTAGTGGTCTAAATCTTGTGTATAGGATGAATCAATGAATAGAGGTGGTTGGGAGGGCTTGAATATGTCAACTATATGACTTGGAATGTTGCTTGGGCTCCCACGCATTGAAGTGGCCGGTTGGGGTGGTATTTATAGCCACCAACCAAATTGTAGCGGTTGGAGAAGGCTGCTGGTGATGGGCGCACCGGACAGCGTCCGGTGCGCCGCCACGTTATCCTGCCATTAGGGCTTGAAGCTGGTTGACCGTTGGAGGCTTTGTCCTCATGTGGCACCGAACAGTCCGGTGCTACACTGGACAGTCCGGTGCCCCTCTGACCTTCTGCTCTAACATCTGAATTACACTGTTCACTTTGCAGAGTCGACCGTTGCGTGCAGATAGTCGTTGCTCCGCTGATGCACCGGACAGTCCGGTGGCACACCAGACAGTCTGGTGAATTATAGCGGAGCTGCGCCTAGGAAACCCGAAGCTGAAGAGTTTGAGGTCGATTCTCCCTGGTGCACCAGACACTGTCCGGTGGCACACCGGATAGTCCGGTGCACCAAACCAGGACACACTTCGGTTTCCTTTGCTCCTTTGTTTTGAACCCTTTCTTTTAACTTTGTATTGGTTTGTTATGAACCTTTGGCACCTGTGGAACATATACTCTAGAGCAAACTAGTTAGTCCAATTGTTTGTGTTGGGCAATTCAACCACTAAAATCATTTAGGAAAAGGTTTGACCCTATTTCCCTTTCAATGCCGTCGAAGAATGCCCGCGCTACGGACGACACGGTGTAGGGGTGGCTGAGGGCGATGAAGTGGGCGTACTTGGAGAAGCGATCCACCACCTTGAGGATGATGGACTTGCCCACCACCTTGGGCAGCCCCTTGATGAAGTCCATGGAGATGTCGGCCCATACCTGGGACGGCACCTCAAGGGGTTGCAGGAGGCCACCCGGCTGCTGCGCTAGTGTCTTATTTTGCTGGCACGTAGTGAAGGTGCGCAGCCAGTCCTGGACGAGCGTGCGATCATGTGGAATGTAGAAGTCTGCTCGCAGTCGATGGAGGGTCTTCTGGACGCCCTCATGACCTGCAGAGTGTGCCAGTGTCAGCACCTGGTGGCGCAGGTCGTCGTAGTTCGGCACAAAGATGTGTGTGCCGTGCAGGAGCAGCCCGTCGACGAGGCGCCATGGCACAGCCAGTACGCCCTCCCGCAGCTGCTGGAGGAGGTGTTGCCCGTCAGGTGCAGCTGCCAGCGCTCGCCTGATGTCATCCAGCAGGGAGAATGTCGGGCCCGAGATGGCCCATGCCGCCATAGCCGTGTCCTCCACGGCAGCCTCCGAGTCGCGGCGGGACAGGGCGTCGGCCACGGTATTCAGGCGCCCCGGCCTATATTCCACTGAGAAGTCAAAACCGAACAACTTGCTGGTCCACTGATGCTGAGGAACTGTGGACAAGCGCTGATCCAGCAAGAATTTTAGACTGTAGTGGTCAGTACGAACAGAAAAGTGGCGCCCCCACAAGTACGGGCGCTAGTGACGGACGGCCTGCACGAGGCCGATGAGCTCCCTCTCATAGGCCGCCAACTTAAGGTGGCGGGCTGCAAATGGCTTGCTGAAGTAGGCGAGAGGTCCCATGCCCTGATGAAGGATAGCACTGAACCCTGCACCTGACGCGTCACAGTCGACGACGAAGAGCTTGGCGAAGTCCAGCATCTGGAGCACTAGGCCCATCGTCAGGGCGTGCTTTAGGGCGTGGAAGCCTGTTGTCGCATCATCGTCCCAGGCAAACGTGTCTCATCGCAAGAGACGCGTCAGCGGGGCTGTGTCACACCCGGTTTTAGAAGGCAAACCGAATGCGAACCATGTACGTGCAAGGATCAGCAATTCACGTACACAACTGTTACATAACATGGACATCATCACACAATGCTCAAACAGTATTAAAAAGGGAAATAATAGTCGATTACATCATATGTCTGAGACATCCACATAGTCTTTACAATAATCAAAGTGCGGAAAAGAAACGTAGATAAACGCGGCCTTCACAGGCAGCCGACTGGGGGTTGCCGCTAACCCACACCTAGAACTCGTCGTAGTCTTGGAACTCCTGGAAGTCTCCTTCCACGGCTTCATCTTCTCCTGAGCAGTGGTTGCAATGCGAACAACCTGGGGGGGGTTTGGTGTGTAGAGCAAGGGTGAGTACACATCAACATACTCAGCAAGTGTCATTTTTTGGCTATAGTGGACTAGCTTTATGTGGGGGTAAGTCAAGCAGTTGCTTTTAGTTGGTCAGGTTATTATTACTAGCAGAGAAAGCCAAGTTTTAGAATTAACCCACGTTATTAACCCAATCGTACTCTTTCCAAACGGAAAGAATACCACTTACCATTACCAGAGTCAAAACCAAGAACCATCAGTCTCATTGTCACCTGTAAATCCGAACATCTCTGATCAAGTACCACTAATCACTAGAGCTCCCTTGGCCGCTCATAACCGCAAGCACGGCTGATATATCAGTTTCAAACACTCTGCAGAGGTTGTGCACTTTACCCACAAGCCGTGATTCCCTTTCTGCCCGGAGAGAGCTACTCTCCATTGACCACTACCTAGGTGGTCCAGCAGGGCATCACTACGTAGCCTTTACAAAGATTCCCCGAGGCTGTAGCCGCCCGTTAGGTTTCCTAAATGTACCGCACTCCTCCCCAAGGGACAAATCAACCTTGGCAGAGCGAGCTGCATACACCGAGCCCCATTGACGGCATGACGGCTAAGCGAACTACACCCTGGTTCCTCTAATTATTCAGCTAAGGGCATCCCACTCCACCCTCATGGTTGCACTGTTTTCCTGGGCGGTCA
Source organism: Zea mays (assembly GCF_902167145.1). Classification (NCBI taxonomy): domain Eukaryota; kingdom Viridiplantae; phylum Streptophyta; class Magnoliopsida; order Poales; family Poaceae; genus Zea; species Zea mays. The sequence goes on from NC_050100.1 coordinate 147,162,148, forward strand.
TCCAACGAACAGGTCCTTACGGAGTGGCACTCGAGAAACCGCTCGAGCCCCCTTGAAGGACACAAGTATAACATCATAATAAAAGAGGGGAAAACAGCGTATCATTGATAATTCTCATCATGTTCATTGATTAGAGTTGAGCAATAGCATAAGACTAAGTAATAATAATCCGACCCAAATAGGTAAACAAGGACATGGACAACAAAAGCTAGTCAATACTTAGGTATAAATATGTAATGCGGGAGGTGAATTAAAGAATGTATAGGACAGAGATAGGTCAAGGGACACTTGCCTCCATCAACCGATTGCTGCTCAGGGGCTTCTCCTGCGAGTTCTTCGGGCTCTCCGACCGGATCATTCTCTATGCGAGCGCAAACATACATACATCCACACATTTAATGCAAACGAACAGTACGCCATACAATAGGATGCAATAAATAAACAGACGTTCCACGCGGGCTCGCAATTACGGTTAAGAGAGAAAGAGGAAAAGACAGTCGAGAAACGATCACATTACATTATTATAAATTAAACCACTCGTTCGATTGAAGGGCATTAATGCGGACACTACGTTTAGCATGAAGTAAAGTCAAGTTCCACATTTAATTATTATAAACAATTGAAGATGAATGAAAGGGAGTGGTCGCACGTCGAGACGTACGACACGACATTTAGATTGAATTAAGAAGTAAACGACTCGCCGCGCGACAGAGCACACAACGAGACACTTGCATTAATTATAAAGAGACGTGAGGCATCGCGCGACGAAGCGCACGACGACATACGTCAACAGGGCTGAGTTTAAAGTGGAACGTCGCGCGTCTGGACGCGCAACATCGCACCTTAAACAACCTGAAATTAAAATAGATCGTCGCGCGACGAAGCGCGCGACACGACACTTTAATGAACATAAACTAAAAGAATCGTCGCGCGACGAAGCGCGCGACGCAGCACACTAACTAACAGAGTTTGAAATTAACTACAACCAAAATAATCACCGCGCGCATGGGTTTGCACACACGGGAACGCGTTAGGGGGTAAACGGGGCTACGCGAGTCGCGCCGGGGGCCAGGACGCCGCGCGCATGGGCCAAGGGCCGCGCGCAGGGGCCGAACCGCCGCGCGCAGGGGGCAGGGGCCGTGCCGGGGGCCGGGGCCGCGTCGGGGGCAGGGACGGGGGCGGGCGCCGCCGCGCACGGGGGAGGGACAGAGGGCGGGCGCCGCCGCGCCGGGGAGGGAAGGGGCTGGCCAAGCGCCGGCGCGGGGGGGGAGAGCAGGGCGCGCCGCCGCGCAGGGACGCGCGCGCGCCCAGGGAAGAGAAGAGGGAGCGCGCGCAGGGGGAGAGAGGAGGGAGAGGGAGAGAGAGAGGAGAGGGGAGGGGAGGGGCTCACCTTGGGATCCAACTCCGGCGATCTCGATTCCAAACCCTAGGGCACCACAGGAGGGAGAGAGAGAGATGGGGAAGAGAGGTTGCTGCGCGGGAAATCCAAATGAGAGAGAGGAGAGGAGGGGGCGCATGGGGGGTGGTGGGGCGCCAGGGGCGCGCAGGGCCGGGCCGGGCTGGGCTAGGTTGGGTTGGGGCCGAGCCACTTCGCGGATCGAAACCCACGACACGCACGACCATCAAATGGAATTAAATCGCGAACCGAAAACCGAAACGGAACGAGACGAACACGCAACATCAGACAAAGAAATGTGCTTCGGCATGATGCAACACCCATGACTCTTAGGTTTTGTTCATACACGACACGGACACCTATCACTATACTGGTTTGAAATTAGGAAGAAGGAGCGAAACAGGAAGAGAAAAGAGAGTAACACCTGAATTTGGTGAGAGAAAAGAAGAAAAAAATTCTACCCCCAAATTCAGGGTGTTACAAACCTATCCCCCTTAAAAGAATCTCGCCCTCGAGATTCAGGGTTGGCTAGCAAAGAGCTCAGGGTATTTAGCCATCAGATCATCTTCACGCTCCTAGATTGCTTCTTCCTCAGAGTGATGACTCCATCTGACTTTGCACATTCTGATGGTCTTCCTTCGGGTGACTCTGTCTGCAGTCTCAAGGATTTGCGCTGACTTCTCAACGTAGGTCAAGTCCTCCTGGACTTCAAGACCTTCCACTGGCAACTGCTCTTCTGGCACACACAAACACTTCTTCAACTGAGACACATGAAAGACATCATGCACTGCGGACAAGCCTTCGGGCAAACTGAGCTGATAGGCCACTTCTCCACGCTTCGCGAGAATCTGATACGGACCGATGTAGCGGGGTGCTAGCTTGCCTTTGACTCCGAATCTTCTGACTCCTCTGATCGGTGACACTTTCAGATAGACAAAATCTCCAACTTCGAAACTCTGCTCTCTTCTTCTTGTGTCTGCATAGCTTCGCTGCCTTGATTGCGCTATCTTCAGGTTCTCTCGAACCATCTTGATGTTCTCTCCAGCTTCAAGCAAAATGTCTAGCCCAAACACTTGCTTTTCTCCAGGCTGATCCCATTGCAACGGAGTTCTGCAACTCCTCCCATAGAGCGCCTGAAATGGTGACATCTTCAAACTGGCCTGGTAACTGTTGTTATAGGAGAACTCTGCATAAGACAATCGCTTGTCCCATCCGGACTGATCTTGCAACGCACAAGCTCTCAACATGTCTTCAAGAATTTGATTGGTTCTTTTGGTCTGACCATCTGTCTGCGGATGGTAAGCTGACCTGAAATTCAGATGTGTGCCCAAGGCTTCATGCAACTGCTGCCAGAAATGAGAGGTGAACTGCGTTCCTCTGTCTGACACTATCTTCTTTGGCACACCATAAAGACAAACGATTCGGGACATGTACAACTCTGCCAATACTGCACTGCTGTAGTTGGTCTTGACAGGTATGAAGTGGGCTGACTTGGTTAAGCGGTCCACCACTACCCAAATGGAATCGTAGCCGGCTCGAGTGCGAGGCAATCCGACTATGAAGTCCATACCTATTTCATCCCATTTCCACTGAGGAATTTGCAGCGGTTGCAACAATCCAGCTGGTCTCTGGTGCTCTGCCTTGATCCGCCGACAACTATCACACATAGCCACATGCTCTGTGATTTCTCTCTTCATCCCGTACCACCAGAATTTCTTCTTCAGATCCTGATACATCTTCTCACTACCAGGGTGAATCGAATAAGCTGTCTCATGAGCTTCCTTGAGGATCAACTCTCGAATAGATTGGACATTGGGAACGCACAAGCGGTCCTTGAACCATATCACACCTTCTGCATCTTCCCGAAAATCTTTGCCTTTGCCTTCCAGGATCAGTCGCCGGATCTCACTGATCTTCTCGTCATTCTTCTGCGCTTCTTTGATTTCTCGTTCCAGGGTGGGTTCCAACTCAATTGTGACTCCTCACGAATTATTCAGAAATCCGAGACTCAACCTGTCAAACTCTTTAGCCAACTCATAGGGCATCGGATGAGCGACCATCAGATTGACTTGACTCTTTCTACTCAAAGCATCTGCCACTACGTTCGCTTTGCCTGGATGGTAATGGATCTCCAACTCATAGTCTTTGATCAGCTCTAACCATCTTCGTTGCCTTATGTTCAGCTCTGACTGAGTGAATATGTACTTCAGACTCTTGTGGTCTGTGTAAACATCACATTTCTGTCCATACAGATAGTGCCTCCATGCCTTCAATGCGTGAACCACTGCTGCCAACTCTAGGTCATGGATTGGATAATTCTGCTCATGAACCTTCAGCTATCGGGACGAGAAAGCCACAACTCTTCCCTCTTGCATCAACACACATCCCAAACCAGTGTAACAAGCATCGCAATACACCGAGAAGGGCTTGTGCACATCAGGCAAGACTAAGACAGGCGCTGTAGTCAACTTCTCTTTCAGCGCTTCAAAGGCCTCTTGACATTTCTGGGTCCACTTGAACTCAACCTTGTTGCCTAGCAACGCTGTCATTGGTTTCGCAATCTTCGAAAACCCTTCAATGAATCGTCGATAATATCCGGCCATTCCGATGAAGCTCTTGATCCCTCAGGCATCTGTTGGCGCTTTCCAGTTCAGAATGTCTGCCACTTTCTTTGGATCCACGGCCAATCCCTCTTTGTTGATTATATGACCCAAGAACAGGACTTCACTGATCCAGAACTCACACTTGCTCAACTTTGCATACAACTGGTGCTCTCGCAATCTCTGCAATACCATCCTCAAATGACTTGCATGCTCTTCTTCGCTTTGAGAATATACCAGAATGTCATCAATGAATACCACCACAAACTTGTCAAGGTAATCCATGAATACACTGTTCATCAGATTCATAAAGAAGGCTGTGCATTTGTTAGACCGAAAGACATCACAATGAACTCATACAACCCATACTTGGTAATGAATGCCATCTTCGGAATGTCTGAAGGTCGAATCATGAGCTGATGATAACCTGACCTCAGATCTATCTTGGAGAACACGCTGGCTCCTCTCAACTGGTCGAACAGATCTTCTATTCTGGGCAAGGGGTACTTGTTCTTAATGGTGACCTCATTCAGAGCTCGATAATCGATACACATCCTTCTGGTGCCATCTTTCTTCTCCACAAATAGGACAGGGGCGGCCCAAGGCGAGGTGCTTGGCCGGATGTAACCTTTCTCTGACAACTCATCGATCTTCTTCTTAAGTTCAACTAACTCTGGTCCTGATACTCTATAAGCTCTCTTAAAGATGGGGGCAGTGCCAGGAAGAAGCTCTATGGCAAACTCAACTTTCCGCTCTGGTGGCATACCTGGCAGGTCCTTTGGAAACACATCTGGAAACTCAGACACAACCCTGATACTCTCAATTGGGTCTACTTCCCTGCTATCGATAGCCATCTGATAACAACTTCCTTTTCGTGGCTCAGGCGGGACTAACTCCGTCACCACTTCCTCTCCAAGTGGGGACAATAACTTGATTGTCCTCTTATCACAACTGATAACTGTCTGATACTTATCTAGCCAATTCATCCCTAGGATGACATCTATTCCCTGAGTACCCATCACTATAAGGTTAGCGGAAAACGCTATCCCCCTTATTTCCACACTTACATTCAAACAAATGCTATCAGCTCGAATTCTACCACCGGCTGAGTCAATTTGAATGGGGGTTGACATGGTAGTAATTGGAAGGTTATGCGCTTCTACCCATGATGCAGTAATGAAAGAATGTGCTGCTCCAGTATCAAATAACACTTCTGCAATATGGGAGTCGACTGGGAACATACCTACTATCATGCCGGGGTCTCCTGAATTGCTTCAGCCTCCAAGTGGTTCAGTCTCCCATGATTATAGCGTGGCTGAGAGCGGTTGCCTGCTCCAGGCTGAGACACATTCTGCTTTGCTAGGGCATTGGGGCCCCATTTCTGCTGGGCTGCTGTCGGTGTTTTGGGTCCGACCGCACACCCGGGGTTGCCCCTCAAGGTGTTTTTAGGAGTAGGACGGTGTCGCCGACTGTAGCTAAATGGTTCGTGCCGGATGCACGAGGAGCAATGGACAGTGTTTACAGGTTCGGGCCGCTTTGAGATGCGTAACACCCTACGTCCTGGTGAGTATGCTTTATGTGGTAGATTACAAGGAGGTTCTCTAGTATTGGAAACGTAGAGAGCCGGAGTTGGTGGCTAAGTAATGAGATCGATCGTTCTGAAGGGGTGCCCCCTAGGCCTTATATATTCGACCGTGGGGCAATACATGCAGATATGATAACAACGCGCACCTAAAAGATAGTGAACTGATCGAGTCTATCTTATTATAACTCGGCCGACTTATCCTCGCCTGGTTCCATCGTACGGGGCTCCAGTGCAGGAAAGTCGGGTCTGTGTTATGGTTGCTTGTTCAGCGTTATTGGAGCCATCCAGGCTCGCACCGATTCGGCCTTACATCGATCTGCTTCGCTGGTCGTTCTTCCCCAGGCCCACGAAAGGATGACCTTACGATTTATTGGGCCCCTAGGCCTTTCGTGAGGTCTTTTATCCTTCTAGTGGACCTAGGGGATATCCGTCCCCCACAGTTATCGTGCCCGGCTATTTGTTAGAGGACACCAACTCGACATTTGAATGCTACTGTCACTCTCCTACTGTTTTAGAATTCAACAGTATATAGATTTGTAGGAGTAAAATGCTGTATGATGATTTTGAAGTTTTTTTCATGGGATATAGGGATCACCCCTATATGAGTAATCGTAAGCATATGGAATCGCCTTAAGTCGTTGCTGACTTAGATTGATTGCTCTGTTAGTAGGGCATAGTGGTCACCCCAAGTTAAGTAAGCGTGAGCATGTTGTACTGTCTTAAGTCGTTGCCGACTTTAAGCCGATTGCTCCGTTAGCAGGGCATAGTGGTCACCCCGAGTTAAGTAAGCGTGAGCATGTTGCACCGTCTTAAGTCGTTGCCGACTTAAGCCGATTGCTCCGTTAGCAGGTCATAGTGGTCACCCCGAGTTAAGTAAGCGTGAGCATGTTGCACCGTCTTAAGTCTTTGCCGACTTAAGCCGATTGCTCCGTTAGCAGGGCATAGTGGTCACCCCGAGTTAAGTAAGAATGTAGGTCGATCATGAACAAACTGAGTATTCTTGAAATCTTGTTTATTGAAGACGTATTTCCCATTTTACAGAGTATATTGTCGTCCCAGTAGCTTTTGAAATACAGCTAGGGATAAAATTTCTTGAGGTGTTCTATATTCCAGGAGTTCCCAATCTCTGTGTCGTCCATCTGAGTGAGACGGTATGATCCCGGTCGAGTGACTTCTGCTACTATGAATGGTCCTTGCCATAGGGGTGACAACTTGTGTCGTCCCTCCCCCGTTAGAATTCGGCGGAGGACGAGGTCTCCCACTGCAAAGAATCATCGTCGCACGGCCTTGTCGTGATAGCGTCTCAGAGTCTGCTGGTATCGTGCTGATTGAATTACTGTGTTCAGCCGTTCTTCTTTGAGCACATCAATATCCTCCAGCCTAGTAGCTTCGGCTTCTACTATGCTTTCAAAGACTAACCTTGGCGCCCCAAACTTGAGATCAACGGGTAATACTGCCTCTGACCCATAGACCATGAAGAAAGGAGTGTTTCCATGCAGAGCTCGGCTAGGTTGAGTTCTTAGGCTCCAAACAACGTAGGGCAATTCCCTTATCCATTTTCCTGCGAACTTTTCATTTTTATCGAAGACCTTTTTCCTGAGCGCCTCCAATATCATCCCGTTAGCTCGTTCAACCTGCCCGTTGGCCCTCTGGTGTGCTACCGAAGCATACTTGATCTGAATGCTCTTTTGCTCGCAGAAGTCGAAGAACTCTGAACTTGTGAAGTTGGATCCTAGGTCGGTTATGATATTGTTTGGTATTCTGAATCTGAATATTATGTCTTGTATGAATTCCACGGCCTTGGCTGAGGTTAAAGAAGCAATGGGTTTGAATTCTATCCATTTGGTGAATTTGTCGATTGCTACCAATACATGGGTGTATCCTCCTTGAGCTTTCTTGAAAGGTCCGATCATATCCAGTCCCTAGCATGCGAACGGCCATGTTACTGGTATGGTCTGCAGTTGCTGTGCCGGTAGATGTTGTTGCTTTGATAAGTACTGGCAAGCTCCGCACCTCTGAACTAATTCGGCCGCATCACTTTTCGCCGTTGGCCAATAGAATCCCGACCTGAAGACCTTCCCGACTAGTGTCTTGGATGCTGCGTGTATTCCACATTGCCCAGCATGGACCTCATCTAGAAGTTGCCTCCCTGTAGATGGAAGAATGCATTTCATGAGTACACCCGATGCACCTCTTCTGTACAGTGTCTCCCCGATGAGTGTGTAGTGAGCCGACTGTCTAGCGATGCGCTCGGCTGCATTTTTGTCATCTGGTTCCTCTTCATTCTTTATATATCTGATGATCGGCCTTCTCCAGTCATCGGAATCTGACTCTGGTTGGTTCACGATATTACATTCTTCTGCCTGGTCCATTGAGATGCTCGGATGCGGTATTTCTTGTACAAAGATTCCAGGTGGGGCCTGAGTTCGACTGGATCCTAACTTGGACAATACATCAGCTGTCGTGTTTCGATCTCTTTCTACATGATGAAATTCCAAACCTTCGAATTTATCTTCTAGTTTCCGGACGGCAGTGCAGTACTTTCCCATTGAATCGCTCGAACAGTCCCATTCTTTGTTTATCTGGCTTATGACTACCAAGGAATCTCCGTATACCATCAGTCTCTTGACGCCCAGCGATATAGCAATGTTCAGTCCGTGAATCAGAGCTTCATATTCGGCTGCATTGTTGGAGGCTGGAAATAGCAACTGGAGGGCATATTTGAGGTGCTCGCCTCCAGGTGCGGTAAAGAGAATTCCCGCGCCTGCTCCCTGTAGTTTCAACGAGCCATCGAAATACATTTGCCATACTTCCGCTATTTCTGGGTTGTCTGGTACTTGTTGTTCAGTCCACTCTGATACGAAGTCAACCAACGCTTGAGTTTTGATGGCAGTGCGAGGTCGAAATTCGATGTCATGAGATCCCAGCTCACAGGCCCACTTGGCTATTCGGCCAATGGCTTCCTTGTTGTGAAGAATATCCCCTATCGGAAAACCAGTGACTACTATGACTTTGTGGTCGTCAAAGTAGTGACGTAGCTTGCGGGCAGTTAGAAGTACAGCATATAATAGCTTCTGAACTTGAGGATATTTTTTCTTTGAGGGGCCCAGAACTTCACTGATGAAATAAACAGGATGTTGCACTGGGTAGGCATGCCCTTCTTCTGTTCGCTCGACTACCAACGCGGTGCTTACCACATGAGTCGTGCAAGAGATATATAGCAGCAAATCTTCAGCCGGTTGAGTCGGCGTGGCTCGCCATGGCGGCTTCAGCACTGGTGGTGTTGTCAAGAATTTTTTCAGTGCATCCAGGGCTTCCTGTGCTTCTGAAGTCCATTGAAACTTATCCACTTTTTTGAGTAGCTGGTAAAATGGCAAGCCTTTTTCTCCCAGCCTGGATATGAATCTGCTCAGGGCTGCCATACATCCGGTGAGTCTCTGAACCTTCTTTTGTGATCGCGGTGCCTCCATTTTCATGATAGCTTCAATCTTATCCGGGTTAGCCTCAATTCCCCGGTGACAGACAATAAATCCGAGTAGCTTTCCACGTCATCTACATAGGCTTCCACACGTTTGCCCCAGTGATCGGCTAAACATGTTTGAATGGCTCTCTGATAAGTCGCTCCAGCGTTTTTGAGGCCGAACGACATGGAGGTATAGCAGAAAGCACCGAACAGAGTGATGAACGCTGTTTTTTCCTCGTCTTCTTTTGCCAGGCTAATCTGATGATATCCAGAGTAGCAATCTAGGAAAGATAGCACAGAACATCCAGCGGTGGAATCTACCACCTGATCTATCCTCGGAAGCCCGAAGGGATCCTTTGGACAGTGTTTGTTAAGATCCGTGTAGTCGACGCACATGCACCAATCCACTTTATTCTTTTTGAGTACAAGAACTAGGTTGGCTAACCACTCGGGATGTAACACCTATCTGATAAACCCAGCCGCGACCAAGCGGGCCAGCTCAGCGCGAATGGCCTCTCTCTTGTCGGGCGTGAAGCGACGTAGTTTTTGCCGAATCGGCCTCACCTGGGGATAGACATTCAATTTGTGCTCGGCCAGTTCTCTTGGGACTCCCGGCATATCTGCAGGTTGCCATGCGAATACATCTCGGTTATCTTGCAGAAACTGGACGAGCGCGCCTTCCTATTTGTCATCCAGGCTGGAGCTGATGATGGCAGTCTTGCGTTCATCAGCGAACCCCAGGTTGATCCTTTTGGTTTCTTCAGTCGGCCGCATAGAGGTCACGACTTGAGATTCATTTGCAGGTACTGCAAGGTCTTCCTCAGGCTTAGAGTTTGCCTGCGCTGAAGAAGTTGCCGACGGCTTGGTGGTGAGGGCCGCCTGGATGGCCACACGGAAACACTCTGCGGCGCCTTGGAAGTCAGCGCGCACAGTTATGATTCCTTGCGGTCCCGGCATCTTCAGTATCATGTACGTGTAATGCGGAATGGCCATGAATTTTGCCAATCCCAGCCTCCCGATGATGGCGTTGTACCCGCAGTCGAAGTTCGCCACTTCGAACCTCAGGAACTCGGTTCTGTAGTTCTCCGGAGTTCCGAAGGTGACGGGCATGTAGATGTGGCCCAGCGGGTATTCCCCTTCGGTCGGCACGATGCCGAAGAAAGGAGTGTCTGACTTGTGGAGCTCTTTGAGGTGAACCCCCAAGCCTTGGAGTGTCCGGGGGAAGGTGACGTTGATGCTGCTCCCCCCGTCAACTAATACCTTCTTCACCCTGTTCTCTCGGATCACCGGATCGACGAGGAGCGGGTATTTGCCTGGGTGGTCGAAGTTGAGCCATTGATCGGCTCGAGTGAAGGTGATCGGGTGCTCCGGCCATCGGTACGGAGCGGGAGGACCGGTGGTTGCCACCAGTATTTGGCGATCGTTGAGCTTTTGTTGTCTTCTGCTCTCCTGCGATCCGTGTCCGCCGAAGATGACGTTGACTTCCCTGTCAATGCGCAGGAAGGCTCTGCCTCTTTCTTCCTCCTGCTGCTAGGGTTGTCGTGGTTCCCCTGGTCCTCCCCGCGGTGGAGGAGGAGGTAGAGGTTGGAAGGGTCGGCCGTGCCCGACGGAGTGCTTGAAGTCTCTGCAGTTCCGAAGGGTGTGGCGCATGTCCTTGTGGTACGGGCACTGAGCGTCGAGGATGTCGTCCAGTGTACGTTCGCCTCCGCGAGGTCCTCCTCGGGTGCGAGAGGCAGGTGGTCCGGCGGCATGCACCTCTTCGCGAGGCCTCTTCTCCCAGCGTTTGTCGGGTTGCTGGTTCGTGTTGCGTTGTGGCGCCGTCGGTGCAGGTTTTGTTCCCCCGATGAGGTCCTGAGCTCGCTCGTCGGCGGTGATGTAGAGGTCGGCTTCCCGAAATAGCTGCTCGGAGGTAGTCGGCGCCTTCTGCAATATGGCTCGGACGAAGGCCGATCGTTGGATCCTCTGTAGAAGTCTTCAATCACGGCCGCCTCCGTGACCTCGGGGATACGATTTCTCATGGTCTGGAACCTTTTGAGGTACGACCGGAGAGTTTCGTCCCCCTGACGCTTGATGGATTTGAGGTCCCATGGTTGCGCTGGTTTGTCGGAGAGGGATTGAAAGTTAGCGGTGAAGCGTCGACTGAAGTCGCTCCAGTCGTCGATGCAGTGTCGGGGTAGGTGTCGCAGCCATTGTAGCGCGTCTTGTCCGAGGACGATGGGTAAGTATGCGGTCATCACGTCCTCGGACGCTCCAGCAGCTCGAGCAGCGGTGGTGTAGACGGCCAGCCAGCCTCCTGGATCATGCTTGGGTTCATATTTGTCAACATTTGATACCTTGAAGTTAGGGGGCCATTGAATGGCCCTAAGGCGTGGAGTAAGGGCAGACACTCCACACATGTCTTCTTGTCGACGGGGATGATGTCTGTCCCGGGGAGGGGAGTAGTTGTCGTGGTCCCTCGACCGTCCTCGGGTAGTATCGCCAGTTGAGGCCATTGCCGACTCAGTTCTAGTGGCATGACTCCGAGCTGGAACGCCATGATCCCTGTCATACTCCTCCCGGCGGCGGATCTCGTTCTCATGTCGTCGTTCACGTGAAGCATTGATGGAGCTTCGCGCATCCCAGCGGCTGTTGATGGCGTGTCGTAGGTCGTTCGGCGGGTGAGCGAGAGGTAGAAGATGGTTGGCTGCTTGAGTGAACAGTCGCCGATAGCCCTCGACGTCAGGAGTTCGAGGGAGTCCATCAGCTATCCGAGCTAGTACCCCTCCGACTTCACTCGGCGTGTTCATGGCTCGGGCGAAGTCGGGATTCAGGTTGCGCCCGAAGAGCGGATTTTCCCGGCGTTGCCTTGCCTCTTGCTCGGCTTGTTCCTGAGCTCGCCGGCGGTCACGTCATCGGGAGTTCCTTCGTTCTCTGAAGACGCGTTCCTCTGAAGTTTCTCCTATCTCTGAGGCCTCGTCTCGCGAGACAGGCTGCTCCGGATTCTGCTCTCCAGCCTCGTGATGCCTTCGGATATTTCGGCGTCGGTTTCTCCGTCGACGGGATTCCTGCTGAGGTGGTTCTTCTCCGGGCGCGGTCGGTTTGTAGTCGGAGATGGGGGCGACTCTACTCTTCCTATGAAAAGAACGTCGGGGTAGAATGGTGTGGCTGTCTTGGTAGTCTTTTTTCCGTTCTGCTTCGAGGGCAGAGGCACGGAAAGAACAACTTGCTTCCTCCCAGTTTCGTTCGTTTCTTTCTTCCTTGCGATTTGTGTCCATTCTTTCGTCGGGGAAGTAGACAGCGGAGTTCTCCGGGTCAGCGGGCCCTCGGCCCCTGGCTCGCTGAAGGTGATCTCTTTTCGGAGCGCTAGAGGTTGCGCTTTTTCCTTCCTTACTCCGATATTCTCGGAGTTTGTTGGATGAGACTTCTTCTTTGGCGGATCTGCGATGCGATGTAGAATTCCTTCTTCGCTTGCCACGGATGAGATTGTTCCAAAGCAAAACACAGATCTGGGGCGGAGGGTGATCTTGCGGTGGAAGGTGACGGCCATTGAGCTAGCTTAGATCGGCGACACACCCCACACCTGGTGCGCCAGCTGTTGGTGTTTTGGGTCCGACTGCACACCCGAGGTTGCCCCTCAAGGTGTTTTTAGGAGTAGGACGGTGTCGCCGACTGTAGCTAAATGGTTCGTGTCGGATGCACGAGGAGCAATGGACAGTGTTTACAGGTTGGGGCCGCTTTGAGATGCGTAACACCCTACGTCCTAGTGAGTATGCTTTATGTGGTAGATTACAAGGAGGTTCTCTAGTATTGGAAACGTAGAGAGCCGGAGTTGGTGGCTAAGTAATGAGATCGATCGTTCTGAAGGGGTGCCCCCTAGGCCTTATATATTCGACCGTGGGGCAATACATGCAGATATGATAACAACGCGCACCTAAAAGATAGTGAACTGATCGATTCTATCTTATTATAACTCGGCCGACTTATCCTCGCTTGGTTCCATCGTACGGGGCTCCAGTGCAGGAAAGTCAGGTCTCTGTTGTGGTTGCTTGTTCAGCGTTATTGGAGCCATCCAGGCTCGCGCCGATCCGGCCTTACATCGATCTGCTTCGCTGGTCGTTCTTCCCCAGGCCCACGAAAGGATGACCTTATGATTTATTGGGCCCCTAGGCCTTTCATGAGGTCTTTTATCCTTCTAGTGGACCCGGGGGATATCCGTCCCCCACAGCTGCCTTCTTCGGACATTGCATCACCCAATGGCCTTGCTCTCCACAGTGGAAACATGCTCTGTTTCCGACCTGAGCTGGTGCTGCTTGATTATTCTGCTGGTTTGTTGGGGCAAGAAGACGAGGTGCCTGCTGATTCTGCCTCTGGAAGTGACCTCCTCCTGACTGATTGTTCTGACGATTCTGATGCTGATGCTGAGGATACTGCCTTTGGAACTGCTGCTGCTGAGGTGGACGCTGGTTCTGCCTGAACTACTGAGGTTGATTGCTTGAGAAATGAGGACAATTGCTGCTTCCAGGCTGGGGTCCACTGATCTTGTGCTTGCGATCCTCCATCTCCTTACGCTTCCTCTCTGTCATGATTGCTCTGTCAATCAGGTGCTGGAATGTCGGGAAGGTGTGATTCATCAGCTGATATTGCAGAGGGTCAACCAAGCCTCTCAGGAAATGGTATTGTCGCTTGGCGTCGGTGTTGACATCTTCAGGAGCATAGCGAGACAACTGCAGAAACCTGTCCCGGTACTCACTGACAGACGATGACCCTTGCTTAAGAGCCAAGAACTCCTCCTTCTTCACTGTCATCAGACCTACAGGCACATGGTACTGACGAAAGCTACCTCTAAACTCTTCCCAGGTGATAGTGTTGGGGTGGGCATGGGTGGCGAGATAAGACTGCTACCATGACTGGGCTGCTCCTCTCAACAAACGGGGACCATACAGGACTTTCTCCCTGTCATCACAGTGAGCGATATGCAACTCTCGCTCCACAGTGCGCAGCCAGTCTTCAGCATCATGGGGTCAGAAGAGTGAGCAAACGTTGGGGGATGACCTCTCATGAATTCAGCACGCTGCTGCTGCTGGGCATCGGAGGCATCTGGGGCAGAGGTGGTGGATGCTGCTGCTGCTGCTGCTGAATAGCGGCCAGAGTCTGACCAATAGCTTGAACTGCCTAAGTCTGCATCATGAACATCTACTCGATGGACATCGGGGGCGGGGGCGGCATGTGCTGTTGTTGGGGTGCCTCATCCTGTTGAGCTGCCTGCTCCTGCTGAGCACGCATTCCTCCTCTGCGCCTGTTTTCTGACATCTGCAGAACGCAACCACACATCAGAACTGATCTTGCAAATCTTGCAGCATAAGAAAAGAGTATAGAATTCTCCACAACACTGAGCAGATGAGCATCTTCACTGATCTCCAACACAGACCAACACAGCTTCTCAGATAAAGAGGAAAGTGGAATAAAAGGCTTCCCAACTAAATAGCTAACTCCATTAACATATAACAGATAAACCAAAATGCAGGGGATACCCACATCCTGGTGACAGTCATTACAAAGATCCAAATCAAACATAGTTCATCATGAGAAACATAAATGCACAGGATATAGCAAACTACCCTATCTAACTAAGACTAACTAAGAGCGAGACTAATGCTAGGACTATAGCTTTTATGTATATATTTCGTATTAATTACAAGATCCGACTCTGACGATCTATGGCTCTAAATTTATCTTGGTCTTGCAGTTGGGGTTGTCATAAGACTGGTGTCCACGCCGAGGTGAGCGGTACGGGTGCTGAGTCCCGACGGGAGCGGGGGAACCATCATCCAGGTGATGACATTCCGCGCGCTCAGCCCGTAGCTGGGCGATCTCAGCACGAGCCCTACTCAGCTCGTCTAATGCATGGTCCAGCTCCATGTTTAGCAAGGCAACTAGGTTGACTGTGCTGCTCAACCTAGGATTGTCCTCACCAACAGGTGAGAGAATCACGCCTCCTGTGCTGCCAGACGGACGGCGGGGGTAGTACTTCAGGTTGAGACCATCAGCTACCCCACCGAGCACTGAGCAGTAGTGCGAAAGCGCACGCCATGCAGCATCTTGCATGGCCGCCTCAGTTGAGTCCCGCTCAGAGATGGAATAGTGCTCCGAGCAGACCTCAGCACCCCAGAGACTGTTCTCTGGACGGCGCACCAAGCAGGTCGCCTCCCAGCGGTCCGGGTAGACCCCGCGACTATGCTGGTAGACCACACCGCGATACTCGATGGACCAAGTACGCCGGTCAAGTGCCCAACGTAGCAGGGTGTCGAGCGCATCGTGGAAGTGACACCCGCGAGCAGCGTCACGAGTGATGGGTCGAGCAACCCATCCTTCCGGCTCCTGGTCGGCAGAAAAGTTGGCGTCGTGGCTCGAGCTGCTATCGCCACCTCCGTCGTCTGGGTCTCCTCCAGCAGCTACTCCAGAGGCTGGGGCACTCAGTGGTGGTGCAGGGGCGCCTCCAGGGGGAGCACGGGGGAGCAGCTCCTCACAGACTCTATCTCCTGCTAGAGTGAGAAAGAAGAGCCCTGCTGCTCCTGCTCCTGTCGTCGATGCTCCTGCTCCTCATGCAGGCGGTGGTGCAGCCTCTCCAAGTGACTGGACTGACCGGCCACAGGACGGCGAAGCGGACGCTCCGCGAGATGAGAGGGTAAGAAGGGGATGACAGACTTCCGTGCAGTGTGTTTAAGACGAGCCATCTACAAAAGACACCGTAAGCAAAAGAGTGAGAACAGAACTAGTATGACCAGCAAATAATGAACCATAAATAAATGAAGGATTAGAATGAAACACAATTTTCAGCAAGGTATGATATATAGTAGAACATAGGTTTGGTCGATATGACCAACTTTTGAAGGGATACCAAAGTCAAGGCAGGGACAGAGGTCTATAATCCTTAGAACGTCCATTCTACTCTAGGTTAGCGGTCCTACAGTCAGCACGGCTTTGATACCACCTATGTCACACCCGGTTTTAGAAGGCAAACCGAATGCGAACCATGTACGTGCCAGGATCAGCAATTCACGTACACAGCAGTTACATAACATGGACATCATCACACAATGCTCAAATAGTATTAAAAAGGGAAATAATAGTCGATTACATCATATGTCTGAGACATCCACATAGTCTTTACAATAATCAAAGTGCGGAAAAGAAACGTAGATAAACGCGGCCTTCACAGGCAGCCGACTGGGGGTTGCCGCTAACCCACACCTAGAACTCGTCGTAGTCTTGGAACTCCTAGAAGTCTCCTTCCATGGCTTCATCTTCTCCTGAGTAGTGGTTGCAATGCGAACAACCTAGGAGGGGTTTGGTGTGTAGAGTAATGGTGAGTACACATCAACATACTCAGCAAGTGTCCTGTTTGGCTGTAGTGGACTAGCTTTATGTGGGGGTAAGTCAAGCATTTGCTTTTAGTTGGTCAGTTTATTATTACTAGTAGAGAAAGCCAAGTTTTAGAATTAACCCACGTTATTAACCCAATCGTACTCTTTCCAAACGGAAAGAATACCACTTACCATTACCAGAGTCAAAACCAAGAACCATCAGTCTCATTGTCACCTGTAAATCCAAACATCTCTGATCAAGTACCACTAATCATTGGAGCTCCCTTGGCCGCTCATAACCGCGAGCACGGCTGATATATCAGTTTCAAACACTCTGCAGAGGTTGTGCACTTTACCCAAAGCCGTGATTCCCTTTCTGCTCGGAGAGAGCTACTCTCCATTGACCACTACCTAGGTGGTCCAGCAGGGCATCACTACGTAGCCTTTATAAAGATTCCCCGAGGCTGTAGCCGCCCGTTAGGTTTCCTAAATGTACCGCACTCCTCCCCAAGGGACAAATCAACCTTGGCAGAGCGAGCTGCATACACCGAGCCCCATTGACGGCACGACGGCTAAGCGAACTACACCCCAGTTCCTCTACTTATTCAGCTAAGGGCGTCCCACTCCACCCTCATGGTTGCACTGTTTTCCCGGGCGGTCATCCAACGAACAGGTCCTTACGGAGAGGCACTCGAGAAACCGCTCGAGCCCCCTTGAAGGACACAAGTATAACATCATAATAAAAGAGGGGAAAACATCGTATCATTGATAATTCTCATCATGTTCATTGATTAGAGTTGAGCAATAGCATAAGACTAAGTAATAATAATCCGACCCAAATAGGTAAACAAGGACATGGACAACAAAAGCTAGTCAATCCTTAGGTATAAATATGTAATGCGGGAGGTGAATTAAAGAATGTATAGGACAGAGATAGGTCAAGGGACACTTGCCTCCACCAACCGACTGCTGCTCAGGGGCTTCTCCTGCGAGTTCTTCGGGCTCTCCGACCGGATCATTCTCTATGCGAGCGCAAACATACATACATCCACACATTTAATGCAAAAGAACAGTACACCATACAATAGGATGCAATAAATAAACAGACGTTCCACGTGGGCTCGCAATTACAGTTAAGAGAGAAAGAGGAAAAGACAGTCGAGAAACGATCACATTACATTATTATAAATTAAACCACTCGTTCGATTGAAGGGCATTAATGCGGACACTACGTTTAGCATGAAGTAAAGTCAAGTTCCACATTTAATTATTATAAACAATTGAAGATGAATGAAAGGGAGTGGTCGCACGTCGAGACGTATGACACGACATTTAGATTGAATTAATAAGTAAACGACTCGCCGCGCAACAGAGCGCACAACGAGACACTTGCATTAATTATAAAGAGACGTGAGGCATCGCGCGACGAAGCGCACGACGACATATGTCAACAGAGCTGAGTTTAAAGTGGAACGTCGCGCGTCTGGACGCACAACATCGCACCTTAAACAACCTAAAATTAAAATAGATCGTCGCGCGACGAAGCGCGCGACACGACACCTTAATGAATATAAACTAAAAGAATCGTCGCGCGACGAAGCGCGCGACGCAGCATATTAATAAACACAAATTTAAATTAAATCGTCGCGTGACGAAGCGCACGACGCAACACATTGTTAAATATGAACTTGAATTGAATCGTCGCGCGATGAAGCGCGCGACGCAGCACACTAACTAACGGAGTTTGAAATTAACTACAACCAAAATAATCACGGCGCGTGTGGGTTTGCACACGCGGGAACGCGTTAGGGGGTAAACGGGGCTACGCGAGTCGCGCCGGGGGCCGGGGCGCCGCGCGCAGGGGCCGAACCGCCGCGCGCAGGGGGCAGGGGCCGCGCCGGGGGCAGGGACGGGGACTGGCGCCGCCGCGCACGGGGGCCGGGCAGGGGGCGGGCGCCGCCGCGCTGGGGGAGGGGCAGGGGGCGGGCACCGCCACGCCGGGGAGGGAAGGGGCTGGCCGAGCGCCGCCGCGGGGGTGGGGGGAGAGCAGGGCGCGCCGCCGCGCAGGGACGCGCGCGCGCGCAGGGAAGAGAAGAGGGAGCGCGTGCAGGGGGAGAGAGGAGGGAGAGGGAGAGAGGGAGAGAGAGAGGAGAGGGGAGGGGCTCACCTCTGGATCCAACTCCGGTGATCTCGATTCCAAACCCTAGGGCACCACGGGAGGGAGAGAGAGATGGGGAAGAGAGGTTGCTGCGCGGGAAATCCAAATGAGAGAGAGAGGAGAGGAGGGGGCACATGGGGGAGGGGGTGGGGCGCTAGGGGCGCGCAGGGCCGGGCCGGACCGGGCTAGGCCGGGCTGGGATGGGTTGGGTTGGGGCCGAGCCACTTCGTGGATCGAAACCCACGACACGCACTACCATCAAACGGAATTAAATCGTGAACCGAAAATCGAAACGGAACGAGATGAACACGCAACATCAGACAAAGAAATGTGCTTCGGCATGATGCAACACCCATGACTCTTAGGTTTTGTTCATACACGACACGGACACCTGTCACTATACTGGTTTGAAATTAGGAAGAAGGAGCGAAACAGGAAGAGAAAAGAGAGTAACGCCCGAATTTGGTGAGAGAAAAGAAGAAAAAAATTCTACCCCAAAATTCTGGGCGTTACAGGCTGCAATGAGGCCGAAGTCTTTGATGAACTTCCGGTTGTACCCTGCTAGTCCCAAGAAGCCCCGGAGGCCTCGTGCAGACCATAGGGGTGGCCAGGAGGCTACTGCCGCGACCTTGTCGGCGTGCATGGCGACCCCACCCTCGGAGATGACTTGGCCAAGATAGGCCATCGATGTGGCGCCGAAGGAACATTTGGAGCACTTCAGGTGGAGGTGGTGTGCTTGCAGTGCCTCGAGGACGATGCCCACATGCTGGAGGTGCTCCGCCCATGATGCACTGTAGATCAGGATATCGTCGAAGAAGACAAGTGTAAACCTCCGAAGATATGGGCGGAGTAGGTCGTTCATCAGGGCCTGGAAAGTAGCAGGCGCGTTCGAGAGTCCGAACGGCATGACCAGGAACTCATAGTGGCCATGATGGGTGCGGAACACCGTCTTAGCGATGTCATCGGTGTGCATCCGCACCTAGTGGTAGCCTGAGCGTAGGTCCAGTTTGGAGAAGAAACGAGCTCCATGGAGCTCGTCGAGGAGCTCGTCCACCACCAGGATCGGGAACTTGTCCTTGGACGTCTTCGCGTTGAGGGCGCGGTAGTCGATGCAGAAACGCCACGAGCGGTTCGCCTTGCGAACCAAGAGCACCAGAGCGGAGAACAGCGACGTGCTGGGTCATATGATGCCTTGTGTGAGCATGGCCTCACACTATCGCTCCAGCTCGTCCTTCTGCAGCTGCGCGTACCGGTACAGTCGTACGGCCACCGAAGCTGTATCGGGCAGTAGGTGGATGTGATGGTCGTAGGGGCGGGCCGGAGACAGTCCCGTGGGCTCGTCGAAGATGGCGCCATGTTGCTGAATAAGGACGTCCATGAGGGGCTATTGGGCAGTGTCGACGACTTCCACAGCCAGCTGCTGCAGGACAGGCTGTTGCGTGGCCCGCACACCTTGCTAGTGGATGCGTCGGCCCTGGCGTTGGAACGACAGGGTCAGTGCTCGGAAGTTCCACTGAATGGTACCCAATGTCTCCAAGAAGTCCACGTCGAGGATGAAGTCGAAGCAGCCTAGGCGCATCCCGACGCATGTGATGGAGAAGGACTCATCGTTGATGATGACGGGGACGTCGCGGGCGATGCCGGCGCAGGGTAGGCGGTCTCCATTGGCCACCGTGGCCCGAAGGTGCTCGCCACCCGCCATAGCTAGCCCGAGGCGGCTCATCATGTCACCATTGAGGAAGTTGTGGGTTGACCCTATGTCCATGAGCGCGAGTAGTCGCTCGCCGTTGATGGTGACTGGTAGCAGCAGTGTCTTGTCCATCTGGATGCCCGCCAACGCGTGTAACGAGACCACCAACGCGTTGGCTCCGGTGACGTCTAGGGCGGCCGGCTCCTCCAGGGGGCCGGCCCCACCCTCACCGCCTGCCTCGTCGAGAAAATCATCGACCTCCAAGTAGAACAGCCGCTGGCACACGTGTCCCCGGACGTAGGGCTCGTCGCAGTTGAAGCAGAGCCCCTGCTGGTGCCGCTCCTGCTGCTCGGCCGGGGATAATCGGTGAAATGGGCGTGTCGGAGTCGTACTATCGCCTGATGTCGTTGTACCGGTCGGTGGAGCCCCGGGCGGTGCTGGTGTCGCGCGTCCCGAGCCCTGCGCCCGTTGCGGTGGTCGCGACCCACGCTGCTGGGATGGGGGCCAGGCCGCCACGTGTCGTTCGGACGCCCACGCCAGGTACATGGCAGTTTGTAGATCCTGCGGGTCACGCAGCTCAACGTCCACCTGCAAGTACTTGGGGAGGCCGCCCACGAATAGCTCCGTCTTCTACATGGGGGAGACGTCCCGAGCTCGACACAGCAACGCCTGGAAGCGGTCCGAGTACTCCTGGACCATGGACAGGAAGGGAGGTGTCCCAGCTACGCAAGGCGAGAACCGCGCACTACTGGACCAAAGCGAAGGCAACACAGCTCGGCAAAGCGATCCCAAGACGGCATGCCCTCGTCCTGTTCCAAGGCATAGTACCACATTTGTGCCAGCCCCTTAAGATGGTACGAGGCTAGTCACATGTGATCCGAGGATGGCATGCGCTGCCCCCGAAAGAACTGCTCATAATGATTTAGCCAGTTCAGTGGATCCTCGGAGCCATCGTACGTGGCGAACTCCAATTTGTAGTAGCATGGAGGCGCTCGCGCCTCAGCGCCCCCGTAGGCTGTGGTCTGCACGTCGTCGTCCTGAGGCAGCCCGTGGTACGGTGACCACGCTGCTATCGCTGCGGGTACGTGAGGGCGCAAGGGCCCCCCGGCGGCGCTGCTAGGTAAGGAAGTCATAAGCGCCGATCGTGGAGATGCCATGGAGTACACTGGTGGTGAAATCGTCGATGTGCCCTGCGCCCAAGATGGAATGGGGGATGGGGATGGTGGGAAACAGATCTTGTGAATGGGGGTTATGGTCTGCGGAGGTGCGGTGGATGAAGGCCCAGGGTCGATCGGAATGATGTACTGGTAAGAGATTGGTTGCGGGGCAGGTGGAGGGAGTGGCGCAGGTGGATGCGTGGGTGGAGGCAGTGCGGCCGGCGGTGGTTGTGCCATCACCAAGGACGGGTGCGGCGGTGGGGATGGATGGGCGGCTTGTTGGTTGGGAAAGGGAAGCTGGCTTGTCAGCATGGCGTTCATGGTGATCTGCATGTCGCGCACGGCGTGACTGAGATCAGCCAACGACGCCGCGATCTGGGCCGGGGTGCGCGCGGGAGCAGCCTGCTGGCTGACGGCCACACTGGGAGGGCCGAGCGCCATGGCCTCTGACGGCGCAGGGACCGCGGCCAGGGAGGTGATCAGTGCCACGGATGGGCTTGTGGACGGTGGCGGTTGTTGTCCTAGTGACAGCGACTTAGAGGAGGTGGAAGAACTCATGATCGTCGAGACCTCTGATACCAGATTGGTAGAACTACAGATCCTACCGGGCAGATTGCGTAGGTTGTAAGGTGGGGATTGGGCGCAAGAAGGGCAGCGCTGGGGCGCCGTTGTGATCCTAGCTGGGTCACACGCAGGGAGAAGATCCCAGGAGACTCTGGCTTCCTCTAGGAAGCCAGAATAAATTGGTATTCTGCTTGCCTTTATTCCAGTGTTTACAGATCTATATATAGAGTATCTCAAGTCTATCTACTAGCTTTGGATAAGTCTAACTATCTAGATAGAGCTGATCTATTAGCTATTGGATAAGTATAACTATCTAGATAGAGCTGATCTATTACCTATTGGGCTTTGGGCCCCACCTGGCGCGCCCCCTTAGGCAGCCTTGGCCCTATTGTGCCTAACATAGGCTTGGCCATACATAACAATAGCAAATGCGAGTTTTGGATTGGCGAGGTGCCATTCCTTGGACATATCATTTCTAATGGAGGGATATCAGTAGATCCTGCTAAAGTCAAGGAGATAATGGCGTGGAGCGTACCCACTACAGTTACGGAGATTCGGAGTTTCTTGGGGCTTGCAGAATACTATCGGAGATTTATTGAAGGATTTTCTAAGATTGCTAAGCCCATCACCTCGCTTCTGGAGAAGGGAAGAGAGTTTAAGTGGGACAAGAAGTGCCAAGATAGCTTTGGTCAATTAAAGAAGAGATTGATGTTACCACCAGTGTTGGTTATGCCAGATCTACAGAAGGGATTTGACATTTATTGTGACGCATGTGGCCAAGGCTTGGGATGTGTGCTCATGCAAGAAGGACATGTGATTGCCTACACGTCTCGTCAGTTGCGGAAACATGAATTGAACTACCCCACTCATGACTTAGAACTGGCAGCTGTTGTGCATGCACTTAAGATATGGAGACATTATATCATGGGAACCAAGTGTCAAGTATATACGGATCATAAGAGTTTGAAGTAAATATTGAAGGATCTCAACCTTAGGCAACGCCGTTGGTTGGAGCTTATTAAAGATTATGATTTGGAAATTCACTATCACCCAGGCAAGGTGAATTTGGTTGCAGATGCCTTGAGTTGGAAGGAACACGTTCATTGAGCTATTGTGGCCCAGCTACCTGATGAGATTGTAGAGGATTTCAGGAGACTTAACCTGGGGATAGTTGCTCACACTGAAAGAGTTATTATTGATGTGGAACCTACCTTGGAGCAAGAAATCCACAAAGGACAGATTGGTGATGCTAAGATACAAGAGATTAAGGATCTTATTACGAAAGGTAGATGTCCAGAGTTTATGGAGGATGAGCAAGACACCATATGGTTCAAGGACAGGATATGTGTTCCTGATATTGAAAGCCTTCGTGAGACTATTTTAAAAGAGGCCCATGACTCAGATTATTCTATTCATCCTGGTAGTACCAAGATGTATTATGATTTGAAGCAAAAGTATTGGTGGTATGGATTGAAGAGAGATGTGGCTGCACATGTGGCTATGTGCGATGTGTGTCAAAGAGTTAAGGCTGAACACCAGAGGCCAGCTGGACTATTACACCCACTTAAGATACCTGAGTGGAAGTGGGAAGAGATTGGTATGGATTTCATTACTGGATTGCCTCGCACCCAGAAAGGATATGATGCTATGGGTGATTGTGGATAGATTGACTAAAGTAGCTCATTTCATTCCGGTCAAGACTACTTATAAAGGCTCACAGCTGGCAGAGTTATATATGGCTCAGATTGTGTGTTCACATGGAGTACCGAAGAATATCGTGTCTGATCGAGGTTCACAGTTTACCTCAAGATTCTGGAGAAGCTTCCATGAGAATATGAATACAAAGTTGAATTTTAGTACAGCCTATCACCCTCAGACTGATGGATAGACTGAAAGGACTAATCAAGTACTGGAAGATATGTTAAGAGCTTATGCCCTTCAGCATGGAGGAAGTTGGGATAAAAGTCTACCATATGTTGAGTTCTCATATAATAATAGTTACCAGGCCAGTCTGAAGATGTCACCTTTTAAAGCTTTATATGGTAGGAAATGCAGGACCCCTCTATATTGGGATCAGACTGGAGAAAGACAACTCTTTGGGCCTGAACTGATTCAAGAGGCAGAAGAACAAGTCCGTATAATTCGAGAAAATTTGAGGGTGGCTCAAACCAGGCAAAAGAGCTATGCTGATAATAGAAGAAGACCACTGGAATTTGAGGAAGGAGATCATGTGTACCTTAAGGTGTCACCACTTCGTAGAATGAGGAGGTTTGAAGTCAAAGGCAAATTGGCTCCTCGCTTTATTGGACCATTCATGATCTTTAGGCGAGTTGGGGAGATGGCATACCAACTCAAGCTACCTGATAATCTATCTGATGTGCATAATGTATTCCATATGTCTCAACTTAAGAAGTGTCTTCGTGTCCCTGAGGAACAATTACCAATGGAAGATCTCAGTGTTTAGGGTGATTTGACTTACACGGAATATCCTGTCAAGATTTTTGATACATTGACTCGAGTTACAAGAAGTGCAAAGTGCAATGGAGTCACCATGGAGAGGATGAAGCTACTTGGGAGAGAGAAGAAGAGCTTCGCATAGATTTTCCCCATCTTTTCTCTAGTCCTTCCTAAATCTGGAGGGCGAGATTCTTGTTAAGGGGGTAGGATTTGTAACACCTAATCTGTAAGAGATCATATAAAAGGATAAAAGTGTTTTCTTTTATTTATATGTGTGTATTGCATCTATTTGTCATCACATGTGAACACCACCTTTAAAAACAATTAATAAAAATATATACCACTAAATTATGCATCATGCTGGATATTATTTTGTGCGTATATTGTGACAATATAAAATAATAATGTGACAAGGAATATAGTAAAAAAGTCTAAAGTGCAATTTAAAACTTAAAAGAGATTCTAAAATTTAGAAAAGAGAAGCAAGCAAATACCATGTGAAATAAAAATATAAATAATATATATAAATATATCCCCAAATTAGAACTTGTCATGACATAATATAATATGTGGATAAAAAAAATTTGCCACAAAACATTTGAATTTGAATTTGGATCTGATTTGAATGGGAAATGAAAGGAAAATAAAATTAGAAAATAAAAAAAAGAACAGGAACGGCTGCGCCTAGGCCCAAAGTCTTCAGCTCGGCCCAATTCTCGAATTCTTCCGTGCGGCCCAACTCGTTCTTCCGCGCGCGCTGACAGCAGGGCCCCACGGGCCTGCCTCTCGTGCTCTCGCGCGCGCTTGCTGGTTCTGTTCTTGCGCTGACATGTGGGCTCCAGTCGCCAGCCTCTATGACTCACGCGCGCTTGACTGGCTGATGGGCCCGCGCTAGCAGCCACACTCACCCACCTCGCCGACTATGGCGGACTGCCGTCGGGATTTTCACGATCAGCACGGACTCTCCCCCCTTTAGCCGTTAAATGCGAGCCGGATCGCAGCCCTTTTCTCCTCTTCGTCCTACGCACGATAATAGCCGCGTTACTGTGTTCGTCGCCCTGTGAGAAGAGAATCGATGGGAGCCGTAGTTGTTTCGCCGCCGCCGCGGGAGATCCTTCACTCGCCGACGGCAAGGTCTGCGGTGGGGTGGTCTTGCGCTTCTCCTAGCTGTGGGAAGGGTGGATGTAGCCGGACCATTGGGGATTCATCATTGGGGCCGATCCAATTGCTTGTCGGACTTCGGTTAGGACATCACCGCGTGGCCAGGGTTGCTTCGCGCCGTAATCCGTGGTGAGTCCGCCCCCACTTTATTCGCTCTATTCTTCTCTGCGAATAGCATAGGTCTATAGTCGAAGTATGAGTAGGGCGGGGGTTGGATGTTTCTCAGACGGGCCTCCGCCGGCCGTTTAGGTGGCGCCTCCTTTCTACTCGGCCGCGAGAAGGAAGACGGGATGTGGGTGGTCGATGGACCGATCAAAGGTCTAGAGCGGGCCACCGTATGGGAGAAATCTGGGCCGCTGGATTAGTCACGACTGGTGCAGATGCGGTCATAGGTGTTTTAAATCGTGGACGTTGGATTTAGATCCAATGGCTATCGGTGCGTACCGATTCGATGGAACCTAAATCTAATCACCACCGTCGGTTGTCAATCGGGCGAACCAAAACTCACCATACCCCTTCAGCCCTGGCACATTTTCTTATGAGCCCCTAGATTTAATGGATATCAACCCACGATCCTCGGGTCTGTTCTCTGTGTCTTAGAAGATTTTATCTAGAGACCCCTGCATTTTCCAGAAAAATGAGGCCTAGTCCAGACAACTCGAAAATCAGAGAAAATAAAATAGAAATAGATTTTTAATGTATAAATAGTTGCTAGAAACTTGTTTATTCCATAGAAAATTCACATGAACTTCAAATTAACCCATTCCAGTTTCTAAATTTTTGTAATATTATTGTCTATCATTTGGAGTCTCTGTTTTGTCATGAAAACAGTAAGAAAAATAATTTCTTACTTAATCCTATTTAAGCACATAAAACATTTGGAAATTCATATCTTAAAATCTATAACTCCAAAAATTATGATTTCTGTTCCTAGGATTACATTTTAATGTGTAGATTATTATTATGTATTTTGTTTACATGTTTGGTGTGATATTAATTTTCTCTATATACTATGCTTGTTTGTATTGTGGCGAGTAGAGGAGCCTGTGACAGAGGATCCTGGTGACCAGCAGGTAGAAGTAGCTGAGCAGGAGCTCATTGAAGGCAAGTTGTGCCCTTGACCACTTTTGTTACACAATAATGTTCTTTATATTCATGTACTATGCATAGGCTTAATTTTGATGGGAACCAATAGGTCACCCTAGTCTGTTTATCCATTTGACCTTGTTATCCCTGAATCACTTGGGTAGTTTTGCTATTGCTTTACATGGTTTTGGTATAATATTTCATTATATCCATGTTACAGTTACTTTGTTATTCTATTTATGTTCATGTCAAGATCATTAATGTTAATTGGAATATGGAGCTTAACTTGAGAAAAACGTGCCACCACGAGGGTAGTATGGGATGCCCTTGGCTGACTAATTAGGAAAGCTAGTGGAAGACTACCTTACCCGAAAGGGGCAAGGGCATTAGGGGAGTTGCATGCAAGGAGGTTCTCAGGTTGATTTTGTTGCGATGGCGGTCAGACGGGGGATTCTTGCAAGTGCTCTTCCCATAAACTGTAGCGGGTTTTCGGAAGCTAGTGGAACTTTGTAAAGGCCTCGTAGCGTTACCCTGCTTCGCTTCCTTGGTAGAGGTGTATGGGGCCCGTACAACCCCGTGGCAGATGGGTAACATGACTTGTGGGTACAGGGTACAACCTCTGCAGAGTGTAAAACTGGTGTACTAGCCGAGCTCACGGTCATGAGCAGCTTAGGACTCTCGCATGATTAATTTATGGAACTTAAATTCAATGTGTCATTTGCATTACATGGGATTATGTATTAATTTTGTTCTATTACTTTATTTAAGGTTTGGTATTTACTTACATTTAGTAACTGCTAATAAAATTTTGACCAACTAATTAAAAGCAACACTCAGCTTTAACCCCTGTTGTTGATTAGCCTTACACATCATATGAACTCCCACCTTTGGTGAGTTCATGCACACTGGTTCCCACAACTTGTTGAGCTATGATCATGTGTGAGCTTACACTTGCTGTCTCACACCCCCCACATGAGAAGAACAGGTGGTTCAGGAGGAGCCACAAAGCGAGGAGTTTGATCTAATCTAGGTGGCGTTTTCCAGTTGACTTGCGCCAAGGATGATCCTTAGTTCATTTTATATTTACCTTTTATTTTATAATAAGACTTCCGCTATGTAATAAATACTCTGATTTTATTATTACATTTATCTCTATACACTCTGTTATTATATATGTTGTCTTCTTGGCGCATGTATGAGATGCACCCGGCTTTGTTCCTTAAAGCCTGGGTGTGACAGATACCAAGTTGGAATGAGAGTCTACACTATTGCATAGAGGATGGTTACAGACATAAGACTTAGGGAAAACTCTAACCTTAATGGGTCGGCAGCACAACTGTGGTGTTAGTCCACCTACACATATATTAATAATATAGGTACACACTCTAATAATTATCATGGCATAACAATGAAAGCTTGGGATTTGAAACTATGAGAACGCCATGAGATGAAATATCTAGAAAGGGTTATCTTTCTGTAGCCTGTGGGGGTTGATTGTCAATAGAATCTAAAAAAACTCTTGTTAGTGAGGACATCTCATGCCCTACTCTTGTTCCTTTTTTCGCACCAATTAAACTTCAAATTTCAAATTAAGCACTTCAAAGAGTGCCCCAGTTGTTGATCACCAAAAGTGGCGGCCGGTCTAGCCCTTGGACCCGGATAGTCCACGTGCCCCGTGATTAGATTAACTCGGGTGATTATTCATATCTCGTGCATGGTTATCCATCTAATCACGTGGGAGTTGTTGGCTATCACCTAGAAACAAGTCTAGACCTCCTCCCCTATAAATATAAAGAGGTACAGCCGATTGAAAATCCTGAACACATTCCAATCGAATCTATCTACTTTATTTACCTTTTTTGCCCTAGGAGTAGATGTAGCGTAGTTCTAGTTGTAGCCTTCCGCATATCCACCTTCACCCATATTTGACTCTATGTCGTCTAGATCGTCCAGGTCACGGACCGTCCGACCCAGAGGTGGACCGTCCGCGCCCCCGCAACGAGTACCGCCAGGCAACCCATCGACCCGTCACAAACCACCGCCACTGTTTACCTCACGGAGCCAAACCGAAGGTATTGCTCATCACGAGAAGGCCCTATGGTTCGTTGCTGTTTGGTCCCAAATAGGTGGTGACCATCATAGAGGTGTTGTCCCACCTTTAGGATAACCACTTTATTCGATCCTACATTATCTAAAGGTGTCAAATGTCAGTCGGTTCATATTAGTGTTTGGTGACAAAATGACGCCAACACCAGTAATAGGCTAATGGCTGGTCTAAGATTTGTCCATGCGGTTATTACAAACGAAACTAATATTTTTATCTCAATCATGAATGGGCAAAAAAATTAAACAACATCTTACGACTTAAGCAAAAGGGAGGATGAGGGTTAGACATTAGTACGTATACATCAGTATTTTATCAGGACATTGTAAATATGTATGAAATATCTAACAATAACACCATAATTTGTAAGGGGCGGCAGACAGAATTTAAACATAAAACACTCCAGTCATATTTTGGCTTCAGTTTTTAGTGTTTTCTCCATATGTTTCAGGGAAAAATAATTAATAGGCTGGAACTACCCGTGTGGGAGAAGATAGAGGATAAAGCATATCCACTAGCTTT
This sequence comes from Zea mays, assembly GCF_902167145.1. Taxonomy (NCBI): domain Eukaryota; kingdom Viridiplantae; phylum Streptophyta; class Magnoliopsida; order Poales; family Poaceae; genus Zea; species Zea mays. Next base: position 147,191,434 of record NC_050100.1, read on the forward strand.
ACATACTCTGACTAAAGTTTAATTTATGTCATATCAAATATTTGAATATCAATTATAAGTACTAAATATAGGCTTAATTAAGTATAATAAATTCGTTTCGTCTTTTAGTCTTCATATGTGTAATTAGTTTTATAATTAGACTATATTTAATACCCATAATTATCATTCAAATATTCAATGTGATAGGGACTAAACTTTAGTTGGGTGAAACTAAACGCCGCCTTATTATTTCAATCACCTTATTTCACCTTTGTTGTTGGATGCTCTAGAAGAACCGCTAATACAACGGTCTTCAAAGACATGACGTCGTCTGTCCATGCCGAGCTTGGCTCGGCTCGGTGTGGCTCGCTAGGTGACTGAGATCATCTCGCCTACTTAACGAGCTGCAAAACGAGTTGGCTCAGCTCGGCTCGATACCGGCTCACGAGCTGGCTCGGCTAGGCTCGCGAGCTGCACCTTGAAAAATAATATTGCATTATATAGTGAATTAATAGTCTATAAATGTGAAATAAATAATTATAGTGCGACATTACACATAATCTAAATTATAATTATCATATATCCATCATTAATGACCTAGAAACGAGTCGGATATCTATAAAATTATCCAATATCCATTATTATTGTGTAGGTTGATTAATTTTGTGCAGCGAGTTAGAGTGTTAAGTCTATGCTCGGCTCGTTGCCCCAACGAGCTCGAAAACCTGGCTCGGTTCGGCTCGCTCGAGACTCGTGATCTCCAAGCTTTTTTCCAGCCCTAACGTCAACATTGTGAAGAGAAAGGCTGACAATGGATGTGCAGGATGGGATATCTCCTAGTGCTCCGTCATTGCACAAATGTAGCGCAACCACCTTTTCTCTTGAGAAAATCCTTTCAATGTCATCCAACCTTCAATGTGTAAGGCCCAAAATCTGTATAAAAAAATTTAATAATAACAAAATAAATATATGAAGAAATAAACTAGTAAATTCAGATATCTCAAATTGCACTTGAGTTTTGAAACTTGAGAACTGAATTTTGAAACCAAGAATTATTCTAGAATTTAGAAGTGGAGAAAGAAAAGAAAATGTGTATACAAATTATAAATAAAGGAAAGAATATTATGTGCAACATGATTCTCTTAAATTGAGGAGGATTTACCACAGAAAAAAATGAATTTTGAACTTTGAATTTCAAACTCAAAGAAAAAAAAACAGAAAATATAACATAAAAGAAAAAAAAAGGAAAGGAGATACCTGCGCATGGGCTGGATCCTCACACCTTCGGCCCACTTCGCCTGCACCCGCGCACGGCCTTCTCCCCCACGCCAGCCCACTCTACGCTCTACCCTTTTCTTTTTCGTTTGTGGCGCTTACATGTGGGCTCCACTCGTCATATTCACGCGGGCGTCTTCTCCGATTGACGCTGGAGCAAATCTCCGTACCCGTCGGGCCATGAATAGCGCAAATCAGTTCTCCCGCCGGAATCTCCGCTGCTCAGCCTCATCTAACACCCACTCGCGTACGCCCCTCCTATTTCGCTGGCTAGTGGGCGCCCTTGGTCAGCTGCGGCCTCCAGCTTGGTCCATGCGGGGGGGAGATCCCTGTGACAACCCTGCGATGATGTATCGCCACCGCGTGGGGCACTCCGACGGAGCACGGACTTCCTTCCCTACCTAATGCGCAGAATTAGCGGGATGGGTGCCGCGGGATTTGCGCAAGTCGTTGGGCGTCCGTGGGTATATAAGCTTGCGACCGGGGGGAGTATCGCCATGAACGAGGAAAAGAGCTCGTGGGGAGTAAGCTACTTGCCCCGTCGGGGTCCTGCTGTCGGGTCGAGGAGCTTCGCCCGTGCCCTGTGGAGGTGGTCTGTTGGGCCTCGCCGCAGGTGTACGAGTACCAGTGAAGCACGGGAGACGCGCTGAACTCGGGAAATCGCTCACCGGTGTGTTGCTCCACCGCGGACCCGCCCCGAACCGTGGACGAGCTCGCTACTCCTTCAATCGCGGGTAAGAATCTCCCTTCCGTGTTCGCCATCACCCCGGCTAGGTTTAGCACCGTCCAATTTCAGGTTTAGGGCGTCCGGGCGTCGGATTGCGCGTTCGCCGGCGATGCTCCGCCGTGGGTGCGCCAGCGCCACCGCTCGGTCTGGCTCGGAGAAGAAGGGAACGCCGTGGCCGTTGATGGGGTTAATCAACGGTGTGGATTGGGGGCTGGATACCGGGCAGCGGGGGGCCGTAGATTTTGAATCTGGCGGTTGTGGGTTAGTTTGGTTTCATAAAATCTGGGCCGCAGATCTGGGGATCAGCGGTGCTCAGTGCATACCGGTTCAGGAAGTTGATCGATTTAATCCGTGTCGTCCATATCCGATCGCACGGCCAAGAATAGACGATACCCCTTCGCCGCGTGCACTTTCTAAAAGAGACCCTAGGATTTCATACATTCAACCCGCCATCCATGCGGCTGTAACTCTGTGTCTTAGGAATACTTGCGCCATTGCCCCTGTGTTCTCTGGTTATCATGTGCCCAGTCCAGAGAATTATAAAATCTAGAAAAAGGAATTAGAAAATGATTTTTATGCAAAAATAAATGCTAGAATTTGTTTAATTCATAGAAAATGCATATTTAGTCCAAATTAATTCATTCCAATTCCTATAATTTTATAAAATCATTGCTTATCATTTGGTACCATTGTTTTGACATAAAAGTCACATTAAAATTGTTATCTTAATTAATTTTGTACTAAGCACATAGAATCTTTGGAAAATCCATAACTTAAAATCTATAACTCCAAAATTAATAATTTTTTGTTCCTCTGATCTTATTTCAATGTGTAGATTATTAATATGTATTTTGCATATATGTTTGGTGTAATGTTAATTTTGCCTATACAATGTTTGTCTGTATTGCTACGACTAGCAGTGAGGTCACGAGTCATCTGAAGATCATCCTGGTACCTGGAATCTCAAGTCTCAGGCAAGTTGTGCCCTTGATCACTTCTTTTGACCCAGCCATGTTCTAATTAATCATAATGATCTGCATAGGTTAATTTTGATGGGACCCAATAGGTTACCCTAGTTTGATTATCTTTATACCTTGTTACCACTGAACTTTTTGGGTAGTACTTGCTAGTGCTTTATGTGGTTTTGGGTATGAAGATACATTACTCATGATTATACTTTTGTTATCTGTTGTTATTTATCGTTCATGATAAGATCATTATGTTAATTGGAACATGGAGCGACCACCCGGGAAAACAGTGCTACCACAAGGGTTTAATGGGACGCCCTTGGCTGATTAATTAGGAAAGCTAGTGGAGGACTACCTTACCCGAAAGGGGCAAGGGCAGTAGGGGAGTGGTCAGTGTAGGGAGGCCCTCGGGAGGATTTTGCTGCGATGGCGGTCCTGCAAGGGATTCCTGCATTGGAGCTTCCTATAAACTGTAGCGGGTTTTCTGAAGCTAGTGGAACTTTGTAAAGGCCTCGTAGTGTTACCCTGCCTCGCCTCCTCGGTAGAGGTGTATGGGAAGTCGCGATCCCTTGGCAGATGGGTAACATGACTTGTGGGTAAAGATGCGCAACCTCTGCAGAGTGTAAAACTGGTATACTAGCCGTGCTCACGGTCATGAGCGGCTCGGACCCTCACATGATTAATTTATGGAACTTAAATTCAATTTGTCATATGCATTGCATCGCAGGTGAGGTTGTTACTTTTGTTCTACTACTTAATTGGGTTGGTATTTACTTATACTTAGTAATTGCTAATAAAATTTTGACCAACTTTAAAAGCAATGCTCAGCTCTAACCATCCTCTTTGGTAAGCCTTACACTTCACGTGAGCTCCCACCTTTGGCGAGTTCATGCACATTATTCCCCACAACTTGTTGAGCGATGAACGTATGTGAGCTCACTCTTGCTGTCTCACACCCCCCCCCACAGGTCAAGAGCAGGTACCACAGGATGAGGCGCGTGGAGGATGCTGTGATGAGTTCGTGAGTGGTCTAGGCCGTCGTCTCCCAGTCAACTTTGGGTTGCTGGACCGTTGTCTCCTTATAATGTAATTATTTATTTTGTACAGAACCCCTATTATATAGTAAAGATGTGACATTCGATCCTGTGCCACTATACATCATATGTGTGAGACTTGGTCCCAGCACACCTGGTGTTTATGTTCGCGCCCGGGTCTTGGTGCCCCGAAACCCGGGTGTTACAGAAGTGGTATCAGAGGAATGTTGACTGTAGGACGAAACCTAGATAGAACTGGACAACCAATACTTACTTACCTTTGCTACTCTGATTCTTTCTAAACTTCTCTTAATCTTTTCTCATCTATTTCCGCTTTACTCTGATTATCCTTACCTTTTTCCTTCTAAAGACAAACTTGGATTTCACACTTTGAAATCCTGTGCTTAAAGTGACTTTTAGGAATAGGAGACCTCATCTTAGGGACAAAATCAAAACTATTTTTGTAAATATTTGTATGCTTGAATGTTTGTTCTTATGATATTTGTCTGATTTGGATCTTTGATTGAGTGTGATGGGTTGTGGAGTAATGTCCATGATTACATCTGCATATACATAATGCTTATAAAACTAACTAGACACTAGATTATCCCTCATTAAAGTATCTAGCCTAACAATATCCATCTCATCTTAAAAGATTCTATCCTACACTCATAGATCCATCTCATCTCAAAAGATCCCAACTTATCCTAATTGAAATATATCTCATCTTAATAGATCAATCTTATCTTAAAAGATACTCTATTGCCTTAATAGAATCATCCTATCTTGGAAAAGATTTCATGTCATCCTAATAGATCCATCTTACCTCAAAAGATTCTACATTATCCTTGTGGATTCATCTTGCCCTAATTAGCATATCTATCCCACTCTAGAATAACAACCACGAGCAGAATATATAACTCAACCAATAGAGTCATGATGAATTGTATAACCTATCTACTCCCACCTAACATCCAACAAGGTTTTGATCTACACCATGCAGTCCATCTCACCCATAACTACCTTAACCATATTCCCCCAACTTCGATGATAGACACTGACCCCGACTCAATAAGACCAAGACTGGAGAAGAAAAGATCAACCTCGTCAAGGAATGAGAGAAGTCAAACTCAACCTTCAGATGCATTACCACCCAACACGGAGTTCTTCATCACCATAAACTTTCTTACCTCTGCCTATTCTTGTCCTAAACTATCCATCTTTTATCCCACATGATAAGTAGTTGAATACCTATGCTCTCCCAATCACCCACAATCGATTATAAAAAAAAGTCTATGGATTTTTGAACCAATTACAGACTGAAAAAAAAATTGAATTACAAACCAATCCTTTTGTATCCCTTTTCTTACAAATCTCGAGGACGAGATTTCTGTTAAGGGGGGTAGGATTTGTAAGGCCCAAAATCTGTATAAAAAAATTTAATAATAACAAAATAAATATATGAAGAAATAAACTAGTAAATTCAGATATCTCAAATTGCACTTGAGTTTTGAAACTTGAGAACTGAATTTTGAAACCAAGAATTATTCTAGAATTTAGAAGTGGAGAAAGAAAAGAAAATGTGTATACAAATTATAAATAAAGGAAAGAATATTATGTGCAACATGATTCTCTTAAATTGAGGAGGATTTACCACAGAAAAAAATGAATTTTGAACTTTGAATTTCAAACTCAAAGAAAAAAAAACAGAAAATATAACATAAAAGAAAAAAAAAAGGAAAGGAGATACCTGCGCATGGGCTGGATCCTCACACCTTCGGCCCACTTCGCCTGCACCCGCGCACGGCCTTCTCCCCCACGCCAGCCCACTCTACGCTCTACCCTTTTCTTTTTCGTTTGTGGCGCTTACATGTGGGCTCCACTCGTCATATTCACGCGGGCGTCTTCTCCGATTGACGCTGGAGCAAATCTCCGTACCCGCCGGGCCATGAATAGCGCAAATCAGTTCTCCCGCCGGAATCTCCGCTGCTCAGCCTCATCTAACACCCACTCGCGTACGCCCCTCCTATTTCGCTGGCTAGTGGGCGCCCTTGGTCAGCTGCGGCCTCCAGCTTGGTCCATGCGGGGGGGAGATCCCTGTGACAACCCTGCGATGATGTATCGCCACCGCGTGGGGCACTCCGACGGAGCACGGACTTCCTTCCCTACCTAATGCGCAGAATTAGCGGGATGGGTGCCGCGGGATTTGCGCAAGTCGTTGGGCGTCCGTGGGTATATAAGCTTGCGACCGGGGGGAGTATCGCCATGAACGGGGAAAAGAGCTCGTGGGGAGTAAGCTACTTGCCCCGTCGGGGTCCTGCTGTCGGGTCGAGGAGCTTCGCCCGTGCCCTGTGGAGGTGGTCTGTTGGGCCTCGCCGCAGGTGTACGAGTACCAGTGAAGCACGGGAGACGCGCTGAACTCGGGAAATCGCTCACCGGTGTGTTGCTCCACCGCGGACCCGCCCCGAACCGTGGACGAGCTCGCTACTCCTTCAATCGCGGGTAAGAATCTCCCTTCCGTGTTCGCCATCACCCCAGCTAGGTTTAGCACCGTCCAATTTCAGGTTTAGGGCGTCCGGGCGTCGGATTGCGCGTTCGCCGGCGATGCTCCGCCGTGGGTGCGCCAGCGCCGCCGCTCGGTCTGGCTCGGAGAAGAAGGGAACGCCGTGGCCGTTGATGGGGTTAATCAACGGTGTGGATTGGGGGCTGGATACCGGGCAGCGGGGGCCGTAGATTTTGAATCTGGCGGTTGTGGGTTAGTTTGGTTTCATAAAATCTGGGCCGCAGATCTGGGGATCAGCGGTGCTCAGTGCATACCGGTTCAGGAAGTTGATCGATTTAATCTGTGTCGTCCATATCCGATCGCACGGCCAAGAATAGACGATACCCCTTCGCCGCGTGCACTTTCTAAAAGAGACCCTAGGATTTCATACATTCAACCCGCCATCCATGCGGCTGTAACTCTGTGTCTTAGGAATACTTGCGCCATTGCCCCTGTGTTCTCTGGTTATCATGTGCCCAGTCCAGAGAATTATAAAATCTAGAAAAAGGAATTAGAAAATGATTTTTATGCAAAAATAAATGCTAGAATTTGTTTAATTCATAGAAAATGCATATTTAGTCCAAATTAATTCATTCCAATTCCTATAATTTTATAAAATCATTGCTTATCATTTGGTACCATTGTTTTGACATAAAAGTCACATTAAAATTGTTATCTTAATTAATTTTGTACTAAGCACATAGAATCTTTGGAAAATCCATAACTTAAAATCTATAACTCCAAAATTAATAATTTTTTGTTCCTCTGATCTTATTTCAATGTGTAGATTATTAATATGTATTTTGCATATATGTTTGGTGTAATGTTAATTTTGCCTATACAATGTTTGTCTGTATTGCTACGACTAGCAGTGAGGTCACGAGTCATCTGAAGATCATCCTGGTACCTGGAATCTCAAGTCTCAGGCAAGTTGTGCCCTTGATCACTTCTTTTTACCCAGCCATGTTCTAATTAATCATAATAATCTGCATAGGTTAATTTTGATGGGACCCAATAGGTTACCCTAGTTTGATTATCTTTATACCTTGTTACCACTGAACTTTTTGGGTAGTACTTGCTAGTGCTTTATGTGGTTTTGGGTATGAAGATACATTACTCATGATTATACTTTTGTTATCTGTTGTTATTTATCGTTCATGATAAGATCATTATGTTAATTGGAACATGGAGCGACCACCCGGGAAAACAGTGCTACCACAAGGGTTTAATGGGACGCCCTTGGCTGATTAATTAGGAAAGCTAGTGGAGGACTACCTTACCCGAAAGGGGCAAGGGCAGTAGGGGAGTGGTCAGTGTAGGGAGGCCCTCGGGAGGATTTTGCTGCGATGGCGGTCCTGCAAGGGATTCCTGCATTGGAGCTTCCTATAAACTGTAGCGGGTTTTCTAAAGCTAGTGGAACTTTGTAAAGGCCTCGTAGTGTTACCCTGCCTCGCCTCCTCGGTAGAGGTGTATGGGAAGTCGCGATCCCTTGGCAGATGGGTAACATGACTTGTGGGTAAAGATGCGCAACCTCTGCAGAGTGTAAAACTGGTATACTAGCCGTGCTCACGGTCATGAGCGGCTCGGACCCTCACATGATTAATTTATGGAACTTAAATTCAATTTGTCATATGCATTGCATCGCAGGTGAGGTTGTTACTTTTGTTCTACTACTTAATTGGGTTGGTATTTACTTATACTTAGTAATTGCTAATAAAATTTTGACCAACTTTAAAAGCAATGCTCAGCTCTAACCATCCTCTTTGGTAAGCCTTACACTTCACGTGAGCTCCCACCTTTGGCGAGTTCATACACATTATTCCCCACAACTTGTTGAGCGATGAACGTATGTGAGCTCACTCTTGCTGTCTCACACCCCCCCACAGGTCAAGAGCAGGTACCACGGGATGAGGCGCGTGGAGGATGCTGTGATGAGTTCGTGAGTGGTCTAGGCCGTCGTCTCCCAGTCAACTTTGGGTTGCTGGACCGTTGTCTCCTTATAATGTAATTATTTATTTTGTACAGAACCCCTATTATATAGTAAAGATGTGACATTCGATCCTGTGCCACTATACATCATATGTGTGAGACTTGGTCCCAGCACACCTGGTGTTTATGTTCGCGCCCGGGTCTTGGTGCCCCGAAACCCGGGTGTTACACAATGCCTTCAAAAAATATGTGTTCCCTCTAATTCACCAGTTTTAATTTTTAGTCCTTTGAATGCCATTGCCATTCATAAATAGTTAGAGTTGGAAAAGACTAATGTACCCCCATGTCCTATACATGAACCCCTTCCATACCCTTTCGGCAACTGAGCTTTGTGAACTTCATAACATCAATATAAGTATGTAAGAGTAATATGACACAACATTTTATAAAAAAATGTTGTGTCATATTACTCTTACATACTTATATTGATGTCCTGGAGTTCTCAAAGCTAAGTTGTTTGTTGAAAGTGTATGTAAGGGGTCTACTACAGGACAAAAGGGTATATTTGTCTTTTTCAGCATCAACTAATAGCTCTTTAACTGGTTATGGACGGTAATGGCATTTAAGGGATTAAAAATTAACACTGATGGCAATGGAGGGAACAGATATTTTTCGAAGACGTTGAAGGGAATGTTATAGTTTTGGATGGCCTTGAAGGGATTTTCTCTTTTCGTATTCTTTCTACTCTAACAATACCTCTGTATCTCTGGGACTCTAAACTGGGACTCTAGGTAATTGTACTTGTTTTAAGGGCACGTACAACCTAGAGGCCTTGGTTCGACTTTCCAAGTATAAGAAACAACTAAGAGATGCATGATACAATCTAGAGCCCCTACATCATAAATGAAGTTAAGAGACAATATGTATAGAGAGTCGTGTAGCTCTTCGTGAAAGCCCATCTTTGATTTTTTTCACTTAACCACCTAGAGACATCCTAATTGATAGGGATGAAAACGGGTACCTGAGCTGTTACGACAAATCTAATATTTTAAAATAGATATGTATGAAATTTGATGTTAATCTTTTTTTATGTTATCAAGCACATTGTCACATATAAGAATAAAATATTGCATAAATCGTTTTATATATTATTTTCTCTCTACAACAAAGAAGGTAAAAACTATTTGTATCTGTATCCAAATGATACCCGAATTTTATATCTATCATTGGAGAAGATATATGATAAATTTAAGGTTTATCTTTATGAAACCCTACAAGCTCATCGCTAAAAACAAGAATATAAATTTAAATAGCAGATTTTATATTCTATTTATTTACAATCAAAGAAAAAAGACCAAAATATTGGTATCCAAATCAGTACTTGTTTTCATCCCTACTAATTAATAGGGTTGTACATGCCCTAACAGTTTAGATCATTTCCAATTGTGCCTGAAATCAGTGTACGATCTTAAAATATAGGGCTTAACTCATAAAAAACAGCTTCAATAGTGTTCTATTTTATATTTTTTTATTAAAAAATATAGGCTCGCCGTGAAGTGACTCAAATACACTACAACTTAGATTAGTGCTTTATCTTTATTTTCTACATCGTCCTCAATTTTTTATTTCCTGACAATATAATTTGTTTCCTAAAATAATTTATGATTTAACTGTTGGAGCTCAATTTTTTTTTGTCCTAAACACTTTAAATGATGTAGTATTTTATGTTTTGGTGCACTGTTTTGAGGTTATTGGAGATGCTCTCATGATGAATGAATCTGGTGGGAACCTTTCGTCCCCCATTTAAATAAAACAAACTTATTATGTTTCAATCATATCATATAATAAGCAGCGTTTAAAATGCAGAAAAAAATCGCTGGATTCACACATGAGTTGAACTGTTGGCAGCTGTAAAATCAGTGTCTGAAACGAGACCAGAGATAGAGCAGATTAAGCCAGTCGTAGCAGGACAAACCAGCAAGCATATCAAGCCCAAAATGTCAATGCCTAATCATACCGTAAGTAGTGAACAGGGAAAAAAAATGAGAGTTGCCCACTTAGCGAATGAAAGATTTGAGATGGAAGCACAGCAAATTCGAGCCCAAGGGATGGGAAGAGCCGCGTGTGGTGGTAGATCACATGAATTGATGGATGGGGCGATGATGTCACTCGGAGCAGCGGGGCACCGGATTCCGGATTGGTCGTCGGGAGGGGAGGAAACCGACCGCTAAAGAACTCGGCATCGCCGCAACGCCACGCTCGAGAATGCCGGTGGATGACGGCGAGGATCACCGCGATGTGAGCACGAGAAAGGCCGCCAACGAGAACGACAATGCTCGAATTTGGGGTAAATTCTGTATTCTGTTATTTCATACCGATCACTGTTTTCTTACAGGTATTTAACCACACCCTCCTCGGCTGGCCCATCACTCCACACACAAGCCGGCCCACTGGCCCATCACACTTACAGCTTAACCCACACACTCCACTCTTCCTCTGCTACTATTCACCACTTGACACCAGCTTTAGAACGCCCTCTCAGCCTCCTGCTTGTCTACAGACATTCGGCATCTGCAATTCAGCACCCTGGTCACCTTAAGTCGTGACAGTTTCCCCCTCCAGAAGACTTGCTTGTCCCCAAGCAAGAGCCTATGGAAAACGTTGTGGAGTCACGATTTAGATTGCTCCAACGCAACAACACCTGTGGAACTGCACGACCCCCCTTCTTCACCAAACGCCGGTCCAGAATCTCTTCAGGCCACACATCCTATTGCTCAAAATCAGAATGCCAAGGAAGATCAGTAAACATTGGCGTATAATTTGGAGTAAACGGTTTCAACTACGAGACGTGAAACATTGGGTGGATGTGAGCAGTTTAGGGTAATTTCAACCAGTAAGCCACCTCTCTCACCTTTTCCAGGATAGTATAAGGCCCGAAGAACTTAAATGCCAACTTGGGATAAGGTCTATTCACCACTCTATTGAGCATAAGGTTGCAACTTGTAACGTTCTAAATCCATCAAATGAAAACAACACAGTTTGATGTATTAGTTTTCAATAGAAAGAAAAATATTTACCTTTTTAAATAATGAATTTGTGATAGTAACAAATTAAACAATAAATAAATTTTACCAAGTGTTTGATACATTGATGTTGAAGTATATGTTTAGTTTGATTTGGATTTCAAAACCAATTCTTGGTTTAATAATATGAGAATGATCTCGTTCAATAAAATAATAACGAGTTCTTGAAATTATAAATAATTGTTAAAACTAATATATATATTATTGAAAAATATGTATTTTGATATGATTAATAATTTTTGTTTGTAGGTATTTACAAATCTCATATTATTTGATCTTATTCCCTTATATAAAATCTTTTTAAGGAATATAATAGAAATTGCCTAAAGATTATTTAGTATGAACTTTATTATTATTAGATTTATTATACATTTAGAATATTTAAAACAGATTTTTTTAACGAATAAGCTATTAGAAAAAAAAGAAAAAAATGAATTTCAAAAAAAGAGAGAAACCCTAATCCTACCAGCCCATTAGGCCCATCAGGGGTCGGCCGCCACTCTCCTCCCCTAGCCGCCGCCCCCTGCTACCCCACTCTCTTCTCTCTCTCTCTCTCTCCCAACCGGCTCTCTCTCATTCCTCTCCTTCTCTCCTACTCTCTCTATTGCTTCTGCCACGACACCGTCGCGCCAGGAGCGCCAGCAGCCGTCCGCGCCTCGTGCTCCAACCGCTCAGGCACACCGTCACCACCTGGCCCCGCGCGCCGTGCCGCCAGGAGCCCGACCGAGCCGAAGTCGCGCCCTGCGCACGCGCCCGACTGCCGTGACGCCCGAGCGACCCCGACCGGCCGAGCCCCGTGCCCAGCCGCTCGCTGCCCCGCGCACCAGACGCCACCTAGCGCCCTGCACTCTGTCCGCGCAGGACCGCGCAGCTGCCGTGACCCCGACGCCAGAAGCCATGCACCAAGCGCAGTCGCCAAGCCAAGGAACCGACCGCGCAGACCCGATCCCGCGTTGTCCGTTCGCCATCCCGACGTTAATGGAGTTTTCAATGAGCCGTTTCTCCTCCCCCTTCTCTCCCCATTACTCCCTCATGCCATCAATGACAGCCATGAAGACCGGCCGCCATTTCCTCTTCTACTGTTAGAAATATGCCCTAGAGATAATCATAGAGATGAGCATATTTCTTTGTATCCATGATATATATATTGCTTAATTGAATATCCATGGAAGGCACCTTGTATTGATTAGCAATTATGTGAATTGTTTGTGAGATTCTTTACTTATATGGTTATTCTAAATGATGTCCCTAGTCAGAGTCGATGACTAGCACATGTATTAGTTGATGACTACATTTCACAAGTCATGAACATGGAGATGTTAAATTAATAATGTGGGCGCATGTATGACATGAGGCTGGACCGACCCAACGTGAGATATTGTAATATAGTTCTCTTCTTGCAACATGAATATTGTATCCTTAGACCTGAGATTGTCGCATGTTCTCAAGATGTGAATTGACTTACTTAGGGACTATCAAACGTTATCCCGTAACTGGGTAATTATAAAGGTAGTTTTGGGTTTGTCAGGAAGCATGCTATGAGGCATGGTCAGTTAAGATGGAATTTGTCCCTCTCTTTGTGAGAGAGATATCTCTGGGCCCCTCGAGTGATTGGATCAAGAAATGCATGGCCGTGCTAGGGTTAAGAGTTAACCATTGAAAGGATTCCAATTCACAGTATCGAGAAAGAGAGGTCAGCTTAGAGCCAGACCAAATATCGTGAGACAAAGGGAACAACATGTACTTAATGTCGCAATGGTTCGTCTGATATGATCTTTACGTACACATAGGAGTTGACATGTCTTGCTAGAGGCTGCTGTCAATTATTGGGCCAAGTAAGAGTACTCGGGCTATGTCTATTTGTACGTGAACCTATAGGGTCAAACACTTAAGGGGAAGGAAGCCTAATTCGGATTAGATCCGAAATTAGACTGGGCTTTAGGGTTAATGATGGGCCTCGGCGTCAGAAGCCCACCATAACGCCTATATAATGAGGGGCGGGGGCGCGGTTAAGAGATAACCTAATTCGCCACCTGCAAATCAGTAGCCGCCGCTCGCCTCTCGCCCTCGCCAAGCCGCCGTCGCGAACCTAGCAGTTCGGTACGCGGCGCTTCCTCCCTGTACGTGTGGATACCTCGGAGGTGCTGCATCTGGAGCACTTGGACGAACCGTGCGAGGACGTGAAGGACGTCGGCGACTGCACGGCACTGCTCGACGCGTTCGTCTACATCGAGACGTCTTCCGCTGCTCTGCGCGTCTAGTGGTAATTCCATGACCTATAACCGCAGTAGTTCTTGGTATTATGGGGATGAAAATTTTGTTTTGCACTAGCGTAGCCTCCCCGTAATCCTACAGTGGTATCAAAGCAGGTTCTGCGTAGTTTTAGGTCTGGATCTAGGTTCATGAGATGGATCTACTTGATGCACGGTTTGATTAGATCAATTGGTTATAAAGGGTTGAAGTAGATTACATCGGATATGACTGGAGAGATCAGTTCGTCCTTCTCTGTTATGTGCGCGACTTGCCCCTACCGGCTGGAATCACCATCGGGGCTAACTGCGTACACAACTAGCAGATTGATGTAACAGATCAACGTCATGAGTGTAATCTTCTTCGGGTCGAAAGTCTCGGATTTGGGTTGATTTGATCAACCACATGAGATTTCCAGTGGAATTTCCATACATACGATGCATGGAATCCTGTGAGGTTTTCAGGACAGCGGGACCGCCGTGGCTATCTGCTGAAGTGGCGAACATATAGAAACGTGTTTGTCTAACCTGTTTTTGCAGGACATCTTGTGATCGGTATGGCTATTGTGTATATGATGCATGTTAATAAATTATTCATGACCTGCGTGTCGTGACCAGGGCAATACGGCTGGAGCCACATGTATTGTCCAAATTTAATGTAATGACCTGCGTGTCAACATGTGATGATCCAAAGCGTATATGTAATTTGTTTACCAGCATACGTTAGATAGGTCTTGAAGGACTCATCACCTGGAGGATGGCATACCTATATCATGGAGATGGAGATCATCGTGATGGACAGATTATTGGAGATGGGGATCACCATGTGAAAACATGCCATACCGAATCACAACTGTTGTGTGAATGCCATTCTTATTGTTCTACTTGTTTATATTGCATATATGTCCTTGCGTGTGATGTTATAAGTAGGACGATCCCTCATAAATGTTTAAGCTTTAATGCCTCTCCAAACCTTGCACTATCATAAGTCTTGTACAATTGGTGGTGGGTCTATGAAATTAGGGTGCCACCAGTTTTCCTTGACTAGATAGGTTTGTATCGGATACGAACTGCAGAAAGGGTTGGTTAACTTAAACAAAGTCAGCTTAATGGTTAAGGACTTTGAGGCATAAGGTTGGGAGCCGAGACATAGAGATGTCACCCAACAACAGGAGTCATATATATGATATGATTAGCAAGGAGTTGCTTACCGATCTACCTTGTCTTCTAGCGGTGATGCTAAAGCTCACTAGTAGACTTGTTAGTTGTGGGTTCTGAATCACTAAGTATCAATCGAGGGATATTGATTTTAGTGGGAGTAGACTATTAAATGTTTAAATATGATTTACTCTGTCATGGATATTTTTGTCTTAGTATTTTGCATTATTTTGTTGTAGATAAATGGCACCTAGCACACCAACATTTACTTTGCGATCAATTCTTGAAAAGGATAAGTTAAATGGAACAAACTATACGGATTGGATCCGTAACCTGAGAATTGTTCTTAGGGCTGAAAAAAAGGAAGACGTTCTAGACACCCCACTACCAGAGGATCCTAGTGAAAATGCAACTGCTGCAGCTAAAACCGCTTACAAGAAAGCAATGGATACTAATCTTGAAGTGAGATGCCTAATGCTTGCTTGCATGGAGCCTGAGCTGCAGATGCAGTTTGAGACAAACCATGAGGTGCACGATATGATCGTGGCGCTCAAGGATATGTTCCAGACTCAGGCTAGGACAGAAAGGTTTAATGTGTCCAAAGCCTTTCTGGAATGCAAGCTAGCAGAAGGCGCAGCAGTTGGGCCACACGTAATCAAAATGGTTGGTTACAGTCAGAGGTTGGAGAAGCTAGGCTTCCCAATAAGCCAAGAGTTGGCCACTGACTTCATTTTGGCATCTCTTCCGCCCAGCTATGGAAACTTCATCACGAACTACCATATGCATGGGGCGGAGAGGGGCCTCAATGAACTATGTGGCATGCTGAAAACAGCAGAGGGGGACATAAAGAAAAGCGCTGGCAGCAGCGGCCATGTGATGGCGGTCCAAAACAAACCCAACTTTAAGAAGAAGGGTAAATCTCAAAAGAAGAAGGGCAAGGCAAAGGATACAGTATCCAAGCCAAATCAAAAGCCCAAGGCTGGACCAGCTGCAGATGCAGAGTGCTTTTATTGCAAAGAACTTGGTCACTGGAAAAGGAATTGCAAGCAGTACTTGGCCTCTATTAAGGATCGCGGCGGTAAGGGTACAGCCGCAGCAGGTACACTTGCTATTCACATTACAGAAATTTTTCTTGCTGATTCTTATATTAATTCTTGGGTATTTGATACCGGATCGGTTGCCCATATTTGCAATTCGATGCAGGGAATGATAAGAAGTAGAAGCGTGAAAAGAGGAGAAGTTGATTTCCGGGTAGGCAATAATGCAAGAGTTGCTGCGTTGACCGTCGGGACGATGCAACTCCACCTCCCATCAGGATTTATTTTGGAGTTAAATAATTGTTATCTAGTTCCTAGTATGAGTCGAAACATTATGTCTCCTTCATGTTTGATGAAGGATGGTTATTCATTTGCGAGTGAAAACAATGGTTGTGTGATCTCTGAGAATGGCATGTTTGTGGCTTTTGCATCCATTATGAATGGGTTATTCATTTTAAATCTTGATGATGCACCTATCTGTAATATTAGTGCTAAAAGGCCTCGGCCTAATGATTTAAGTCCTACCTACATGTGGCACTGTCGTTTGGGTCATATAAGTGAGAATCGCATGAAGAAGCTTCATTCTGATGGGCTTTTAACTTCGATTGATTTTGAATCATATGAGACATGTGAAGCTTGCTTACTTGGTAAGATGACCAAGGCGCCCTTCACGGGTTTACCGGAGAGGACGTTAGATTTATTGGAACTCATACATACTGATGTGTGCGGACCAATGAGTACGACAGCTAGGGGAGGATTCCAATACTTCATAACCTTCACTGATGATTTTAGTAGATATGGGTATGTCTACTTAATGAAACACAAGTCTGAATCCTTAGAAAAGTTCAAAGAGTTTCAGAATGAAGTAGAAAATCAGCGTGGCAAGAAAATTAAAGCACTGCGATCAGATCGTGGTGGTGAATATTTGAGTCATGAGTTTAGCAATCATCTAAAGAGTTGTGGAATTGTTCCACAGCTTACGCCGCCTGGAACGCCTCAGAGGAATGGCGTGTCTGAGCGACGTAATCGGACTTTATTGGATATGGTTCGATCAATGATGAGCCAGTCGGACCTACCTTTGTCGTTTTGGGGATACGCTCTAGAAACAACAGCTTTCACACTAAATAGGGTATCGTCTAAGTCCGTAGTTAAGACACCATATGAGATGTGGACTGGGAAGACTCCCAGCTTGTCTTTTCTGAAGATTTGGGGTTGTGAGGTTTACGTCAAGCGACTACAGTCAGATAAACTCACTCCAAAATCGGACAAGTGCATGTTCGTGGGATATCCAAAGGAAACTTTAGGATATTACTTTTACCACCGGTCAGAGGGAAAAGTGTTTGTCGCCCGGAACGGTGTGTTCTTAGAGAAAGAGTTTCTCAAAAGAGAGAAAAGTAAACAAAAGGTGTATCTTGAAGAAGTTCAGGATGAGCCAGTGGGACAAGATTCAACAAATGATGCTAATGTAGCAGAACAAGTTGAGACGTCTATGGCAAGAGAATCACCACCACAACCACGAAGGTCAGCAAGGCTTCGCGAGGCACGAGGAGAAGTGCTATTGTTGGGCAATGGGGAAGTGTTGTTGTTAGACAACGACGAACCTGCAACATATTCAGAAGCGATGATGGACCCAGATTCCGAGAAATGGCATGTCGCCATGAGATCCGAGATAGATTCCATGGGAGAAAATCAAGTTTGGAACTTGGTTGACCCGCCTGATGGTGTTAGACCTATAGAATGCAAATGGATCTATAAGAAGAAGAAAGACATGGATGGAAATGTTCACATCTATAAGGCTCGACTTGTTGCAAAGGGTTTTCGGCAAGTTCAAGGAGTTGACTATGACGAGACATTCTCGCCAGTAGCGATGCTTAAATCTATTCGGATCATTCTAGCTATTGCCGCATATTTCGATTATGAGATTTGGCAGATGGATGTCAAAACAGCTTTCCTTAATGGAAACCTAGATGAGGACGTGTATATGATACAACCCGAGGGTTTTGTCGATCCGATCAATGCTGGAAAGATATGCAAACTTCAGAAATCCATTTATGGGTTGAAGCAAGCATCTCGGAGTTGGAACATTCGTTTTGATGAAGTGATCAAAGGGCTTGGTTTTCATCAGAATGAAGAAGAAGCTTGTGTTTACAAGAAGGAAAGTGGGAGCGCTGTTGTATTTCTAATCTTGTATGTGGATGACATATTATTGATTGGGAATGACATTCCTATGCTGGAGTCCGTCAAGGCTTCATTGAAAAAGAGTTTTTCTATGAAGGACTTAGGGGAAGCAGCATATATTTTGGGCATAAGGATCTATAGAGATAGGTCGAAGAGGCTTATAGGATTAAGTCAAGATACGTACATTGACAAGGTTTTGAAACGGTTCAACATGGAACAGTCCAAGAAAGGGTTCTTACCTATGTCACATGGTATACACCTTAGCCAGATGCAATGTCCTGCGACGGCTAATGAGCGGGAGCGCATGAGTAAGGTACCATACGCCTCAGCAATTGGATCAATCATGTATGCCATGATAAGTACACGCCCAGATGTTTCATACGCTATAAGTGCTACGAGTAGGTACCAGGCTGATCCAGGTGAGGGTCACTGGACAGCGGTAAAAGGCATTCTTAAGTACTTAAGAAGGACTAAAGATATGTTCCTGGTATATGGGGGTAAGGAGGAGCTCGTTGTAACTGGTTACACCGATGCTAGCTTCCAAACTGACCGAGACGAGTTAAAATCGCAATCAGGTTTTGTGTTCACAATAAATGGTGGTGCTGTTAGTTGGAAGAGTTCCAAACAGGAGACTGTGACTGATTCTACAACAGAAGCCGAGTACATTGCAGCTTCTGAATCTGCGAAGGAAGGTGTTTGGATAAGAAAGTTCCTCATCGAGCTTGGTGTGTTTCCTAATGCATCTAGCCCATTGAACCTCTACTGTGACAACAATGGGGCTATTGCGCAAGCTAAGGAGCCAAGGAACCACCAGAAAAACAAACACGTACTGCGGAAGTTTCACCTCATACGGGAATTCATTAGGCGGGGTGAGATAAAGATATGCAAAATACATACGGATTTGAATGTTGCTGATCCTTTGACAAAACCTCTTCCACAACCTAAGCATGAGGCACACGTGAGATCTATGGGTATTAGATATCTTCTAGATTAACTCTAGTGCAAGTGGGAGACTGTTAGAAATATGCCCTAGAGATAATCATAGAGATGAGCATATTTCTTTGTATCCATGATATATATATTGCTTAATTGAATATCCATGGAAGGCACCTTGTATTGATTAGCAATTATGTGAATTGTTTGTGAGATTCTTTACTTATATGGTTATTCTAAATGATGTCCCTAGTCAGAGTCGATGACTAGCACATGTATTAGTACGTTCTCACTCCCTCCCCTCCTCTATAAAAGGGCAGCCAAACCTCCTCTCTTCCTCCCCCAAGTTCTCCCTCTCTCACGCTTTCTCTCTCTCCCTTGCTCGCCGTTCGCCATCGCGCCGAACCATCGCCTCGCCGGAGCAGTCGTGCTCGTCACCGTCGAACGTCGTCATCGGAGCTCGTGCCCATCACGCCGGAGCTCGTCCGTGTAGCACCCCGGCACCCGCAGCAGCGCCACGCACCCGCCGCGCGAAACCCTCCCCTACTCTCATCGTGCCCAGCCGAGCCGCACCAAGCTCTCTGTGCCACTGTTCGCCGCTGCTCGCCGCCATCACACCGACGACGCTCATCTCGTCGTCGTTGGCTTAGCTTACTAGTCTCCTAGAGCCCTGTTCACTGTGCCGTTACTACTCACAGTTGCTGCGCTCACTCATCGACATCGTCAGACCCCGTGGACTCCCCGGCACCATGCCATCCAAACGCATCACCGGAGTTATGCCGTCCATCGTCGACGCGACCGCGCAGCACACCAATTGGACCATCCACGCCCAACGCTGTGCCTCGTCTCACCGCGACCAAATCCCTCCGTTCACTCAAGGTGAAGACAACCCGCTAATTTACTTTCTAAATCATGTTTAAATTAATTTATGGATCTTGTGAATTATCGTTGTAATATTATGCGACTTGGCGATTCGTGTATGATTTTAGAGATTCCGATGTATACATATAACCAAAATCGAACCCCGCGACAATATTTTAAAATGCGTGTGATTTTATAGTTCTAAAAATGAACACGGTCACTATTCACTAACTTAGTGATTTTCACACTAGAAATGTTTATAATTAATTTCGTTTTAGTGTGGAGCGATAATTGGTTAGTATTGATATAAGTATAATCTTAGTGATATAAGAAATCGAAATAGATATTAAGCCACATATTTCCGGTCAAATGAATATATATATTTTACTATTCATGATAAGTGAATTCATAAGTATAGCACTTAAGTACCTAGAATTAGTAAGATATTTATCTATGTCATAATAACCATGAATATGTGATTAAAAGTCCTATTTAGTAATTTAGATTAATTCTTAGAATATTAACGTTAGAAGAATTATAAATAAACAATTTTTAGTATACGTATAATTCCTATGTAGGAAAGAAAGGAAGAAAACCGAAAGGATAGAATTTTATAATAATGTTAGAATAACTTAATTAGGCACCCATGCTTTCCAAATAAAAAAATTGATAGTTATATTAGTAAATATAGGTTTCTTACTAAAGAATTAGAGAATTTGTTTCTAACTGTAAAATGGCCCTTTTAATAGACATCATGATTTTGATTTAATAAGATTCGTTATAGATGTTTAAGTATAGCCGTACTAAATAGTAATATGTCATATAACTTTTCTAATAATGATATAATGGCTTAATTAAGTGCTCACACTGTCATAACTAAAATGATAATTAATAATATACCAATAAATATAGTATTCATTTTAATTATCTAGATCATTTGTTCCTACAATAGAATTAAAGATAATTAATAGATTAATTATCCTTTATCATAATTTATTAAACAAACCTATAGTCAATTTGTTCTTAACTAGGTATGGCATGATTAATGATTTCATAGAATTTAGTGCACTTTATATACGAATCACTTAGCTTTTCCTAAAGGAATAAAATAAAGTAATAAGAGTTTAAGTTCTTTTATAACTTAAAATGTTACTTTATATATTGACTCCGAATATAATAATATAGGCTATGTGTTTTCTAATGAAAATAAAAGATAGTTATTTATTCATTATCTGTTGCATGAAAATCCACTTAAGGGCATATAACCTAGTTTTTCATAAAATAGGTATTTAATAATAATGATCTTTTCATATAAAATCTATTTAGACTTATATCTTAATTTGTCATAAGTGATTGGTTAACTATATTTATAATATGCTCCATAATGCTTCTAAAATTAATAACGTGATTAGTAGCCTGTCAATCTTAGATATATAACATATGTCTTTTCTAAAAGGTTAAAAAGGTTTAATATTGTTATAACATGTTTTATCGTCTTATAAACCCTTAATCTTAGACATATCACATATGATGTTTTATAAAAGATTAAATTGGTGAACCTAATATTTGTATATTTAATTAAGATATTTTTAAGCTCATGTCGTGTTTTATAAAGTATAGATCATACATCTTTGAAAAGAATACCTACTTATTATAACCCTTGCGTGTAATGTTTTTGAAAAGCGAACGCTCTTTTCGTTAGGCTTGCTTTTAGCTTTGCGTATGGTGAATGTGGTATGTTATTGAGTGGTGTTTGTTCTTCTTGTTTGTTTGTGTGATATTCAGTGGTTGATCTAGTAGTTAAGAATCAAGATCTATTCCTATCCGTGGAAGGACCTCAAGTTTTCAATAAGCAAGGCAAGTGGATTCTCCCTCTGCATATTCTTTTTGTACCCAATCAATGCATATAATAAGGTTTACTTTTTGATATACTGCATAATTTGACAGGTTTTATCTAATTAAGGATTCCCTAGATTTACCAACTGTATTCCTTGTTTACCCTGGGAAATTATTAAGCTTTGCAAATTTCTGCTACCGCTCAACTTATTAATTTTGATGTCACTCATTAATTGATATTAATGTTCCAAAATTGAAATTGGCAATTATGACATTAACCTGATGGTTAAAACAACATTATTTCAAATTAATTGGAACATGGAGTGACCATCCAGGATAACAGTGCAACCACGAGTGCTATCATGACTCTGGCTTTGGTAATTAGCTTTATATGCTTAGTGTCTAGCAATCTTACCTGAAATATGGGCAAGAGGGGGAGCGGTGGTGTTGGCAGCCCACGTTAACATGGGGACATATTCTTGGCTAAGGTACCTCACCCAAGGGGCCTCCACCATCGACTTTAGAAACCTTAGCGGGTTGCTGTGTATTAAGTGTATTTTGTGAAAGCCTCATAGTGGATCCCTAGCCATTCACCTCGGCAGTGTTTAAGGGTCCGTACAACCCGGGCTAGATGAGATACATGGCTTGTGGGTAAAGTTGTACCACCTTTGCAGAGTGTAAAACTGATATATCAGCCATGCTCACGGTTACGAGCGGTTTGGACTCCTCACATGATAATTGAACTTAAAGATGGACAATAAATCAAGATCCGATGATCTGCCAATGGTTTGCTTAAGTGGTTTCACTTGAGTGTTTTGTTATACTCATATTCCTTGCTTAAATGGGATACTTGGGATTTACACTTATTAGTAAGACATGTGTGGTTAATAAAATGTTGACCAACGAAAATGCTTACTGCTCAACCTTAGCCTCACCTTGTTATACCCGCATTAATTTTTTCACCACTTGCTGAGCCCTGACCATAAGTGAGCTCACCCTTGCTTAATTTTGATCAGAAGTTTGCAGATGAAGTTATGATGCTGAACTCCATGGATGCTAGTCTAGTGATACCCCCGGTCATCTTCCTGTGGATGGATGTCCATGTTTCGCTGTACCTTGATGAATAAAGATTAAGGCATTATGTCTGTTCGAAGTGTAATATGTTAATACAATCTTTATTTACGCTTTTATGCACTGTTCTTTTGATATATTACACTTGTGACGTCAACATATGTGTGGAAATAGATCCTAGCACACATATGCTATGCACCCGGCTCTGCCCCTTAGGAAGCGGGTGTGACACAACTTCAATAAAACCTTATCTCCCACCTAAAACTGCCTTTCAGTCCTAAGTCGGTCAGCCTATATCTTCATTCAGTTTTGAGCCCCAGCCAACTTTTACTTCAACAAGCTAGAAAATGCAGACCTCTCAGTCGACGACTATGCCACATCCTTTTCAATGTCTGATGGTACCACTAGAGCAGCAGCAAAAGGTGGGTCGTAACCGTATAGCACTTTGAAATGTGAGCAACCCAAAGTAGTGTGATAGGAAGTATTGCACTAGAATTCAGCAAGAGCAAGTCAAGACTTCCACTTCTTAGGTTGAGCATTGACAACACACATTAGATACATTTCGACACACTGATTCACAAGTTCACTTTGTCCATCAGACTGCAGATGATAGGTCGTACTCAAGTTCAGTTTGGTACCCAATAGTTTAAACAACTGAGACCAAAACAAATTGGTAAAGATCCTATCACGATCACTGACCATATTTTTAGGTAGGCCATGCAACTTGATGACATGATCCAGCAACACTTATGCCACTTGGGCTGCTATGAAAGGATGCCTTAAAGGAAGAAAGTGAGCATATTTTGAGAAGTAGTCTACAACTACCAGTATTGTGTCACAATCTTCTGAGAGAGGTAGATTCTCCGCAAAATCCATCGTGATGTCTTGCCTCGCTCCCTGTGGTACTGGTAGTGGCTGCAGCAACCTTGGAGAATGGATTCTCTCAGCTTTAGCTTGCTGGCATACTTGGCACTAAAGAATGAAATCCTCCACATCCCCCTTCAACCCTTTCCAGCAAAATAGACGTTTCAGACGATGTAGGTTGCCTATACTCTAAAGTGTCCTCCCAAAGCACTGTCATGTAGAGCTGCCACTAGTTTTGTTCTCAGAGAAGAATTGTTGCCAATACAGATCAAATTTCCCTTCCTGATCAAACCACCAACAAGCTAATACCCTTGTTCATTTGGACTCTTCACACTCAACCTTGATAACATTCGCTGGGCCTCTGAGTCAATAAAATATGAATTCAAAACTTCTTGAGTCCAGCCGGTTGGGCGTCACTGACCGTGGTGAACAACATGAGTTGTCTCACTCGAGATAAGGCATCTGCTACCACATTGTCTTTTACCTTCTGTCACACCCGGTTCTGGGGGCAAAACCGAATGCATAGCATATGTGGGCCAAGATCCATTTCCCACACATATGTTGACGTCACAAGTGTAATATATCAAAAGACAATGCAATAAAGGCGTAAAGAGAGTAGAGTAACTTTATTACATCATCTGAATCATTGTATCTTAACAAGTATCATAATCAAAGTATGGCAGAATAACATGGACACTCTTCCACAGGAAGGTGACTGGCGCATCGTTAGACTCAAAACTCATCAACGTCGTCAGCGAAGTCTTCAGCATCACCCTCTGATCAAAATATTAGCAAGGGTGAGCTCACTTATGGTCGGGGCTCAGCAAGTGGGGGAAAATTAATGTAAGTTAACAAGGCAGGCTATGGATAAGCGGTAAGCATTTTAGTTGGTCAATATTTTATTAGCAACACGTGTCTTACTAATAAGTGTGTATCCCATGTATCCCAATTAATCAAAGGTATAAGATTATCTCAAAAGCACTTAAGTGAAAACCACTTAAGCAAACCACTGGTAGATCATCAGATCTCGATTTATTGTCCATCTTTAAGTTCAATTATCATGTGAGGGTCCAGGTTGCTCTTAACCGTGAGCACGGCTGATATATCAATTTTACACTCTGTAGAGATGGTACAACTTTACCCACAAGCCATGTATCCCATCTAGCCTGGGTTGATCGGACCCGTAAACACTGCCGAGGTGAATGGCTAGGGATCCATTATGAGGCTTTCACAAAATATCCTTAGTACAAAGCCACCCGCTAAGGTTTCCATGTCAGTATTGATGGCTCTCTGGGTGAGGTAACTTAGCCAAGACTATCACCCCATGTTAACATGAGCTACCACCAAACCACTGCCGCCCCCTCTTACCCATCTTTCAGGTAGGCTTGCTAAGCACCAAATCTATAGAGCTAATTACCAAAGCTAGAGCCATGGTAGCACTCGTGGTTGCACTGTTATCCTGGGTGGTCACTCCATGTTCCATTTAACACAAAATGTTCTTGTTTAACCATCGGGTTAACAACATAATAAAAACTTCATTTCCGAAAATAGTATCATTAAAAGAGTGACATCATATTCATCAGGTTGAGCAATAACAAAAATTGCTAAGCAAAGCATTTATCCCAAGGTAATTCAAGGAATAGGGTTGGTAATTCTAGGAAATCCTTATTTAGGCAAATCCCATCAAATTATGTAATATATCCAAAAAGTAAACATTATTATATGCATTACTTAGGTACAAATAGAACATGCAGAGGGAGAATCCACTTGGCTTGCTCGAAAGTGTCCTGTGGGTCGTCCTCGAACGAGTTTGGTTCGTCTACCTCACAGTCAATTTCTAGCATCGATTTGCGTATCGTACATACAAAAGAATACGTACGCCAAATAAATAAACATACACCATTACAGGGGTAATCATTCAGATTACATACACATTCAAACATCACACAATTATACTCATAAGTACGTCTTAAAGCGTAAATACTTATAAATCCAATATGACTACTACTGCGAGTTATTATTGGTGAAAATATGAGTAAGTGACTATGACACTAGTTTTATCTAGTATAATATAGATAAACATGTATTAACAATCTTTATGGAAAATAATTGCTAATTATTTTCTTTATTACTAATAATAGACTTTTGAGTTTTATTCCTTTTTCTTTCCAAATAGAAATTGTACATATAGCTAAAAATTGTTGATTTATAATTCTTCTAACATTAACATTCTAAGAATAAATTGTAAATTTATAATTGGACTTTTAATAACATAATCATGGTTATTATGACATAAATAAGTATTTTACTAATTCTAAGTAATTAAGTGTTATACTTATGAATACATTTATTATGACTAGTAAAAATCTATTTTCATCTGACCGGAAATATGTGGCCTAGTATTTCTTCTACATTCTTATATCAATAAAACTATACTTAAACCATTACTAACAAATATCGTTCATGTGCTAAAGCGAGATTAATCGTAACTGTTTCTAGTATGAAAATAACCAAGTTAGTGACTAGTGACATAATTTATTTTTGAAATATAAATTCATACACCTGTCAAAATATTGTGGCGAGGCTTGTTTACGATTACACGTATACATCGGAGAATAGAACATAAGGTTTTTGGATCTCTTTTTCATACATTTGTAATGCAGAAAATATAGAAATAATTTTTAGAAATTCGGAGGGCTAAAACACAAAATAGCTTTCTTCTACCTTGAGCTCTTGCTCGTGTGCAGGGAGGGCTCGGCCGGTGTAGGGAGCAAGGGAGGGGCTCAGCCGGGGTGCGGGACGCGGCTCCAGCGAGGCGTGGCACGACTCCGGCGAGGCGCGGACGGCGGGGTCGATGAGGCGCGGACGGTCCGGTGGCTTCGGCGAATGGCAAGAGCAAGAGAGAGAGAGTGAGGGAGTGAGAGCGAGCTCAGGGAGGGAGAGAGAGCTCGGTTCGGTTCCATTTATAGGGAGAGGGGAGGAGAGGGAGAGAGAGGGAGGGAGTAATGGCGCCGGCAGCTTCAAGCGCCATCAGTGGTGGTCTTCAATGGGGGAGAACGTGGGGGAGGAGGGAGAGAAAATGGGCGTCTGTTTCCAGCTTAGGGAGGCGGACGGGCGCGGGCGCGGATGTCGGGGTCGGGTGCGGTCGAGCGCGGAGGTCGGGGCGCGTGAGCACGGCGCGGTGGCGGCGACGCGGGAGGGAGAAGAGAGGGGGCCTCTATGGGGCCCACCTGTAAGAGAGAGAGGGAGGGGGATGGGGCGCGGCTGGCCGGTTGGGCCTTAGTGGGCAGAAATGGCCGGTCGGCTAGGGTTTCTTTCTTTTTTTCTTTTCTTTTCTTTTTTTAAAAATATAAATAAATATTTTTAAAAAAATTCTAACAAAAATCATAATAATTATACCAAAATTATTTATAATTAAAATATTTATTTTTGACCAATATTTCTATATTAATTACTTGGATTTTCAATATAAAAGAAATTCTATTAAACATCAAAAATCAAATATGAGCAAACAAAATTATTCTAAATATAAATAAAAATCAAACACTTGAAAGAAAATTCATTACCATATTTACCATTAATAATCTAGATGCATTATTTTTAGTTGATGATTTTTTATAGTGTTACACCTTCTTATAGACCACCTTAAATTGCATTCCCATCATCTTAGCCATCGCTTTGCCCTACAACTCCGAATGCCATTCCTGTTGTCCCAAAAAGCTGAGGGCCTTTTGATCAGTGTGTATTTCAAACTCATGCCTCCATTTATCGACTACCATTATCAAAACCATAAATTCTTTTTCATAAATTGATAAGTGCTTGTTTCTTTCTCCTAAGGCCTTGCTTAGGTAAGAAATGGGTCTTCCTTCCTGCATTAGCACTGCCCCCAAACCGACATCACTAGCATCAGTTTTTACCATGAAAGGTTTCTGAAAATTTGGTAGAGCAAAGACTAGAGTGGAACTCATTGCCTGTTTTAGGGCTTCGAAGGCAGCTAAGGCCTCCATTGTCCATTTAAATTTTCCCTTCTGTAGTAACTAAGTTAGTGGCTTAGCAATACTCCCATAATGTTGAACAAACCTCCTATAGTAATCATTCAGGCCTAAAAATCCTCTCAGCTCAGTTACGTTTGCTGGTATGGCCCACTGCATCATAGCTGCTATTTTGGAGGAATCTGTTGCTACTCCTTTCCCATAAATCACATGGCCTAAATAGATCAGCTCTTGTTTCCCTTAGAGCTTCAAACCCAGCTTAAGGTGTTCCAAATGCAATGACCAACTTGGGCTATAGACCAAGATATCATCTATAACACCATTACAAACTTTTGAAGGTATGGAGCTAATATCATATTCATGGCGCATTGGAAAGTTGGAGGTGCGTTTGCCAGTCCAAAAGGCATCACACAAAAAAGATACATGCCTAGCCATATACACCAAGATAGTTAATCATGGTAGATAGATATATCAAATGCAAACCTACCAATTGAAAGATTCAAGATATATAACCTATAAAGCATACAACCATGATTAAACAAGCATGATTCTAATATTCAAAAACATGGATTGCAAGAGCACTAATTGAAAGACTTACACCATAAGCAATTCAATAAACAAAAACATTCCAAAGATAGGTAAAGCAAGACAAGCCAACTTAAGAGCATCTAGACTTTCCTTTGCAGCTACTCAAAGCAAAAGGAAAAATATCAAATGAACTTAATGCTCTTAAGATACAAAGTTATCGTCCTTTGGAGAGCTCGTTGGAGGTTCTCATTGAAAGTCACCTAGAGGGGGTGAATAGGCAAAACCTGAAAATTATAAACTTTGAACACGCACTTCACCCGAGGTTAGGGTTAGAAATAAATAATAGTGAATTCGGAGTGTGGAAAATAGTTCTCCTTGCTATGAGTTGCTCAACCAATGCGGATAACTTTGGGAGCAAACTCAAATCA
Organism: Zea mays; assembly: GCF_902167145.1. Classification (NCBI taxonomy): domain Eukaryota; kingdom Viridiplantae; phylum Streptophyta; class Magnoliopsida; order Poales; family Poaceae; genus Zea; species Zea mays. Next base: position 147,220,106 of record NC_050100.1, read on the forward strand.
ATGTGAGCAAGGGAACTTTTAGAAAGAGAGGAGAGGGAAGAAACAAATTGAGTGATGAAGATCAACACAAATCAGCACGGTGTTTTTTCCTGAGGTTCAATTCCAAAGAACCTACTCCCCGTTGAGGAGGCCACAAAGGACGGGTCTATTTCAACCCTATCCCTCTCTCAATCGGTCACTTAGACAGGTCGAGGTTTCTTCTCAATCTCACGGGTCACTAAGACCCCGCAAGGATCACCACACAATTAGGTGTCTCTTGCAAACTTTACAAAACACTTAGAGTTTAGAGAGAGATGAAGAAAGCAACCAAGCAACCAGAGCAACAAAAGAAACACAAGTCACCCTCTTTCAAGTCACTAAACACTTTTGATCACTTGACTTGATTTGGGAACTTGGAGAGGATTGAAGGCTTTGATTGTGTCTTTGGAGTGTATTCTTGCTTTTGTATTGAATGAGGAGAGTGAGATGCTTGGATGGCTTGAATGGTGTTGGTTGGGGGGTATTTATAGCCCCAACAGCTATTCCAGCCCTTTGCTGTCGATGGGCACACATGACAGTCTGGTGGTGCACCAGACACTCACTGTTCACTGTCCGGTGCGTGCCACGTTAGACAACTGTTGTGGTTTGGAGCTGTTGACCGTTGAATTCTTCTGTCCTTTTGCGGCACCGGACAGTTCGGTGGCACACCGGACAGTCCGGTGTGACCTGTCGTCGCATACTGTCTACTGACTTCTAACGCTTCAGACTGCACACGCACTCGCACAGTCGACCGTTGGGCAAAGTTGACCGTTACTTGTTGTCTCACCGGACAGTCCGGTGGCACACCGGACAGTCCGGTGAATTTTAGTGAACGAGCACTAAGAAAACCCGAGAGCGGCCAGTTCGCGGAGTGCTCCAGCGAGGGCACCGGACAGTGACCGGCGCCACAGGTTGCAGCAATCCGGTTGTGCTCCAAACGAGTAGAATTCCCCCAAGGTAATTTTCTTTGTATGTTTATGTGAACTTTATGCACCTGAGAAAAATATCCACTAGGCAAACTAGTTAGTCCATATGGTTTGTGATGGATGTCAAACACCAAAATCGGTTACGGGAAATGTTGAGGCCATTTCCCTTTCAATCTACCCCTTTTTAGTGATTGATGCCAACACAAACCAAAGCAAATACATAGTGTAGAAATGTAGCTAGTTTGCATTTGGCAGATGTGCATAAGTTACTATGAAATGAAAGCAGTTTTCAACATATATGGTTGTTTTGATATATTTAACATTTCGGACCACATTTGCACCACTTAGCTAGTTTTTGCAAATCTTTTGGAAAGTCTTTTCAAATTCTTTTGCAATTAGCCAATAGTATAAGAATATGATTTCTAAAGGTATTTTCAAGTTTTTTTTGAAAATTCTCCCCCTGTTTCAATTGCTTTTCCTTTGGCTAAATAAAAGCTCCCCCTGAAGTTCTCCCCTTAGCTGTCAAGAGGGTTTTTGCAAATGCCTATTAATTTCTCCCCTTTAGTTTCTCCCCCTTATTGAAAAAGTTTTCAGAAAACAGGGTGGGTGGCAGTGCGGTCCTTTTGCTTTGGCCTAATAATCTTTCCCCCTTTTGCATTAAGCGCAAAAAACAAAGAGAACTAGAGGCCTTGTACAAGATATGAATGTAAATATATGAGTAGGGCAATGGAAATATGATACTGATAGAGTCGTAGTGGAAGCCTTGCCTTTGCCGATTACTCCATTTTCCTTTCAATCTAAGACTAAGGATAGAAATACACTTGGAAACACGTTAGTCTTAGCCTTGATACAAGAAGAATAAGAAGTATGCATTTGTACCAAATGACAGGGACATGATCAAAGGTATATAAATGAGCAATGTGTGCAAGATTTCAATCAAAGTTCCGAGAATCTAGGATTTTGAGTTCATTCCTAAGCTTGCTAAAAGTCTTTTCATCCAGGGGCTTGGTGAAGATATCGGCTAATTGGTTGTGGGTGCTAACATAAGCAATTTTGATATCCCCCTTTTGCTAGTGATCTCTTAGAAAGTGATACTGGATGTCTATGTGCTTAGTGCAGCTGTGTTCAATAGGATTATCCGCCATGCGGATTGCACTCTCATTATCTAGGAGAGGGACTTTGCTCAACTTGTAGCCATAGTCCCTGAGGGTTTGCCTCATCCAGAGTAATTGTGCACAACAATGTCCTGCAGCAATATACTCGGCTTCGGCGGTGGATAGAGCTACTGAGTTTTGTTTCTTTAAAGCCCAAGACACCCGGGATCTCCTCAGAAACTGACAAGTCCCTATTGTGCTCTTCCTATCAATTTTACATCCTGCATAATCGGCATCAGAATACCCGATTAGATCAAAGGTAGATCCCTTGGGATACCATAGCCCAAACTCCGGAGTATAAGCTAAATATCTCATGATTCTTTTCATGACCCTAAGGTGAACTTCCTTAGGATTTGCCTAGAACCTTGCACACATGTATACTGAAAGCATAATATCTGGTCGTGAAGCACATAAATAGAGTAAAGAATCTATCATCGACCAGTATACCTTTTGATCTATAGATTTACCTCCTGTCTCGAGGTTGAGATGGGCATTTGTTCCCATGGGAGTCATGATGGGTTTGACATTCTTCATTCCAAACTTCTTGAGTATATCTTGAATGTACTTAGTTTGGCAGATGAAGGTGCCCTCTTGGAATCCAAAGAAATACTTCAACCCCCCATCATAGACATCTTGAATTTCTGTATCATGATCCTACTAAACTCTTCACAAGATGCCTTGTTAGTATACCAAAAATAATATCATCAACATAAATTTGGCATACAAACAAGTCTTTATCAATTGTTTTAGTGAAGAGAATAGGACAGCTTTTCTGACTTTAAATCCATTAGTGAGAAGAAAGTCTCTTAGGCATTCATACCATGCTCTTAGGGCTTGTTTGAGCCCATAAAGCGTCTTTAAGAGCTTATAAACCTGTGAAGGGTACTGACTATCTTCAAAGCCGAGAGATTGCTCAACATATACCTCTTCTTTGATAGGGCCATTGAGGAAGGCGCTTTTCACGTCCATTTGATACAACATAAAGCCATGGTAAGTAGCATAGGCAAGTAATATTCGAATTGACTCAAGCCTAGCTATGGGTGCATAAGTTTCATCAAAATCCAAACCTTCGACTTGTGAATATCCTTTGGCAACAAGTCGGGCCTTGTTCCTAGTCACCACACCATGCTCATCTTCTTTGTTGCGGAATACCCACTTGGTACCTACAACATTTTGGTTAGGACATGGAACTAAATGCCATACCTCATTCCTCGTGAAGTTGTTGAGCTCCTCTTGCATTGCCACTACCCAGTCCGGATCTCTTATTGCATCCTCTATCCTGTATGGCTCATTAGAAGACACAAAAGAGTAATGTTCACAAAAATGAGCAACTCGAGATTAAGTGGTTACCGCCATGTGGATGTCACCAAGAATGGAGTTGACGGGGTGATCTATTTGAATTGCTTGGTGGACTCTTGGGTGCGGTGGGCTTTGATCCTGAATCTCTTGATCATCTTCCTTGTCTTGATCATCTTCATCTCCCCATTGATCAATGTCCTCCTCTTGAGGTGGCTCATCATCTTGATCTTGATCCTCTTCCTCTTGAGCCATTTCCTCATCTTGAGTTGGTGGAGATGCTTGTATGGAAGATGATGGTTGATCTTGTGCTTGTGAAGGCTCTTCGGGTTCTTTTGGACACACATCCCCAATGGACATGTTCATTAGTGCGACTCATGGAGCCTCTTCATCATCTAGTTCATCAAGATCAACTTGCTCCATTTGGGAGCCATTAGTCTCATCAAACACAATGTCACAAGAAACTTCAACTAATCTAGTGGACTTGTTGAAGACTCTATATGCCCGTGTGTTTGAGTCATAACCAAGTAAAAAGCCTTCTACTACTTTAGGAGCGAATTTATAATTTCTACCTCTTTTAATAAGAATAAAGCATTTGCTCCCAAAAACTCTAAAATAAGAAACATTAGGATTTTTACCAGTGAGGAGTTCATATGATGTTTTCTTGAGGATTCGATGTAGGTATATAGTCGGTTGATTTAGTAGCAAGTGGTGTTAATCGCCTCCACCCAAAACCGATCCGGTGTCTTGTACTCATCAAGCATGGTCCTCGCCATATCCAAGAGAGTTCTATTCTTTCTCTCCATAACATCGTTTCGTTGAGGTGTGTAGGGAGAAGAGAACTCATGCTTGATATCCTCCTCAAGAAATCCTTCAATTTGAGAGTTCTTGAACTTTGTTCCATTGTCGCTTCTAATCTTCTTGATTCTCAATCTGAACTCATTTTGAGCCCATCTCAAGAATCTCTTTAAGGTCTCCTGGGTTTGAGATTTTTCCTGCAAAAAGAACACCCAAGTGAAGCGAGAATAATCATCCAAAATTACAAGACAATACTTACTCCCGCCGATGCTTATGTAAGCAATCGGGCGAAATAGATCCATGTGGAGTAGCTCAAGCGGCCTCTCAGTCGTCATGATGTTCTTGTGTGGATGATGAACTCCAACCTGCTTCCCTGCTTGACATGCGCTACAAATCCTGTCTTTCTCAAAATGAACATTTGTTAGTCCTAAAATGTGCTCCCCTTTAGAAGTTTGTGAAGATTCTTCATTCCAACATGAGCAAGCCGGTGATGCCAGAGCCAGCCCATATTAGTCTTAGCAATTAAGCAAGTGTCTATTTCAGCATTATTATCATTGAAATCAACTAAATATAGCTGATCATGCACTCTCTTAAAAGCTATTGAATCATCACTTCTTCTAAAGACGGTAACACCAACATCAGTAAATAGACAGTTATAGCCTATTTTACATAACTGAGAAACAGAGAGCAAGTTGTAATCTAAAGAATCTACAAGAAAACATTAGAAATGGAACGGTCAGGATATATAGCAATTTTACCCAATCCTTTGACCAAACCTTAATTTCCACCCCTAAATGTGATTGCTCTTTGGGGATCATCATTTTTCTCATATGAGGAGAATATCCTTTTTTCCCCTGTCATGTGGTTTGTGCACCCTCTATCAATTATCCAACATGTCCCACCGGATGCATAAACCTACAAAACAATTTTAGGCCTTGTTCTTAGGCACCCAAATGGTCTTGAGTCCTTTCACATTAGAAACAAGCACCTTGGGTACCCAAACACAAGTCTTTGGACTCTTTTGTTTGCCCCCAACATATTTGACAACTACCTTGCCTGATTTGTTAGTAAGCACAAATGATGCATCAGAAGTTTTGAATAAAATGCTATTGTTGGGGGCCTTTGTCTTCCAAAGGTCCTCAAAAACACAATTAACATGTTTTCCAAGTATAACACATTTACAGGGACATTTGGCCTCAGAATGAAGTTGTATACCATATGAAAAGCATGGTCTGGAAGAAGGTTGAACCAGCTCCGAAGCTACACGTAGAAAAGCTTCAGCTCAGCGGTGGAAAATGAAACCGACTTAAAGAGGAAAAGGCTATCTAGTCCTCAGTAGATTGTCCGTCAATAGTAAAACATAAAGGGCATGGATATAATTTTACACAGACTGTGTCCTGTGCCTATAAATAGATGAACAGTAACACCATATTGTTCACGCTGACTTGTATTCACTCGCACGTCACACTTGGATTTTTGCCTTCTGTCAAGCCGAAGGTACAAATGTAACTCGATATTGTTCATGTTTATTCATGAGGAGACAATAAAAATGTTCTGATAATGTCATATGATTATTCATGTTGTTTTCCATATTTCATATGCTTATACTTTCATTATTATATATTGAGATTATGAAGGTACGTCCTTCATAACCTTCGTCAAAAGATCATTATATCCTAAGGGAGATAATGCTTCGAAGGACGAAGGTCTTTAACCGTTAACATTTTGTGTTGCCTTGTTCTTAACTCTTAGCATTTGAGAACAAGTGACCAACATTGGCGCCCACCTCCGGTGAACTCATTTGACCACCTTTGGCACGCTGTGACCTTCGTCATGCCACCGAAGAAAGCTTCGGGGCTAGGGGCTACACTGCAACCACTGGACGTCAATCAAGAAACACTGCGTGAAGCCAGAAATCAAAAGAGGAAGGCTACAAGTCTAACGCCTCAGGAGGAGGAGCTAGACCAAGAAATTAGGGACCTCGAAGTAATCAATCAGCAGGTCCAAAGGAAGAAGGAGAAGATGCTTCGTCTTGGTGATCTTCAGAAGAAGATCGACGAAGCCGCTGAGGAGATGCGTCATCTCACCCAAGATGACCAGGACCGACGACCTCAATGTAGGGAGCTTCGCTAGGACAATTCCTATGATGATGACGAGTGGTATAATGATTTCCACCATGGAAATTTTGCTTTTGATGATGCTTCTCCTTTGTCAGTAGAACTACAGGCTACACCATGGCCTCCATCATACAAACCACCCCAGCTTCCCATGTATGATGAGCGCTCTGATCCAAAGCAGTTTCTGATTTGCTACGAAGCAACCATATCTTCATATGGGGGCAATACTGCAGTCATGGCGAAATCCTTCGTCATGGCAGTCAAGAATGTTGCGCAAACCTGGTACTCCTCTCTTCGGCCAGAAACAATCACATCATGGCAGAAGCTGAAGGACATGCTGGTCACTAGTTTCCAAGGGTTTCAGACGAAGTCGGTTACTGCTCAAGCTTTGTTTCAGTGCATGCAAGACCACAAAGAATATCTTTAGGCGTATGTCCGAAGGTTCTTGTGTCTGAGAGCACAAGCGCCCACAGTGCCCAATGAAATCGTCATTGAGGCCATGATCAAAGGGCTTCGGCCAGGACCTACGGCTCAATATTTTGCCAGGAAACCCCCTCAGACCCTGGAGAACTGCTTCAGAAGATGGATGAGTACATCCGAGCCGATAATGATTTTCACTAGAGAAGGGAAGAAGCTTATAGGTTTTCTGAGATGACTAGGGGCTTCGAAGGACGAATCCACCCTAGGCATGTCAGATCAATCCACAACTCCAGTCAGAGTGATGACAGAGGAAGCTAGTTTCAGAGGCCACAGCATAGCTCATAGTCTTCAGGACAGCAGCAAAGCTCCTTCAGGCCACCAGCTCCAAGGGGCAGAGGCGGCAGGGGCTTCGAAGGAAGATATAGGGATCAACCCAGGAAAATCTATTGCTTATTCTGTGGTGAAGACAAGGGCCACACTACAAGAACGTGCTAGGTTACCATTTAGAAGCAGAAAGAGATTGCCGAAGCAGAAGCCCGACAGAATCAGCCGAAGCAAGTTTTACATACTGCTTCGTGCTACTCTCCCTACATACCAGAATATGTGGGCAATCAACATGTAGCTTCTGTCGCTTCGGCAAGCCATTCACAAGCATCCTGGACTTAGCTCCCACTGCCACCACCATTGCCACCTACTCATACCCAGCGCCAGCATCCCCAACAGCAACATGATTTCAGGGAGGAGTTCGAAGCTCGTACAGTCAACAGCACTGTACCAGAGTCGAAGCACATATACTGAGGAATATCCTACGTTTGAAGTACTTTTATCTTTTATGCCATTTTATTTTCTGTGTAAGAAACAAATAATGAAGAGCTTAATTTCAATTTTTTGTAATAATCATGCTTGCACCGAAGTGAAATATATCTTATTCACAGGTTTTTGAAGCTCAAAAGACATGTCTAAGAAAGTGGAGTAAATTTCCGAAGCTCAAAAGTCTTTTATAAGGGACACATAGAAAAAATTAACAAAGCTACAAAAGCCATTCCTAAGGGAGCGCAGCGTAAGTTTTCTGCTCAGAAGTCGTTCCTAAGGGAATGCAGAGCCAAAATTGACGAAGCTACAAAAAGACGTTCCTAAGGGAGCGCAGTGTAAGTTTTCTGCTCAAAAGTCGTTCCAAAAGGAATGCAGAGCCAAATACCGCCGAAATATAAGGCGAAGAAGTTCGAAAGTCGTTCTTGAGGGGATGCAGAACTTATACCACCGAAATAGAAGGTGAAGAAGCTCAAAAGTCGTTCCTAAGGGGATGAAGAGCTTAGACTCAAAAGACGTTCCTAAGGGGATGCACATCATACATCATATCGCATCAACAGAAAGATTGAATACGAAGCAAATCTTTCGAAATGCTTCGATTGAATGAAAATGTGCTAAGGCACGTAGCAAGCTTCGGGTGACAATTCTATCAGATCTGCCCTAGAAGGGGCTTCCTTCTTTGCAAAGCATGAAAAGAAGGGAAGGTGTTTTTCACCGAAGGCTCAAAAAGCGGTATGTGTGTATGTTTTATGCATCGCAAAGAAATAAATTACAACAGCTTACATATTCGATTCAATGTTACATACATCAAATGCTACATACATTTGTTACAATAGACGTCTAATCTTCCTTCAATTGTTCCATACATCAAGCATTTCAAAATATTATTACAATAAAATCTATTCTTCTCTAAGGACTTTCTCTGCGACTTCATTCAATAGTTTATCGACGACTTCGTCGATAATGGAGTTCGCCATGCTTATAATATCCAGTGCTTCCTTCATCTCTGGATCAGCTAGGGGATTGTACGGCTCCGATGGCGGGGATAGTTCAGCTATAGTAGGTAAACTGTTAGTTCGAAGCCACAAAGCAAGTACTAAAGCCAAAAAATCAAAAATAATACCTATGCGCCTTTCTCGTTCAGCGGTCTCTTCAGCTCGCTTTGCTTCTTCCCGGGCGTCGTGGGTGTCTTTTTCATTCTTTTTTATAATTTCGTTGGCCAGCTTTCGGCCACCATTCACCCAGACATCAGAATAAAATTTCCCACCCACTAAAGTTGCTTCGGCTGAAGGATCCTTCGTGTCGTCTATGGAGAAGGCAGCTTCGGCCTGGGCTATAGCCTTAACGTGATCACATCCGGCCTCCTCCAGAATAGCTACGATTCCCCGAGCGCCGGAAAAAGCACAAATATCCCCACAATCATTCAAGATTTCCTCGAAAGCTTTGGCTTCTCCACCTATCAATTCAATAATGCCCTTGGGGTCACCTCGGATAAAATTTTCTTTAGAAGAGTAGGCGCCCACTTTGGAGAAGCTAGTTTTTAATTTCTTCACACAATCCAAGGATTTTTCAAAACACTTTTCCTTGGATTCACAAAGTTCTTCAACATTTTTCTCTAGCTTATTCTTCCAATATTCACTAATCTCTTGGTTAGCCTGTGCGAGCGCGCATTTCTCATTAGCTTCGGCCAGCTGTCTCCGAAGGTCTTCAACCTTGGCTTTTTGGGCTTTGTCCTGAGCATTGTACTTAGCTTTGTCTTCTTTTATTTTACTCACCAATGAAATCAAAAATTTGTCTTTCTCTAGACCTTCGTTTCTCAGTTCAATCACCTCTGAGCGAAGGTTGCTGAGAGCTATTGTACAGCCTTTGTCTTCAGCGCTCTTTTGTGTCCTCAAGGCATTACTAAGAATCAAGCCCTACAAAGAAGAAGAAAGAATTAAGCATGACAATAAAATCCTTCGTTTCCAACTTCAAAGTTAACTTCTATACCTTTATACTGTTGTACGCGAGGCTATCAGCAAGATCATCCTTCGACATAACCGAAAGCCCTTCCTCAAACTTCGGAAATCCCATACTTTTAGCTATCTCCTGGCAAACAGATATTTCTTTGTTGTCCGGGAGACAGTAGAGGAAATCATCTTTGTTAGTACCATTAAACACTTAGGCCCCTTTCGGATATTTTAGTTTTTGGGCATAGTGTCTGGCTTCTAGGATTTCTTCTTCGGATAATTTTTTTCCTCGAAGCATGTCGAAAAATGTAATCAATATCTTCGACTAAAGCTTTGGGGGCAGGGGACTTTGCTTTTTCTGCCATACCTTGCCCTGCTGCCATGCCAGTATCTGAAGTTTGTTGACCAGCTTTGTCTTTAGGCGCGACAGCCTTCGTCTCAATGAGCACGGCAGGCCCAGCTTCGGCTTCGACCTGGACCTTAGCAACTTTGGCAACATTCTTAATAGGAGCAAGGGTCAAGGCCTTTGTGGTCTCCATAACAGCGTCCAGCACGCTGGCCATCCTCCTCCTCTTGGGAAATTCTTAATAGGAGCAGGACCTTTTTGCATCTTCAGCAAATTTGCCTTTGCCAGTGGGCTCAAAATTTCTGGCATTTTTACTGTTTCTTCCACCTTTGGCTCTTCGACCGTATCATCCTTAGCTTCGGCTGACCCGATTGTAGGCACCTTTGGCAATACAATGGACTCTTCAACGCTCTACACGATGGAAACAGCTTGTTTTGCTTCGGCAGTTGAAGAGGTCCCTTCGCTAAATTCAGGCACTATGGCTGGTTCAATATATCGCGGTCGGTGGGTCAGAACCTTCATTTTCTTGCCCTTCGGCACAGCAGTAGTAGCCGAAGCAACAATTTTTCTCTTCTTCCCTTGCCTTCACAACGGGTAGTGATAATCAGGGTATACGAAGCTGATTGCATCGAATACCCTGTTCAATCTTTTCTTCCCCTGGCCCCCGAAGGCTGCAAACAAGGCATCATCTTCGGCCTTGGAATATGTCCCAAGTAGCTCGTCGCTGGTAGCTTCAATGCATTTCAACCAGTCATCATTTGGTTCATCAAACTTCTCTCTAAATCTGAAGGTATACTTCAATCGAACTAAGCCATTTTCACTGGATTCGGCAGTAGTCTCCTTCGGCATATCCTAGCTCTCCACAAGTGGCCACACCCTATAGGCTATGTGCTCTTGGACTATATCTCTTGTACCAATGAAGGCGCAAACATTGCTAAATGCCTTCTGGCATGCTTCAACGTCACTTTCAATAGCCACCTTCGGCCTTCGAAGGCTGAAGCGAGACCAGATGGGGTGCTGGATAATTTCCTTGATGTCTTCCCTTTTAATTAGATCATTTTTAACATAAAACCACTCCTCCATCTAGGCCCCGGGCCACCTTTTCTAGTACGTTGGCACCGGGTAACTTGCATTAGAGCGGGCAATGAACCCGTAACAACCGAAGTTGTTGTGGTATTGTTCTTTGCCGGTAGCCTTCGTCTCGTATAAAAGCTCGTGCATATTGCAGAAGCACTTTGCGCTCAGCTCCAGCCCCTGGCTTCTTACAGCCTAGACAAATATCCCCATCCTAATTATAGCTTCGGGGGTAATCTAATGAAGAAAGATTTGGAATATCTTCAATACCTCAACCACAAATTTGCTCAGCGGGAACCGAAGTCCTGCCTTCAGGAAGCTTCGGTAAATAACAACTTCATTTTCCTCAGGAGTAGGGGCAGTGTTGTCTCCTCCAACCCTGACAATAGACATGTCGCAAAAATATCTCCCCCTCATGGCGTCAATATGACTTTGTTTGATGGTCGATTTTTCGAAGATAGTATGGCTTGGCCTCTAGGGCCGGTCCTCAGAATCTTCATCTCCACTCTCTACATCATAACTATCACTGTCATCAGAATCTTCGGACAAACCCTCCATTATCTCTTTAGTGATTTTCTCTATATTCGTCTTTGCCATAGACTCATAAAACCCAGCAATGAAAGGGTCCGCAATTTTCTTCTCTTCGTATAGCTTCTTCTCCTCAGTGAGCTTCTTCTCCTCAGTCATCTTTTCCTCGGTCATCGTCTTCTCCTTAGACATGGAGCAAGCACGTCTTTAAACCGAAGCTCGAAAATTAAACAAGAGCTGATGAACAAGAGCTAAAATTTTGAGAAAACAACGCAAACAGCAAAAATGGCGCATCAAATGCTGCCGATGTGGGTTCCTATTTATACGCCTAGTGCTTTGCAACTTGGTGGGCCCCGTTTGTCATTGACTTTCGCTATTCTAGCGAAGGGAAGGTGTTTTTTCGGACCTTCGGCTTAAGGCCTTCGTTCACGTCGCAGTTTGAATTTATTGATTAAACAAATTAATACTGCGAGGGGCTACTGTTGGGGGCCTTCGTCTTTCAAAGGTCCTCAAAAACACAATTAACATGTTTTCCAAATATAATACATTTATAGGGACCTTCGGCCTCGGAATGAAGTTGTATACCATATGAAAAGCATGGTCTGGAAGAAGGTTGAACCAGCTCCGAAGCTACGCGTAGAAAAGCTTCGGCTCAACGGTGGAAAATGAAACCGACTTAAAGAGGAAAAGGCTATCTAGTCCTCAGTAGATTGTCCTTAAGTCAATAGTAAACATAAATGGCATGGATGTAATTTTACACAGGCTGCGTCCTGTGCCTATAAATAGATGAACCGTAACACCATACTGTTCACGCTGACTTGTATTCACTCACACGTCACACTTGGATTTTCGTCTTCTGTCAAGCCGAAGGTACAAATGTAACTCGATATTGTTCATGTTTATTCATGAGGAGATAATAAAAATGTTCTGATAATGTCATATGATTATTCATGTTGTTTTCCATATTTCATATGCTTATACTTTCATTATTATATATTGAGATTATGAAGGTACATCCTTCATAACCTTCGTCTAAAGATCATTATATCCTAAGAGAGATAATGCTTCGAAGGACGAAGGTCTTTAACCGTTAACATTTTGTGTTGCCTTGTTCTTAACTCTTAGCATTTGAGAACAAGTGACCAACAGCTATGTTCATTAGATACATCAACAATCTTTTTCTTAGGCATTTTGATATGAGTTGTATGTCTAGAGCTAGAAGCCTCATTACTATACATATAAGCATGATGAGAAACAAAATGAGATTTCCTAGCATGATTTTTTCTAATCTTATGCTCAGAATAGTTTTCAGGGTATAAAATGTAGCCTTCCCTATCCTGCACCATGGGATCCTTGCCCTTAACAAAGTTAGAAAACTTGTTCTTGGGGGCATTAAGTTTTATGTTGCTTTGGCTTCCTTGTTGGAAACCAATCCCATCCTTAATGCCATGGCTTCTCCCATTATCAAGCATACTACGAGCAAATTTTAATTTTTTCATTCTCTAGTTCATGCTCGACAATTTTAGCATTTAATTTAGCTATGTGATCATTTTGTTCTTTAATCATAGCAAGGCGATCATTCATAGCATCAATATTAACATCTCTACATCTAGTGCAAATAGTGACATGCTCAACAGTAGATGTAGAAACATTGCAAGCATTCAATTCTTCAATCTTAGCAATTAAACTAGCATTTTCAGTTCTAAGACAAAAAATTGAACCATTGCATACATCTAGCTCTTTAGTCAAGTTTTGGCACTTTTCAACTTCAAGAGCATAAGAATCTTTGAGCTTAACAAACTTTTTATTTTCCTTAACAAGCAAGTCCTCTTGGCATTCCAAGATATCATCCTTCTCGTTAATGGTTTCTATTAATCATTAATTTTCTTCTTTTGCTCTTAGGTAAGGTTTGCAAAAAGAGAAGTCAAATCATCATCATTATCACTAGTGCTACCCTCATCATCGGAAGTAGTGTATGTGGGGGTATCTCTAGAATGTACCTTCTTCTTTTTGCTATCCTTAGCCATGAGGCATTTGTGTCCGACGTTGGGGAAGAGAATGCCTTTGTTGACGGTGATGTTGGTGGCGTCCTCGTCGGAGGAGTCGGTGAAGCTCTTATCAGAGTCCCATTCCCGCCCCATGTGCGCCTCGCCACCTTTCTCCTTGTTGTAGTATCTTTTCTTTTCATCTTCTTCTTCCCTTTCTTGTCGTCGTCCCTAACACTATCACTTATATATGGACATTTAGCAATAAAATGACCGGACTTACCACTCCTATAGCAAACCCTCTTGGAGCGGGGTTTGTAGTCCTTCCCCTTCCTTTGTTTAAGGATTTGCCAGAAGCTCTTGATGATAAGAGCCATCTCCTCGTTGTCAAGCTTAGAGGCGTCGATTGGGAGCCTATTTGGTGTAGGCTCTTCCTTCTTTTCTTCTATTTCCTTATATGCAACGGGTTACACCTCGGGTGTGGAGGTGGCGCCTTGCTCCAAGTTGACAATGTGTTTGGAGTCTTTGATCATAAGTTCAAAGCTCACCAACTTGCCAATTACTTCCTCGGGAGACATCTGCTTATATCTAGGATCTCCACGAATTAATTGTACTTGAGTGGGATTACAAAAGACAAGAGATCTTAGAATAACCTTGACCATTTCATGGTCATCCCACTTGGTGCTCTGGAGGTTGCAGACTTGGTTGACCATCGTCTTGAGCCGGTTGTACATTGCTTGTGGCTCTTCTCCTTTATTGAGGATGAATCGACCAAGTTTTCCATCGACCATTTCGCGCTTGATGACCTTGGTCACCTCGTCCCCTTCATGCGCCATCTTGAGGACGTCCCAAATTTCTTTGGCACTCTTCAACTCTTGCACTTTGTTGTACTCCTCCCTACACAAGGAAGCGAGGAGTATGGAGGTGGCTTGGAAGTTGAAGTGTCTTATTTGGGCGGCCTCATCAGAGTCGTAGTCCTCGTCGCCTACCTGTGGTGCCTGCGCTCCAAACTCAACAATATCCCAAATACTTTCGTGGAGTGAGGTTAGATGGTGCCTCATTTTATCACTCCACATACAATAATCTTCACCATCAAAATATGGTGGTTTTCCTAAGGGTACGGAAAGTAAGGGAGCGTGTTTAGGAATGCGAGGATAGCGAAGAGGCATCTTACTATACTTCTTACGCTCTTGGTGCTTCGAAGATGTGGACTCGGTGCCGGAGGTGGAAGATGAGGAAGAATCGGTCTCGTAGTAGACCACTTTCTTCATCTTTTTGTCTTCTTGTCACCCTTCCTATGTGACTTGATGGAGCCGGCGGATTCCTCCTTGTGATCCTTTTGCTTGTCGCCGGCCTCCTTTGATGGAGTCCTTTATTCGTTCTTCTTTCCCGAAGATCAAGGCTTTTCCCTGGTCACCATCTCCCTTTTGGCGTGTTCTCCCGACATTACTTCGAGTTGTTAAACTCTAATGAAGCATCGAGCTCTGATACCAATTAAAATTCGCCTAGAGGGGGTGAATAGGCGAAACCTAAAAATTATAAACTTTGAACACGCACTTCACTCGGGGTTAGGGTTAGAAATAAATAATAGTGAATTTGGAGTGCAGAAGATAGTTCTCCTTGCTATGAGTTGTTCAATCAATGGGGATAACTTTAGGAGCAAACTCAAGTCAATGTGAGCAAGGGAACTTTTAGAAAGAGAGGAGAGGGAAGAAATAAATCGAGTGATGAAGATCAACACAAATGAGCACGGTGATTTGTTTCCCAAGGTTCGGTTCCAAAGAGCCTACTCCCCGTTGATGAGGCCACAAATGCCTAGTCTATTTCAACCCTATCCCTCTCTCAATCAGTCACTTAGATCGATCGAGGTTTTTTCTCAATCTCATGGGTCACTAAGACCCCACAAGGATCACCACACAATTAGGTGTCGCTTGCAAACTTTACCAAACACTTAGAGAGTTTAGAGAGAGAAGAAGAAAGCAACCAAACAACAAGAGCAACAAAAGAAACACAAGTCACCCTCTCTCAAGTCACTAAACACTTTTGATCACTTGACTTGATTTTGGAACTTGGAGAGGATGGAAGGATTTGATTGTGTCTTTGGAGTGTATTTTTTGCTCTTGTATTGAATGAGGAGAGTGGGATGCTTGGATGGCCTGAATGGTGGTGGTTGGGGGTATTTATAGCCCCAACCTCTATTCCACTCGTTGTTGTCGATGGGCACACTAGACTGTCCGGTGGTGCACCGGACACTCACCGTTCACTATCTGTTGCGTGCCATGTCAGTCGACCATTGTGGTTTGGAGCTGTTGACCATTGAAGTCTTCTATCCTTTTGTGGCACCGGACAGTCCGGTGCGACGTGTCGTCGCAGATTTTCTTCTTACTTCTGATGCTTTAGACTGTGTGCGTAGTCAACAGTCGACTGTTGGGCGAAGTTGACCATTGCTCGTTGTCTCACCGGACAGTCCGGTGGCACACCGGACAATCCGATTAATTTTAGCGGACGAGCACTAAGAAAACCCGAGAGCGGCCAGTTCGCGGAGTGCTCCAGCCAGGGCACCGGACAGTGACATGCGCCACAGGTTGCAACAATCCTGTTGTGCTCCAAACAGTAGAATTCCCCAAGGTCATTTTCTTTGTATGTTTATGTGAACTTTATGCACCTGAGAAAAATATCCACTATGCAAACTAGTTAGTCCATATGGTTTGTGATGGACGTCAAACACCAAAATCGATTATAGGAAATGTTGAGGCCATTTCCCTTTCACTCATCAAAGCCCTTTGTTTGATTCACCAATAATGGTTAAGGACCTCTACACCTTATTTAACTCGAGATGTGTAACACCCCGGGCTTTAAGGGACAAAGCCGGGTGCATCTCATACATGCACCAAAGAAGACAACATATATAATAATAGAGTGTATAGAGATAAATGTCACAATAACCAGAGTACTTATTACATAGCGGAAGTCTTACAAAATTAAATATAAACATAGATCAAACTAAAATCCATCCTTGGCGCCAGAAAGTCAACTAGGAGACGCCACCTCGATCGAATCGAACTCCTCGTTGTGTGGCTCCTCTCGAACCACATGTTCTTCTCCTGTGGGGGGGGTGTGAGACAGCAAGGGTGAGCTCACACATGATCATAGCTCAACAAGTTGTGGGGAAACCTGTGGGCATGAACTCACCAAAGGTGGGAGTTCATGTGAAGTGTAAGGCTGATCAACAAAGTAAAGGTTGAAGCTGAGCATTGCTTTTATAAGTTGGTCAAAATTTATTAGCAGTTACTAAGTGTAAGTAAATACCAAAACATAATAAATAATAGAACAAAATTAATAATAATCCCATGCAAACGCAAATGACAAATTGAATTTAAGTTCCATAATTTAATCATGCGAGAGTCCTGAGCTGCTCATGACCGTGAGCTTGGCTAGTATACCAGTTTTACACTCTGTAGAGGTTGTACCCTGTACCCACAAGTCGTGTATCCCATGTTGCCAGGGTTTGCAAGGCCCTTAGACACTATCGAGGTGAATGGCTAGGGATCCACTACGAGGCCTTTACAAAGTTCCACTAGCTTCTGAAAACCCGCTACAGTTTATGGGAAGAGCACTTGCAAGAATCCCTCGTCTGGCCGCCATCACAGCAAAATCAACCCAAGAACCTCCTTACATGCAACTCCCCTACTGCCCTTGCCTCTTTCGGGTAAGGTAGTCTTCCACTAGCTTTCCTAATTAGTCAGCCAAGGGCGTCCCATTCCACCCTTGTGGTGGCATGTGTTTCTCAAGTTAAGCTCCATGTTCCAATTAAAAATTAATGATCTTGACATGAACATAAATAACATAACAGAACAATTAGAACATGGATATAATGAAATATTAACCAAAACCAAATAATGCAATAGCATAACTACCTAAATGATTCAGGGGTAAACAAGGTAAACAGGATAAATAGACTAGGGTGGCCTATTGGGTCCCATCAAAATTAAACCTAAGCATTAAATAGTGTTAATAAAGAATATTATTGGGTAACAAAAGTGGATCAAGGGCACAACTTGTCTGGCACTTGAGATTCCAGTTACCAGGGTGATTCTTCGAATCCTCATGATTACACTGCTAGTCGTAGCAATACAAACAGACATGTTATAGACAAAATTAACATCACACCAAACATAAGAACATACTGCATAATAATTATCTACGCGTTGCTATGAGATCGTGAGAACGAGAACCACTAAAATCAGTGCTACGGTTAAGTAGTTATGATCTTATAGAAGATCTAAGTGATTAAAATATTAAACTATACTATAAATTAGTTAGTATAAATCATATGATAGAATATCTTATAAATAATTAACTCAACTTTATACGAGACTAACGCAACTTGAACGGTTCAAATCGGAGTTAAAACGGAGGAGTTATGAATTTCCTAAGGTTTTATGTATTTGATATAAGATTAATTAGGAAATAAATTTTAAAGTGGCTTTCATGTCAAAACAGAGTCATTAGGTGATAAACAATATTAATACAAAATTATAGAAATTGGAATGGGTCAATTTGGACTTCAAATGAATTTTCTAAGGATTAAATAAGTTTCTGTAATTAATTTTGTATTGAAAATAATTTCTAAAATGAATTTATCTGTCTCTGGTCCGCGCACACTAATAAACGGAAATCTAGGGGCCTCAGCGCAAGCGTTCCCAAGACTCAGAATTTTGATCTTTGATCTCCAGAATTTCTTCCCATTTCCACTTTTGTCAGTCTGGACCTCTTCCTTCTATTATTAGATCTTTGATCTCCAGAATTTTGACATCATCGATCTGACCTTTACGTATTTCTTGTTCTAAGGTAGGTTCCACTTCTATGGTAATTCCTTCAGTATGAGAAACTATCCCTAGATTGAGCTTCTCAAAGTCTTCTACTAACCCATCGGGTAACTGGGCGACAATAGCTACATGGACATGCTCCTTCCGACTCAAGGCATCCGCAACCAGATTCGCCTTGCTCGGATGGTAGTGAATCTCCAAGTCATAGTCTTTAATGAGCTCCAACCAACAACGTTGCCTAAGGTTAAGATCCTTCTGAGTGAAGATATACTTCAAGCTTTTGTGATCAGTGTAGACTTAGCACTTAGTCCCCATAATATAATGCCTCCAAATCTTGAGAGCATGCACTACGGCTGCCAGTTCTAAGTCATGAGTGGGGTAGTTCAACTCATGTTTCCGCAACTAGCGAGACGCGTAGGCAATGACATGTCCTTCTTGCATAAGCACACATCCCAAGCCCTAGCGGCACGCATGACAATATATGTCATATCCCTTCTGCAGATCTAGCATAATCGACACTGGGGGTGACATCAACTTAAACCTCAATTGATTGAAACTTATTTGGCATTCCCACGTCCAATTGAACTCCTTTCCCTTATCTAACAATGAGGTCATAGGCTTCGCTATCTTAGAAAATCCTTCAATGAATCACCGGTAATAACCCGCGAGTCCTAGGAAACTCCGAACTTCAGTGACTGTTTTTGGTATCTTCCAACCCACTATCTCCTTTACCTTAGTTGGATCCATTGAGATTCCTCCTTTAGAGATGATATGCCCAAGGAATGGTACTTCATCAAGCCAGAACTCACACTTGCTAAATTTGGCATAGAGTTGATTATCCCGTAGTTTTGTAGCACCATCCGCAGATGTTCCTCATGATCACTATCATTCTTGGAATATATGAGAATGTCATCGATGAATACCACGATGAATCTATCGAGATACTCCAGGAACACCTTGTTCATCAGATTCATGAAGTAGGCTTGTGCATTGGTTAAACCAAATGACATGACTGTGAACTCATATAGACCATATCGGGTAGAGAAAGCCGTCTTGGGAATATCATATGGCCTAATCTTCATTTGGTGATAACCCGACCTGAGGTCAATCTTAGAGAACACCCTAGCACCTCTCATCTAATCAAATAAATATTCAATACGAGGTAAAGGGTACTTGTTCTTAATTGTGACATCATTTAATGATCTGTAATCAACACACATCCTTTGTGAGCCATCCTTCTTCTGTACAAACAGAACCGGTGCTCCCCAAGGTGAGGAACTCGGATGAATGTACCCTGCTTCTTGCAATTCTGTTAATTGTTTCTTAAGTTCTTTTAATTCTTCCACTGACATCCTATATGACCTTTTTGAAATGGGAGCGATACCAGGTAAGAGATCAATGATGAATTCAACTTCCCTATCAGGTGGCATCTCGGGTAACTCTTCAAGAAAGACATCTCAAAAGTCTCTAACCACACGGATGTTCCTACCCACAAATTTTCCATCCACTAGAAATATGGCAGGTCTAGTAGAGGTGGTTACAGTAATCTCAACTTCAAATCTTTCCCCTTTGGAACTCGTGAGTTCTACGGTTTCCTTAGCATAATGTATAACTGCCTTTGCTTTTCTTAACCAGGACATACCGAGAATCAGATCTATACTGCTTTCTTCTAATAATATAGGTGTAGACCAGAATTCCCTTCCCATAATTGTCAGTGTTAATCTGTGTCATATAGTTTGCTTCAACATGCCCTTTAGGGGTAATTACTATCAGTGGTTTTTGCATAGTTTTAAGTGGTAGTTCATTGGTGGTGGCAAATTGAGCAGAAATAAATGAATGTGTAGCTCCAGAATCAAATAATATGGCTGCTAGAATTGCATTAATGTAAAACATACCGATAGCGATGTCCGCTCCATCAGCAGTGGCCTCGACACTGACTTGGTTGACCCTGGCAATGCTGAATCCTTTGACAGAGGTTGGAGTCTGTTGCTTGTTCTGAGCGGGTGTGCTGGAATTCCCCATCGGACAAGCATTTGCATAGTGCCCAACTTGACTGCACTTGAAGCATGTGGGGCCTGTCCTCTGTCATGTGGGCCTTACTGGGGTGCCAGTGGGGGCAGCCTGACGAGTGTGGGGTGTCTGTGGAGTCCCCTGTGGAGCGTACTGAGTTGGTCGCGGTCCTCCTCCAGGACGAGCTGGTGTACCCTAGGGTGGAACATAACGAGGACGAACACTGCTGCTACCCTGTCCCTGGGTAATGACCTTCCACTTCATCTGTCCTAGTTGAACACGCTTGTGTTCAATAGCTAGAGCTTTGTCCAAGAGTCTCTAAAATGACGGGAAGGTGTGAGCGACCAGTGCATACTGTAGTGGTCCATTGAGTCCCTCTATAAGTGCTCTTGCTTCCTCTCATCATCCACCACTTCATCTGGAGCATATCTTGATAGTTGAATGAATCTGTCACGGTACTTGCTGACTGACATGTTGCCTTGCTTTAATGACAGAAATTCCTTCTTTTTAATCTTCATCAGCCAGCAGGAATGTGATAATTTCTGAACTGTGTGGTGAATTCTGGCCAAGTGATAGTATGAGCAGCGTCATGGGCAGCAGTATAATAATCCCACCAATCAGCAGTAGGACCAGTAAGACGAGAACCTTCTCCTGGTCTGAGCATTGAGCAATATTCAGCATCTTCTCCACTGACTTTAACCAAATGTCGGCGTGCAGAGGATCTGGAGAGCTGGCGAAGGTAGGTGGCTTGTAGCTCATAAATTCCTGGTGCTTGTCTTAGGGTGGAACTAGTGGTGGTGGTGGAGGCAATGGTGCTTATTGTTGTCGCACCATTCTCTCTTGACGCATTTCCTCCCGCATATCTTGCCTTTCCCGGCGCATCTCTAGGCATTCCTGTCGCATATGTGCTTGCATAACTGCCATAGTATTGGCCATCTGTTGCAGCATCTGCATCTGGGCTACAACCACAGGATCAGTTCCGGCCGGTGGAGGATTCATCTCTGCTTGTTGTTTTCTAAGGACCCTTTGGTTGCGTGGGTTGGCAGGTAGATCAATTCCGCCTCCCTTTCTGGTATTGACCATCTAGGTTAGAAATACATGGTAAGATAGAATTGTAGAATAGACGAGTAATTGTGAGGCAGAATCTTTTGGGGGTTTTATTAGCTAAGTAGATTAGTGTGTCACCTACTCATTCTAATTACCTTATGGTGGTACATGCTAGAATGCCCTGCTATACTATTTCAATCAATCAAAGAAGCAAATCAAGCATTTACCATCAGAACAAACAACCATTTACTTCAAGTAGAGAAAATATTTTTTTGTCTTAGGTCTCCTATCCCTTTAGAGGGTCATTGATGTAGGATTCCAAAGTGTGAAATCCTCCTTGTCTTAGAATAGAAAAGGTAAGAGTAATCAGAGTAGAACAATAGAAGGTGAGACAGGATCAAGAAAAGTATAAAAAGAATTAGAGTAAGGTAAGTAGATAAAGGTTTCGTCTAGGTCTATCTAGGTTTCGTCCTACAGTCAACATTTCCTCTGATACCACTTCTGTCACACCCGGATTTAAGGGATAAAGCCGGGTGCGTCTCATATCTGCGCCAAAGAAGAACATTACATATAATGACAAAGTGTATAGATATAAATATCACAAGTATCATTATTACATAGCGGAAGTCTTACAAAAATAAATGATAACAATAAAACGAACTAATATTATTCCTTGGCGCCATCAAGCTGACTGGGAGACGCCACCTAGATCAATTCATATTCTTCATTGTAGGGCAGCTCCTCTTGGACCACCTGCTCTTCACCTATGGGGGAGGGGGGTTTATATATCGCAATATAGCTCACAAAAGATCATAGCTCAACAAGTTGAGGGGAATAATGTGCATGAACTCACCAAAGGTGGGAGTTCATGTGAAGTGTAAGGCTAATCAACAAATAATGGTTAAAGCTGAGCATTGCTTTTAATAAGTTGGTCAAATTTTATTAGCAGTTACTAAATGTGAGTAAATACCAAACCAGAGTAATAAATAGATCAAATTAATAATAAACCACAATGCGATGCAAATGACAAATTGAATTTAATTCTATAAATTAATCATGTGAGTGTCCGAGCCGCTCATGACCGTGAGCATGGCTGATATACCAGTTTTACACTCTGTAGAGGTTGCGCATCTTTACCCACAAGTCATGTTACCCATTTGCCAAGGGATCACGACTCCCATACAACTCTACCAAGGAAGCGAGGCAGGGTAACACTATGAGGCCTTTATAAAGTTCCACTAGCTTCAGAAAACCCGCTACAGTTTCCAGGAAGCTCCAATGCAGGGATCCCTCGCCTGACCGCCATCGCAGCAAAATCAACCCAAGGACCTCCCTACACTGACCACTCCCCTACTTCCCTTGCCCCTTTTGGGTAAGGTAGTCATCCACTACCTTTCCTAATTAGTCAGTTGTTGGGGACTTGTTCTCAAATGCTAGGAATTAAGAACAAGGCAACACAAAAATAGGTTAATGGTTAATGCCCTTCGTCCTTCGAAGCATTATTCCCTTAAGGACATAACGATCTTTGGACAAAGGTTATGAAGGACATACCTTCATCATCATAGCATATACTAATGAAAGACGAAGCATATGGAACATGAGAGATGATATAGATAATCATATGACATCACAATATATTTTTTATTATATAATCGTGAATGAATAAAAATAGCACAGGACTGCATTCATACCTTTAGCCTGACAGATGGTGAAAGTACAAACGTGACGCACGAGTGTGCACAAGTACGCGTGAACAGTACGGGGGTACTGTTCATCTATTTATAGGCACAGGGTGCATCCTGTGTGGATTTACATTCATGCCCTTTATAAATAGTTACAATCATGACATAGATTATCATGGGTCGATCGGTCTTTTCACCTTTAAGTCAGTGCTACCCTTCGTCTCAAAGCGTGTTATTATGCCGAAGCTCCCAAGATGGTAGCTCCGACGTTGCTTCTGTGTTGATCTTCTGAAGGTGTTTCTTCTTGTAGGACCTTCGGTGACGAAGCAGACCCCCAACAGTAGCCCCTTCACGATGCTAGATCGTTTTTTGTAATGAGCTTGATCCGTGAAAACATCTCCGAAGCTTTGGAATGCCGAAGGTCCGAAAAACACCTTCCCTGAGCTCGTTGCCAAGAAATGATTAAAATATTCCAAGCGTGAGAGATGGCCCACCATGCAGCGGGTATGCACGGTCTAGCGGTTCTCCTCCCAAGCGCCGGTTGGTCCACCGTTCAGCGGGTGCGAGTAACTGTTTAGCGGGTGCGGTCACCTTGGCGATTCACCTTCCCACCTGCAGCACTATATAAACAGACAGGTAGATGTGAATTTATGACAGCATTCATTGCTATTGCACTGTTGTGCTGTTGAAAATTTTAACCATAGCCAAAGCATTTTCACTGCATTTTCGAGCAAGCCACTGTTCTGGATTAACTTCGTCAAAAGAGGGAGCTTCGTCAAAAAACTGTGAAAAAACAATCAACTTCGTAAGAACTGCAAGAAAATCATCAAATGGCCAGAGTACGTTCAACTACGAGAGTGACCCATGACGGAGAGGAGGCCGAAGCTACCGAGACTGCTCCGATCTCCGAAGTGATGAGACAATCAGGACTAGTTGTGACAGAGGGAGCCATTGAAGAAGGTGCACTTGTTGTCGAAACCGAACAAGACGTCGAGGAAGAAATTGCTGATGAAGAAGAGGATTATAGTATCTTGATCCCGTCAAAACCTAGTCACTTGGATTTTGAAAAATCTACTGTTTCTGAAGGTGATATGCTCATGATGATGAAGCTGGGCTACTTCGGAGAAGCCAAGAAAAAGCTGATTCGTTTTGCTAGGGAAGAGACCACTCCAACACCGAAAGTTGATGAAGTGGTGGTTTTCAAAAGTTTTTTCAGAGCAGGATTACGGTTTCCGCTGAATGAGATTATTGGAGAAATTTTAGCTAATTATGAAATATTTCTTCATCAGCTGACCCCTAACGCCATTGTTAGGCTCAGTATTTTCATCTGGGCCCTTCGAAGCTAGGGGATGGACCCGAATGCCGAAGCTTTTTGTCGAGTGCATGAGCTACATTACCAGACGAAGGCTAGAGAAGACGGGCTCCATGAAAATTTTGGCTGCTATAACTTCGCGTATCGCAAGGATACAAAGGCCCCAGTCCTGAGCTATCGGTCCAAATGGCCAACTGGATGCAAAAGTGAGTGGTTTTATGTTAAAGCTGACGAGAAGAAAAGGGAGAAGCTGAAGAAGCTGGTCATGAGCCCACTAAGCCTAAGCTTCGGGATGACCCGACCCCTATGCAACATGAAACCAGGGTTACCATGCCAACTAGCTATGGCAGAATTCAGAGTGGTGGCTGAGCATATCAGTACCAGAGATCTAGTGCAAGAATACCTGGCGAACAGGGCCAACATTGAGTGATTGGAGCATGCCGAAGCTGAAAGGATCAAAGAAGATGGGTGAACTTGTTCGATTGCCCTATCGCTTCAAGTTTGAGAAGCAATTCAAAGAGCCCTGCCAGGAATGGTTAGAAATGATTGAAACTATGTGCAATGAAATTCTAGGCAATTATACGAAGAAAGAAGATCAACTGATGATTGCGGCCTTCGGCACCCAAACAAAACGTAGGCTGAATCGGGTAATGGATGCTTTAAACTTTGAATATCCTAATTATGAACGATTAAACAAGGGTGCCGAAGGGCCGAAAAGAAAGAGTATTGTTAGTGTTATGAGCAGACAAGTAGCTAGGATGGTAAAGGAGGACGAAAAAGCTCTGAAAAAGAGAAAATCCAGTCCCGAGCCAAAGGTGGCTACTTCAAAGAAAAGAAAAATAGCAACTCCAGAGCCGAAGATGGCTGAAATAGAAGAGGGAGCTCCTTCGACACCTTCTGCTGCCGAAGTAGAAAAGATTTTAAAGGTAATGACCGAACCCCTACCTATCAAGTTGCTAAGTCCACTGGGGCCACAACTGACGAAGCTTTTACAGAAGAAAGACGAGGCTTCAGCAACAAAGAAGGCGGCTGGGCCAAAGAAGCGAAGGATTATTACTGTTTTTTTGCAAGCAATTGAAGAAACGCCACCGCCAGCTTCAGCGTCAAAAATAACACCAGCTGTCGAAGCTGCCGTAGCTACCGAAGCTACACCTGACAAAGCTACAATGGCTGAAGCCATGAATCTGGAGAGCACATTATCTGATATTGATAGAATACTCTCGGATATGGCCGTGGAAGAAGCTGCTGCTGCCGCCAAAGAAACTGTGGCCACAGTGCCTAAAAAGGGGAAGGCAGTCGCCGAAGATACTTCGGAGGAAAAAGGCTTTAATTTTCAAAATATAATTGATCAAGAATTATCTAAGACTGAAAGAGAGGAGCTGCATGAGTATGCTATATCCTGTGGCTACCAACCAGGAGCGTTGCTCTTCGACGGAATTAACGAAGAAAGCTTAGGATGCATCCGAGATCGAACTGGAGCGAAGGTTATCAGCACTCTGTCAAGGAGTGTTGGCTTCCCGAAGCTTGAAGCTGGCGTCAGTCGCTACCGACGACAGCATATCGTCGGTAGCTTATTCTATTCTAATTTCAAGGTA
The DNA here is from genome assembly GCF_902167145.1 of Zea mays. Lineage (NCBI taxonomy): Eukaryota > Viridiplantae > Streptophyta > Magnoliopsida > Poales > Poaceae > Zea > Zea mays. The sequence goes on from NC_050100.1 coordinate 147,246,002, forward strand.
AAATTTCTCCTTCAGCTTTTTTCATTGTTTTACGATGAAGGTGATTGCTGATGAAGATTATTTTACATAGAGTATGCTACTAAGTAAAGCCTTGAGGATGCAACAGGACCTCGAAGATAAGAAAAAGGAGGTTATAATTGAAGGTTTGGAAAGCAAAATCAAAGATCATGAAGCTGCTCTTGAAAAGAAAGATTTTGTTCTTTAAACAATGGAGGGTTCACTGGCAGAAGCCCAAGCCGAAATTGCCAGATTAAACAGTGAACTCTCCACGAAGTCAGAAAGCTTCGAACAAGAAAAGAAGAGCTTTGATGCGAAGCTTAAAGTTGAAGTCGAAAAGAATTCGAATTTGCGGAAATCATTGAAGGGACTTCAGGATAAATGTCTAGACTTCGGCAACCGGTGCGTGCAACGGCTGAAGCAGGTCTTCAACTCAGTTGGAGCCAGTTCTGAAAAATTTGAACCTTCGGTTGAAGACCTGCCAGGCACCTTCGAACATATTGAGGGCGACGTTGATGCACTTGACGAAGTTATAGCTGGGCATGGCGTCTTCTGTGCCCTGCTAGCTTCTCGTGGCACAACTGTTGCTTTCATGAAGACCGGTTGCACGCATGGGAAAATCGTGAACAGACCAAACTTCAGCCTGTCACCAGCGGATTTAACTGACATTCCTAGTTTAGCCCGAAGCATTAGAAATAGATTCATAACTCAAATTTGGATGAAGGGTGGGCAGAATTTAGCTGGTGATGAAGCTCGAAGTCATCTTAAGCCGGTACTAAACTTGCACCTGTTGCTTATCTTTCGCTGATATTTCTATTTACCTTATACCACTTTGTTATGTACAGGATGACAAAGCTGAAGATGAATGATTCGAAGCTTGACGGGTATTGAAGAAGCTGCTGCAAAAAAGCTCTAGAAAAATTTTGAATTAACATTGTAAAAAATATTATAATTTAGGAATCAAACACTGCTTTGTAAACTTGTCCATACCTTGTAATGTATTTTTACCTTTCCATCCATGTATGAACTGCTTCGATGTGGACAAAACTTGTATTGTTTGAGCCGAAGGCGAAAAACACCTTCCCTTCTTTTGGTGCACAACGAAGCATAAATTTGCTTCTTTTGTACTTATCGAAGCGTTGTCATTAGAGCCGAAGCGACTGTCTATATGCTTATAATATGATAATGATGATTCTACGAATGTCTAAATGAATGTGTATGAATGCAATGAATGATGTGATGTAATGTGCAAATGAATGTCCAAACACACGCTTACAAAGCCGCACCCAGACTCTGCATCCCCTTAGGAACGACTTTGGAGTCTTCTTCACCGTTTAATTTTTTATGTTCACTGCTTATTTTTTGGTGTAAGTTCTGCATCCCCTTAGGAATGTCTTTGAACTTCTTTGCCTTCTATTTCGGCGGTATAAGTTCTGCATCCCCTTAGGAACGTCTTTTGAACTTCTTCGCCTTATATTTCGGCGGTATTTGGCTCTGCATTCCCTTAGGAACGACTTTTGAGCAGAAAACTTATTCTGCGCTCCCTTAGGAACGACTTTTTGTAGCTTCGTCATGCTCTACATCCCCTTTAGGACGACTTTTGAGCTTCTCCCTGCTTTTTTTACTGCACTCGATGGTGCATGATCAGATTTTACATTTTACATTCTTTTTGGAGGATTTTGCTCTCATAGAGCCAAATAAGAAAAGAAAAATTACAAGCCATGGCCCCATTAAAAACCTTTCTCCCCCTTTGGAAAGGAAAAGGGTGCCATAGGAAAAAATGGAAAAAGATTACATCAAATTACACATAATATCATCGAAGCTCATCCGCATTCCATGATCTAGGAATGTCGTTGCCGTCCATATCCTTCAATCTGTAAGAACCGGGCCTTGACGAAGATACCACCAGAAAAGGTCCTTCCCACTTCAGCTGTAGTTTGCTTACTGTGTCCGGATTGGCCACTCTCCGAAGCACCAAATGCCTTAGCTTAATATTTTTCAGCCAAACTTTTCTATCACGCCATTTTATTGTTTCGGCTTGATATTTTTTGATATTCTCCACAGCCTGAAGTCTGGTCCCTTCTATAGTATCTTTTGCTACATGATAATCAGCTTCATCCTCTGCCGAAGCTGCTGTTCTTATTGACCCCGCTTTAGCTTCTTCTGGGGTTATAGCTTCGTCACCAAATAATAATTTGAATGGTGTAAATCCCGTTGATCTTGATATGGTTGTATTGTGGCTCCACACCACTTTAATCAACTCATCTAGCCACTTTCCTCTGGGCTGATTGAAGATTAGCTTCATTATTCCCGTCATTATAATGCCATTTGCTCTTTCGACTAGTCCGTTTGACTCCGGATGCCTAACTAATGCAAAATGAATCTTCGTGCCAATCTGATCACAAAATTCCTTGAAAGTTTCGGCATCAAACTGTATTCCATTGTCCATAGTTATTGCCTTTGGTACGCCGAAGCGACAAAAAATATTTTGCTAGAAGAATTTCTGGACTGTAACCGAAGTTATTGTAGCCAAAGGCTTTGCTTCAATCCACTTAGAAAAATATTCTACAGCCACCACAATATATCTCAAATTGCCTTGCGCTGGTGGAAGTGGGCCTAACAAATCCAGGCCCCATCTTTGCAACGGCCAGGTGGGCTGTATTAGCTGAGTAAGAGATGAAGGTTGTTTTTGGTCTCTTGCACATTTTTTACAGCTTTCACATTTTTGAACTAGCTCTGCTGCATCCGAAGCTGCCTTTGGCCAGTAAAATCCTTGTCTGAACACTTTTCCCAGCATGGGTCTAGACCCAATATGAGATCCACATAGACCTGCATGTATCTCCTTCATTAATTCAATACCTTTAGCTCTTGATAAACACTTGAGGAGTGGGGAACAAACTCCATGTTTATATAATTCCCCTTCTATTATCACATACGGTCTCGTCCTTGCTTCCATTCTCTTATTATAAGCTTCGTCATCCGAAAGACAATTACCTTGGAGGAAGGATATGATTTTAGTCCTCCAATCTTCATTATGTACCGGAGAAATGGCAAGCACTTCTCTCTCCATGAGTTCAACCGAAGGTGCCTTTATTGTTTCAAAAAAATACTTCCGAAGGTATAGGGAGCCCCTGAGCCGCCGATTTGGCTAGCATATCTGCATGCTCATTTTCACCTCTTGGAATATTCTTGACAGAAAAACCTTCGAAGGAAGCCTCCAACCTTCGAACTGTATCCAGATATTTTTCAAGCTTTGGATCTCTTGCCTTTCTACTTTTGTCCACATGGCCAGAAATGACTTGAGAATCAGTTTTCAGAATGGCCCTTCTTATTCCCATTGCCCTTAACTTCCGAAGCCCCAAGAGGAGTGCTTTGTATTCAGCAATATTATTTGTACAACTAAACTCAAGTTTGACTGTGTAACATGTTCTGACTTTCGAAGGTGCTACTAGGACAGCAGCCGCTCCTGCACCGAAGGCTCCCCAAGAACCATCACAGAAGACTATCCAAGCTTCGACGTCTTTATTTATTTCTACTTCCTGAGCCCTTGGCGTCCGGTCGACGATGAAGTCTGCTAACGCCTGGGACTGAATTGAGGATCTATGTACATGGTCAATGGTGAATTCATTAAGCTCTGCAGCCCATTTTCCAATCCTTCCAGTAGCTTCTCTGTTCCTCATTATGTCCTTCAGGGGCTGTGACGAAGGAAAAATTATGTGATATGCTTGAAAATAATGCCGAAGCTTCCTAGAGGCCATTAACACAGCATACAATACCTTCTCCAATTCTGTATAATTTTTCTTTGATAGACTTAAAACTTCAGAGACGAAGTACACTGGAGCTTGCTTTTTGACTTGGCCATCTAGCTTCTCCTGTACCAGCGCTGCACTCACTATAGAGTGCGAAGCCGCCACGTATAAGAACAGCAGAGCCCCTGGCGCAGGTGGAGTTAATGTTGTTAAATCAATCAAATATTGCTTCAGCTCTTCGAAGGCTTTTTGTTGAACCGGTCCCCATTGGAAAACTTCGGCTGACTTTAGTATTTCAAAGAATGGCAAATTTCTTTCTGCTGATCTAGATATGAATCTATTTAATGATGCGAGTCTTCCTGCCAGACGTTGGGCCCCCTTCTTTGTGCTTGGTGGCTCCATCCGAAGGATAGCTTCGATCTTGCTTGGGTTAGCTTCAATTCCCTTTGTTGATACTAAACAGCCAAGGAACTTGCCCTTCTTCACCCCAAAAACACACTTTTCTGGATTTAATTTCAGACCAGCTTGCTTGAAATTGGCAAATGTCTCTTGCAAATCAGCAATGTGATTTTCTTGCTTTGTGCTTTTCACTATGATATCATCAACATAGGTCAGTACATTTCTGCCTATTTGATAATGGAGGACCTTGGCTATCATTCTGCTGAAGCTTGCTCCAGCATTCTTGAGCCCCTCAGGCATCCAAAGATAACAATATGTGCCACTAGGGGTTATGAAGCTAGTCTTCGGCTCATCTTCTTTCTTCATCCATATTTGATGATAGCCAGAGTAACAATCTAGTAAACTCATGAGCTCCAAAGAAGCTGCTGCATCCACTAAGAAGTCTATTCTTGGCAATGGGAACTTGTCCTTCAGACAAGCCTTGTTAAGATCTGTAAAATCAATGCACATTCTCCATTTGCCATTGGCCTTCTTTACCATAACAGTGTTCGCTAGCCATTCTGGGTATTTCACCTCTCTGATAACACCAGCACTAAGAAGTCTCTTCACTTCGTTCCGAGCACCTTCAGCTTTGTCTTCAGACATTTTCCGAAGCCTTTGTTTTCTTGGCCTGAAGGATGGATCCACGTTGAGCGAATGTTCAATGACATCTCTGTTGACACCACAGAGATCATTGGCGGACCAAGCAAAGACATCTTTATTGTTGAATAAGAATCTTAGCAAAGTCTTCTCTTGTTCTTCAGATAGATGAGACCCCAGCAATACCCTTTGTTCTGCTATGTCTTCACATAGGAGCATAGGCTTTGGCTGATCCGTTGAAGCAGCCTTCTCTCTTTTGTATTTATACTGCTCACAGGCTTCGGCTCCATCTATATTATGGATTGCCTTTGAATCTGTCCAATTTCCTTCAGCTTTTCTGGCAGCCTCTTGACTTCCATGGATAGCAATGGGCCCTTGCTCCAAAGGTATCTTCATACATAAGTATGCTGGATGAAGTATAGCTTCGAAAGCATTGAGTGTCCCTCGGCCAATGATTGCATTGTATGGGTACTCCATGTCAACAATATCAAAAACAACTTGTTCAGTCCTTGTGTTATGAATGAAGCCAAAGGTTACTGGCATTGTGATTTTGCCGAGTACTACAATCTGCCTTCCTTCAAAGCCACAAAGAGGGTGTGTAGCATCATGAATCTTATCCTCTAGCTCTTGCATTTGTCTGAAGGCCTTAGCAAATATGATATCTGCTGCACTGCCTATGTCAACCAGAACATTATGGACCAGAAACCCCTTGATGACACAAGATATGACCATAGCATCATTGTGGGGGTAATCCTTGAGTTGAAGATCCTCCTGGGAGAAGGTGATTGTGATGTGGGACCATTTAGACATGATGAAGGGTCCCTGCACCCTAACATGCTGCACTCTTCTCTACGCTTCTTTCTTCTGCTTCTTGTTGGCTGGTTCTGAGCTTGAACCGCCTGTTATCGGGAGCACCAGATTCATAGCCAAAGATGCTACAACTTGGTTGCTGAACGAAGCCATCAGCTCAAAAGTGGAAGTGGGTTCACCGGAGGTGGGCGCCAATGTTGGGGACTTGTTCTCAAATGCTATGAATTAAGAACAAGGCAACACAAAAATAGGTTAATGGTTTATGCCCTTCGTCCTTCGAAGCATTATTCCCTTAAGGACATAACAATCTTCGGACAAAGGTTATGAAGGACATACCTTCATCATCACAGCATATACTAATGAAAGACGAAGCATATGAAACGTGAGAGATGATATAGATAATCATATGACATCACAATATATTTTTTATTATATAATTGTGAATGAATAAAAATAGCACAGGACTGCATTCATACCTTCAGCCTAACAGATGGTGAAAGTACAAGCGTGACGCACGAGTGTGTACAAGTACGCGTGAACAGTACGGGGGTACTGTTCATCTATTTATAGGCACAGGGCGCAATCTGTGTTGATTTACATTCATGCCCTTTATAAATAGTTACAATCATGACACAGATTATCATAGGTCGATTGGTCTTTTTACCTTTAAGTCGGTGCTACCCTTCGTCTCAAAGCGTGTTATTATGTCAAAGCTCCCTAGATGGTAGCTCCGGCGTTGCTTCTGTGTTGATCTTCCAAAGGTGTTTCTTCTTGTAGGACCTTCGGCGACAAAGCAGACCCCCAACATTAGCGAAGGGCGTCCCATACCACCCTTGTGGTAGCACTATTTTCCCAGGTGGTTCTCCATGTTCCAATTAATAATATGATCTTATCATGAACAGTAAATAACAAATCGATAATAAAGTATGATCATGAATAATGTGTATCTCAATACCCAAATCCGCATAAAGCAATAACAGGTACTACCCAAAAATTCAGTGGTAAATAAGGAATAAAGATAGCCAAACTAGGGTAACCTATTGGGTCCCATCAAAATTAACCTATGCAGATCATAATGATAAAAAGGAACATTATTGGGTAAACATAAGTGATCAAGGGCACAACTTGCCTTCAACGAGCTCATGCTCAACAGTGTCCACCTGCTGAACCCCTAGATCCTCTGTGGCTGGCTAGTCTACTCGCAACAATACAAACAAACATAGTATGGCAGAAATTAACATTACACCAAACAATAGAACATAATGCATGATAATATTCTACGCGTTGTAACGAGACCGTAGGAACAAGAATCACTAAATTCGGAGTTACGGTTATCGAGTTATGGATTTCCAAGTTATTGAGTACTTGGTGTGGAATAATTCAAGTGAATAATTTTGATCCAAGTTTCAGGGTTAAAAAGAGTTACTAGGTGATGAACATTATTATTACAAAATTATTGCAACTGGAATGGAATGAAAAGGATTTAAAATGAGTTTTCTATGAATTAAATGAGTTCTAGGATTTATTTTAATACCAAAAACTTATTTCTATATTTCTGTTATTCAGTTTACTGATCCCTCGACTGCGTGCCAAATACCAAAGAAGTGCATGGCTAACTTGCAAAAACCCCACAGACACAGAGCTACACTCATGGTGGACCGCTGGTTGATATTTAAGAACGTTGAGGGCTCTTGAGTAAAATTGGCACGGCGAAGAGGTATCAGTGACTCTCGGCCGTTAGATCGGGAATGGGTGCCCCGGATTAGATCAGTTTTAAATTGAATTGGTATCGCAGGATTTCAACCGCTGGATCAGATCCGAGGGTCGAAATTAAGTCAAGAAGCGCCACACGATGAAACGATCCCAACCGTTGGTCCTTGGATTGAAAGCTACCGAGACTACCATGCCTGCTACTACTCTCCTCCTTCCGATCAAAGCTGAACGGTCAGATTTTCCCCTTAGCGAAGGGTTACCCCCAATCTAATCGTGACCGTCGGCGCGTGGATCGATGGTCACGGGCTCATCTCTCCCACCGATGGCATCCCCACGGTGGTGCGTCTCGGACCGCGATGGCGCCCTGCCAGTGAGGGTCGCACCCGAACACCAGCGCACCATTCCCAAATTCCGTTAACTTAAATGCTTAGGGAGACAAGCTGTTTGGTTTATATATTTGTAACGTAATGGGTAACGGATAACGTTAAATCATGTTTGTTTTAGTCCAACCGTAATCAGATACCACACTAAAATTTGATACCAGACTATTCAAATTTGTTACCGCCGGTAATCGAGCCGAAACCATTACCATTACCATTTGCGTTACATTTTTTGAACCAAACAGCACCCAAATGGAGGGATCCTAACCGGTAATGGAGTGGCCGAATGGCTTGGCCACGGCGCGAGTGGCTTCACGGCGGCGACGAAGTCGTCAATGAGAAATTGCGGTGCCCTGGAGGACCCTCCGCACACCCCAGCCGCAAGGACAGCTTCGCCCATCGGTGGGACGCGTCGGTGTTGGCTAGGGAGTCATGGACGACAGTGAATCGTGGAATCAACCTCCGACGACCACGGTTGTGCACTCCTTTCCTCCCCCGTGCGTACACTTCCCTAATGGTGGCTGTAACAAGGTCGGCAGTGGGTTGTTTGAGGTTTTGGGGCACACGGCGTTTCGGTTTATATTTCCCCCAGCGCCGCAACCGAATCCCCGCATGAGCTGTCCGCCATTTCCGTGTTCCGTTGAGCTCGGTCCTGGGTGGGGATGACTCTCCTAACATGAGGCCTCACATGTCAGTGGTTGAACTGGAGTGCACCCCCCGAGTGGCCGACTTGCGGGCCGAGATGCCAGTGACTCTCCGACTAGTAAGCGCGGCATCATCTTCACGGGCGTAGGGAGACCGATGAATGGGCCCCGAACGACAGCGATCTACCCCTGATCGGTTACCTGGGCCACACGCGCAGTGAAGAGAAGTGGAAGTGGGCCGCATAGGCCGAGCACAGCCCAAGTGTAGGTTTTTCTCATTTTCTATTTCCTTTTCTTCTCCTTTTTATTTTTAAATTTCAAATTTGAATTTAAATTCTTTTTGTGAATTTTTGTACTCCGTTTTAGATGTATGATTTAAACATGCCATTATGGGATGAGTTTATTTATTCATAAATTTATTTTGTATCCTATAATATTTCTCTATCTCTCTTGTTTTCTATATCATTTCTAAATTCCAAAATTGTACTTTTGGGTTAAATCCCAATTCTCAACTTCATTATTATATTTTTATTGGTATTATTATTATTGTTAAATGCACAAACAAACAAAACTCCAACATGATGCGTAGAGTGTTTTATTAGATATTTGTTCTCTTAAATAAGAATGTTCCAATGTTGAAAGGAGTATATGGCAAAAATATCCAAGGGAATTTCTCACTTTATATTATTTACATTTTGAGTATTACAATGATGGACCGAAGTTTGATGAAGAAATTCAACAGGAAGAGAACAAGATTCAGCCAGAAGGAGATCATAATTGTTTATCTCTCTTCGAGTGTTAAGTGTGACTACTGAAAGGGAAGAAAATGGATAGCACCACAATCTTTTCCATACCCGAGGTATGATCAAAGATAAGCTATGTCGCATCATTGTTGATAATGGTAGCTACAACAACATTGCTAGTCAAGAATTGGTGGACAGATTAGAATTAAAATCAAGGCGTCATCCTAGTCCATATAAGATGCAGTGGCTTAATGATTGTGGAGCGTTGCGTGTTAGCCACATGGTGAATGTTCCATTTTCTATTGGGAAGTACAATAATCATGTAGAATGTGATGTGGTCCCTATGCAAGCATGTCAATTGCTGCTAGGCCGACCTTGGTTATATGATCGTAATGTCCAGATTTTTTGAAGAACCAACAAGTTGTCTTTCTTGTATAAAGGAGAGCAAATCTCTTTGCTTCCTTTGACACCGAAGGAAATGATGAAGGATGATCTAAAGAAGAAACAGCGAGAGAGCGAGAACCACTTGAGAGTGATCCACAAAATAGTAAGGAACAGTTTCCAAAGCCAAATAAAACTCCACAGCCTTGTTGGGACTTGTTCTCAAATGCTATGAGTTAAGAACAAGGCAACACAAAATGTTAAAGGTTAATTCCCTTCGTCCTTCGAAGCATTATTTCCCTTAGGATATAATGATCTTCAGACGAAGGTCATGAAGGACGTACCTTCATCATCGTAGTGTATGTTAATGAAAGAAGAAGCATATGAAATATAAAAGACAACATGAATAATCATATGACATCATTAATATATCTTCTTTTTATTATCATGGATAAACAGAAACAATATTGAATTACATTTGTACCTTTGGCTTGATAGAAGGTAAAAGTCCAAGCATGACGCACGAACGAATACAAGTCAACGTGAACAATACGGGGGTACTGTTCATCTATTTATAGGCACAGGGCACAGCCTGTGTAAAATTACATTCATGCCTTTTATATTTACTATTGACTTAAGGACAATCCAACGAGGACTAGATAGCTTTTTCCCCTTTTAGTCGGTTCCTTTTCCTGCCGCTGAGCCGAAGCTCCTTTGCGCATAGTGTCGGAGCAGCATCAACCTTCGTCTCGACCAAGCTTTTCATATTATGTATAGTTTTATTCCGAGTCCGAAGGTACCTGTACATACATTACAATTGGGAAACATTGTTAAATCATGTTTTTGAGGACCTTCGGAAGACGAAGGCCCCCAACAGTAGCCCCTCGCAGTATTAATTTGTTATAACAACGAATTCAGACTGCAACATGAACGAAGGCCTTAAGCCGAAGGTCTGAAAAAACACCTTCCCTTTGCTAGAATAGCAATAGCTAATGACAAATGGGGCCCACCAAGTTGCAATACACTGGGCGTATAAATATAAACCACAGCGGCAGCATTTGATACGCCGTTTCCACCATTTACATTATTTTCTCAAACTTTTTAGCTCTTGCTCACTAGCTCTCGCCTGATTTTCAAGCTTTTCGAGCTTCGGTTTAAGGACATGTTTTCACCATGTCTGGGGAGAAGATGACTAAGGAAAAGAAAATGAATGCGGAAATGAAGGTAACTGAGGAAACGAAGTTGTTTGAAGAAAAGAAAACTGTGGATCCTTTTATCGCCGGGTTTGTTGAGTCTATGTCAAAAACAAACACAGAGAAGATTACTAAAGAGATTCTAGAAGGTTTGTCTAAAGATACTGATGACAGTGATAGTTATGACGTAGAAAGTGAGAATGAAGATTCTGAGGATCGACCGTGGCGCCCAAGCCATACTATCTTCGGAAAATCGACTATCAAGCAGAGTCATATCGATGCCATGAGGGGGAGGTATTTTCATGACATGTCTATTGTTAGAGTTGGAGGAGACAATACTGCCCCTGCTCCGGAGGAAAACAAAGTTATGATATACCGAAGCTTCTTAAAGGCAGGTCTTTGGTTCCCACTGAGCAAGTTTGTGGTTGAAGTGCTGAAGATATACCAAATCTTCCTTCATCAGATTACCCCCGAATCTATAATTAGAATGGGGATTTTTGTCTGGGTTGTAAGGAGTCAGGGGTTAGATCCAAGCGCGAAGTGCTTCTGCAGTATGCACGAGCTTTTATATGAGACGAAGGCTACTGGCAAGGAACAGTACCACAACAACTTTGGTTGTTATGGATTTATCGCTCGCCCCAATGCAAGCCACCCAGTACCGACATTCTAGAAAAGATGGCCTAGGTCCTGGATGGGAGAATGGTTTTATGTTAAAAATGACTTAAAGGCAAGGGAAGACATCAAAGAAATCATTCAGCGACCCATCTGGTCTCGCTTCAGCCTCCGAAGGCCGAAGGTGGAAATTGATAGCAATGTCGAAGCATGTCAGAGGGCTTTTAGCACTATGTGTGCCTTCATTGGCACAAGGGATTTGATTCAAGAGCATATATCCTTCAGGGTATGGCCACTTGTGGAGAGCTGGGATATGCCAAAGGAGACCACCGCCAATTCTAGTGAGGGTGGTCTAGTCCGACTAAAGTATACCTTCAGATTTAGGGAGAAGTTTGGTGAGCCAAACGACGACTGGCTGAAGTGTATCGAAGTTACTAGTGATGAGCTACTTGGAGCATACTCCAAGGCCGAAGATAATGCTTTGTCCGCAGCCTTTGGGGGTCGGGGCAAGAAAAGATTAAACAGGGTATTTGATGCTATTGGCTTCATATACCCTGATTACCGCTACCCGCTGCGAGGGCAAGAGAAAAAGAGGAAGACTGCCGCTTCGGTCACCCCAGCTGAGCCTGAGCCGAAGAGCAAAAAGGTGAAGGTTCTGACCCACCGGCCGCGTTATATTGAACCGGCCACGGTGCCTGATTTTGTCGAAGAAGCCTCTTCAACTACTGAAGCAAGACAAGCTGCTTCAATTACACAGAGCGTTGAAGAACCAACTGTAATGCCGAAGACGCATACAGTCGAGCCAGTCGAATATAAGGTTGATAAGGCTGAAGAGCCAAAGGTTGAAGAAATAATAAAAATGCCAAAAATTCTGAGCCCTCCGATAGAGGCAAAACTGCCGAAGGTGCAAAAGGCTTCTGCCGCAACTCCCAAGAGGAGGAGGATGGCCAACGTGCTGGATGTTGTGCTAGAGACTACAAAGGCCTTGAGCCCTGCTCCTACAAAGAAAATTGTTGAAGCTACCAAAAGGCAAGCCGAAGCCGAAGCTGGGCAAGCAGAAGCCGAAGTTACGCAAGCTCAGGCTGAAGTCGAAGTTGGGCCTTCAGTGCCTACCGAGACGGAGCCTGTCGCGCCTTTGGAAAGAACGACAGAGCAGATTGCACCTGAAAAGATCGAAGCTCCTGCTCCTGAAGCTTTGAACAAAAACGTTGACTACATCATTCATCATGCTTCGAGAAAGAAACTCTCCCAAGAAGAAATACTAGAAGCCAGACACTACGCCCAAAGATTGAAATATCCGAAGGGGGCCCTAGTGTTCAATGGTAGTAACGAAGAAGATTTTCTGTACTGTCTCCCAGATAACAAAGAAATATCTGTTTGCTGGGAGATAGGTAAGAGCATAGGATTCCCGAAGCTGGAAGACGGCCTTTCGATTTTGTCGAAAGATGAACTTGCTGACAGCCTAGCATACAACAGTATAAAGGTATAAAAGTTAACTTTGAATTTTAAAATGGAGTATTTTAGTTGCCATGCTCAATTCTTTCCTCCTCTTTGCAGGGCTTAATTCTTAGTAATGCCCTGAGGGTGCAGAAGAATATTGAAGACGAAGGCTATACAATGACCCTTAATAACCTTCGTTCGGAAGTGATTGAACTGAGAAACAAAGGTCTGGAAAAAGACAAAATCTTAATTTCACTAGTAAACAAAGTAAAGGAAGACGAAGCTAACTTCAAGGCTCAGGCCGAAGCCCAGAAAACCGAAATTGAAGACCTTCGGAGACAACTGGCCGAAGGTAAGGAAAACTGCACGCTCGCACAAGCTAATCAAGAAATCAGCGAATATTGGAAGAATCATCTAGAGAAAAATGTTGAAGAACTTCGCAAATCCAAGGAAAGGTGCTTCGATAAATCCTTGGATTGTGTGGAGAAATTGAAAACTAGCTTCGCCAAAGTGGGTGCCTACTCTGCTGAAGAAAACTTCATTCGAGGTGACCCCGAAGGCGTTATTGATGGATAAGTGGAGAGGCCGAAGCCTTCAAAGAAATTTTAAGTGATCGCGGGGATGTTTGCGCGTTTTCCGGTGCATGTGGAATTTCAGCCATCTTGGAGAAGGCACTGCCTTCTCCGTAAATGATACGAAGGATCCTTCAACTGAAGCAACCTTGATGGGCGGGAAATTTTACAGTGATGTCTGGGTGAATGGTGGCCGAGAGATGGCCCATGAAATTATAAAAAAGAGTGAAAAAGACACCCATGACGCCCGAGCAGAAGCAAGACAAGCTAAAGAAGTTGCAGAACGCGAAAGGCATATATGTATTATTTTTTGATTATTTAGCTTCGGAACTTGTTTTATGGCTTCGAACTAAATGTGCTTACCTATTTCAGCTAAATTATCCCCACCACCGGAGCCGTACGATCCCCTGGCTGATCCAAAGATGAAGGAATCATTGGATATCATAAGCACTGCTGAATCTATTGTCGATGAAGTCGTCGACAAATTACTGAACGAGATTGCAGAAAAAGTCCTTAGAGAGGAATAGGTTTTATTGTAATAATCATTTCAAGAAGCTTGATGTATAAAATTAATAAAGGAAGATTGGACTTCTTTTTGTAACGAAACTGTGTAACATTTGATGTATACAACATTGAATCGAATATGTAAATTATTGCAATTTATTTCTTTGCGATGCATGAAATTTTCTCACATATCATTTTTGAGCCTTCGGTGAAAAAACACCTTCCCTTCTTTTCATGCTTCGTAAAGAAAAAGACCCCTTATGATAAGGCTGGTTCAACTGTATTTCCCGAAGCTTACTTCGTGCCTTAGCACATTCTCGTTTTGACGAAGCATTTGTCGAAGATTGGCTTCGTATTCAATTCTTGTGTCGGTAATGCAGTATGATGTATGATGTAATGCTATGTGAAATGATATGATGATATGATGCAAAATGATGAGGATGTCGAAGATATACAGCCACACACCCACACTGGAACACACAAGCTCTACATCCCCTTAGGAACGTCTTTTGAGCTTCTTCACCTTCTTTTTCGGTGATATAAGTTCTGCATCCCCTTAGGAACGTCTTTTGAACGTCTTCGCCTTCTATTTCAGCGGTATAAGTTCTGCATCCCCTTAGGAATGACTTTTGAACTTCTTCGCCTTCTATTTTGGCGGTATAAGTTCTGCATCCCCTTAGGAACGACTTTTGAACTTCTTCACCTTATATTTCGGCGGTATTTGGCTCTGCATACCCTTTGGAACGACTTTTGAGCAGAAAACTTACGCTACGCTCCCTTAGAAACGACTTTTGTAGCTTCATGAATTTTGCTCTGCATTCCCTTAGGAACGACTTTTGAGCAAGACTTACACTGCGCTCCCTTAGGAACGACTTTTGTAGCTTCGTGAATTTTGGCTCTGCATTCCTTTAGGAACGACTTTCAAGCTTCGTAAATCTGTGAAGAAGATATATTTCATTCTGGTAAGGACAGAATTATTTCAAGAAATTAAAACTAAGTTTTCATTGCTTGTTCCTTATACAGAAAGCAAAAATGGCATAGAAAATAAAAGTATTTTAGAAGTAGGATATTGCTCAATATATGTGCTTTGATTCTGGTACAGTCCTGTTGACTGTACGAGCTTCGGACTCCTCCCTGAAGTCACGTTGTTGCTGGGAATGCTGGCGCCCTTCTGGTTGCTGGTTTCGGGTATAAGCTGGTTGCAAAGGTGGTGGCGATGGAAGCTGAGGCCAGGAAGCTTGTGAATGGCTTGCCGAAGCAACAGAGGCTACAGGTTGATTGCCCATGTATTCTGGTATGTAAGGAGAGTGGCATGAAGCAGTGTGTAAGACCTGCTTCGACTGATTCTGCCGAGCTTCTGCTTCGGCAATCTCCTTTTGCTTCAGAATGGTGATTTGGTACGTTCTTGTAGTGTGGCCCTTGTTCTCACCACAGAATAAACAATAAATTTTTCTGGGTTGATCCCCATATCTTCCTCCAAAGCCCCTGTTGCCTCTACCCCTTGGAGCTGGTGGCATGAAGGAGCTTTGCTGCTGTCCCGAAGACTGTGAGGTGTGCTGTGGCCTCTGAAGCTGGCTTCCTTTGTCATCATTCTGACTAGAACTGTGGATTGATCTGACATGCCTAGAGTGGATTCTTCCTCCGAAGCCCCCAGTCATCTCAGAGAATCTGTAAGCTTCCTCCCTTCTTTAGCGGAAGTCGTTGTCAGCCAGGATGTACTCATCCATTTTCTGAAGCAGCTTCTCCAAAGTCTGGGGGCTTCCTGGCAAAGTATTGAGCCGTAGGCCCTGGCCGAAGACCTTTGATCTTGGCCTCAATGATGATTTCATTGGGCACTGTAGGCACTTGCGCTCTTAGGCGCAGGAACCTTCGGACATATGCCTGAAGGTACTCCTCATGGTCTTGAATACACTGGAACAAGGCCTGGGCAGTGACTGGCTTCGTCTGAAACCCTTGAAAACTGGTGACCAGCATGTCCTTAAGCTTGTGCCATGACGTGATTGTCCCTGGCCAGAGAGAGGAGTACCATGTCTGGGCCACACTCCGAACTGCCATGACGAAAGACTTCGCCATGACTGCAGTATTGCCCTCGTACGAAGATATAGTTGCTTCGTATCTCATCTGGAAGTGATTCGGATCTGAGTGCCCATCATACATGGGGAGCTGAGGGGGCTTGTATGATAAGGGCCATGGGGTAGCCTGCAGTTCTGCTGATAGAGGAGAAGCATCATCAAAAGCAAAATTTCCATGATGGAAATCGTCATACCAATCATCATCATTGTAGGAATTATCTTGACGAAGCCCTCTCTATGGAGGTTTTCGGTCCTGGTCATCTTGAGTAAGATGACATATTTCTTCAGCAGCTTCATCGATCTTCTTCTGAAGATTGGAAAGACGAAGCATCTTTGTCACACCCGGCTTTAAGGAACAAAGTCAGGTGCATCTCATACATGCGCCAAGAAGACAACATATATAATAACAGAGTGTATAGAGATAAATGTCAGAAAACATTAGAGTATTTATTACATAGCGGAAGACTTATTACAAAATAAAATAATAAAGATAAAACGAACTAAGGATCGTCGGCGCCAATGTCAACTGAGAAACGCCACCTAGATCAGATCATACTCCTCGCCTTGTGGCTCCTCCTGAACCACCTGCTCTTCTCCTGTGGGGGGGTGTGAGACAGCAAGGGTGAGCTCACACATGATCATAGCTCAACAAGTTGTGGGGAACCAGTGGACATGAACTCACAAAGGTGAGAGTTCATGTGATGTGTAAGGCTAATCAATGACAGGGGTTAAAGCTGAGCATTGCTTTTAAGTAGTTGGTCAAACTTTTATTAGCAGTTACTAAGTGTAAGTAAATACCAAACCATAAATAAAGTAATAGAACAAATTAATAACAAACCCATGCAATGCAAATGACAAATTGAATTTAAGTTCCATAATTTAAACATCAGAGAGTCCTGAGTTGCTCATGACCGCGAGCACGGCTAGTATACCAGTTTTACACTCTGCAGAGGTTGTACCCTTTACCCACAAGTCATGTTACCCATCTGCCAAGGGGTCGCGACTCCCATACACCTCTACCTAGGAAGCGCGGCAGGGCAACACTACGAGGCCTTTACAAAGTTCCACTAGCTTCCGAAAACCCGCTACAGTTTATGGGAAGAGCACTTGCAAGAATCCCCCGTCTGACCGCCATCGCAGCAAAATCAACCCGAGAACCTCCTTGCATGCAACTCCCCTACTGCCCTTGCCCCTTTCGGGTAAGGTAGTCTTCCACTAGCTTTCCTAATTAGTCAGCCAAGGGCATCCCATTAAACCCTTGTGGTGGCACGTGTTTCTCAAGTTAAGCTCTATGTTCCAATTAACATTAATGAACTTGACATGAACATAAGTAGAATAACAAGAATAATTGAAACATAGATATAATGAATGATTATCCAAAAACCATATAAAGCATTAGCAAACTACCCAAGTGATTCAGGGTTAAACAAGGTAACGAGATAAACAAATCTAGGGTGACCTATCGGGTCCCATCAAAATTAACCTATGCATGAATAAGTGATATTAAAGAACATTATTGGGTAAAAAGTGGTCAAGGGCACAACTTGCCTTCAATGAGCTCCTGCTCAGCTACTTCAACCTGCTGCTCACCAGGATCCCCAGCAACGACCTCTTCTACTCGCCACAATACAAACAAGCACAGTGCATATAGAGAAATTAACATCACACCAAACATGTAAACAAAATACAAAGAAATATTCTACACATTAAAATAAAATCCTAGGAACAGGAATCATAATTTTTGGAGTTATAGATTTTAAGTTATGGATTTTCAAAGGTTTTATGTGTTTAAAATAGATTAAGTGAGGGATTAATTTTCTTACTGTTGTCATGATAAAACAGAGACTCTAAGTGGTAGAGAATAAAATTACAAAATTTTAGAAACTGGAATGGGTTAATTTGGAGTTCATATGAATTTTCTATGGAATAAACAAGTTTCTAGCAATTATTTATACATTAAAATCTATTTCTGTTTTATTTTCTCTGATTTTTTTCAAGTTGTCTAGACTGGGCCTCATTTACAGAGAAGTGCAGGGGCTAAGGCGCAATAAAACCTAAGACTCAGTCCAACCCCGCAGTGTACCGCGGGTTGATTCCGAGGAAAAGCGAGGGCACAAATGCAAGAACGCCAAGATGGCACACCGCGGGTTCAACCAGAGCCGTCCAACAGTCGATCAAGGGCCCTAGAGATCCCACGCCTACTCTGAACTCCGCCATCCAGATTGAGATCGACGACCCGGATGTTCCAGCGCCGAAAGGATGACTCTGATTAAATCAGGGCCGCACACACTACGATCAAGGGTCAGTACATAATCTTCTTCCCCGAGCCCGGTCATGGCGGCGCTGCTCATTGCGATGCACACCACACCGCAGATCGGCGATTCTGCTCAACGATGGGACCACCCTGAGTTTTGACAGGCTCAAAGCGCAGCTCACGCATGGCAAAATTATCTCGGAGTCCGAACAGCCTAATGGGGCAAGCCCCATCCCTCGCCCATGGCATGGTGTTGCGCCACGACTCTAATGGTGCGCACAGGCGGCAATCCTAGGTCCACAGACGGCCAGCTCCCACTCCGCGGATCTCTACGCGACGAGGGCCAGCAAAAGAAAACGATGGGGGAAAAATCCTTATGTGCTTTAGCGGCGCGATGAAGTCCCCTGGCGGCGGCTAGTCCAAGCTCCACCCCGGTGGGTTCGGGACGTCGATTTCTCCCACCCTGGGCAGAATTTGAGAGGGGTTCTGCGTGGTATGGATAGAGGGCACGTAGAAGGGGCGAATCCATCCATTAATAGGGGCCCAGAAGTCGCCATGCACGCCCGGCATGCTCGGCCAGGTTACGGAGTCCGTTGTGAGGTGAGCGGAGCGCGGTGCTTGGGGAAGAACGTGGCTGACGGCGTGGGGCTTCGTTGCAGTCATCCGGCCCCACACGTCAGAGAATGCAGGGAGGGGGAAAGCTGATTTGCGTGGTGGTTAAATGGGCCGAAAACGGAATTGGGCCCGGACGCCAGGGTGCTCTTGATAGTCGCCTAGAGGGGGGGTGAATAGGGCGAAACTGAAATTTACAAATATAAACACAACTACAAGCCGGGTTAGCGTTAGAAATATAAACGAGTCCGAGAGAGAGGGCGCAAAACAAATCCCAAGCGAATAAGCAAGTGAGACACGGAGATTTGTTTTACCGAGGTTCGGTTCTTGCAAACCTACTCCCCGTTGAGGAGGCCACAAAGGCCGGGTCTCTTTCAACCCTTCCCTCTCTCAAACGGTCCCTTGGACCGAGTGAGCTTCTCTTCTCAAATCAAAGCCGGGAACAAAACTTCCCCGCAAGGGCCACCACACAATTGGTGCCTCTTGCCTTGATTACAATGGAGTTGTGATCTCAAGAGCAAGTGAGAAAGAAAAGAAGCAATCCAAGCGCAAGAGCTCAAATGAACACGGCAAATCACTCTCACTAGTCACTAGGGCTTTGTGTGGAATTGGAGAGGATTTGATCTCTTTTGTGTGTCTAGAATTGAATGCTAGAGCTCTTGTAGTAGTTGAGAAGTGGAAAACTTGGATGCAATGAATGGTGGGGTGGTTGGGGTATTTATAGCCCCAACCACCAAACTTGACCGTTGGCTGGAGGCGTCTGCTCGATGGCGCACCGGACAGTCCGGTGCACACCGGACAGTCCGGTGCCCCTGCCACGTCATCACTGCCGTTGGATTCTGACCGTTGGAGCTTCTGACTTGTGGGCCCGCCTGGGTGTCCGGTGCACACCGGACAGGTACTGTTTGCTGTCCGGTGTGCCAGCATGGGCGATTCTGACTTCTGCGCGCGCAGAGGGCGCATTAAATGCGCGGCAGAGAGCCGTTGGCGCGGAGATGACCGTTGCTCCGGAGGCGCACCGGACAGTCCGGTGCACACCGGACAGTCCGGTGAATTATAGTGGACTAGCCGTTGGCGTTTCCCGAAGCTGGCGAGTTCCTGAGGCCGACCTCCCTTGGCGCACCGGACACTGTCCGGTGTACACCGGACAGTCCGGTGAATTATAGCCGAGTCGCCCTGGAAATTCCCGAAGGTGGCGAGTTTGAGTCTGAGTCCCCTGGTGCACCGGACAGGTACTGTTCACTGTCCGGTGCGCCAGACCAGGGGTGCCTTCGGTTGCCCCTTTGCTCCTTTATTGAATCCAAAACTTGGTCTTTTCATTGGCTGAGGGTGAACCTTTTACACCTGTATAATCTACACACTTGGGCAAACTAGTTAGTCCAATTATTTGTGTTGGGTAATTCAACCACCAAAATTATTTAGGAACTAGGTGTAAGCCTAATTCCCTTTCAATCTCCCCCTTTTTGGTGATTGATGCCAACACAAACCAAAGCAAACAGAGATGTGCATAATTGAACTAGTTTGCATAATGTAAGTGTAAAGGTTGCTTGGAATTGAGCCAATATAGCTACTTACAAGATATGCATAGAATGTTTCTTTCTTATTTAGTATTTTGGACCACGTTTGCACCACATGTTTTGTTTTTGCAAAAATTTTGTAAATTCATTTCAAAGATCTTTTGCAAATAGTCAAAGGTAAATGAATAAGAGTTTGCAAAGCATTTTCA
The DNA here is from genome assembly GCF_902167145.1 of Zea mays. Classification (NCBI taxonomy): domain Eukaryota; kingdom Viridiplantae; phylum Streptophyta; class Magnoliopsida; order Poales; family Poaceae; genus Zea; species Zea mays. Next base: position 147,266,442 of record NC_050100.1, read on the forward strand.
AGATTTGAAATTTTCTCCCTCTGTTTCAAATGCTTTTCCTTTGACTAAACAAAACTCCCCCTAAATTAAATCCTCCTCTTAGTGTTCAAGAGGGTTTTGATATACCATTTTGAAATACTACTTTCTCCCCCTTTTGAACACAACAGGATCCCAATTGATAAATACTTCTTGGGAAAACACTAAGTTTTGAAATTGGTGGTGGTGCGGTCCTTTTGCTTTGGGCTCATTTCTCCCCCTTTTTGGCATGAATCGCCAAAAACGGAATCATTAGAGCCCTCGAAGTAATTTCTTCCCCTTTGGTCATAAGTAAATGAGTTAAGATTATACCAAAGACGAAATCCGGTCCTTTTGCTTTGGGCTTTTACTTTCTCCCCCAAAGACAAGGTCCTTTTCTTGGAGCGATGGCGAAGGATGAGTTACAGAGTGGAAGCCTTTGTCTTCGCCGAAGACTCCAATTCCCTTTCAATATACCTGTGACTTAGTTTGAAATAGACTTGAAAACACATTAGTCATAGCATATAAAAGAGATATAATTAAAGGTATTCAAATGAGCTATGTGTGCAAGCTAGCAAAAGAAATTTCTAGAATCAAGAACATTGAGCTCATGCCTAAGTCTGGTAAAAGATTGTTCATCAAGAGGCTTGGTAAAGATATCGGCTAATTGATCTTTAGTGTTAACATAAGAAATCTCGATATCTCCCTTTTGTTGGTGATCCCTAAGAAAATGATACCGAATGGCTATGTGCTTAGTGCGACTATGCTCGACGGGATTGTCGGCCATTTTGATTGCACTCTCATTATCACATAGCAAAGGGACCTTGGTTAATTTGTAACCGTAGTCCCGCAGGGTTTGCCTCATCCAAAGCAATTGCGCGCAACAATGACCTGCGGCAATGTACTCGGCTTCGGCGGTGGAAAGAGCGACCGAATTTTGCTTCTTTGAAGCCCAAGACACCAAGGATCTTCCCAAGAACTGGCAAGTCCCCGATGTGCTCTTCCTATTGATTTTGCACCCCGCCCAATCGGCATCCGAATAACCAATCAAATCAAATGTGGATCCCCGAGGGTACCAAAGCCCAAACTTAGGAGTAAAAGCCAAATATCTCAAGATTCGTTTTACGGCCGTAAGGTGGGATTCCTTAGGGTCGGATTGAAATCTTGCACACATGCAAACGGAAAGCATAATATCCGGTCGAGATGCACATAAATAAAGCAATGAACCAATCATCGACCGGTATACCTTTTGATCGACGGATTTACCTCCCGTGTCGAGGTCGAGATGCCCATTGGTTCCCATGGGTGTCTTGATGGGCTTGACATCCTTCATTCCAAACTTGGTTAGAATGTCTTGAGTGTACTTCGTTTGGCAAATGAAGGTGCCCTCTTGGAGTTGCTTGACTTGGAATCCTAGAAAATACTTCAACTCCCCCATCATCGACATCTCGAATTTCTGTGTCATGATCCTACTAAACTCTTCACATGTAGACTCGTTAGTAGACCCAAATATAATATCATCAACATAAATTTGGCATACAAACAAGTCATTTTCAAGAGTTTTAGTAAAGAGTGTAGGATCGGCCTTGCCGACTTTGAAGCCATTAGAAATAAGGAAATCTCTTAGGCATTCATACCATGCTCTTGGGGCTTGCTTGAGCCCATAAAGCGCCTTAGAGAGCCTATAGACATGGTTAGGGTACTCACTGTCTTCAAAGCCGGGAGGTTGCTCAACATAGACCTCTTCCTTGATTGGTCCGTTGAGGAAGGCACTTTTCACGTCCATTTGATAGAGCTTAAAGCCATGGTAAGTAGCATAGGCCAATAATATGCGAATTGACTCAAGCCTAGCTACGGGTGCATAGGTTTCACCGAAATCCAAACCTTCGACTTGGGAGTATCCCTTGGCCACAAGTCGTGCTTTGTTCCTTGTCACCACACCATGCTCATCTTGCTTGTTGCGGAAGACCCATTTGGTTCCTACAACATTTTGGTTAGGACGTGGAACCAAATGCCATACCTCGTTCCTTGTGAAATTGTTGAGCTCCTCTTGCATTGCCACCACCCAATCCGAATCTTGAAGTGCTTCCTCTATCCTGTGTGGCTCAATAGAGGAAACAAAAGAGTAATGTTCACAAAAATGTGCAACACGAGATCGAGTGGTTACCCCCTTATGAATGTCACCGAGGATGGTGTCGACGGGGTGATCTCGTTGTATTGCTTGGTGGACTCTTGGGTGTGGCGGCCTTGGTTCTTCCTCATCCTCCTTTTCTTGATCAATTGCATCTCCCCCTGGATCATTGCCATCATCTTGAGGTGGCTCATCTTCTTGATTTTGCCCTTCATCAACTTGAGCTTCATCCTCATTTTGAGTTGGTGGAGATGCTTGCATGGAGGAGGACGGTTGATCTTGTGCATTTGGAGGCTCTTCGGATTCCCTAGGACACACATCCCCAATGGACATGTTCCTTAGCGCTATGCATGGAGCCTGTTCTTCACCTATCTCATCAAGATCAACTTGCTCTACTTGAGAGCCGTTAGTTTCATCAAACACAACGTCACATGAGACTTCAACTAGTCCAGTGGACTTGTTAAAGACCCTATATGCCCTTGTGTTTGAGTCATAACCAAGTAAAAAGCCTTCTACAGTTTTAGGAGCAAATTTAGATTTTCTACCTCTTTTAACAAGAATAAAGCATTTGCTACCAAAAACTCTAAAGTATGAAATGTTGGGCTTTTTACCGGTTAGGAGTTCATAGGATGTCTTCTTGAGGATTCGGTGAAGATATAACCGGTTGATAGCGTAGCAGGCGGTGTTGACCGCTTCCGCCCAAAACCGGTCCGGTGTCTTGTACTCATCAAGCATGGTTCTTGCCATGTCCAATAGAGTTCGATTCTTTCTCTCTACTACACCATTTTGTTGTGGCGTGTAGGGAGAGGAGAACTCATGCTTGATGCCCTCCTCCTCAAGGAAGCCTTCAATTTGTGAGTTCTTGAACTCCGTCCCGTTGTCGCTTCTTATTTTCTTGATCCTTAAGCCGAACTCATTTTGAGCCCGTCTCAAGAATCCCTTTAAGGTTTCTTGGGTTTGAGATTTTTCCTGTAAAAAGAATACCCAAGTGAAGCGAGAATAATCATCCACAATAACAAGACAATACTTACTCCCGCCGATGCTTATGTAAGCAATCGGGCCGAAAAGATCCATGTGGAGTAGCTCAAGCGGCCTGTCGGTCGTCATGAGGTTCTTGTGTGGATGATGAGTGCCAACTTGCTTCCCTGCCTGGCATGCGCTACAAATCCTGTCTTTCTCAAATTGAACATTTGTTAATCCTAAAATGTGCTCTCCCTTTAGAAGCTTATGAAGATTCTTCATCCCAACATGGGCTAGTCGGCGGTGCCAGAGCCAACCCATGTTAGTCTTAGCAATTAAGCATGTGTCGAGCTCAGCTCTATCAAAATCTACTAAGTATAGCTGACCCTCTAACACACCCTTAAATGCTATTGAATCATCACTTCTTCTAAAGACAGTGACACCTACATCAGTAAAAAGACAGTTGTAGCCCATTTGACATAATTGGGAAACAGAAAGCAAGTTGTAATCTAAAGAATCAACAAGAAAAACATTGGAAATAGAATGGTCAGGAGATATAGCAATTTTACCAAGTCCTTTGACCAAACCTTGATTTCCATCCCCGAATGTGATAGCTCGTTGGGGATCTTGGTTTTTCTCATATGAGGAGAACATTCTTTTCTCCCCAGTCATATGGTTTGTGCACCCGCTGTCGAGTATCCAACTTGAGCCCCCGGATGCATAAACCTACAAAACAATTTTAGTTCTTGACTTTAGGTACCCAAACGGTTTTGGGTCCTTTGGCATTAGACACAAGAACTTTGGGTACCCAAACACAAGCCTTGGAGCCCTTGTGTTTGCCCCCAACAAACTTGGCAACGACCTTGCCGGATTTGTTAGTCAAAACATATGATGCATCAAAAGTCTTAAATGAAATGCTATGTTCATTTGATGCATTAGGAATTTTCTTCTTAGGCAACTTGGCACGGGTTGGTTGCCTAGAACTAGATGTCTCACCCTTATACATAAAAGCATGATTAGGGCCAGAGTGAGACTTCCTAGAATGAATTTTCCTAATCTTGTCCTCGGGATAACCGACAGGGTATAAAATGTAACCCTCGTTATCCTGAGGCATGGGAGCCTTGCCCTTAACAAAATTTGACAATCTTTTAGGAGGGGCACTAAGTTTGACATTGTCTCCCCTTTGGTAGCCAATGCCATCCTTAATGCCAGGGCGTCTCCCATTATAAAGCATGCTACAAGCAAATTTAAATTTCTCATTCTCTAGGTTGTGCTCGGCAATTTTAGCATCTAGTTTTGCTATATGATCATTTTGTTGTTTAATTAAAGCCATATGATCATGAATAGCATCAATATCAACATTTCTACATCTAGTACAAATAGATACATGTTCAACAATAGATGTAGAGGGTTTGCAAGATTTTAATTCTACAACCTTAGCTTGTAATATGTCATTTTTAGTTCTAAGGTCGGAAATAGTAGCATTGCAAACATCAAGATCTTTAGCCTTAACGAGCAATTTTTCATTTTCAATTTTAAGGCTAGCTAGGGAAGCATTCAACTCATCAATCCTAGCAAGCAAATCAACATTATCATCTCTAGGATTTGAAGTTGAAATATTGCAAACATGTGAATCAACCTTAGCATTTAAACTAGCATTTTCATTCCTAAGGTTGTCAATCATCTCACGGCAAGTGCTTAGCTCACTAGATAATGTTTCACATTTTTCAATTTCTAGAGCATAAGCATTTTTAACCTTAACATGTTTCTTGTTTTCCTTAATAAGGAGGTCCTCTTGGGAATCCAAAAGGTCATCCTTTTCATGAATAGCACTAACCAATTCATTTAATTTTTCCTTTTGAGCTATGTTAAGGTTGGCAAAAAGGGTGCGCAAATTATCTTCCTCATCACTAGCATTGTCATCACTAGAGGATTCATATTTAGTGGAGGATTTAGATTTAACCTTCTTTTTGCCGTCCTTTGCCATGAGGCACTTGTGGCCGACGTTGGGGAAGAGGAGTCCCTTGGTGACGGCGATGTTGGCGGCGTCCTCGTCGTCGGAGGAGTCGCTTGAGCTCTCGTCGGAATCCCATTCCCGACAAACATGGGCATCGCCGCCCTTCTTCTTGTAGTACCTCTTCTTCTCCTTTCTTCTCCCCTTCTTGTCGTCGCCTCGGTCACTGTCACTAGATATAGGACATTTAGCAATAAAATGACCGGGCTTACCACATTTGTAGCAAACCTTCTTGGAGCGGGACTTGTAGTCTTTCCCCCTCCTTTGCTTGAGGATTTGGCGGAAGCTCTTGATGACGAGCGCCATTTCCTCATTGTCGAGCTTGGAGGCGTCTATGGGTTGTCGACTTGGTGTAGACTCCTCCTTCTTCTCCTCCGTTGCCTTGAATGCAACGGGTTGGGCTTCGGATGTGGTGGCATCATCAAGCTCGTTGATCTTCCTCGAGCCTTCGATCATGCACTCAAAACTTACAAAATTCCCGATAACTTCCTCGGGGGTCATTTTAGTATATCTAGGATTACCACGAATTAATTGAACTTGAGTAGGGTTAAGGAAAATGAGTGATCTTAGAATAACCTTAACCACCTCGTGGTCATCCCACTTTACGCTCCCGAGGTTGCGGGCTTGGTTCACCAAAGTCTTGAGCCGATTGTACATGTGTTGTGGCTCCTCCCCTTTGCGAAGCCGGAACCGACCGAGCTCCCCCTCAATCGTTTCCCGCTTGGTGATCTTGGTGAGCTCATCACCTTCATGCGCGGTCTTGAGTAAATCCCAAATCTCCTTTGCGTTCTTCAACCCTTGAACTTTGTTATACTCCTCTCTACTCAAAGAGGCTAGGAGTATTGTTGTTGCTTGAGAGTTGAAGTGCTCGATTTGGGCCACCTCATCCTCATCATAGTTCTCATCCCCTACTGACGGTACCTGTGCACCAAACTCAACAACATCCCATATACTTTTGTGGAGCGAGGTTAGATGAAATCGCATTAAATCGCTCCACCTAGCGTAATCTTCACCATCAAAAGTTGGTGGTTTGCCTAATGGGACGGAAAGTAAAGGTGTATGTTTGGAAATGCGAGGGTAGCGTAGGGGGATCTTACTATACTTCTTGCGCTCTTGGCGCTTAGAAGTGACGGAGGGCGCATCGGAGTCGGAGGTTGATGTTGATGAAGTGTCGGTCTCGTAGTAGACCACCTTCCTCATCCTCTTGTGCTTGTCGCCTTTCCGATGCGGTTTGTGGGAAGAAGATTTTTCCTTCTTCTCTTTGTGGTGAGAAGAAGATTTCTTCTCCTTCCCTTTGTTGGAGGAGCTCTTCTTCTTCTCCCTCCTTTTGGTGCGGGACTCTTCCGATGAAGTGCTCCCGTGGCTTGTAGTGGGCTTTTCGCCGGTCTCCATCTCCTTCTTGGCGTGATCTCCCGACATCACTTCGAGCGGTTAGGCTCTAATGAAGCACCGGGCTCTGATACCAATTGATAGTCGCCTAGAGGGGGGGTGAATAGGGCGAAACTGAAATTTACAAATATAAACACAACTACAAGTCGGGTTAGCGTTAGAAATATAAACGAGTCCGAGAGAGAGGGCGCAAAACAAATCCCAAGCGAATAAGCAAGTGAGACACGGAGATTTGTTTTACCGAGGTTCGGTTCTTGCAAACCTACTCCCCGTTGAGGAGGCCACAAAGGCCGGGTCTCTTTCAACCCTTCCCTCTCTCAAACGGTCCCTTGGACCGAGTGAGCTTCTCTTCTCAAATCAAAGCCGGGAACAAAACTTCCCCGCAAGGGCCACCACACAATTGGTGCCTCTTGCCTTGATTACAATGGAGTTGTGATCTCAAGAGCAAGTGAGAAAGAAAAGAAGCAATCCAAGCGCAAGAGCTCAAATGAACACGGCAAATCACTCTCACTAGTCACTAGGGCTTTGTGTGGAATTGGAGAGGATTTGATCTCTTTTGTGTGTCTAGAATTGAATGCTAGAGCTCTTGTAGTAGTTGAGAAGTGGAAAACTTGGATGCAATGAATGGTGGGGTGGTTGGGGTATTTATAGCCCCAACCACCAAACTTGACCGTTGGCTGGAGGCGTCTGCTCGATGGCGCACCGGACAGTCCGGTGCACACCGGACAGTCCGGTGCCCCTGCCACGTCATCACTGCCGTTGGATTCTGACCGTTGGAGCTTCTGACTTGTGGGCCCGCCTGGGTGTCCGGTGCACACCGGACAGGTACTGTTTGCTGTCCGGTGTGCCAGCATGGGCGATTCTGACTTCTGCGCGCGCAGAGGGCGCATTAAATGCGCGGCAGAGAGCCGTTGGCGCGGAGATGACCGTTGCTCCGGAGGCGCACCGGACAGTCCGGTGCACACCGGACAGTCCGGTGAATTATAGTGGACTAGCCGTTGGCGTTTCCCGAAGCTGGCGAGTTCCTGAGGCCGACCTCCCTTGGCGCACCGGACACTGTCCGGTGTACACCGGACAGTCCGGTGAATTATAGCCGAGTCGCCCTGGAAATTCCCGAAGGTGGCGAGTTTGAGTCTGAGTCCCCTGGTGCACCGGACAGGTACTGTTCACTGTCCGGTGGCACACCGGACAGTCCGGTGCGCCAGACCAGGGGTGCCTTCGGTTGCCCCTTTGCTCCTTTATTGAATCCAAAACTTGGTCTTTTCATTGGCTGAGGGTGAACCTTTTACACCTGTATAATCTACACACTTGGGCAAACTAGTTAGTCCAATTATTTGTGTTGGGTAATTCAACCACCAAAATTATTTAGGAACTAGGTGTAAGCCTAATTCCCTTTCAGCTCTCTCTCTCTCTCTCTCTCTCTCTCTCTTTTCTTTTATTCTTTTATTTTATGGTTTCTTTTTCTTTTTTCTTTTTTTCTCCTTTTCAAATTCAATCTCATTTCAAATTTAAATTCCATTCTTGTGGCAATTTTGTCCTCAGTTTATATTGTGCTATTAAGGTACTGACCTTGAAGATACCTATTTTTATATACATTTTCTATAAATCTAATGTTCTTCCCCTTTATTTTCTCTATTTTCAGAGTTTTATTTTCAAGTTAGGGTTTAAATTCCATGGACCAGTTGATATGTTATTAATGACACATTTATTTTATTAACTACAAATGCACACATAATAAACTCCCAGCATGATGCATGTGTTATTTTGGGTGTCCTTTGTTATTTATTTATTTATTTGTGGTGTTTACATGAAATGAGAAACATAGATAACTCATATATGTATAGGAATACAATTTCTCGGCTTAGACTCTGTTTACAAAGTAGGTGTTACAATCTTCTCTCTCTTCATTTCGACCTGCTGATGGATAGCTTCGAGATCCCTTATTTCCTGGTCCAGCTCCTCCTCTTCGGGGGTTGGACTTGTAGCCTTCCTCTTTTGAGTTTGAGCTTCACGCAGCGTGTCCTGGTTGACGTCTAGTGGCTGCAGTGCAGCCCCTAGCCCTGAAGCTTTCTTCAGTGGCATGACGAAGGTCACAGCTTGCTGAAAATGGTCGAATGAGTTCACCGGAGGTGGACGCCAATGTTGGGGACTTGTTCTCAAATGCTATGAATTAAGAACAGGGCAACACAAAATGTTAAAGGTTAATGCCCTTCGTCCTTTGAAGCATTATTTCCCTTAGGATATAATGATCTTCAGACAAAGGTCATGAAGGACGTACCTTCATCATCGCAGTGTATGTTAATGAAAGAAGAAGCATATGAAATATAAAAGACAACATGAATAATCATATGACATTATTAATATATCTTCTTTTTATTATCATGGATAAACAGAAACAATATTGAGTTACATTTGTACCTTCCGCTTGACAGAAGGTAAAAGTCCAAGCGTGACGCACGAGCGAATACAAGTCAGTGTGAACAGTTCGGAGGTACTGTTCATCTATTTATAGGCACAAGGCGCAGCTTGTGTAAAATTACATTCATGACCTTTATGTTTACTATTGACTTAAGGACAATCCAACGAGGACTAGATAGCCTTTTCCCCTTTAAGTCGGTTCCTTTTCCTGCCGCTGAGCCGAAGCTCCTTTGCGCGTAGCTTCGGAGCAGCATCAACCTTCGTCTCGACCAAGCTTTTCATATTGTGTACAGTTTTATTCTGAGTCTGAAGGTACCTGTACATACATTACACTTGGGAAACATTGTTAAATCATGTTTTTGAGGACCTTCGGAAGACGAAGGCCCCCAACAAGCCTCTAATAACCAAGACACTAGGAAGAGAGGGATTAGTCATGATGACTAGGAAGGGGGATTTAAAAGAATTGAGTGAACCTAATGCCATGTTCTTTGTGCTCCTGTACAAGGACACCCTACTTTCTACTAACAACTTACCCTCTACTTTTCCAAGTATTGTCTTTGATGCATTACAGGAATATGAGGGTGTGTTTCCTGATGAAGTGCCACCAGGGCTACCACCTAAGAGAGGGATTGAACATCAAATAGACCTTGTGTCTGGCGCTTCCCTCCCAAATTGTGCTGCCTACCGCACCAACCCAGAAGAAACAAAGGAGATTCAGCAACAAGTGGAAGAATTGATTAAAAAGGGTACGTACAAGAAAGTCTTTCCCCTTGTGTTGTCTCTGTCCTTCTACTTCCTAAGAAAGATGGATCTTGGAGAATGTGTGTGGATTGTCGAGCTATCAATAACATCACCATAAGGTATATACATCCAATTCCTGGATTAGATGATATGCTCGATGAACTTAGTGGTGCTTTTATTTTCACTAAAATCTCTACTACTCTATATGTTAGTAGTGTAGGCGTCCACACTGGTGTTCTGCCATCGCGCTCCGCCTCCCTCTCCGCGCCCGCAGTCCCCGCCGCAGCGCCCGCAGTCCCGCAGCGCCGCCGCGCTCGTGCTTCCCCGCGACAGCCGCCATGCGCCCTATCTCCGCCGTGCCTACGCCTCCTCCCCCGCCCGCCCGAGACCCGCCAAGTTTCCCTTCCTTACACGGGCGAGGTCCACCGTCGGTGCCCCCTTCCCTGGCGAGCCACAGCCGTCCACGTTCCTGGCCATCGGCGACCTCCCTTCTCTAGCCCTTGGCGGCGAGCCAACACCTCCTCCCCATGGCTGCCCCCCAGACCCCAGTCCCATCCGCGCATCCGCCCCCCCCCCCATCAGCGACACACCGATTCTCCCCGACGTTGCCCATGGCGTGGACAGCGACCTCCCTCACCCTGCACTCTGGTATGTCACCGTGTTGCCCGCCTCCTTTCCCCGCGCTGGCGCAGCCCCCTGTCGCCGCGGCCCCTTCCCCAAACAGCACGGCACCACGACGCCCGCACTCTCCTTCCCCAGCTCCGCTCCATTGCACGCGGCGCCCCCTCGGAGATCCCCTTCCATCTTTGGTGCCAAACCCTACACATCCTCCATAGTAGGCGCCCGCCCTTCCTTACGCGGCGCAATCTGCTGGAAGGAGTCCGCGCCAAATCCACACTAGATGAGGTGGTGGGGAGATCCCCCAATCTGCCCCCCCCTTCTACATGCCTACCCATCCTCCATAGAAGGCGCCCTCCTACTAACCACTAAAAACCCCTTCCACACGCCAACAACTCCATATATATTAGTCCAAAGGGAGAACACGATCAAGGCCACGCCCACCAGCTTCACCCTCCTCGCGTTTGTAAGTTCAATTTTCAGATTTATGATTTCAGATGTTGAGTTGATTTTGCAAACTGATAAGTGTTTTGTTTCATACGGCAACTCTGCACGTGGACAGAATCACAGCTCTGTTAGCGTTGTTTTATCAAGGTACGTCCAATTCCTTCTATTTAGTTGACTGTGATTCAATATGCTTGCTGTTCGGTTTTACTTGCGACATGCTGTTGGGGCGTGTGTTTGGTTGTTGCCCTGCCAGGCAGTGGCGGAGCACAACCAAAAATTAAGGTATGGCCAGTGTCACGAAGAACGACAACCAGGAAAATATTGACAAGTAGAGTTATGGTGTACGAAGAACCTTTAAAGAAGTGAAGGTTGTTCAGAAAGTCTGAATGTGATTTGAGAGTCCATCGGGAATATGTGTGCCTACGATGATAAGGTTGACCCATGCGTTGTCGCGTTGGCGTCTTGTTGAGCTGCGTCAGCGTGTGGTCTTTCGTTTTATGCATTTTATAAAACATCTATAGGATGAGATGATAAACCTGCACTTGTATACTCCGTATCCAGACCATATATGGAACAAGACATTATTAATGATCCATGTTAGTAATTAGATGACGAAACAAGCTGAACGGAAGAATGAGCACATGCTTATAGCTCCATGCTGGCCGGGCTGGCCTGGTCACTGGCTGCTGGCGTGCTGGGGCGCTACTGCTGGCCGCTAGGCTATCCGCCTGGGGATCCCGCGCGGGCGCAAAGCTTCGAAGGGCCGGAGGCAGTAGGAGGCAACCACGCAGAGGCTCTCTCTGGGAGGTGATCGGTTGGGTGCGTCAGCAACAGGTGAGGTCACGAGGAGAGGCACCGATGGCGAGCGGGCGAGGCGCAAGCGGAAGCGCGGTGGAGGGTGGCGGGTGGCTGGGATTGGAATTTTAGGATGGAAGCTTTCTATTGGGTCGGGCTGATGAGGTATGGTGCACGCCATAGTTCGCCATACCGGGCCCTCCGCCCCTGCTGCCAGGTAGCTTACCTTCCATTTCTATTTGCAGGTGAGCGATTTCATTAGAGTCAAAGCGATAGTTCCTTCACCCAAATATGGATGGGAGAATGGGACTCGTAATAGTATTGTGATAGTTCATAGTCTATAAGATGAGAAAATGTTATGTAATTCTGACCAGCAGGTAAAGATTGATGTGTAGCTAATTATAACCATTCCGTTACATTTGAATATCTGACTAACGAGAACTTAGAGATATTTTTCATGGAGCTGCAAAATGCATAACATCTTTTTGTGGGCATTTTGATCTATATTAATGTTGTAAAAAGGTATGTTTGACAATTCTTTGAACTGGAAACAATCTTCATTCAATTGGTGACCTGCAGTACAACTATATGCCTACATTGTTATTATTTTACATAATCTTTTTTTGGACTGATATGGCCTTGAATGTCAGGTCCAACCAACTGAGAACCCTCACTGTTTTGTAGGTGATGTCGGCCATTGATGAGGGGGCATGTTGAAGCAGCAGAATGTCCGTGCCAATAGGTAATCAGATAAATAGATGGTATTTCCCTGATCCTTTGTTTGTAGAACATGAATGAACGTGGGGACAGACATAAATCTGGGTATTTTATTCTATCTAAAACTGGTTTCAGATACTATGGGCCTCTTTGGTTTTGCTCCAAAAATCAATCTTTCGTTGATGTGTGTAGAACACTTGCTGCTAGAATCAGTCTTTTGTCGATGTGTGTAGAAAACTTGCAGGCACAATATACTGACACATTATTTGGTTCTTTTGCATGTCTATACAGTATGCAGCTGTCTTAATTCATCATTTACTGATACCAGCAAGGCCTTGGAATTGGATGCACTTATGGGATAGCCTACATGTCATGGACCTTGGTATTTTGGTATGCTAGGATCTTCATCAGGAATGGGTAGACTGATGGTGGAAAGTGAAATATGTTGATATTATTAAACTACTTGTGGTCTTGCTGATCATAATACCTTTTTATTGTAGCAAGCCCTGTTGGTCGGTGTCTGTGATTTATTGTTCCTGTGTACTAGGTGTTCCTATGATATTTTTGATTTTCTTTAATATGTGAATTTGACATTTCTGCAGGTTGAACACGGATTAGGGAAACTTGGATGGCATGACAGCCAATGAGATCATTGAGTTCTTCTGTGAGTTGATTGTGAATTGATTGTTACACACACATGCGATCTATGATTAATCTATTGTTCCTCATGAACTGCTTCTCTTTCTTTATCAGGTTTGAAAGTCTTTATGTGCACTTCTAGCACTTCTTTTTAATTCAAGGCATCTTCACATCCGCCATGGGGAGTACACCGAGGTCTATGAGAAAGAGTTCTCCATCGCCAAGGCTAGATGCGCAGCGTCGCCACAGGGAGTACACCGAGGTCTATGAGAAAGAGTTCTCCATCGCCAAGGCCGGATGCGCAGCGCCACCATAGGGAGTACACCTAGGTCTCCGAGGAGTTCTTTTCCATCGCTAAGGGCAATGAGCGCCTCATCTGTCACTTATGGTATGATTAGCGTAGTTAGGAGCGCTTCGAGAGCGGCGACGCGTTCAATGTTCTGGTTAGATGGGATCTTTGGCGATCGAAGCTTGCTAGCAACTTTCACGGATGCAGCTTCCATACGTAGGCATTGTGGTGAACCGGATGCAAACTGAAGTTGGTAGATTTGGAGGGTGCTATTCAAGTCGATGTGGAAGAGTGTGGTTTTCTTTAGATTAGCTGATCCGGTCGGCGTTCATTGCTTTTGGGATCACATTGTTCGTGTGTTCCTTCTACGTTGCCATTGTGTCGAAGCTATTTCCTTCTTAATTCTTATACATTTTTGTTCATCTCCGGCTTCAGGAGGACAACTGACAGCACACCGCTGACCAAGCAGTGGAGAGGAGGAGCATCACAGTAGTCTGGTGAGTTTACATTTTGCATGTGATTATTTTTTCTATTCAGTTATAACATCTGAGAATAAAGCTATTTCTGTTATATCAAAGTGGATTTCTGTTATATCAATTATGCATATTCACTAACATATCAATTATGCATATTCCTTCTTAATTCTTATACATTTTTTTCATCTCCGGCTTCAGGAGGACGACAGCACACCGCTGACCAAGCAGTTGACAGGAGGAGCATCACAGTAGTCTGGTCAGTTTACATTTTGCATGTGATTCTTTTTTCTATTCAGTTATAACATTTGAGAATATTATGCATGTGATTCTTTTTTCTTATGAGAATATTATGCATGTAAGAGCCATAAAAGTTGCTAAGAAATGTTCCCCCGGAGGTATCTCACAGAGTTTAGAGATGCTGCTGGTATCTCAGGCTTCAGAAACCTGAAGCCAATGCGTGTGTTGTGCTGCGGGTACAAGAACGAACAGAGGAATGGACAAAGCAAAACTCCGCGACATGCGCATGATCCTAGCTACTGGCAAGATCACACGAAGAACCAAAAACCTTTGCTAAGAAATGTGCAACACAGCAGTCATACGAAAGTAGCTGCTGAACTGAACTATAGCAAAACTTTTGAACCGGAGAGCATGAGGAAATGGTCACTGTACCTTGAGAAACCCAGGAGGTACCAGTGAGCGCTGCGAAGTTGCCCAGGGACGACAAGTCTGAGGACGCCATGATGTCGTTCATCTGCAAAGATATACAAGACCCAGAACCAAATCAAAAACTGTACCGATCAGAATCCAGACATTTGAAGGAAGTCGCAGCGGCAGTGCCCTTAATTTCTGGTGTCCGTTTACCCAGCTCGGTGACGCACCGCCCGCCGCGCTGTCCCAGCCAATGTGCACGACGTGCTTCACGTCAGTCGGACAACCGATCTCCATCTCGTGCTCCTTCACCGCTGCAAGGACCGGCGACGACCCATGGAGAAAACAGACAGTGCGTCCATGTCCGGAGTTTGAGGATTTCAGGCGGGAAAGAGAAACAAAATGCCCGCTTACAAAAGATCTGGGAGAAGGCCTTGAGGCCCTTGAAGATCCCTTTCACCTTGCACGCCATTGCCGATCGACGCCGGGCCGCGCACGATGTCGTCCCGCTGAGAACACAAGGAGACAGAAAGCAGGCGAGCACGGTAAGCGACCGAGGGCAGGCAGCGATCAGCGGTTTCAGAGGCTTTTCCTGCGGCTGACAAAGATGCTGCATCAACCCGGTGGTTCTGTGATCGTCAAGGAAGAACGAGATATAGCATCGATCGCGTGCGTAGTGACGTGATGTGTGTCTGCAGAAGCGTTCATCTGCTGGCCGCATGCCTCGAGAGAGTTGTTGGCGATGTGAAAGATCAGACAGAGATAAACAACAATTCCGTCACCACTCGTGGAGCTCTAGCCTTGCTTGTACTGAAAGATCTCGAGGAAGCGACAGTTCTATAGGAAAGTAACAGCTTAAGAATGGTAATGATCCTGTCAACTCATCCACTTTCTTTTGTGACAAATAGCACGATTCTACTGGGTTTTGTAACAAATTAGAGAATTGTTTGTAAGGATACGATGGGGGATTGGGGGTAGGAATATTTTGCACGGGTTTTTATTCAGAAGCTGAAGGGCAGAAAAAAGCAAGATTCAGAACATTTTCCTTCGATTTTTTATGTTAATTAAATGCTGATTCAGAACATTTTCTTTCATGGTAGGATACTGTTGCCCTTCTATTGGTCATTTTTTTATCAAACCCAATGTCACTCATTTTGTAGGTGGTCAAGAAATCCAAATGAAGTCCCTCTAGAATCTCTTGGATATAAGCAAGGTTACAGAGTTGATGTGGATATTCCTGACCAAACATGGGTAGAGGCATGTAGCTTCCATGATGTTCTTATTTTCAACACTGGGCATTGGTACGTGAATGTCACTATCCATAGACAGATAAGCATTAAATTAGCTCTACAGCGTGATGCCAAACTAATGGCATTTTATGATTTAAGTTAGTGGCATGATTAATTGACAGATCAATTAATGTGTTATTATACAAACTAAGTATTGTAGGGTGGAAGTAAGTGCAACCACAATAGGATTTGGTTAGCCAATTACACTGGTATTTTACTGATTTGTTTCTTTTATGCCCTGATTTGCAGCTGGGATTCCACATCTTAAGTGGTTCAGTGTGGAGGGGCAGTACAATGTCATGGTGATTGATCTGCTTGGTCCAAGTCTGAAGGGCTTATTTAACTACTGCAGCAGAAAGTTCTCACTTAAAACAGTACTAATGCTTGCTGATCAGATTGTGAGTCTATCCTACGGTTCTACATTTTTCTTGTATTTGTTTTGGACTTGTTGAAACCACATACTGATGTAGTGTCAATAAATTCTTCACTTTGCATTTCCTTGGTCTTTGCAACAAAAATAACATGCCTTGGTGTGGGATATAGATCAGTGTTGTTTGCTACCTGGCGCGTTGGAGTCCAGCGCGTCTGCCGCCTCCGATAAACTCAAGTCCATCGGTCAGTCCGTCGATGACCACGATATTGTAGATAAATTATGTTGTGCATCTTAATGGCACTTCCATAGTATTTTCTATGTCCACTTTCATATGTAAGGTTTCTTCTAACTATAGTATTTCCTTCTATGTAGTATACTGCAACATTCCAGAGGCTTGAGTCTAGGCCAAACAACCCAGCTCAAGGGGTTGCTCCACTGGGATCCACTAATCCAAGTGTCAACATAAATGACAATTCACTCAATCTTGTTTCTAGATCACCTCTATATGATACCAATCCTAGATATGCCCGTGTGCAAAGAGAGGGATTAGTCTCCAGGCATGAGAAATCCATAAATCTTGCACAAGAAGAGTCACTAGCCCTTAGACGAAATGCCAGCAGCTCTGGTATTGAACATTTAGCTGCTCAGAAGAAACGCAACAGCACTGAAAATGAGGGTGAATATAAGGTCCATCGATCTGAATCAACTAAGAGTTTGTCTACAAAAGCTTATAGTAGCAGCTATGCTGTTGTCGCTTCAGAAGATGAGGATGTCTGCCCTACTTGCCTGGAAGGTTTGTGTCCGTATAGATCTGCATCAACACATGACAGTTTTATCTTGGTGCCTTAACATTTCTTCACTGATTCATTATTATAAATTCCTTATGCAGAATACACGCCAGACAATCCAAAAATAATAACCAAGTGCTGTCACCATTTTCATCTTGGTTGTATTTATGAATGGATGGAGAGAAGTGATACATGCCCAATTTGTGGTAAGGTATGATATTGATGGTTATGCACTCTTCAAGTTTTTGCTTCTCGTAATCACTAATACCCTATCATCGGTTCCTAAGACATAATTTTGTTTGCTGAGTTGACAATTTCTACTCCAACCTGATTACACTGCAGGAAATGGAGTTTTGCGAGAGCCCATGATAGCCTTTCGGTTTACATGATCTCACATGAAGTCTGAGCTGCAGGAAATGGAGTTCTGTGAGAACCAATGATAGCCTTTCGATTTACATGATCTCAGATGGGAGCAAGGGAAACATTCTACAGGGTACAATAGAATGCTAGAGAATTGTAAATAATAGTTCCTTATGCATGCGATGTCCAAATAGATCTCTTTCTCGAGATTAGTTTCTTACATGTACTGAGATGGTTATCTGTCTTACTAAATTCATGCTAGAATTTGCTTGGCCAGTCTTTGTTATATTTGCAAATGGTAGCTCATAGATGGAAGCACAACTCATGGATGAAAGAATATATTAACCTAATCATAGTGACTATCTGGTGGTGGATGTACCCTATCTCATGATGAATCTTTGACCTACGTGCCTAGAGGTGCTATGAACATCCTGTTGCAAGCCATCAAGAACAGAGACATACATTATGTTGCGAGTAAAATGGAAATAATTTAATCGGGTATCCACATCATAGGGCTGTAAAACAGACGAAATCGGTTTGGATCAAGGATTACCAAACAGTTTTAGAAAGAAAAAAACCGTCCCTTGGCGGTAACGGTTTATGGCCAAAAACTGCTGGTTTAGTAAATCAAATTCATTTTTTTTAAAAAAACAGGTAATCGGCACAAACCGTCTGCTGGTTTAGTAAATCAAATTCATTTTTTTAAAAAAAAACAGGTAATCGGCACAAACCGTCGGTAAACCGATGAAATCGCCCGAGAAACTGATAAATTTCACCGAGAAACTGATAAATTTCACCGAGAATCCAGGGGAAAATAGTGCAGCTGTTGGTTACCTGATCTTTGATACAAACGGTGGCCTAAATCAGATGAGAATGGTAGTAAGTATATGATTGTGCTAACGCCATGGCAGTATCAGAACTTGATGGTGCTTGTAGACAGATGCTATCGGCAGTATCAGAACTTGATGGTGCTTGTAGACTGTTCATGGTGCTTGTAGGGATGATGTATGTTTGTGGCTTACTGAGCTCCAACCAACTATGACAGGAGCGTTAGCTAGGACAGCAGTCAGGCTAACAATTGTGGACAAAGTTCAGTCTGAAGTCAATGCATCTGAAGTGCATGAAAGGGTCATGCAGAGGTGCTAAAACACCTTCGAACCCTTTTGATGAAGAAAACAACACCGGTGCCATTTACTGAAAAAATTACAAATTTGTTGTGAGACTTTTTTTTATTCTTATCTTTACAACCACTAGAAACTACTCTCTCCATTCCAAATCCCAAGCTGTCTCTTGAGGTTGTATAGTGGTGTGATCGAGATCGTTGTCTTTATGTTTCTGGTGCAAATATAATGATTTATGTTGTAGGTTTGTTGTATTTATTATGTTCTTAATGCAATGTTGCTCAGCTCTCCTGTGCATTTATTTAAGGGAAAACTTCCAGTTCTGATGTAGTTTATATGCCATATTCACTGGGCCATTGGCATAAGTCACTTGCACTCTTTATTTGATGCTAACTTTCTTCATTTACAAACTAGGTTCCACTCCTATTTGGATCTGTTGCAATGGAAAAGGTTGCTTGCCACATCGTTCATTGGATATTTAGGAGAACCGGTAGACATATCTTTCTAACTGACGATGATGAAGGGCAGCCTCCACTGTTGCAGCGGATGGTTGAAGATCATGACGATCTCTACTTTATGTAAGTTTTATCTCGCTCTTGGCTTATTTTGCATTCATGATTTGTTTCAGTTTGCCTTTTATTTTTTTTCTTTTCTGTTTTTGTTGGTGGCTAATGTTGGGTTTCAACTCGAGCCTACTCTAACTTCCTTAAATGTTGGTAGCTAATGTTGTTATCTGAATCTGATTGAATTCTACACCAGTTCTTGGAAGATAAAGCCTCACCAAGTCATCATCTCCAGGTTTGTTATTGTTTGGATGCAAATCATTGTTAGTTAACCTTTTGTGTTGAAGTAACTGTTTGGTTGAGAAAATTGGTTGCCTATCTTCTATTTTCTCTGTTTTGTTATAGCACCAAGCTGATTTGTGTCTAATTTATAGGAACGATGTTAGCGAAAGTCAATTTAATCTGGTGCTGAACATTGAGTTGCAACAAATCATAGATTCATACTAAGTCACCGCAGCTAGAAACCACTGTCTCAAGGTGCTGAACATTGAGTTGTAACAAATCATCGATGGAGACCGAGTCACCGCAGCTAGAAACCACTGTCTCAATTTGAGGAGATTTTTCATCTATGTTTGTTAGAAGGCATAATGCCTATTTATCTCTTGTATTCGAACATTTGGCAATTAAGAAATAGAAGATTACTTCTCCAATATCCCTTCTTCCTAATCTCACCTTTCACGGCTTCTAGGGAACAATCACTTGCTATTACTGACTGACATGTCCACTCCTCATATGTGAGATATTGGGGTTGATATATATGTTATGTAATTGTTGTGCACTAACATTTATCGAATAATTTGTACACCGTCGCAACGCACGGGCACTCACCTAGTTGACTTAAGAAGTGGCTATCATTAGATTAGTATGAAAGAGGGAGATGAATGGAAAATAGCCTTCAAAACAAAATTTGGGTTGTATGAATGGTTGGTGATGCCCTTCGGGTAAACAAATGCACCTAGTACATTTATGAGATTAATAAATCATGTTCTTAGAACTTTCATTGGAAAATTTGTTGTTGTCTGTTTTGATGACATACTAATTTACAGTAAATCCCTAGATAAACATGTTGAGCATATCTGATACGTACTTGTTGTTCTTCGAGAACAAAAATTGTATGTGAACCTTGAGAAGTGCACCTTTTGCACTGACAAGGTAGTGTTCTTGGATTTGTTGTATCATGACAAGGTGTGGAGGTAGATGAAGAAAAGATCAAAGTTGTACGCGACTGGATGTCTCCACAGAATGTGAGCCAAGTGAGAAGCTTCCTTGGGCTCGCTGGGTTCTACCGGTGGTTTGTAAAAGACTTCAGTACTATTGCTGCTCCTATCAACGAATTGACCAAAAAAGAAGTACCTTTCAAATGGGGAGAAGCACAACAGAAGGCATTTGAAGAATTGAAGACTAAGTTAACAACAGCCCCAGTTCTTGCACTCCCAGACTTCGGTAAGACATTTGAAATAGAATGTGATGCCAGTGGAATTGGGATCGGAGGCGTGCACATGCAAGAACGAAGACCAATTGCCTACTTCAGTGAAAAGCTAAGTGGTCTGACTCTAAATTATTTAGTTTACGATAAAGAATTATATGCTCTTGTTCGGAGTTTGGAAACTTGGCAACACTATCTTTTTCCTAAGGAATTTGTGATACATTCATACCATGAATCATTAAAACATCTTAAAGGACAACTAAAACTAAATAGAAGGCATGCAAAATGGTGTGAATTTACTGAATCATTTCCTTATACTATCAAATACAAGAAAGAAAAAGATAATGTTGTAGCAGATGCTTTGTCTCGACGACATGCTTTGCTAACACAACTCGATGCTAAAATTCTTGGATTAGAAAGTATAAAGGAATTATATCCGACTGACTCAAACTTTGTTGAACCATATTCTAAGTGTTGTGATGGCAGAGGATGGGTAAAATTTCATGTTAATGATGGTTTTTTGTTCCGAGCTAACAAATTGTGCATTCCAGAATGTTCTATTCAAATTTTACTTTTGCAGGAAGCTCATGCAGGAGGACTTATGGGTCATTTTGGCACCAAGAAGACAGAGCAAGTGCTTGTCGATCATTTCTTTTGGCCTAAAATGAGAAGGGATGTGGAGCGACATGTCCTTCGATGTGAATCATGTCATAAAGCTATGTCTCGTTTAAACCCTCATGGCTTATACACTCCACTACCTATTCCTAGTGTGCCTTGGGAAGACATATCCATGGATTTTGTTCTTGGTTTACCATGAACTAAGCAGAGAAGGGATTCCATTTTTGTTGTGGTTGATCGATTTAGCAAAATGGCACATTTTTTCCATGCCACAAGAGTGATGATGCTTCACATATTGCTGAATTGTTTTTCAAAGAAGTTGTTCGTTTACATGGGATTCCACGAACCATTGTTTCTGATCGTGACACTAAATTTTTGAGTTACTTCTGGAAAACTTTGTGGGGAAAACTTGGAACACAACTACTGTTCTCTACAATGCGTCATCCATAAATAGATGGACAGACTGAAGTTGTAAACCGAACATTATCAATGCTGCTGCGAGCTATCCTCAAGAAAAATTTAAAACTCTCGGAAGAAAGTCTACCACATGTCGAGTTTGCATACAACAGAGTTGTACACTCGACTACTAAATTTTGTCCATTTGAAGTTGTATATGGCTTCAAACCCACTGCTCACATAGATCTTTTATCATTGTCTGTGCAGGAATGGGTAAACTTTGACGCTAGCAAGCGAGCCAAGTTAATCAAGAACCTTCATGAAAAAGCTCAAGCCAATATTGAGAAAATGACCAAAAAATATGAAAACATGCCAACAAGAGTCGAAGAAAGATGTTGTTCGAACCAGGAGACATGGTTTGGGTACATCTACACAAAGAAAGATTTCATGAACAACGCAAAAGCAAATTACAACCACGAGCTAATGGTCCATTCAAAGTGCTTCGCAAGATCAATGACAATGCTTATGAAATTGATTTGCCAGATACTTATGGTGTGACTTCTAGTTTTAATGTGGTCGACCTCTCTTCTTTCTTTGGATTGGAAGAGTCGACGAAGACTCTTTTTCAGGGGGAGGATGATGTGACCGTACTAGCATCGTCAGCCTTGCCGACCATTCCTACTGGACCTATCACTCGAAGACGAGCAAAACAGATACAATAAGAGGTGCACGCGCTACTTTAAGAATTTAAATTAAACACTAATGATAACTTTATGCTACTTAAGTCATGTATGTTGATTTTGCTTAGGTTCACCGACGAGGAAGGACAAAACATATGAAGGCAAATCAGAGAGAAGAACTATGTTCGAGTTAGTCCAGCGTCACAGAACCATACAGAAGAAACAGTCATATCTTTTGATTCGCAAAATCTATTGTTAGGGGCCTTCGTCTTCCGAAGGTCCACAAAAACATGATTTAATAATGTTTTCCAAGTGTAATGTATGTACAGGTACCTTCGGACTCGGAATAAAACTATACATAATATGAAAAGCTTGGTTGAGACGAAGGTTGATGCTGCTCCGACGCTACGCGCAAAGGAGCTTTGGCTCAGCGACAGGAAAAGGAACCGACTTAAAGGGGAAAAAGCTATCTAGTCCTCGTTGGATTGTCCTTAAGTCAATAGTAAACATAAAGGGCATGAATGTAATTTACATAGGCTGCGCCCTGTGCCTATAAATAGATGAACAGTACCCCCGTACTGTTCACGCTGACTTGTATTCGCTCGTGCGTCACGCTTGGACTTTTACCTTCTGTCAAGCCGAAGGTACAAATGTAATTCAATATTGTTTCTGTTTATCCATGATAATAAAAAGAAGAGATATTAATAATATCATATGATTATTCATGTTGCCTCTTATATTTCATATGCTTCTTCGTTCATTAAGATATACTGTGATGATGAAGGTATGTCCTTCGTGACCTTCATCTGAAGATCATTATATCCTAAGGGAGATAATGCTTCGAAGGACGAAGGGTATTAACCTTTAACATTTTGTGTTGCCTTGTTCTTAACTCATAGCATTTGAGAACAAGTCCCCAACATTGGCGCCCACCATGGGTCAACTCATTTGACCACCTTCGGCAAGTTGTGACCTTCATCATGCCGCCGAAGAAAGCTTTAGGGCTAGGGGCTTCACTGCAGCCACTAGATGTCAACCAGGACACGCTGCGTGAAGCCTGAACTCAAAAGAGGAAGGCTACAAGTCCAACCCCCCAAGAGGAGGAGCTGGACCAGGAAATAAGGGATCTCGAAGCTATCCATCAGCAGGTCGAAAGGAAGAGAGAGAAGATGCTTCGTCTTTCCAATCTTCAGAAGAAGATCGATGAAGCTGCTGAAGAAATACATAATCTTACTCAAGATGACCAGGACCGAAGACCTCCATAGAGAGAGCTTCGTTAAGATAATTCCTACAATGATGATGATTGGTATGACGATTTCCATCATGGAAATTTTGCTTTTGATGATGCTTCTCCTCTATCAGCAGAACTACAGGCTACCCCATGGCCCTTCTCATACAAGCCCCCTTAGCTCCCCATGTATGATGGTCACTCAGATCTGAAGCAGTTCCTGATGAGCTACGAAGCAACTATATCTTCGTACGGGGGCAATACTGCAGTCATGGCGAAGTCTTTCGTCATGGCCGTTCGGAGTGTGGCCCAGACATGGTACTCCTCTCTCTGGCCAGGGACAATCACGTCATGGCACAAGCTTAAGGACATGTTGGTCACCAGTTTTCAAGGGTTTTAGACGAAGCCAGTCACTACTCAGGCCTTGTTCCAGTGCACTCAAGACCATGAGGAGTACCTTCAGGCATATGTCCGAAGGTTCCTGTGCCTGAGAGCGCAAGCGCTTACAGTGCCCAATGAAATCTTCATTGAGGCCATGATCAAAGGTCTTCGGCCAGGGCCTACGGCTCAATACTTCGCCAGGAAGCCCCCCAGGCTCTGGAGAAGCTGCTTCAGAAAATGGATGAGTACATCCGGGCTGACAAGGACTTCCACCAAAGAAGGGAGGAAGCTTATAGATTCTCTGAGATGACTAGGGGCTTCGGAGGAAGAATCCACCCTAGGCATGTTAGATCAATCCACAGTTCTATTCAGAATGATGACAAAGGAAGCCAACTTCAGAGGCCACAGCACACCTCACAGTCTTCAGGACAGCAGCAAAGCTCCTTCAGGCCACTAGCTCTAAGGGGCAGTGGCGGCAGGGGCTTCGGAGGAAGATATGGGGATCAACCCAGAAAAATTTATTGTTTATTCTATGGTGAGAACAAGGGCCACACTACAAGAACGTGCCAAATCACCATTCTGAAGCAAAAGGAGATTGTCGAAGCAGAAGCTTGGCAGAATCAGCCAAAGCAGGTCTTACACACTGTTTCGTGCCACTCTCCTTACATACCAGAATACATGGGCAATCAACCTGCAGCCTCTGTTGCTTCGGCAAGCCATTCACAAGCTTCCTGACCTCAGCTTCCACCGCCACCACCTTTACAACCAGCTTATACCCGAAACCAGCAGCCAGAAGGGCGCCAGCATTCTCAGCAACAACATGACTTCAGGGAGGAGTCTGAAGCTCGTACAGTCAATAGCACTATACCAGAATCAAAGCACATATATTGAGCAATATCCTACTTCTGAAATACTTTTATTCTCTATGCCATTTTTGCTTTCTATATAAGGAACAAGCAATGAAAACTTAGTTTTAATTTCTTGAAGTGATTCTGCCCTTACCAAAATGAAATATATCTTCTTCACAGATTTACGAAGCTCGAAAGTCGTTCCTAAAGGAATGCAGAGCCAAAATTCATGAAGCTACCAAAGTCGTTCCTAAGGGAGCGTAGTGTAAGTCTTGCTCAAAAGTTGATCTTAAGGGAATGCAGAGCCAAAATTCACGAAGCTACAAAAGTTGTTCCTAAGGGAGCGTAGTGTAAGTCTTGCTCAAAAGTCGTTCCTAAAGGAATGCAGAGCCAAAATTCATGAAGCTACAAAAGTCGTTCCTAAGGGAGCGCAGCGTAAGTTTTCTGCTCAAAAGTCATTCCAAAGGGAATGCAGAGCCAAATACCGCCAAAATATAAGGCAAAGAAGTTCAGAAGTCATTCCTAAGGGGATGCAGAACTTATACCGCCAAAATAGAAGGCGAAGAAGTTCAAAAGACGTTCCTAAGGGGATGCAGAACTTATATCACCGAAATAGAAGGTGAAGAAGCTCAAAAGACGTTCCTAAGGGGATGCAGAGCTTGTGTGTTCCAGTGTGGGTGTGTGGCTGTATATCTTCGGCATCCTCATCATTTTGCATCATATCATCACATCATTTCGCATAGCATTACATCATACATCATACTGCATTACCGACACAAGAATTGAATACGAAGCTAATCTTCGGCAAATGCTTCGTCAAAATGAGAATGTGCTAAGGCATGAAGTAAGCTTCGGGAAATATAGTTGAACCAGCCTTATCATAAGAAAGGGTCTTTTTCTTTATGAAGCATGAAAAGAAGGGAAGGTGTTTTTTCGCCGAAGGCTCAAAAATGGTATGTGAGTAAATTTCATGCATCGCAAAGAAATAAATTGCAACAACTTACATATTCGATTCAATGTTGTATACATCAAATGTTACACGGTTTTGTTACAAAAAGAGGTCTAATCTTCCTTTATTAATTTTATACATCAATCTTCTTGAAATGATTATTACAATCAAACCTATTCCTCTCTAAGGACTTTTTCTGCAATCTCGTTCAGTAATTTATCGACGACTTCGTCGACAATAGATTCAGATGTGCTTATGATATCCAATGATTCCTTCATCTCTGGATCAGCCAGGGGATCGTAAGGCTCCGGTGGTGGGGATAGTTCAGCTGAAATAGGTAAGCACATTTAGTTCGAAGCCATAAAACAAGTTCCGAAGCTAAATAATAAAGAAATGGTACCAATACGCCTTTCGCGTTCTGTAGCTTCTTCAGCCGCTTTGCTTCTACCCGGGTGTCGTGGGTGTCTTTTTCACTCCTTTTAATAATCTCATGGGCCATCTCTCGGCCACCATTCACCCAGATATCATTATAAAATTTCCCGCCCATTAAAGTTGCTTCGGCTGAAGGATCCTTCGTATCATCTACGGAGAAGGCAGCTTTGGCCTGGGCCATGGTTCTAACATGGTCGCATCCAGCCTTCTCCAAGATGGCTAAAATTCCCCGCGCACCGGAAAACGCGCAAACATCCCCGCGAACACTCAAAATTTCTTCGAGGGCTTCGGCCTCTCCACTTATCCATTCAACGACGCCCTTGGGGTCGCCTCGTATGAAGTTTTCTTCGGCAGAGTAGGCACCCACTTTGGCGAAGCTGGTTTTCAATTTCTTCACACAATCCAAGGATTTCTCGAAGCACCTTTCTTTGGATTTGCGAAGTTCTTCAACATTTTTCTCTAGATGATTTTTCCAATATTCGTTGATTTCTTGATTGGCCTGTGCGAGCGCGCAGTTTTCCTTAGCTTCGACCAGTTGTCTCCGAAGGTCTTCAATTTTGGTTTTCTAGGCTTTAGCCTGAGCCTTGAAGTTAGCTTCATCTTCCTTTACTTCGTTTACTAGTGAAATTAAGATTTTGTCTTTTTCCAGACCTTCGTTTCTCAGTTCAATCACTTCTGAACGAAGGTTATTAAGGGCCATTGTATAGCTTTCGTCTTCAATATTCTTCTGCGCCCTCAAGGCATTACTAAGAATTAAGCCCTGCAAAGAGGAGGAAACAATTGAGCATGGCAAATAAAATACTCCATTCTAAAATTCAAATTTAACTTCTATACCTTTATACTGTTGTATGCTAGGCTGTCAACAAGTTCATCCTTCGACAAAATCGAAAGGTCGTCTTCCAGCTTCAGGAATCCTATGCTCTTACCTATCTCCCGGCAAACAGATATTTCTTTGTTATCCGGGAGACATTACAGGAAATCATCTTTGTCGGTACCATTGAACACTAAGGCCCCTTTTGGATATTTTAGTCTTCGGGCATAGTGTTTGGCCTCCAAGATTTCTTCCTAGGATAATTTCTTCCCCGAAGCATGCCGAATAATGTAGTCAACATCTTCGTTTGGACCCTCGGGAGCAGGAGCTTCGGTCTTTTCTGGTGCAATTTGCCCTACTGTTTTGTCCTCAGGCGCGGCAGGCTTCGTCTCGATGGGCACTGAAGGCCCAGCTTCGGCCTAAACTTTCGTAGCTTCGACGGTTTTCTTGGTAGGAGCAGGAGTCAAGGCCTCCGTGGTCTCTATAACAGTGTCTAGTACGCTGGCCATCCTCCTCCTCTTGGGAGTTGAAGCAGGAGTTTTTTGCACTTCGGCAGATCTGACTCTGCTGGTGGGCTTAGGATTTCTGGCACTTTTACCACTTTCTCCACCTGTGGCTCTTTGGCCTTGTCATCTTTAGCTTCGGCTGGCCTGACTGTAGGCACCTTCGGCACTACAGTCGGCTCTTCAATGCTCTACACAATCAAAGCAGTTTTCTTTGCTTCGGCAGCTGAAGAGGGCCCTTCGCCAAGTTTAGGCACCTTGGCTGGTTCAATGTATCACGGTGGGTGGGTCAAAACCTTCAACTTTTTGCCCTTCGGCACAGCAGTAGCGGTCGAAGCGATAGTTTTCCTTTTCTTCTCTTGCCTTTGCAGCGGGTAGTGATAGTCAGGATATATGAAGCCAATGGCATCAAATACTCTGTTTAATCTTTTCTTGCCTCGACCCCCGAAAGCTGCAGACAAAGCATTATCTTCGACCTTGGAGTATGCCCCAAGTAGCTCATCATTGATAGCTTCGATGCATTTCAACCAGTCATCGTCTGGCTCATCAAACTTCTCCCTAAATCTGAAAGTATACTTCAGTCGGACTAGACCACCCTCACTGGAATCGTCGGTGGTCTCCTTCGGCATATCACAGCTCTCCATAAGTGGCCATACCCTGAAGGCTATGTGCTCTTGAATCAAATCCTTCGTGCCAATGAAGGCACATGCAGTGCTGAAGACCTTCTGACAGGCTTCAACATCGCCATCAATTTCCACCTTCGGCCTTCGGAGGCCGAAGCGAGACCAGATGGGGCGCTGAATGATTCCTTTGACATCTTCCCTTGCCTTTAAATCATTTTTAATGTAAAGCCACTCCTCCATCCAGGACCTGGGCCACCTTTTACGGAATGTTGGCACTGGGTGGCTTGCATTAGGGTAAGCAATAAATCCATAACAACCGAAGTTGTTGTGGTACTGTTCCTTGCCAGTAACCTTCGTCTCATATAAAAGCTCGTGCATACTGGAGAAGCACTTCGCGCTTGGCTCTAGCCCCTGACTCCTTATAGCCCAGACAAAAATCCCCATTCTAATTATAGCTTCGGGGGTAATCTGATGAAGATCTGGTATATCTTCAGCACTTCAACCACAAACTTGCTCAGTGGGAACCGAAGACCTGCCTTTAAGAACCTTTGGTATATCACAACTTCGTTTTCCTCCAGAGCAGGGGTAGTATTGTCTCCTCCAACTCTAATAATAGACATGTCGCGAAAATACCTCCCCCTCATGGCATTGATATGACTCTGCTTGATAGTCGATTTTCCGAATATAGTATGGCTTGGGTGCCACGGTCGATCCTTAGAATCTTCATCCCCACTTTCTACGTCATAACTATCACTGTCATCAGTATCTTCAGACAAACCTTCTAGAATCTCTTTAGTAATCTTCACTGTGTTTGTTTTTGACATAGACTCAACAAACTCGGTGATAAAAGGATCCACAATTTTCTTTTCTTCAAACAACTTCGTTTCCTCAGTTACCTTCGTTTCCGTAGTCATTTTCTTTCCTCAGTCATCTTCTCCCCAGACATGGTGAAAACACATCCTTAAACCAAAGCTCGAAAAGCTTGAAAATCAGGCGAGAGCTAGTGAGCAAGAGCTAAAAAGTTTGAGAAAATAATGCAAATGGTGGAAACGGCGTATCAAATGTTGCCGCTATGGTTTATATTTATACGCCCAATGCGTTGCAACTTGGCGGGCCCCATCTGTCATTGGTTATTGCTATTCTAGCAAAGGGAAGGTGTTTTTTCGGACCTTTGGCTTAAGGCCTTCGTTCATGTTGCAGTCTGAATTCGTTGTTATAACAAATTAATACTACGAGGGGCTACTATTGGGGGCCTTCGTCTTCCAAAGGTCCTCAAAAACATGATTTAACAATGTTTTCCAAGTGTAATGTATGTACAGGTACCTTCGGACTCGGAATAAAACTGTACACAATATGAAAAACTTGGTCGAGACGAAGGTTGATGCTGCTCCGAAGCTACACGCAAAGGAGCTTCGGCTCAGCGGCAGGAAAAGGAACCGACTTAAAGGGGAAAAGGCTATCTAGTTCTCGTTGGATTGTCCTTAAGTCAATAGTAAACATAAAGGGCATGAATGTAATTTTACACAGGCTGCGCCCTGTGCCTATAAATAGATGAACAGTACCCCCGTACTGTTCACGCTGACTTGTATTCGCTCGTGCGTCACGCTTGGACTTTTACCTTCTGTCAAGCCGAAGGTACAAATGTAATTCAATATTGTTTCTGTTTATCCATGATAATAAAAAGAAGAGATATTAATAATATCATATGATTATTCATGTTGCCTCTTATATTTCATATGCTTCTTCTTTCATTAAGATATACTTTGATGATGAAGGTATGTCCTTCGTGACCTTCATCTGAAGATCATTATATCCTAAGGGAGATAATGCTTCGAAGGACGAAGGGTATTAACCTTTAACATTTTGTGTTGCCTTGTTATTAACTCATAGCATTTGAGAACAAGTCCCCAACATCTATGAAGGCCCATAAGTACATTTTGGAAAGCTATTGAAGTCTAGTTTACAATGCTTTTAAGACCGACTTAATCAGATCTCCCAGCAAGGCAACCGACCTACTTTAGTGCTGACTAGTCAGAAGGTCAATAGTCTGCTTGATGACCAAGTTTCAGTATTAAACTACATCATTCTACGATGTTTCTTTAGGCATACTATACATGGTGAGAAAGATTATCAAGTTAGCTTTCCAACCCATCTAGCCCCATGCCATTTGGAGATTCCTAGAAGAAGTTATTATCAAAATACTGAAGGATGCGCAGAAGTCAAACAGCCACACGGAATTCAGCTCTAGAGATCTCCTGAAGAGTCCCCTTCACATTAGCACGTTAAAATACTTTCTTTTCGTGTTTATACCTATCTAAGGCTGGTTGTAGCTAGTATAAATACCCCCTATGTCTATGATGTAAAAGAACTTTTGATAACCTTTGATGATTTGATAATCCAAGTGATTAACGCAGTCGAGCTGCTGAGTGTTTACTCTACCCCTGTTCTTCCTTGTTCTCCTGAACTTGTGAAGAGATTCCTCTGGGATCCACTAGTTCGTGCCTTGTGAGTTCTAGTATGGCTGCCTCACATTGTGTGGATTAGCTCCGGTTGTGGTTCTGCGGTTGATCGGAGATCGAGTCGAAGTCTAAGCGGTTTCGGTGTCTCTCTCCCCGTCGCTTGGTCACCTCTGACCTTGATTAGGTATAAAGTTAGTTACCCAGTGTTCTTCAGCAAACTTACCTTGTTATTCTGTTACTTTTATACCTAACCATCCTATTTAACAACCTATTGTCGTGAAGATCGGGCCACACTAGTACCTAATATAACTCGGTACATATCACAAGGTGTCGAAGTCAGTCTCGGATCTAGGATCTGCGGACTCGGACGCTGGCTACGGTGCTGGATCTATTGAGACTGGAGCAGAAAAAGAGATAGCCATGGTAGGAGTGGCTACTGTAGACAGTGAAGGCACCGGGGGCTAAGCATTGATGGCTCCGACGACCTAGGTAGAAAAGTCGAGAGTGACTGGCCGGAGCAGAGAAATAGTTGGACCAAAAGAGTGAAGCTAGGGTCCTTACTAGATAGCTGGCACCACTGTGGCCTAAAGAGCTGGAGGCGGAACAGACTGCACTAGAGGAACGGGAACACCGGTATGCTCCTTGCACTTGACCTCCTTTTTCCTCTCTCTCCTTTTTGTTATTGGGGGACTTAGAGAGATTGTCGGTGAAATTAACATGACTAACTGAATTTTTGCATTTTTCCTTGTTCATGTTAATTGCTTCATTTATTGTTTTAGGAACTTCCTTCTTGTGGAGTTTGACACTTGTTGTGGTTTCTTCCTTCTCAAGCTTCTTCACCATGCGTCCGTGGATATCTTCAGGAGGTTGAGCATGGCGTCTTCTCCTTAGTTGTCTTGTTTTCTTATTCTCAAGCAACTTTCCTTTTGATCCTACAACTCGTTGCTCAATCAAAGATTGGCCTTTCTTTAAGCAGCAGGGGTTAGCACATGAGAGAATATTGTCTAGATTTGCACATGAGCAAGAATGAGGTTCACATGAATTTAAACTATCAATAACAACCTCATGAGCAACATTAAGCATGATATGACTATGCAAAAGATTATCATGAGAGTAAGACAACATATCATATGTTTCACTAAGAGCAAGTTTCTCCAGATTTAGAAATTCTACTTGACTCTTTAGCATGGCATTTTCAATTTTGAGTTGAGCAACACAAGATAAAGCATCATCATTATTTCTTTGCTTAATTAAAACCGAATCATACCATTGGACCAAATCATTATTGTTGGTTTTGATGAGTGTCTTCTCCAGCCTGAGAAGTGTCTCACCTTGTTCTTTGTTTCTTGTCAACAACTTCATCAAGTGCATCTTGTCTTCTTTGTTGAGATTGGTGTAGAACTAGCGAATTTCTTATTCTCCCACATCATCGGTCTCATTTTCCCTATCATCATCATTAGCGGAAGTAATACCAGAAAATGTACCTTGTGATGATGTAGTTTCATCCTCGCTATCATCATGTTCCTCATCATCGTCGCTTTCGTCTCCACTATCATTGTTAGCAACAAGACATTTATAACTAGTGGGAGATGAACCTATGGTGAGGTGGACTCATCATTTGGTTTCCATCGTTCTTGTTCTTCTCCCTTGGACAAGATATGTAACACCCCAGGCGTTACTATACATTTAACAGCGAGTATGGATTTAAGCATGGGATCATTACAGTCTCTGTCTTAATCTGTTTCATCTGTCGCGAGTTCG
This sequence comes from Zea mays, assembly GCF_902167145.1. Classification (NCBI taxonomy): domain Eukaryota; kingdom Viridiplantae; phylum Streptophyta; class Magnoliopsida; order Poales; family Poaceae; genus Zea; species Zea mays. The sequence continues at coordinate 147,298,327 of NC_050100.1, forward strand.
ACATCGTTTTTATCTTTATCCATCCCGCTTTTCCTAAATTTTTGTGATGTTTGGAACATAATTGTTCCGAAAATCGACAAGTCTGGTGATTATTTAAAATTCATCACTCGTGCAAAGACGAATTTGAAAATTTAGTCTAGCCCTCTGATTTCATCCCAAACAGATTAAATAGAACTCGATGACTAAAGTTTTCAGTGCCAAATAATTTAGTCCTCGCCCTTTCACAGAGAAATTGCATTTAAGGATTTTAAATTGGATTGTTTCTTCAGCACACTATTTTGGCGACGAAATTGAGTATACATTAGCAGATATGGTTTCAGCTAACTTCAGTCAAAGCACGCAGAGCAAATTATCGAAGCCGAAATCAGTTTGGTTCGGTTCGTATGTTTCTCACCAGCTCTAAATCTTCAGATATAAATACCTGGTAAAAGATTTTTCTGAATTCCAGAGTATTCACCAAATTAAATCCAGTACAAATATTGTTGTCGATCTTATTTTGTTCGACCCTTTTTATATCTTTTAGACCCTTATTTTATACCCCAAATATCTGCAATTTTCTTTAATAAAAAAATGGGAAGTGAAAAATCTAGAAGGAAAAATATCTCTCTCTGATTTTTTCTCCTATTCCCTATCTGCCGCCGCCCATAGTGTTGATTTTTTTCCTGCACGGTGATTGGCTCCAGCAGCTCTATCCCCACGCCGCCCTTCCTCTATCCTCTTGTAACGCCTCAAAATCTCATTTTGAGAATTAGGTAAAATTTTTCCAAAGATCTTGAATTAGATTTTTTTTAGAATTCCCATAACTTCTGAAGTCATATCTCCTAAAAATAAAAGTTTTGTAATAAAGATTCAATAAAAGATTCTTCTATAAATTGTCTTTTATTGAAATTTATAAGTATTAATGTCAGAACCTCTTTTAATAAGTAACCATAAAATAGAAACTATTTGTCTTAAAATAATTATATGTGTGTTACATATCCAAAAATATTTGCTTATGTAGGATAATAAATAAATAAATAAATAAAATGAATACTACATCACATGTTGATTTTTTTGATTGTGCTCTTTATTTTGAATATAAAATATGAAACTGGAGTTAAATTTGAATTTGAAAGTTTCAAAATACAAAAAAAAATAGAAATAAGAAAATTTAAGGGAAAAAAAAAGTCAACCTGGGCCACCACCTCCTTTTCGGCCGGCCCACTTAACCTATTTTCCTCTCCCGTGGCCCAATTCCCTTTCTTCCGCACGGTCTGCGCTCCTTCTCTGGCAACCTGGGTCCATGTTGCGGTCTCACACTCGAGCACATGCGGACTCGCCCAAGGAGCTGATGCCGCATGGGACCCAGCCGTCAGTCCCTCCCGCCCGGGCGCACAACGTCTCGCTGGCGAATGGGGTCACGGTGTCGGGTGCGTCACCTCCGTTGAATCGGGCGCTGCTGCCGTGATCCTGGTGCGGTTGTAACCAACCATCCGCGCTTCGCTCCTGATGGTGCGGCTACTGGCCGCCCTCCTTTTCCCCCTTCTCGGCTATATAAGCGTGCGTCGAGCCCTCGACGAGCGTGCTCGTCGAACGGAACCAGGGGAGATTGGGCTGCCGCCGCTGGCAAATCGCGGGGTCACCGGCGCGGAGTCCTCGAAAACCGATCGGGGGGCTTCGCTACGATACAAGGAGGGTCCCATTGTGCTTCATTGGCGGGATTAGTGGCTCGGGTTCCTGGGATTTCTCGTCGGTGTGGGACCTTCGCCGCCGTACCGCAGCGAGCCGCAAGGGCAGCTCCATCGCCGCCCTAGCCCGGTAAGATTTCCATCAGCTGTTTCGCGTCCATCCGCACATCGTATGTCGCCTCGCCGTTGTCCGTTTACTACACCTGGTCGCTGGGTTGGCCATCGACGGCGAGCTGCGCCATCGTGCCCCCTGGTTCTGCTCGATGCCCGGCGCGAAAGGAAGATAGGGGCCCGACGGTCAATATAGGAATGGACGACTCAGATTAGCTCGAGCCATACCGGTTCGCGGGCGTGTGGGAGCCATTGATCTTGGATCAATCGGTTGAGACTCGTATAGGCGCTGGATCCATTTGGACCGTAGGATCGGAATCTGACCGTGCTAGTCTCACATCAGTTATCCGCGGGATGAATCTAATCTGGGCCATCCTTTCTTCATCGGTCGGCTCCGATGGGCCGATACCCTTTCGGCTGTTGGTTTTGCGTATGAGTCCCTGTAAATAGTTGAAACCAACCCGCAGTCCATCGACAGGTAGTTTTGAGTCTTAGATACTTTTGCGCCGTTGCCCCTGATTTCTCTGGAATTTGTGGCCCAGTCCAGAGAATTATAAAATCTAGAAAAAGGAATTAGAAAATGATTTTTATGCAAAAATAAATGCTAGAATTTGTTTAATTCATAGGAAATGTATATTTAGTCCAAATTAATTCATTCCAATTCCTATAATTTTATAAAATCATTGTTTATCATTTTGTGTCACTGTTTTGACATGAACTTAGTTAGAAAATTAATTTCTCAACTAATCCTATTTTAATCACATTAAACCTTAGGAAATTCATAACTTGAATTCTATAACTCCAAATTTAATGATTCTAGTTCCTGTGATCCTAGTTTGATGTCTAGATTATTACTGTGTATTTATTTACATGTTTGGTGTGATGTTAATATTGCCTATACATTGCCTGTTTGTATTGCTACGATTAGCAGCGAGGTTACGAATCTTGAAGATCATCCTGGTACCTGGAATCTCAAGTCTCAGGCAAGTTGTGCCCTTGATCACTTCTTTTACCCACTCATGTTCTAATTAATCATAATGATCTGCATAGGTTAATTTGATGGGACCTAATAGGTTACCCTAGTTTGTCTATCTTTATACCTTGTTTACCACTTAACTTTTTGGGTAGTACTTGCTAGTGCTTTATGTGGTTTTGGGTATGAAGATACATTATTCATGATTACACTTTTGTTATCAGTTGTTATTTACTGTTCATGATAAGATTATTATGTTAATTGGAACATGGAGAACCACCCGGGAAAACAGTGCTACCACAAGGGAGGAATGGGACCCCTTGGCTGATTAATTAGGAAAGCTAGTGGAAGACTACCTTACCCGAAAGGGGCAAGGGCAGTAGGGGAGTGGTCAGTGTAGGGAGGCCCTCGGGAGGATTTTGCTGCGATGGCGGTCCTGCAAGGGATTCCTGCATTGGAGCTTCCTATAAACTATAGCGGGTTTTTTGAAGCTAGTGGAACTTTGTAAAGGCCTCGTAGTGTTACCCTGCCTCGCCTCCTCGGTAGAGGTGTATGGGAAGTCGCGATCCCTTGGCAGATGGGTAACATGACTTGTGGGTAAAGATGCGCAACCTCTGCAGAGTGTAAAACTAGTATACTAGCCGTGCTCACGGTCATGAGCAGCTCGGACACTCACATGATTAATTTATGGAATTAAATTCAATTTGTCATATGCATTGCATTGCAGGTGAGGTTGTTACTTTTGTTCTACTACTTAATTGGGTTGGTATTTACTTATACTTAGTAATTGCTAATAAAATTTTGACCAACTTTAAAAGCAATGCTCAGCTCTAACCATCTCCTTTGGTAAGCCTTACACTTCACATGAGCTCCCACCTTTGGCGAGTTCATACACATTATTCCCCACAACTTGTTGAGCGATGAACGTATGTGAGCTCACTCTTGCTGTCTCACACCCCCCCACAGGTCAAGAACAGGTACTGCAGGATGAGGCGCTTGGAGGATGCTGCGATGTGTTCGTGAGAGGTCTAGGCCGTCGTCTCCCAGTCAACTTTGGGTTGCTGGATCGTTTCCTCATATGATGTAATTATCTAATTATTTTTGTACAGAACTCCTGTTAAATAGTAAAGATGTGACATTCGATCATGTGCCATGATTCATCATATGTGTGAGACTTGGTCCCAGCATATCTGGTGTTTATGTTCGCGCCCGGGTCTTGGTGCCCCTAAAACCCGAGTGTGACACCTCTCCACCACCTGGGATATTTCCTATCTTGCCGTCAGCTTTATCTCCTAGCCGCCGCGCCCTGCTTCTCTCGCGGCGCTGCCTCCTGCTTCCTCCCATGGTGCGCGCTCCTCCCCTGCTCCTTCCCTGGTCGCGCTCGGCCTCCACCTTGCCCATGGCAGTCGTGCCCTGCTCCCTGTTCCCACGCATGCCCTCCCTGGTGTCAAGTCCCTCTCTGCCCATCTCCCATGGTGCGGGTCGCCCGCACCTCTGCTCCTCCCATGGCGCGCCGACTTGGAGCTCGCCGGTGACGGTAGGGCTGGCCGTCCCTGCTTCCCGGCCTCCCCTTATCTCCCTCATGTCCAGCCCCAAGTTGTCGTGTGCCCAGCTCCGTGCCTTCGTCCTGGGCTGCACGCGTGAACTCCTCTGCTAGGCTCGTCGTCATTCTCTAGCTCCTTACCGCGCTCGGCTGTTCGTCGTCGTCACCCGTCGCGCGACAAGTTGCCAACACCGGCACTCGTCCTTTGTCCATGTCGTTTAGGCCATGATTTCATAGTCCGAGTTTCAAATCCATAGTTTGTAGCACCCATCGACTAGCTCGCCAAGACGTTTCTCGCCAGTGAAGCATAGTCGTCGCACCCTGTGTCCTTGCCATGTCCATGAAGACGTTGTGGAGTTGCCGTCATTTGTATCCACACTTTGGGTACAACAATGTTGTCGTTCACTCCATGGAACTCGTCATCGACTTTGTCTCCTAGAGACTGATCCTAGTGTTGGATGAAAATGTGAGACAAGTTCGTCCAGCATGTGCCAGGGGCTCGACCAAATGTCTAAATTGGGAAAACCGTCATCGCCCTCACTGTTATCGAATCGATTCGGTCTTGGTAAGCCAATTTATTATTTCGGTTAATTGAATTGGATAGTTATATAGACACAATGATTTTTCTTGTTGTTAGCATAGAAACAGTGTGTGACATCTCTGACTTCTGTCCGCGTCGGCAAACGAATCCCAAGAGAGTGTGGTGGAGCAACCTCCAGATCGACGCTTACCAAGTGCTCGGTGAAGGGTCTAAACAAGGATCATCGTCGTTTGGGTGGATTGCTAGTCGAAATGGTAATCATACTTTGATTCGCTATTCTAGCTAATTAATTTGATAGATGGAATAGAGGGATATTTATCGTGATGATTATTCTATTTGTAGCTTAAACGTGTTGTGGCTGTAATTGATGCATGATAAAGGTCATAATTGTGTGTTGCTTGGTTACCGTCATAATTATGAAGTAGTCGCGAGGTGTGCTGAAATATAGGTTTGAGGTACGAATGATATGAAGAATGTGTTGGAAGACTTGTATACGTAGCGTGATTAGATTATAATGCGGAAGCTAGGTTAAGTATTTTATCTAGCTAGCTAGTAAGTTCTGACAATGTTGTCGTGCCAATTTAGTTTGTTTAAAGAAATTAATGCTTTGCTAGTAGACATTTTAATTAGTTGGCAGGTTATGCAAAATCGTATGATCGGGTGGTTTAGAAAGTTGATGTGCTTCTATCCTTATTCCCAAAATTAGATGTCTTAGACTAATGATTCTAAGTTTGTTAGTCTTCTGGTATTGAACATTAGCTAAGGGAAGTAGAGTGTGGGTATAGCTTATCGTTTTTCATGATGTTGTAACTAGATCTAGTTAAACTGGAAGAACGTGATTGTTATGTGTTTAGTTTATTGTTTTGTTTTGTATGAGCTACCTTCGAATAGGCTGGAAAAGCGTAATTATTATAGTTAGTCTTATAGCGACAGCTGGTGTTTCTTGTAATTGGTTCTAATGACTTGTTAGTAGTGTGTAATCCTCGACCATGTAACATTGTCTAGTATTGTACTAGTTCTTATATTCATTCATGTGCAGTATGCATCTCATTAGGTGCGCTAGTTGATCACGTGATGCGGAAGACGACCCAAGTCGACCCCAGGATAATGCAGATATTGGACATCTCCGAAAGGCGATGTCATCTGTCGGACCAACCTAGAGATGGATAATCTGAATGAGTGCCAAGACAAAGGATGGTCGCCAAGTGGACGTCGTCTAACAAACACTAACGTAGTGTTTATTCCAGGCAAGCCCCGGTGCATTATCCCTTTCCTTGTGTTTTAAAATCTTTATCATCTTATATGATGCATTAGGTGATAGGAGTTGTGTGCTAAACAATTGATGCATTTCCTTACTTGGAAAATTGATCACCATTCCTTGACTCCCTTTTATAAAAAGAATTTTTATGATGCTTAGCCTTGCTTTAGAAAACAAAATGTTTTGTTTTAATCAAAAGATAATGCTTCATATGGGATGGGAAGTTTTCAAAGGAAAGACTTGATGGTGAATCCATCATGGCCATGATGGGTTCAACATCTGAAAAGATGTACCTCTGCGAGATACCAAATTTTGGGTGGTAAATGATAAAGACGAGACCGAGCAGGTGACTTGCACGAGAAGGAAGTCTCGGTGTAGTGTCTCCGTCTGAGTCAATTAAGGACTGTGTCGATGTGGGCCTGCTGACTGAGGACCCTTACTGGCCACATGCCTCGTCATGGGTAAGCTTTGCCTCGGTCGGACCAATACCAGAAAGGCCACCACGCAATGGGAGTGGAGAGATGGCGAGAGTAGCGTGTACCCTCCGTGGCAAGAGGCTGGATGGTGGTGTATTTGTGCTCTCGGTTGGCGTGAACCCGTTCTGGTCTTGAGAAACCTAGTGGCGAGTTGACATATGCAAGGGTTAAGTGCTACATATGTCGTGTGGTTGGAGATCCGCAGCTGGGTATTAATTGATTTGGATCGCCGTTACTTCTCAGACATGAAGACTTTGTCACTGACTTACACATAGCAATCCAGTGAACTGAAGGGTTGATAAAAAGACAGGTAGTATAGGCCAAGTGCTTGAACTAGGATAGAAAGAACTCTAGATGCAGGTAACTTTACTTAACCTAACAAGTAAAAGTAATTCTTAAGGATCCACTCATAGTAAGCTTTTCTGCAAAAGAGTCTTTGAATCTTGTTAAACTTTACCTTGATTCCCAAAAGCCAGCATATCCTTGAGAGTCTTTTTCCTTAGATAGGTAAGACTTGCGAAAGTACACTTCGTACTCAGGGTTTTCGAACCCATCTTGTTGCAGGTACTAGAATTGTGCTGCTATTGATGGTGCTAAGCGCCGGTCGGCACGACCTTCTTATAGGTTAAAGTAGCTCTTCTATACTTCTTATTGAGGATTGTCATTGAGCTAGCATATATTTCAAACTTATAAATAATTTACAACATTTCAAAGTATATTTCTTTGAATCACTTTTGTAATCACTCCGATAAATATAATGTAAATTTGTTGCAACTTGTAAGTTTTGTAATAAAGAAATTCCACAAGAAAATGTTGGTGTGTGATTTGTGTTTACTTAATCTTGCGATCCTGGTTATAAGTGGTTTATCCAAGGTCCTTGGGACACTAAGACAGATCATGTTAAGTTATCTGGTGCACATGCATAGCCATCTGAGGTCTTTGAGACAAGGTCAAGTGCATATGGGCCCAATAACTTGGGAGGTTCTGCTACAACTGGTATCGGAGTAGGATTAAGTTTATACGATCACATACGTATTTCCAAAACAAAGTTTTGGTTTTGGAAAACCTATTTTTAACTAAACACATTGTTTGGTTTTGAAAAACAGATTTGAAAAAAAACTATAATGCTAGCGACATCCTCTGTTAAGCCCTAAATTAAAGACTATCAGGTGGCTTAGATTAAAACACTAACCCACAACTGGGAGGATATTGCATACATGTGTAATGTTGTTTTTGAAGCCATTCAGTTTTGAATGGATCGACGCTCAGGAAAGGTGAGATGTGAGAGCATGACCGAACAAACGTCGGTCTAGGGGAGTGCTTAATTGTGGCGCTTGATTATATACATGTTACACATATGTATATATCAAGGTTGCGATGTGGAGTAATTACTTTTCTTGGATTTCAGTACCCCATGGATGTGTATGGGTATACAGACATGGGAATACTGAGAAGTGTAATGTACTTGTAACGACACACCTACGCTCAGGTAAGAAGGTAAGTTATCATAATGGGCTGCCCTGTGATTAAAGTGTGGCAGCGGCGCCAATGCGTGGCTCGACGCTTAATGAAGAGCTGGCCTCCATATAGAAATATATGGAGTATAAACTGTGATAAACTGTCATGTTTGAATTGCATCATGGGAAAAATTGGGATGTGATGGAATTTGCTGCAGGTACACTAACCTCAAAAACGTATGTGTAGCTGACGACTAGCAAAATATAGAGAGAATCGTAAGTATGCCACCGATATAGAACGCTCTTTCCACATTAGATTGACAAAAAATTGTGAGGACGCATAAGACGAGCATGCATCCTGATTGTTGCATCATGTTTGTCACCTATACATCCAAAATGCTTCTCTCACCTTTATTCCGGTAGCCGGTGATTGTAAATAATGTGGTGTAATGATGTCTTATGAATTCTAATAAATTCTCGTCCTCTAGCCTATGGGTAATCTACTTAGGTGTTATTTGTGTTTACTCTTGTGCTTGATGTGTCGATAGAATGTTTGTGACTGGTTTGCCTAAACCCAAATCTAGGCCATGTTCTTATTTAGTGAACCATGACCCAAATTTGAATTTTCCGTTATCCCTCCATCACCAAACTCATGCAAATAAATGCTTAGATAATTTCTTTGTTGGACATAAAGTGTACCCGGGCTTAAAACAAGAATCTCGAGTCATGTCTCCTCCCACAACCATTCCCTTGTTCGGTTGGTGCAAGTTGATGTCTTTATTATATTTTGCCTCTCCTGGAGGATAGCATTGTCGCTTTATCAACATAAACCAGGAAAGACATGTCTGATTATTTTCTTGGGTTTGGTGCCTTTGGTTTCCCCATATCTATCGAAGGCATAAAAACTTAATCTTATGATTATTTTCCCTCCATATCTAATCAGATACAAATCCTTGACCTTGTAATTGTGCGATGGCGTAGAAATGTGCTTAGGGCTGAAGTAACAGTCTCCCATCGTACTCCTTCCATCAAGTTTAGGTTATGGCCATGTCTTGTTCATTTCATCGGTCTCTGATCTACTTGGCTCTCTACTTGTAATTATTCTTACAGGTGGAGTCTCTTTATATATTGTCACCCTTGCTCAATCCATTTGTTTCTTGTGAGATTTCTTATTGGTTACATATGGTAATGGTGTTATGACTAAAACCGCTGGTGCTGTGACAAAACCAAAGGCCTCCTGTGAATGTACACACATGGTTGCGCTACTTGGCACGCGCTGGTATCATAGTTAGTAGTCATAATCCATTATGAGATTATATCGATATGTTATCTCTGCACAAATTGTTCTTACCACGTGAGGTTCATTATTGGTGCCAGTTCGGTAATGGTGTCACGATTAATGACTTATGGTGTCGCAGCAAAACTGATAGCCTCTTGTGAATGCACACACGGGATTTTACTGCTCGGTGCATGCTAGTATCAAGGTCTCTAGTCATGATTCATTATGGAATTACACTAATGTGTTATCTTCCGTGGACCTTCCCTTGAAACAATTTCTATGTTGTTTGTGAAATGATCAAGCAACATCTGTCATCTCGGTTAAATCAAAAGGGCATACCACTTGGATCTGTTCTTTTACGAGTTTTCTACTAATATAGAAGTCTTCATCGAAAATCAAAACCTATATGTATTTAATCATGTGATAAAAATCTATCTTCCCGTGTGCGGTCTCTTTTCTCTTGATGTTAGTGGTGACTGCACACATACAAGTTCTCTTCGCATTATTTGTTGCGAAAAGTGAAGCCTTGAAGCTTTTTAGTGTTGAGGACAACTGATTAGTCCTTCTAATAAAAATCGATTTCCCTGCTGCTGAAATGCAGGAGTCTGTTCATTCGCTCTCTTACTAATCCATGTATTCCCTGACCAAGTCAGTTCATCTCGCATGCAGAAATGGATGAACAACCTGACCAAATGGATTTCTACCCAAATGCGTGAACTCTTGTTAACGAATGTGAACTCTCAAACCCTGGTTTACCGATGGATAATAAGAATACTTGCTCAATGTCAAAAGTAGTTCAACAAGTTGGTTTTACTAACTTGTAATTGCTTTGTGAACAAAGATCGAGTTTAGAGATCGTTTTATCGAGTTGTCTAAACTCATTTTGGTTTAACCCATCCTAAGAAAGTACTTACAAAAATCAAGTTAAGTCGACTGATAACCACCTAAACATCGCTCTAGTCATGCCTCGATCGCCTCACGTGTGCTTTTCTAACATGTGTGATCAAGTCAAGCCGTGCTAAGTGTTTGATAAAATGGGTTGGTCGTGAAGTCAACATCAGCGGATCTCTTCATTGTTATTTTCTCGAATCTCTATCATCTTTCGTGGACTTGAATTCTCTGGTTAGCCACATGTTAGCCGCAACAGTATTCAACATCCACACTCGACTTATGTGCAATGAATCTCCAATGACCACTTGTTGGTAAACCTCTTTTTGTGTGTTTTACCCAAGAGGTTGCATCTAGTTCTGTCTGAATAAAGTCGCACATCTACTGCTCGCCCAAGACTCAGATAGTACAATGTCATCAGAAAAAGCAAACTGCACACATGGAATCTTATGTGTTCTTCTGGCAGACATCATCTCTATTGATGGACATCTCTAAATTAGCTTAAGGCGATACATGTTATGTCCACTAAAGAAACAACATCCTAAGATACTCGCCTTTGCTTGGACTTGTCTTATGATTATCGCTAATATGGACATGAGTTACATGCTTCTCTACTCTTAAAAGTCTTTCGCTCTGAATCGCAGGATTAGATTCTTTTAAGGGGGAGGGCTATAACACCCCAGGTGTTACTATACATTTAACAACAAGTATAGATTTAAGCATGGCATAATAACAGTCTCTGTCTTAATCTGTTTCGTTTGTTGTGAGTTCAACAACGTTTTTATCCTTATCTATCCGGACATTTCCTAAATTTTCGTGATGTTCGGAACATAATTGTTCTGAAAATTGGCGAGTCTGGTGATTGTTTAAAATTCATCGCTCGCGCAAAGACGAATTTGAAAATTTAGTCCAGTCCTCCGATTTCATCCCAAACAGATTAAATAGAACTCGGCAACTAAAGTTTTCAGTGCCAAATAATTCAGTCCTCACTCTTTCACAGAGAAATTGCATTTAAGGATTTTAAATTGGATTGTTTCTTCAGCACGCTATTTTGGCGACGAAATCGAGTATACATTAGCAAATATGGTTTTGGCTAACTTCAGTCAAAGCACGTAGAGCAAATTATCGAAGCCGAAATCAGTTTGGTTTAGTCGGTATGTTTCTCGCCAGCTCTAAATCTTCAGATATAAATACCTGGTAAAAGATTTATCTAAATTCCAGAGTATTCACCAAATTAAATCTGGTCTAAATATTGTTGTCGATCTTATTTTGTTCGAGCCTTTTTTATATCTTTTAGACCCTCATTTTATACCCCAAAATATCTGCAATTTTCTTTAATAAAAAATGGGAAAATGAAAAAATTCTGGAAGGAAAAATATCTCTCTCTAATTTTTTTTTCCTATTCCCTATCTGCCGCCGCCCATAGTGTTGATATTTTTTCCTGTACGGTGATTGGCTCCAGTAGCTCTATCCCCATGCCGCCCTTCCTCTATCCTCTCCACCGCCTGGGATATTTCCTTTCTTGCCGTCAGCTTTATCTCCTGGCTGCCGCGCCCTGCTTCTCTCGTGGCACTCCCTCCTACTTCCTCCCATGGCGCGCGCTCCTCCCCTGCTCCTTCCCTGGTCACGCTCGGCCTCCAGCTTGCCCATGGTAGCCGCGCCCTGCTCCCTGTTCCCACGTGTGCCCTCCCTGGTGTCGAGTCCCTCTCTGCCCATCTCCCATGCCGCCGGTCGGCCGCACCTCTGCTCCTCCCATGGCGCGCCGACTTGGAGCTCGCCGGTGAAGGCAGGGCTGTCCGTCCCTGCTTCCTGGCCTCCCCTTATCTCCCACATGTCCAGCCCCAAGTTGTCGTGCGCCTAGCTCCGTGCCTCCATTCTGGGCTACGCGCGCGAGCTCCTAGCTCGTCGTCGTTCTCCAGCTCCTTACCGCGCTCGGCTGTTCGTCGTTCTCCAGCTCCTTACCGCGCTCGTAGTCACCCGGTCGCGCGATGAGTTGCCAGCCCTGACACTCGTCCTTTGTCCGTGTCGTTTAGGCCATGATTTCCTAGTCCGAGTTTCAAATCCATAGTTTGTAGCTCCCGTCGTCTAGCTCTCAAAGACATTTCTCGCCAGTGAAGCATAGTCGCCGCGCCCTGTGTCCTTGTCGTGTCCGTGAAGACATTGTGGAGTTGCCGTCATTCGTCTCCATGCTGTGGGTACAACAACGTTATCGTTCCCTCCATGGAACTCATCATCGACTTTGTCTCCTAAAGACTAATCCTGGTGTTGGATGAAAATGTGAGACAAGTTCGTCCAGCATCTGCTAGGGGCTCGACCAAATGTCTAAATTGGGAAAACCGTCATCGCCCTCGCTGTTATCGAATCGATTCGGTCTTGGTAAGCCAATTTATTATTTCGGTTAATTGAATTGGATAGTTATATAGGCGCAATGATTTTTCTTGTCGTTAGCATAGGAACAGTGTGTGACATCTCCGACTTGTGTTCGCGTCGGTAAACGAATCCCAATAGAGTGTGGTGGAGCAACCTCCAGATCGACGCTTACCAAGTGCTCGGTGAACGGTTTAAAAAAGGATCATCGTCGTTTGGGTGGATTGCTAGTCGAAATGGTAATCATACTTTGATTCGCTATTCTAGCTAATTAATTTGATAGATGGATTAGAGGGATATTTATCGTGACGATTATTCTATTTGTAGCTTAAACATGTCGTGGGAGTAATTGATGCATGATAAAGGTCGTAATTGTGTGCTGCTTGGTTACCACCGTAATTATGAAGTAGTCGCGTGTGGTGAAATATAGGTTTGAGGTACGAATGATATGAAGAATGTGTTGGAAGACTTGTATACGTAGCGTGATTAGATTATAATGCGAAAGCTAGGTTAAGTATTTTATCTAGCTAGCTAGTAAGTTCTGACGATGTTGCTGTGCCAATTTAGTTTGTTTAAAGAAATTAATGCTTTGCTAGTAGATATTTTAATTAGTTGGCGGGTTATGCAAAGTTGTCCGGTCGGGTGGTTTAGAAAGTTGATGTGCTTCTATCCTTATTCCCAAAATTAGATGTCTTAGACTAATGATTCTAAGTTTGTTAGTCTTCTAAGTTTGTTAGTCTTCTGGTATTGAACGTTAGCTAAGGGAAGTAGTATGTGGGTATAGCTTATCGTTTTTTGTGATGTTGTAACTAGATCTAGTTAAACTGGAAGAATGCGATTGTTATGTGTTTAGTTTATTGTTTTGTGATGTATGAGCTACCTTCGAATAGGCTGGAAAAGCGTAATTATTATAGTTAGTCGTATAGCGACAGCTAGCGTTTCTTGTAATTGGTTCTAATGACTTGTTAGTAGTGTGTAAACCTCGACCGTGTAACATTGTCTAGTATTGTACTAGTTCTTCTTATATTCATTCATGTGCATTATGCATCTCATTAAGTGCGCTAGTTGATCACGTGATGCGGAAGACGACCCAAGTCGACCCTAGGATAATGCAGAGATTGGACATCTTCGCAAGACGATGTCGTCAGTCGGACCAACCTGAAGATGGATAATCTAAACGAGTGCCAAGACAAAGGATGGTCGCCAACTGGATGTCGTCTAACAAACACTAACGTAGTGTTTATTCCAGGCAAGCCCCGGTGCATTATCCCTTTCCTTCTGTTTTAAAATCTTTATCACCTTATATGATGCATTAGGTAATAGGAGTTGTGTGGTAAACAATTGATGCATTTCCATCCTTGGAAAATTGATCACCATTCCTTGACTCCCTTTTATAAAAAGGATTTTTATGATGCTTAGCCTTGCTTTAGAAAACAAAATGTTTGGTTTTAATCAAAAGATAATGCTTCATATGGGATGGGAAGTTTTCAAAGGAAAGACTTAATGGTGAATCCATCATGGCCATGATGGGTTCAACATCTGAAAAGATGTACCTCTGCCAGGTACCAAATTTTGGGTGGTAAATGATAAAGACGAGACCGGGCGGGTGACTTGCACGAGAAGGAAGTCTCGGTGTAGTGTCTTCGTCTGAGTCAATTAAGGACGGTGTCGATGTGGGTCTGCTGACCGAGGACCCTTTAACTGGCCACATGCCTCGTCATGGGTAAGCTTTGTCTCGGTCGGACCAATACCAGAAAGGCCACCACGCAATGGGAGTGGAGAGATGGCGAGAGTAGCGTGTACCCTCCGTGGCAAGAGGCTGGATGGTGGTGTATCTGTGCTCTCGGTTGGCGTGAACCCATTCTAGTCTTGAGAAACCTGGTGGCGAGTTGACATATGCAAGGGTTAAGTGCTACATATGTCGTGTGGTTGGAGATCCCGAGTTGGGTATTAATCGATTCGGATCGCCGTTACTTCTCGGACATGAAGACTTGGTCACTGACTTACATGTAGCAATCCAGTGAACTGAAGGGTTGATAAAAAGATGGCTAGTATAGGCCAAGTGCTTGAACTAGGATAGAAAGAACTCTAGATGTAGGTAACTTTACTTAACCTGACAAGTAAAAGGAATTCTTAAGGATCCACTCATAGTAAGCTTTTCTGCAAAAGAGTCTCTGAATCTTGTTAAACTTTACCTTGATTCCCAAAAGCCAGCATATCCTTGAGAGTCTTTTTCCTTAGACGGGTAAGACTTGCGAAAGTACACTTCATACTCAGGGTTTTCGAACCCATGTTATTGCAGGTACTAGAATTGTGCTACTGTTGATGGTGCTAAGCGCCGGTGGGCATGGCCTTCTTATAGGTTAAAGTAGCTCTTCTATATTTCTTATTGAGGATTGTCATTGAGCTAGCATATATTTCAAACTTATAAATAATTTACAACATTTCAAAGTATATTTCTTTGAATCACTTTTGTAATCACTCCAATAAATATAATGTAAATTTGTTGTAACTTGTAACTTTTTGTAATAAAGAAAATCCACTGCAAAATGTTGGTGTGTAATTTGTGTTTACTTAATCTTGCGATCCTGGTTATAAGTGGTTTATTCGGGGTCCTTGGGACACTCAGATGGGATCGTGTTAAGTTATCTGGTGCACATGCATAGCCGTCTGAGGTCTTTGAGACAAGGTCAGGTGTATGTGGGCCCAATAACTTGGGAGGTTCTGCCACAAGATAGTACCATAAGCAACAGAGGGACAAGACACAATGCATATGGAATTAAAATTTATTAACTTAATTCTAGTCCATATATCATGAGCATCAACAATAAATTACTATCACTATTCATGATGGCAAAATAAGCATTTCTTGAAGGAGAATCAACTAAAATGTTGGAAGCATGGTGATTAAGAGATAAACATCTTAGTTCTACCTTAGAAGGTGTAAGGAAAATGGACTCCGTGCCATTTGACTAAGTGATTTTGGTGTTTGATGATCAACATAACCTTGTGGACTAATGTGTTTGCTAGTGTTTGTTTTTATAGTTCACAGGATGCGAAGAGGATTGGACTGAGACACTGAGGATGCAACACCTGAAATGAAGACATAAAAGATGTGTAGAAGTCCAAGACTCAAGAGGAAAAGAAGCCCAAAAGAAACAATGAAGAAATCTATGAAGTGGGCAGTCAGCCAACGCACTGGTGGCGTACCGGACAATGAACATTGCATGTCTAGTGGGACACCGGGCAGTCTGCGCAGAGAGGCCTGCAACTAGGCGCTCTCGAACTGTAGCACCGAACAGTCTGGTGTGCACCAGACAATCTGGCAATGGTTGGATCCAACGGTCGACTACTACAGACCCCAACGGTCGGCTGACGTGGCCAGTGCATCGGACAATGAATAGTGCATGCCCAATGAGCACCGGACTATCCGGTGCGCTCATCGACAGAAACAGTAGCTTCCCATCCAACGACTATAATTGAAGGGGAAGGCTATAAATATCCCCCAATCGGCCATATGGAGGTGTGGGAGCCCAAGCAACATACCAAGGCATATTGTAGACATTTCCAAGTGCTCAAACACCCAAGTGCTTAATAGAATCGCTCGTTGATTAGCGTAGGTGCTTTGTGAAGTGCTTAGGTTAGTTAGACCGCATAGCGCTTGCTCTAGGTGAATCCTAGTTAGTTGAGTGAGTTTAGAAAAATCACACAACCCCTCGGCTCTTGCGCGAGCCGTTCTAATTGTACCGAGTGGGGCGAGAGTCTTGCAAGATCGTGACAACCAAGTTTGTGTCACAGTTGCCACCGTGTACCGGAGGGAACGAGGCCCGCAGCGTCTCGGCCGGAAGCTCGATAGTGGAGACGGCGGGGAGCATCCGAGAGGAGCCGAACGCAGAGCACCACTTGTGCGTGGAAAAGGCCAGCGGCTCTCTACGAAGTTACTCGACCGTGGTGCTTGGCCCTCGCGTTGGCTTCCCTTTGCGTAGAGGCACCAACGAGGATTAGTCGGGACCTTGCGTGGTTTCGGATACCTTGGTAAAAATACCAGCGTCATCCACGAGAGTTTGCATCTCTACCTTGCTCTTTACCTTCCGCATTTACATTAAGTATTTAAGTTTCAATATTATCTGTTTGATTAGATTATTTAGATTGAAACTTAGTCTTTGTGGTACAGATAACAACACTTAGACAAAACCTAGCTTGCACATTCTAGATTGTTTATTTGCATAGGTTTTGCTCTAGGGATTTATTTGTGGCCTAGTTTAGAGAGAATTGTTAGAAGTCCTAATTCACCCCCCCTCTTAGGCGTCACTGTTTTCTTCACTTGGTATCAGAATCTGGTTTGGCTCATTTAAAACATTTTAGCTTCACCACCAGTGAAGGAGACGATGTAGCTAAAGAATATATTGAGTTTGAATCTGACAAAGATGATGTGGTCACAACCAGTTATGAACAAGAGGGGGAGGGCAATGATGAGCTACTAGGCTGAGCACCTGAGCTTGAGGCTTTAGGCACTTTATCTATTTATCTTTATCTGTTTGCCACTTTATGAACTATTGCTTTGTTTGTACTTTATAAGAAATTGAGAAGTCAGAACTATGTTGCGTAAGAAACTAAGAACTATCTATGTGGCTATGTTTGTGGATGATCTTTGGTGCGATTTTGTTGCTATTTCTATTCCTTGTCTAGTTGATCCTGCTGGTAATGCATACCTAACAACATGTTGTACTGCCGTTGTTGCTGTTAGAGGTGTTGTTCATGTTGTCATGTTGTTGTTGTAGCATGGGCGACGTGTTGTCCTGTTGTTGGCTTGTTGTGTGATGCCTTGCTGATGTTGTTGCATGGGCGTGCTGCCCTGCTATGATGCCAAGCTTGTCGCTTTGTTATTTGATGCCGACAACTTGGTTAGTGTGTTGCCCTGCTGTTGTTGTGCCTTGTAGGTGTGCTGGTCGACAAGCATCAACATCCAAGAGCCAACATGTATGTTGTATGGAGCCTTCGGGCCAACAGATCATGGCATAGTGTCAGCCTGTCAGGTATGTTGGTCAGCGGCTGGATATGTTGCAACTTGCAAGTATAGATATTTTGCAATTAAATAAGATATGTAAAGTTGTAAATAATGTAAAGTTAATTGTATATATATATATATATCAGTATATCAGAGTATATATATGTGGATTTACTCATTTACTCTTGTTGAAAGCTTATTTAATCTTGCTAAAATGGTGCTACAGTAGCAAACAATTTATATCGTTTAGTTGTTTCTAAACACATTTAAACACGTATAAACAATAAATAGAGCCCCGTCGTTCGTCTATTGTATATCATTTACATTACCATTGGAGTAGATAGAGCAAGCTGCAGGCGGTAGGCTATAGGCTGCAGCTGCTTGCTTTGTTTGGTGAGATAGGGAGCGGTTGGCATTAGTCCCAACTTGCTAGCAGCCTAGCACGCACCGACGCATGCATGAAATGGGCAGGCCTTGTGAAAGGGAAATGTGTCCTTGGGCCATTTCTAAGTGTTTTGGTGAGTAAGTGTCTGACACATCACTTTAATCTAACATACAATTGTGAATATGAGCTCAGAGTCAAAGAGAAGCAAATTGAAAGTTGTAAGAACAAAATGCAAACTCTACAATCCTAGAGACACAAAGGTATGATTCTAGAACTTGGTAAATTATTTTTAGTACTAACTATGTTCTACTAAGTGCTAGGGAACTTCTCAAAATAAGAGAAAATAAAATAGAGAAGTTTGGCTAAGTCTAGTCAAATTTGCACTAGCCTACGGTGCACTAGACTGTCCGGTGCCAGGCTGGTGCACCCGGTGAATAGGGCACTCTCGGGAAATTACTAGGGCACCGCGGCCATAATTCACTGGACTGTCCGGTGTGCACCGAACTGTCCGGTGTGCCAGCCGCGCGCCTGGCCAATGGTCGTCCACGCGATCAGCGGGCGCCACGTGTGCCTAGCCAACGGTCACTAGCCTGCATCGGACTGTACGGTGCACCACTGGACTGTCCGATGTGCCATGGGACCGGAGGTTGGCAATGGTCGGCTTCGCCAAACAAGGAAGGGAATAACACACTGTTCATTGTCCGGTGGTGCACCGGACTGTCCGGTGCACCCACAGACAGAAGGCAACCAGGGCTTTCCAAATAGAGCTCCAACGGCTCCTAGGTCCCTAGGGGATATAAAAGGGACCCCTAGGCGTATGGAGCACTACACCAAGCATCCATTGAACATTCTACAATGCCGAGACATTGCGACCACGCTTTTGATTCAATAGATTGAGATTCAGGCAAGCGATGGAGCTGAAACTCCACTGTGTTGTCTCTTGTGCTCCTCTCTTATCTTGTGTGCGTGTGTTGCATTGATTTTGTCTCTTGTGTGTGTTTATACTTCCCCCTTACTCTTGTGATTTATTTGTGATCAACTCTGTAAGGCATGAGAAACTCCAAATTGTGGAGATTCCTCAGAACGGGAAAAAGTTGAGATAAGAAAGAGAATCGTGGTACTCACGTTGATCCGTGGATCACTTGAGAGGGGTTGAGTACAACCCTCATCCATTGGGACACCACAACATGGATTAGGCAAGCATTTTACGCTTGATCGAACCACGGGATAAAATTGTCGTGTCACCTGTCTTTTTTATAGTGATTCTACTCTTTCTAGTAGTTCACTTCACTTCACAATTTCTCTAAGTTTAATACTCACCTTGTGAGAGCAATTAATTGAAGAAGTTAACTCCTCTCATCCTCTTCATTCGGAGTTGGCTTTTGATTTCACTAATCCAATATTAGTCTAAGTTTGTGAAAGTCGCCTAGAGGGGGGGTGAATAGGGCGAAACTGAAATTCTCAAAAATAATCACAACTACAAGCCGGGTTAGGGTTAGAAATATAATCGAGTCCGCAAGAGAGGGCGCAAAACAAATCGCAAGCAAATGGAGAGGTGAGACACGTGGATTTGTTTTACCGAGGTTCGGTTCTTTCAAACCTACTCCTCGTTGAGGAGGCCACAAAGGCCGGGTCTCTTTCAACCCTTCCCTCTCTCAAACGGTCCCTCGGACCGAGTGAGCTTCTCTTTTCTCAAATCACTTGGGAATCAAACTTCCCGCAAGGACCACCACACGATTGGTGTCTCTTGCCTCAATTACAAGTGAGTGTTTGATCACAAGAAAGAATGCCAAAGAAAAAAGAAGCGATCCAAGCGCAAGAGCTCAAATGAACACAAGCAAATCACTCTCTCTAGTCACTAGGGCTTGATTGGAGTTGGGAGAGGATTTGATCTCTTTTGGTGTGCTTTGCAATGAATGCTAGCTCTTGTAAAGTGGTTGGAAGCTGGAAAACTTGGATGCCATGAATGATGGGGTGGTTGGGGTATTTATAGCCCCAACCACCAAACATGACCGTTGGTGGAGCTATTTGTCGAATGGTGCACCGGACAGTCCGGTGCACACCGGACATGTCCGGTGCGACAGCCACGTCACCATAGCCGTTGCAATTTGACCGTTGGAGTTCTAATTTCTGGGCCCGCCTTGATGTCCGGTGCACACCGGACATGTACTGTTCAATGTCCGGTGCGCCTGCTCCCGCGTGCCTGACGACTGCGCGCTTCTGGCGCGCATTAAATGCGCCTGCAGGTGACCGTTGGCGCGAAGTAGCCGTTGCCCTGATGTTGCACCGGACAGTCCGGTGCACACCGGACATGTCCGGTGAATTATAGCGGAGCAGCCTTCGCGAATTCCCGAGACTGGCGAGTTCCTGAGCCGCGACTCAAATGAGCACCGGACACTGTCCGGTGTACACCGGACAGTCCGGTGAATTATAGCGCGCTGGCTCTGGAAATTCCCGAGGGCGATGAGTTTGAGCTGAAGTCCTCTGGTGCACCGGACACTGTCTGGTGGCACACCGGACAGTCCGGTGCACCAGACCAGAGGAGCCTTTGGTTGCTCCTTTGCCCTTTTGTTGAACCCAACACCTGGTCATTTTATTGGCTAAGTGTGAACCTTTTGCACCTGTATAACTTATACACTAGAGCAAACTAGTTAGTCCAAAGATTTGTGTTGGGCAATTCAACCACCAAAATCATTTAGGAACTAGGTGTAACCCTAATTCCCTTTCAATCTCCCCCTTTTTGGTGATTGATGCCAACACAAACCAAAGCAAATATAAAAGTGCAAAATTGAACTAGTTTGCATAATGTAAGTGCAAAGGTTGCTTGGAATTGAGCCAATATAAATACTTACATGATGCGCATGGATTGTTTCTTTGTTTTTGACATATTGGACCACATTTGCACCATAAGTTTTGTTTTGTAAAATCTTTTGTAAATTCTTTTCAAGAGCTTTTTGCAAGATAGTCAAAGATAAATGAGTAAGATTTTTGCAAAGCATTTTTGAAATTCTCTCCCTTTGTTCCAAATGCTTTTCCTTTGACTAAACAAAACTCCCCCTCAAATAAATTCTCCTCTTAGTGTTCAAGAGGGTTTTAAGATATCAAGTTTTGAGAATACTACTTGCTCTCCCTTTAGAACACAAAGAGATACCAATTTTAAAATATTCCATCCAATTGAAAATCATATTTTAAAATTAGGGTGGTGTCCAATTGAAAATCATATTTTAAAATTAGGGTGGTGGTGCGGTCCTTTTGCTTTGGGCTCATATTTTCTCCCCCTTTGGCATGAATCGCCAAAAATGGAATCATTAGAGCCCTATGAAGTACTTTCTCCTCCTTTGGTCATAAAATAAATGAGTGAAGATTATACCAAAGTTGGAGAGTGATGCGGAGCGACGGCGAAGGATGAGTAGTAGAGTGGAGTGGAAGCCTTTGTCTTCGCCGAAGACTCCAATTCCCTTTCAATATACCTATGACTTGGTTTGGAATACACTTGAAACCACATTAGTCATAGCGTATAAAAGAGATATGATCAAAGGTATACTTATGAGCTATGTGTGCAAGTTTAGCAAAAGAAATTCCTAGAATCAAGAATATTAAGCTCATGCCTAAGTCTGGTAAAGGATTTCTCATCAAGTGGCTTGGTAAAGATATCGGCTAATTGATCTTTAGTATTAATGTATGAAATCTCGATATCCCCTTTTTGTTGGTGATCCCGAAGAAAATGATACCGAATGGCTATGTGTTTAGTGCGGCTATGCTCGACGGGATTGTCGGCCATTTTGATTGCACTCTCATTATCACATAGCAAAGGGACTTTGGTTAATTTGTAACCGTAGTCCCGCAGGGTTTGCCTCATCCAAAGCAATTGCGCGCAACAATGGCTTGCGGCAATATACTCGGCTTCGGCGGTAGAAAGAGCGACCGAATTTTGCTTCTTTGAAGCCCATGACACCAAGGATCTTCCCAAGAACTGGCAAGTCCCTGATGTGCTCTTCCTATTAATCTTACACCCTGCCCAATCGGCATCCGAATAACCAATCAAATCAAAAGTGGATCCCCGAGGGTACCAAAGCCCAAACTTAGGTGTGTAAGCCAAATATCTCAAGATTCGTTTTACGGCCGTAAGGTGTGATTCCTTAGGGTCGGCTTGGAATCTTGCACACATGCAAACGGAAAGCATGATGTCCGGTCGAGATGCACATAAATAAAGCAATGAACCAATCATCGACCGGTATACCTTTTGATCCACGGACTTACCTCCCGTGTCGAGGTCGAGATGCCCATTTGTTCCCATGGGAGTCTTGATGGGCTTGGCATCCTTCATCCCAAACTTGTTTAGAATGTCTTGAGTGTACTTCGTTTGGCTAATGAAGGTGCCCTCTTGGAGTTGCTTTACTTGGAATCCTAAGAAATACTTCAACTCCCCCATCATAGACATCTCGAATTTCTGTGTCATGATCCTACTAAACTCTTCACATGTAGACTCGTTAGTAGACCCAAATATAATATCATCAACATAAATTTGGCATACAAACAAGTCATTTTCAAGAGTTTTAGTAAAGAGTGTAGGATCGGCTTTGCCGACTTTGAAGCCATTTGTAATAAGGAAATCTCTAAGGCATTCATACCATGCTCTTGGGGCTTGCTTGAGCCCATAAAGCGCCTTAGAGAGCCTATAAACATGGTTAGGGTACTCACTGTCTTCAAAGCCGGGAGGTTGCTCAACATAGACCTCCTCCTTGATTGGTCCATTGAGGAAGGCACTTTTCACGTCCATTTGATAAAGCTTGAAGCCATGGTAAGTAGCATAGGCCAATAATATGCGAATTGACTCAAGCCTAGCTACGGGTGCATAGGTTTCACCAAAATCCAAACCTTCGACTTGTGAATACCCCTTGGCCACGAGTCGAGCTTTGTTCCTTGTCACCACACCATGCTCGTCTTGCTTGTTGCGGAAGACCCACTTGGTTCCTACAACATTTTGATTAGGACGTGGAACTAAATGCCATACCTCATTCCTTGTGAAATTGTTGAGCTCCTCTTGCATCGCCATCACCCAATCCGCATCTTGGAGTGCTTCCTCTACCCTGTGTGGCTCAATAGAGGAAACAAAAGAGTAATGTTCACAAAAATGTGCAACCCGAGATCGAGTAGTTACCCCCTTATGAATGTCGCCGAGGATGGTGTCGACGGGGTGATCTCGTTGGATTGCTTGGTGGACTCTTGGGTGTGGCGGCCTTGGTTCTTGTTCATCCTCCTTTTCTTGATCATTAGCATCTCCCCCTTGATCGTTGCCGTCAATTTGAGGTGGCTCATCTTCTTGATCTTCTTGTTCAACATCTTGAGCCTCATCCTCAATTTGAGTTGGTGGAGATGCTTGCATGGAGGAGGATGGTTGATCTTGTGTATATGGAGGCTCTTCGGATTCCTTAGGACACACATCCCCAATGGACATGTTCCTTAGCGCGACGCATGGAACCTGTTCTTCACCTATCTCATCAAGATCAACTTGCTCTACTTGAGAGCCGTTAGTCTCATCAAACACAACGTCACAAGAAACTTCAACAAGTCCTGAGGACTTGTTAAAGACTCTATATGCCCTTGTGTTTGAGTCATATCCTAGTAAAAAGCCTTCTACAGTTTTAGGAGCAAATTTAGATTTTCTACCTCTTTTAACAAGAATAAAGCATTTGCTGCCAAAAACTCTAAAATATGAAACATTGGGCTTTTTACCGGTTAGGAGTTCATAAGATGTCTTCTTGAGGATTCGATGTAGATACAACCGGTTGATGGCGTAGCAGGCGGTGTTGACCGCCTCGGCCCAAAACCGATCCAGTGTCTTGTACTCATCAAGCATGGTTCTTGCCATGTCCAATAGAGTTCGGTTCTTCCTCTCCACTACACCATTTTGTTGTGGAGTGTAGGGAGAAGAGAACTCATGCTTGATGCCCTCCTCCTCAAGGAAGCCTTCTATTTGAGAGTTCTTGAACTCCGTCCCATTGTCGCTTCTAATTTTCTTGATCCTTAAGCCGAACTCATTTTGAGCCCGTCTCAAGAATCCCTTTAAGGTCTCTTGGGTATGAGATTTGTCCTGCAAAAAGAACACCCAAGTGAAGCGAGAATAATCATCCACAATAACTAGACAGTACTTACTCCCGCCGATGCTTATGTAAGCAATCGGGCCGAATAGGTCCATGTGTAGGAGCTCCAGTGGCCTGTCACTAGTCATGATGTTCTTGTGTGGATGATAAGTCCCAACTTGCTTCCCGGCTTGGCATGCGCTACAAATCCTGTCTTTCTCAAAATGAACATTGGTTAGTCCTAAAATGTGTTCTCCCTTTAGAAGCTTGTGAAGATTCTTCATTCCAACATGGGCTAGTCGGCGATGCCAGAGCCAACCCAAGTTAGTCTTAGCAACTAAGCAAGTGTCGAGTTCAGCTCTATCAAAATCTACCAAGTATAGCTGACCCTCTAACACTCCCTTAAATGCTATTGAATCATCACTTCTTCTAAAGACAGTAACACCTATATCAGTAAATAGACAGTTGTAGCCCATTTGACATAATTGGGATACGGAAAGCAAATTGTAATCTAATGAATCAACAAGAAAAACATTTGAAATGGAATGGTCAGGAGATATAGCAATTTTACCCAAACCTTTGACCAAACCTTGATTTCCATCCCCGAATGTGATCGCTCTTTGGGGATCGTGGTTTTTCTCATATGAGGAGAACATCCTTTTCTCCCCTGTCATGTGGTTTGTGCACCCACTGTCGAGTATCCAACTTGAGCCCCCGGATGCATAAACCTACAAAACAATTTTAGTTCTTGACTTTAGGTACCCAAACGGTTTTGGGTCCTTTGGCATTAGAAACAAGAACTTTGGGTACCCAAACACAAGTCTTGGAGCCCTTGTGTTTGCCCCCAACAAACTTGGCAACAACCTTGCCGGATTTGTTAGTAAGCACATATGATGTATCAAAAGTTTTGAATGAAATAGCATGATCATTTGATGCATTAGGAGTTTTCTTTCTAGGCAACTTGGCACGGGTTGGTTGCCTAGAGCTAGATGTCTCACCCTTATACATAAAAGCATGATTAGGGCCAGAGTGAGACTTCCTAGAATGAGTTCTCCTGATTTTGCTCTCAGGATAGCCGGCAGGGTACAAAATGTAACCCTCGTTATCCTGAGGCATGGGAGCTTTGCCCTTAACAAAGTTAGACAAGTTTTTAGGAGGGGCATTAAGTTTGACATTGTCTCCCCTTTGGTAGCCAATGCCATCCTTGATGCCAGGGCGTCTCCCATTATAGAGCATACTTCTAGCAAATTTAAACTTTTCATTTTCTAAGTTATGCTCGGCAATTTTAGCATCTAATTTTGCTATATGATCATTTTGTTGCTTAATTAAAATCATGTGATCATGAATAGCATTGATATCAACATCTCTACATCTAGTACAAATGGAAACATGCTCAACACTAGATGTAGAGGGTTTGCATGAATTAAGTTCATGGATCTTAGCACGCAAGATATCATTATTATCTCTAAGATCGGAAATAGTGACATCAAAGTTTTTAGCCTTAGCAATCAAATTTTCATTTTCTACTTTAAGGCTAGCAAGAGAAATGTTTAATTCTTCAATCCTAGCAAGCAAATCATCATTATTATCTCTAGGATTGGGAATTAAGACATCACAAACATGAGAATCAACCTTAGCATTTAATCTAGCATTTTCATTTCTAAGGTTGTCAATGGTCTCATGGCAAGTGCTTAGCTTACTAGACAATTTTTCACATTTTTCTACTTCTAGAGCATAAGCATTCTTAACCTTAACATGCTTCTTATTTTCTTTAATTAGAAAATCCTCTTGGGAATCCAAAAGGTCATCTTTTTCATGAATAACACTAATCAATTCATTTAGTTTTTCTTTTTGTTCCATGTTAAGGTTGGCAAAAAGGATACGCAAATTATCTTCCTCACCACTAGCATTATCATCACTAGAAGATTCATATTTAGTGGAGGTGTTAGATTTAACCTTCTTCCTTTTGCCGTCCTTTGCCATGAGGCACTTGTGGCCGACGTTGGGGAAGAGAAGTCCCTTGGTGACGGCGATGTTGGCGGCGTCCTCGTCGTCGGAGGAGTCGCTTGAGCTTTCGTCGGAGTCCCACTCCCGACAAACATGAGCATCGCCGCCCTTCTTCTTGTAGTACCTCTTCTTCTCCTTTCTTCTCCCCTTCTTGTCGTCGCCCCTGTCACTATCACTTGATAATGGACATTTAGCAATAAAGTGACCGGGCTTACCACACTTGTAGCAAACTTTCTTGGAGCGGGACTTGTAGTCTTTCCCTCTCCTTTGCTTGAGGATTTGGCGGAAGCTCTTGATGACGAGCGCCATTTCCTCATTGTCGAGCTTGGAGGCGTCTATAGGTTGTCGACTTGGTGTAGCCTCCTCCTTCTTTTCCTCCGTCGCCTTGAATGCGACGGGTTGAGCTTCGGATGTGGATGGATCATCAAGCTCGTTGATCTTCCTCGAGCCTTCGATCATGCACTCAAAACTTACAAAATTCCCGATAACTTCTTCGGGGGTCATTTTAGTATATCTAGGATTACCACGAATTAATTGAACTTGAGTGGGATTAAGGAAAATTAGAGATCTTAGAATAACCTTAACCATTTCATGGTCGTCCCACTTCGTGCTCCCGAGGTTGCGCACTTGGTTCACCAAAGTCTTGAGCCGGTTGTACATGTGTTGTGGCTCTTCCCCTTTGCGAAGCCGGAACCGACCGAGCTCCCCCTCGATCGTTTCCCGCTTGGTGATCTTTGTGAGCTCATCCCCTTCGTGCGCGGTTTTGAGCACATCCCAAACCTCCTTGGCACTCTTCAACCCTTGAACTTTGTTATACTCCTCTCTACTTAAAGATGCGAGGAGTATTGTTGTCGCTTGAGAGTTGAAGTGCTCGATTTGGGCCACCTCATCCTCATCATAGTCTTTATCCCCTATGGATGGTACCTGTGCACCAAACTCAACAACATCCCATATACTTTTGTGGAGCGAGGTTAGATGAAATTTCATTAAATCACTCCACCTAGCATAATCTTCACCATCAAAAGTTGGTGGTTTGCCTAATGGGACGGAAAGTAAAGGTGTATGTTTGGAAATGCGAGGGTAGTGTAGGGGGATCTTACTATACTTCTTGCGCTCTTGGCGCTTAGAGGTGACGGATGCCGCGTCAGAGCCGGAGGTGGATGTTGATGAAGTGTCGGTCTCGTAATAGACGACTTTCCTCATCCTCTTGTGTTTGTCCCCACTTCGACGTGGCTTGTGAGAAGAAGATTTCTCCTTCTTTTCCTTGTGATGAGAAGAAGATTTCTTCTCTTTCCCTTTGTTGGAGGAGCTCTTCTTCTTCTCCTTCCTTTTGGTGCGGGACTCTTCCGATGAAGTGCTCCCGTGGCTTGTAGTGGGCTTTTCGCCGGTCTCCATCTCCTTCTTGGCGTGATCTCCCGACATCACTTCGAGCGGTTAGGCTCTAATGAAGCACCGGGCTCTGATACCAATTGAAAGTCGCCTAGAGGGGGGTGAATAGGACGAAACTGAAATTCTCAAAAATAATCACAACTACAAGCCGGGTTAGGGTTAGAAATATAATCGAGTCCGCAAGAGAGGGCGCAAAACAAATCGCAAGCAAATGGAGAGGTGAGACACGTGGATTTGTTTTACCAAGGTTCGGTTCTTTCAAACCTACTCCCCGTTGAGGAGGCCACAAAGGCTGGGTCTCTTTCAACCCTTCCCTCTCTCAAACGGTCCCTCGGACCGAGTGAGCTTCTCTTTTCTCAAATCACTTGGGAATCAAACTTCCCGCAAGGACCACCACACGATTGGTGTCTCTTGCCTCAATTACAAGTGAGTGTTTGATCACAAGAAAGAATGCCAAAGAAAAAAGAAGCGATCCAAGCGCAAGAGCTCAAATGAACACAAGCAAATCACTCTCTCTAGTCACTAGGGCTTGATTGGAGTTGGGAGAGGATTTGATCTCTTTTGGTGTGCTTTGCAATGAATGCTAGCTCTTGTAAAGTGGTTGGAAGCTGGAAAACTTGGATGCCATGAATGATGGGGTGGTTGGGGTATTTATAGCCCCAACCACCAAACATGACCGTTGGTGGAGCTGTTTGTCGAATGGTGCACCGGACAGTCCGGTGCACACCGGACATGTCCGGTGCGACAGCCACGTCACCATAGCCGTTGCAATTTGACCGTTGGAGTTCTGATTTCTGGGCCCGCCTTGATGTCCGGTGCACACCGGACATGTACTGTTCAATGTCCGGTGCGCCTGCTCCCGCGTGCCTGACGACTGCGCGCTTCTGGCGCGCATTAAATGCGCCTGCAGGTGACCGTTGGCGCGAAGTAGCCGTTGCCCTGATGTTGCACCGGACAGTCCGGTGCACACCGGACATGTCCGGTGAATTATAGCGGAGCAGCCTTCGCGAATTCCCGAGACTGGCGAGTTCCTGAGCCGCGACTCAAATGAGCACCGGACACTGTCCGGTGTACACCGGACAGTCCGGTGAATTCTAGCGCGCTGGCTCTGGAAATTCCCGAGGGCGATGAGTTTGAGCTGAAGTCCTCTGGTGCACCGGACACTGTCCGGTGGCACACCGGACAGTCCGGTGCACCAGACCAGAGGAGCCTTTGGTTGCTCCTTTGCCCTTTTGTTGAACCCAAAACCTGGTCATTTTATTGGCTAAGTGTGAACCTTTTGCACCTGTATAACTTATACACTAGAGCAAACTAGTTAGTCCAAAGATTTGTGTTGGGCAATTCAACCACCAAAATCATTTAGGAACTAGGTGTAACCCTAATTCCCTTTCAGTTTGTTTTGTTGAGCTATTTTTACAGGATCACCTATTCACCCCCCCTCTAGGTGCTCTCACCTTGTCTTTTGGTCTCTTTGAATGCCCATGTCACTATGTCTTCTTTTCCTTTGTTGTCAGGTCACCGCCCACAGCCTCCGCTCATCCCCATTGGATCAGCAGCGGGTTGGCTTGGATAAAATGAATATACCATGCAATGATGTAGTGTTGCGATCTTTGTTACATGCAGGGCCATCTCTACATTTTTAGGCCCACTGTGAAATATAGGCCCCTTAGATTTAAAGTATTTATTCATTTGTATCCTAACAGGCAATGAAGTAGATAACTAACTAAGCAATCTATTCTTGAGCGGTTCTTCAAAGTTGTTTAGGTACATTTCTATAACAAGTGCTACATAAAAAGAAGCCTTCTCCTAAATGCAGTGGGGCAAAAAAAGTGGAGGTTCTATAAGAGGTATTGTGTTCAATGTTTCTGCATGCTTTCATGTAAGTTTTGTATTACTAATGTATGACCATTGTTTATGTATTAGTGAAATAAAGAGCGGATTGGAATCCAGGCCTTGAGAGATCCCTTATTGACATTCTCCATGAATTTAAAGATGGTGGCTGAGGTGACAATGGTTGTAACTTTTAAGGGTGGAATAGTATGATAAAGGAGTTTCATGTTAGGAACAAGTATGTATCCTTTACAAAGGCTCATATTTAAGATAAAGAAGGTCAAGTGAAGAGAGACCACAAGATGCTTAAAGTAGCAAAGCAACAGAGTGGGTAGACCTAATTAGTGAATATGCTTTAAGAATCACTAGCTTTGTGGAGAATCTCATGGTGGTAAGTTGATTTTGTGGGATAATCAATTAATGAATTAATTATGTGGGATAACCTCACAGTGAGAACCTCATATTTGATCGATGTTTTTTAATTCTGCAGACATACCCTAAAATCAAGAAATTTAATATCAACAAGGCAACCTTCCCGCTCTTTGATGCTTTGGAGATTCTTTATGATGATAAGTTCATATATCTCTTTTTTGAATGATGCTCAGCTTAAGCTAGCTAGTCCATTCATTCATTAAGAGGCAACCAAACTAAATTTTGCTAGTGAAGGGCAATGTCTTTGTAGAAGTATATATGGACTAGCTAGTGATTTGCTATTCATTAATAGACCATTTGGAAGAGAAAATACATGACTTGTCCACAAGAGGTGGAGCACTGGGCTAAAATGTTTGTAGAGAAGTGCAATGGCTTACCAATTGCTATTGTACAAAAGTATTGAGATGCATCTTAGCAACACTCCTATCATGGATATGAACATAATCATGCAGGTTAGTTTGGAGGACCTACCACATAATATAAGAAATTGCTTCATGTATTGTTGTCTGTACTCGGAGAATTATGCAATGCAAAGGAAGTCGCTAGTGCGAATTTGGGTTGTAGGAGGAGGTAGCTGAGGATTATCTGACTGAACTAATCCATCAATGTCTATTAGCAGTGGTGAAGAGGAATGACTCTGGATGTGTTTGTGAAGTTCAAATGCATGATATGAAATGCATCGATGCCTGTTATCTAGTCCAATCATTCATTTATTCATTAAGAGGCAACCAACCATTTTAGCCCGAGTTCCAAATGCAAGATTAACAAGTGAGAATCATGTATCGAGATACTTTAATTTTGTGTTTGTGAGAAGGGACCAAATTGTAATGAGTGGTTATTTGTTCCCATATCATATATATTTGCTAGCCTGCTAGGTAATCTACTAGTCTGCTAGGTAATGCCATATATATCTTTAGGGCAAGAGTATCTCATGTTAAGACTTGTTCATTGCACTAGGATTTGATTTCATATATTCATCTTGACTTATTTCCTTGTTATTGTGTAGGACACTTGGCTGAAGGGACTTGGAGTTGCACTTCTCTTGAGGCGTCGCAAGAGGAAGAACCCATTGAGCAACTTCAGGATGCCAAAGATGGGCCACAATGCTTTGATATCAATGCGGTTTATGATGCAGATGATGATGTTGATGATGCACTCACTGAAAGAAATGAAGATGTGCTTCAAGGAAGGGCTAATACTCTGTCATGAGATGAAGAAGGTGAGATTCTAGCTATTGAAAGAAGTGGATAGCGAAGACCTACTGCATCAAGAAACAAACAAGAAAAAGAACTAAAGAAACCTAGAAAGAGTGACGACATAGAAGATATGATGGGCAGATACTTAGAAACGAGGAGCAAGCAAGGAGAAGATGAAGCTGCAATAGAAAAGGAGGCAACTCAAAGGGCCTATTTGGTTCAACTTTTTTCTGACCAGCTTTTCTGAAAATCTGGCTGTGGGAAGAATCTGGCTGTGGGGAGAACTTGAGTATCATTATGATTATGTGTGGAGGAAGATAAAGTTGTTCATAGGGCTCAGGATTTAGAAAGTGACGGATTCCTACTACTACAACGACTCAACCGATTATGTGTTTATGTTGATTTTGGATGGTTTTTGCCCCAACGAATTTTATAAAAGCTGATTGAAAAGCTGATCGTTTGGCAGTCTGCAACAGCTTTTGGTGGCCAGAAGCTGCCAGAAGCCGAAACAAACAGCCCCAAAGTGACGATTTCTTTATCAAAAGGTGTACATCAGTTCTAAACACAATAGAAACAGTGACCAAATTGGATAAGGCAAAAGCATATTCAGTCTTCACCAATTTATGCACCCAAAAATACTAAACGCACCTCTAAAAAATTTATGCACCCAAAATACTAAACGCACCCTCCTCAATTTTTCTCTAGCTTTGCTACTGAGACTATTAGTAATTTTATTCTACATTAGAACATTTTGCCACATAAGAGCTAGCTACTAAACTAACTACACTATAACTAGTTACTCCAACAACTAAAAACACTACGTTGGTGAGCTAGCAACATAAGCAATGTATGAATGTCAAACACATGCGTGGAGATTAATATTGAAGGGGAGAAAAGAGATGACACACTCATTTTTCAAGGTTCGATGATTTCTGTGCTAATAATCCTTGCCAGTTCGATCACACTCCTAGCTACAGCCTAAACAACTGAGGGCCTAGATTTGCTTGTTGGTAGATGAGGCAGGATCAAGTCAGCAATTGGAGTGTCAACACGATACTTAGAGTAAGTACTAGCATATAGCTCGTGGTAACGCTACGATCCAAGAGGAGGGGAGGGGTCAACAGTGGTTGCGGTGGCAGCGTGAGAGGGTTTGACGGCGATGGCGACGCGAGAGAGGGGGAGGGCGTGGCGGTGACGCGGGGGAGGGGGGCTGGGGCGGCGGGGTTATGTGGGAGGGAGTGAGTGATGAGGGAGGATCCAAATAGTATTGCTCATTAGGTTTGAGTAAAAGATAGGGGGTTATCTAGCGTTCTAAACCGTTGATTTTGATGGTATGTTTAAGTTTAGGTGCAATTTATTTGGTGGATTTATTGGAGATTAAGAGTGTGAGTGATTTGATTGGGTGGGTTTTGCAAAGTTTAAACTGGTATATAGTGTTATAGATAATAAGGTGATGTAGACAAACTAAACTATAAGAGATGACATGTCAGATTTATGATGATACAAATGTAAGATAAATGGAGAGAGAAAGGAAACAGATTGCTCACTAGTAGCCAGTCGAAAGTGAAATACTTAGGATGTGTTTGGTTTGAGGTCAAAGTAGGATGAGGCAGGGGTGACACCGTCCCCTCAATTTTTTTGGATCACGACGTCACAAAAAAACTTACTCCGGTATTTATCTCGTCCCCACGTGACTCTCATCCAAACGCTATATAAACTGTGGTCGCCTTCTTTCATCACTCCTTATACAATATACATTCAACCAAACACACCCTTACAGAATGCAAGACACCCTTTATGAGAAAAAGTGACAAATAAAATATTAAATATATAGCCGTATTGTGGACAAAGATATTACACAACTTGACTTTTAATTGGTTAGTGGCAATATCATAAAACTCAATATGTTCTATCAACTATTGGGCTACGGATAGGTTTGTGTTTGCGAGACTAGAAGCCCACCTATCGGTATCAACAACCAATAGGTCTATTAAAGCAGTCCAAAGCCCAGAAGTCGATAGGCTCACCCACGCTGATTTGCAAGGACGGTTCACAAACATCAAAAGGTTAATATAATCCACCGGTATCAAGTCAGGGCTTGTTCTATGTGGATTGAGTAGGATTAGATTGATTTAAATTTCAAGCAAGTCAAAAAAATTTAAAAATTTTTCTAATTATATTCAATTCATGTATAATAGGAATAACCAAATAAGTCCTCAAGGTCCGTCGACAACAGAAACACATGTGCAGGCTGGTATGCATATCAACTGCCGATTAACCTCCTGTCGGTATTGAGAATAGACAGTGCGATCCTGAGCGTCCGTTTCTGTCCAGACGGTCAAACATTTCCCGCCCAATCAAACCCAAACCCTCACCGGCCACCGCTCAGTCGCTCAACAGACGCCGCCTCCTCGTCGCCGGCGACCCCAGGTGGGCAAGGCAAAGGCGAGCCACCCGTGATCTGATCCGCCCATCTCACTCTCTCTTTCTCCACCTGAAACTCCGGGCATTTCGTTTTTGGGTAAGATTCAACATCCGCATGCTCTAATCGGGCGCGCAGCTCGGTGAGGAAGGAGATGGAGGAGTTCCAGGCGGCGGTTCGAGGCGGAGACTCGCGAGGAAGTGCGGAGGCTGAGGGTATGGTCCCGATACTTGGCAACCATAAAGTATGATCTATCGAGCTCATCGCAGTTCCTACCTTGTTTAGCCTAGCCGCAACTGGTTGCTTGGCATCTGCGTGATACTAATCAAACCGGCAAAAGTAGGGCAGAGGTGTTTAATATGCTTTGGTCTGATCTATCCAGTAGCTTGCTGTCCTCTCGGTTGAAAACTAGCCAGTGGCCTGTAGTTTATTGATGGATCTTTGTTGGCCTGCCCGATGGAATGGACCACCTGGGCTGGGTCTGGGAAGCTGGAGGCTAACTCTTGCCATCTAGTCAAATTGTTTTTTGCCTTGCCATTTCATTGCGTTTCAGATGGACCGGATCAATGCGGGTGATAAATTCCTGGGCCATGGCTGTTGCCTCTCCTGGGGAAGGATTTGAATTATGGGTTGTCAAGCCTGTGTTGGTCCGCACCAACATTTTGTGGCTTCACTATTCAGACAGCCAAGAAGAGCGTGGTTAGGACTTATGTGATGGTCAATATAGGCTAACTTGTATTTTACTGGGCCTATGAACACTGACAAGAATGTGTTGTGAACTTATGGTGTAAAATGGTCTGCTGATATATTCTAACGTATCTCTTGCATGTGTGATGGTAACGTCGAGAAAGATAGGGCGTTATTTATGGTTGTACTTGGATCGTAAGTTATTGTCGATACTAGATTTGTAGAGAGGAACGTTGCTGGGTAATTTGTTCTGTTAGGCCTAGATAGCAAGAATTAGCTGTTCATGGAAGCTGTGTAGATATATGTATATATAAATTTTTTACATCTTGGGCGATTCTCTTTCTCCATCAGTCTATCTTATCAAGTAGCTATTGTTTTACTTGCCCGATGCACGAAAACAATTCATGGTGAGTCATGGACCATGGTCTGCACATAACCATTAACTTCACAAGCATCCAAATAACATTAATATGAATTTAAAAGACAACCTGTTCTTGCATACAAGAGTCTGCTCTCCTAAGAAATTGTTGGTTGGTACATTTTGTTAGGTTTGCAGTGCAATAATATAGCACACAGTAGTGAGGAACTATTTCAAACGGCATACACAGTTCAAGATCTACTCACCTGAGCCAAGAAATAGAGCGGCATTGCTCAAGATCCCACCAACAAGCACTTACAGCTACCTTTTTTTTGTGTCGCTGTGTCTTTATATAGAGCAGAATTAATTACTGTTCTGCTGATGTTGCGAATTTGTATCTGCTTCTTCTGATTAACGGATGGTTCCTATAATGAGTACAGCTGAAATCTACAATGCAGGAGGTGCAGAGCAGTGCGATGTACTCGAAGTCTCGAACAACACAGAGATTGCTGCAGGAGAAGCTAGGAAGCCTGATCTGACTGCTAAGAAGGCAAAGCTGGGCGAGAGCATGGCTTCAGCCCGCTAGTTCAGAGCACTGCTTCAGCAGCAGCTCCAGAAAACTTTTCAGTCACATGGGATCAGAAAGCAGCTCAAGCTACCATTTTAAGCAGATATTTTTCGTTTCCAGGACACCAAGAAAGCCTTGTTTTGTGGGTAGCACATTACAAAATTCATCTTAATCTGGTGGACACTATAAAAATGTGCATTTATGTATAGCACACCATATCAATTAATAAACTCCTTTTGTGCATAGAGGAGGAAGCATTTCCGGTAAAAGGGCTGAAATATCTTTAGAATTGGTCCCACTCATCAATTTCTTATCTGCTTTGGTATAATATTAACATACGTCTGGTATCCCATTAATATATGTCTTCAATTTTATATTATTTTTCTACTATCTTAACCACCTCAAAACTCAAATGTTGTAGATGTCATTGATGATAGCTACAACTTTGATGTAAGAACTATTTTTTTTTGAAGTGACAAGCTCTCGTACGTAATTACTATGTTACTAAAACTTTATGTTATTTTTTTTTGAACATTTTAACGACTCCAAATAAGAGAACTTTTTAAGAGTTTTTGGATCCCATTGAAAATTATAACATTCATGTAAAAGTATATTTATTTGTTATTATATAGTAAAAAAATGTTGTTTTACTTAACTTTATACTATTTTTTCAAGCATCTTAACGGTTTCAAATGAAAAAAAAACTTATATTAACTTTATATTATTTTTTCAAGCATCTTAACTTTATATTACTAGTTTAGAGAGCAAACCGCACGATGCAAGAGATGACACAATATTTATCTCCAAGGATTAGTTGCTTGCCAATAACCTACATCATTGTTGTGGTGAGTCCAAACTAGATGAATCATGTAGTGAATGGCATAACAAGCCAAGCCCATAAGCAGGCGCCATAAGGATTTACTCTAGAGCGATACCCAACAAGCCACTATTTCACTATAGTTGCTATTCACGAATCTCCTGTGTGATGGGCATAAGAACCCCATTTACAAGAACAAATCAAAGCTAGCAATAATCATCAAAGACACTCAATGATCCCACGATCACTAGGCCATCTAGATTGGAAAAAAAACTTAGTTTAATTGGTGCAACGTATCTCTCCTACTTATTAAGGCTGTAAGGGTAGCCTGTCATTTTCTGTTCTGCCTTTTTCCATTTCCTGTTTTGCCCTCATCCCTGTCCGGCAGCAGTAAAAAATGAAATCTGTAAGAATTGTGAATCGAACTCAAGACCTGCTGCTAGATTAAAGACAACATATCCATCACACCACATCTTATTTTGTTGTTATAATAGAAGATACTAGAGTTATTAAAAGTAAGGTATGGCTAATGCCACACTAAGCCATAATGGCTCCTCCGTCGCTACTGTCCGGCAAACCATCACATTCTGTGACGCGGGACGTCGAGCAACTCCTGACTTGGGGCACTCCGGTCCCATGTGACGAAATCCCCCATTCCCATTCAGCCATTCCTATCGTGCAAGCCATCACACACTCTGGACGTTGGGCCCACATTGCAGACTACGGGCGCCCACGTGATAGCCACCCTAAGTTTTGCACACACCGGACCCACGTCTGCTCGCACAAAAAGTTGCCTCAATTTGACACCGGGAGGAGCATTTGACCACGATTGCTTTCTCTGAAGAAGGAAGGCTTATAAGCCGGTAGAAGCTATGTTGGCTGGCCGGTATGGTCATAAAAATGTGCAAGCCGTGACGATGACATAGGTCGCGTGGGCTGTGTTTCTTTGGTGCGGCCCAAGTAGCTGCCAGGAGGCCGCACGCTTCTTACCCTGACCCAGCTTAGGCTTTAGGGTCAGTCTCCCTTGCTTTCTCTGCCCAGCGAGCCCTCGCCCTCTAGCTCTTCCTGCTAGCGCCGTCTCCATCCCGTGCTCTCCTCTTCATCGTCAATCTCAGCCATCTCAGGAGCACCCGCTCACTCCCAGACGCCCGCGCAAAGGAATCCCCCACGATCTCCCTCCAAACTTCCCACTCCCTCCACGATCCCCCCCTCTAGCTCATGATCCCTCTGCCCGCCCTCACCCCCGCCTGCCACACCCACGGGCGCAACAATCCAACAACCCACACTTGGCCCCGCTATCCCGATCCGTCGCCATAAATCCGCTAGCTCCTCCTCGAGTCCTGCTTGATCTCCCCATGCTCGACCGGTCGACCGGACGGAAGGGCAGCCCCGACCGTGACCACAGCGCGATGTGCGACGAGTGAGGGCGGTGGTGGGGGTTGCGACCAACGACGGAGAGCCACACAAAGAAGCCCGTCGGCGATGTTTTCCTCAAGGTTCGCTCGCTCATTCCTTCCTTCATTATGCTATTGGCGTGTGATCCTAGCTAGCGCTCTCTTGATTTCATCCTTATCCACGTGAATCCTGGATCACACTGCATGCAGATCGGATTACTGGAAGGCCAGACCAGCTGCTCGCATTCACTGGTGCACGGTGTGGGAGCTGAGAGTTCCGTTCCTATGGCCGGGCCCCACCTCTCTTGGGCCCTTGTGCAGATACGCAGAGGTAGTGTCCCCTAATTTGTTTGTCATGTCCCCTAATTTGTTTGTCAGAGCTACTTGAGGATGTCAATGAGGTATGGCTCTGCTGGTTCATCAGTATTCAGTAATTACAAGGCATTATGAGTTAGCATGCTCCCTCCTGCTAAGCTAGCTAAATGTGGTTATCAGGTCTCAATAAGTATCCATTTTTAAAAGTATAAATTGTTATAGCCATACATGCAAGTCTTTATTTTGGAAATAACCAAAGGTTCTGAACCTTAACTCATCAATCATTCCTAAAATGCGATTCCTTTTTTTCATTCAGAGTTCGATTGGACAAATTAAGATGGATTGAGATCTTAGTTGTTAAGGTAGAAGCAAAAGCACCACCACTGAATCCTGTACTTTAAACGGTGATAGCAGCAGTTACGGTCTTCGATATCTTAGTGTGTTACTTGGTGATAGCAGCAGCTGCGATCTCCAATATTCTAGGGCATGTTTGCCTCCCTCTTCTAAACTTAGAGATCTAAAAGCTTTAGAATGTTTTAGCTTTCTTTTGATGTCCAAATCTCTAATGTAGGGTGGGCTAAAGGTTAAAGCCAACTTTAGACCACCTGACGCATATAAGGAAGAAGGGTCCACATGCACCATTCTCTGTGGCATAGCAAAATCGAGCTCGATGTCCTTGAAGATTGATCGAGATAATATTAGTCAGTACTGAATTTAATTTTAATGACAAGTTTGTAATGGGTAGGATAATAAGGGATATGTTACAGGTTGTTGGTTTCTTGAATGAATATGTTGATGCATAGGGTTAGGCCTGAAAGGAGAAACAGAACAGGATTGGTTTTTGTAGCTCTCCTCCCCTCATCTCTCCATGGGATTGGAATATATAGAACTTTGTGAGTTTATATGGAAAGCAATAGATATTGTTTATTTCCTCTCTTCTCTTTTCTCCTCTCCTCTCCTCTCTATGCCATATTACTGTTTTTAAACTAAGGCGACATTGCTAGAAGCACTATTATATGTCAAGTTCATATATTAAGAATTTGAACTCTAGCCTATTAATGATGATAATTGTTCATTGTCTGAAATTCCTCTATTTGACCTCTATATATGTTTGAAATTCCTAAACAACATTATGTCCATGTTTGTGTGTTAATATTTTTTGGTCATTATGTCATGAGTTTGTGTTAATAATCTGAATACTAAAGCATGTGGTAGGCACCATTATGTCTAAAATTCATATACGCATTGCTTATGATTGTTTGAGGATTACACCTGTCTTGAGTTTTTATATTAATAATCTGAATAGTAAGGTTCGTTGTACCTTGTAACATTTGAGTTTAGTTGTTGGCTCTGAATTCTGAAAAAATATTTTTTTTACCAAATACAACATCAGATGTAATTTTACTACTGTGATTAAGTTGTATCACATATTCACAGTAGTATTATTGTGTTCTTCAAGCAAGTCAATTACAGTGAGCTTTTAGTCATGAATTTACAGTAGTCTATGAAAGATCATTCTTGAATTTTTGCCTTTAAATTGTCTTGTTAAATCTTGTATACTACACTACTAGGTGAGTGCTCGTGCGTCACATGTCCGAGTTTCTCTTCAATGTCATCCCGGACGGCTCGTGGATGTCGTCCTCCATCTCATAACAGTATAACACACATTTGTATATATAAGTTATCGAGCTATTATATGATCCCGTTGCAACGCACGAGCACTGAGCTAGTTATTCATAAAATTAGTAAGAATGTAGAATGTCCACTGGACAACTAAATGAACCAGTGGAATACGATACACAAAACGATCGTTTCGTTTGCTCATGACTCAAGACATGCTATCCAATTGCTACTTCTTGGTTGCAACGCTTGACCAGAACCCAGGTGTCCTGTGCCTTACCCATACTATGCAGCAAGTGCAAAGCATATACTACTAGTATACTCTCACCACATTATTAGCAGCAGGATCTTTGGCAAAGCATGAGCCTCATTTTTTTTCTCACCCAGCTAGCCTTAGCCAGGGCCTGGGAACTGGCCTGGTACCGACGCCGCAAAGTGTGCAGCGTATCTCCTCTCGTCTCATCAATGCGTAGTCGCCCCGCCCGCCCCATTTGCATGCAGCCCAGAGGCAAAGTGGACGCTTTTTAGGGTTGGTGCCCCCCCTCCTCCTCTCCAACTACTCACGCACTTGTACCGTCTCGTTAAATGCTGCTGGCCTGCCGCTGCACATGAGGAAGCTTTTCTCGCCATGCCAGGGTACGGATCGTCGCCCGTGCATTGTTGTTGTGGTAGCAGCACAACGGAATGCGGCTGTAATTCATAAATTCTGGCGAATAAATACCGTGGCAGGCCCGCTGGATGTAAGGGCACGGTTAATTGAGTCACGGTCATGTGCACACCAGTACCGCGCGCGGGTGTGTGTTTGTGTTTGTCCCTCTGAGATACAGAGTATTCTGCGCACCAAATTAGGGTTTGTTTGGACAATCTCGGATTAAAGTGGATTGAGGTGGTATGGAACGTATCGAAGTGTAATATGAACTAATTTCTCTTTCAATCCCTCCAATACACCTCAATTCACTTCAATCTCTCTTTGCACAAACAAAGCCTTAGGGATTTAAAACAACCAAAAGTGAGGGGAGGGGGGACATAGGGCAACAAAATTTTATCTGTATCAGACACCTTGCGATCAAGGAAAAACAAGCTGATTTAGCAAGTGTCAGTGATCAAGTAAAACAAGGCAAATTCGAAAGTGTGAATATCAAACAGTACCGTTAGGCCGCTGCCTACGACTTCCTCGTCTCAGTGATGAGAGGCTCCACAGTCGTTGTCCCTTGCAAATTGCAACTGCAAAGCGCGGCCCTGCTTGCCGGTAGGAGGAGGGTCCCCGCCCCGGTTTATAGTAACCGCAGCAGCAGCAGCAGGTTTACGGGCGGAGTGAAGGGAAGCCGCGCCGCACCCGCAGTCACTCTCGCCGTCGCAGCACAGCGGCAGGGCAGAAGCGGCTGCCCCTGCTGCGTTTCCGTCCGTCGCCCGCCCGCCCGCCCGGCGCCCGCTTCTCTTTTGCCCGCCTCTCTCTCTTTTGCATACGCCTTTCATCTCCACCCCAGTCCCCACCCGCCCGCACCGAGGAAAAACTTTTTTGAAAACAAAAAACCCCCCACTCCCACGTCCCACCACCTCGCCTCGGCCGCTGCGACAGTGCATACGCCCCCTCCCCTCCTGACTCCTGTTGCGTATACACCGTATGTGTCTACTGTGACTCCGGGTCCCGGGGGGGTAAGCGACCGAGCAAGGCTTCGTCTCCGGCGGCGGAGGCGGATCTGGGAGGGATGGGGAACCGGATAGGCGGGCGGCGCAAGTCGGGGGTGGAGGAGCGGTTCACGCGGCCGCAGGGTCTCTACGACCACAAGGACATCGACCAGAAGAAGCTGCGCAAGCTCATCCTCGAGGCCAAGCTCGCGCCCTGCTACCCGGGCGCCGACGACGCCGCGCCCGGCGGAGGGGACCTCGAGGAGTGCCCCATCTGCTTCCTGGTAAGCACGCGCGGGGAGATCTCCCCCCACCCTCACGCACCCCCGATTTCGGCGTCGGCGGCGTCGGCGGCGGCGCCGTCTGCTGTGGCGGGAATGCCCGACCACGGTCCACGGTTAGAGACCTGGACTGAGGGGGGAAGATTTCGGCGGGGGGGTTACTGGGTCCATTGGCGCCTGACTCTGTTGGATTTGCGTGTGCCGTTGCCGCGATTCTGTTACTGACTGGGTGGGGGGAGGTCGACGACCGTGCACGCGGTTCTAGATGCTGTGTGCTCTGGAACCTCCTCCTAGGACCGTGGGTTTCAGTACGCTTAGCCACGTTTCTAGGCTAACAGCACAATTTTGTCGACTAGTTCTGCAAAGTGCAGTCACGGCGGCGTCGTATTTTGTTTGTTCTGTGCGCAGGCGACTGTTACCTTCTGCTCTGCTTCTGTACGTGCATTGTTGTTAGGGATATTCTAGGGGCTTGTTTTAGGACCAGCCGAACATTTCCGTGTTTTCAATGACTTGAGAGTACTTGACTGTTTTGCCTGATACCCCAGAGTTGCCAACAAGTAGTCAAAAGCGCGGTAACGGTGGGCATCATTGTTTTTTTTTTGTTCTGCGTATGTGTCTGGGATGGTACCTACTGCTCATGCTCTGCTAGGACATCATACTGTATATGTACATTGTGCAAAATGCGCTACCATGTTGTCCTAAGATTGTTATCACACCACATTTGATGCTTTGATCATGTTGTTTGGAGAATTTTCTGAATTCCTTTTGGATGGCTAACCGCTGTGCTATATGAGGTTATGAGTGCCACCAGTGCCACCAGTGCCCCATTGATTCTAATTCCTGGAGCAACATGGCTTACGAATGTTCTACTGTTCTACTCCTATGTGATGGTAGTGTGGTAACAGGCTTGCACATCACTTGAAATGGGCGTATTATACGAGCCTCGCAAGAAACTGCTCCAGTTCCATGCCTAGTTAGCTCAGTACCAGCGTATTGGGCACTTCTGTCTTATGGTTGTATCGTTACATCCTTTGTCTAATCCTCAATGTGAATCTGGTTATGCTCTTGTTATCTGGGATTTTTAATCTCATTGCTATTGCAGTACACTTAATGATTTGGTTGCCTGATTGGTTGATTCTGTTGTATGGAATTTTGTTTCTTAGATGTTTTCAATAGCTCGTGGCGTTTTTTTTTCCGCATCTACATGTCTTGTTCAGTTGTTTTTAGTGTTACTAGTTGGGCAGGACAGCAAGTACTGCATTTTGATCACTAGCTTCAAAAGTACCTCAGGAATTTGGCCAATGATAGTGAAGAATAGGATGGTCTATTTGGTTCTTAGAAGTATTTTGGGGTTCTGGTTAGTTGGCTGTTTAACTAATCAGATAGAATCATCAGTTGTTTTGTGCAAGCACTGTGTTATCTCTCCTTGAGCATTTTCTAATAAGATTGTTTCAATTTGTTGCAGTACTACCCAAGCCTCAACCGTTCAAAGTGTTGCTCAAAGGGGATATGTACAGGTAATGCATGCATCCTACTGTTGATTTAGCCATCCCACATCTGCAAATAACCTTTGCATATCCTGTTTGGCATTTTTACAGAGTGTTTTCTTCAAATGAAACCAACTCATACTGCTCGACCTACACAGTGAGTATCCTTTATTTCATCTCATCTTAGTTTCATATTATTTGGTGATTACATGCCTTCTTATGAAAAAAAAACTTGGTCGCTGAAGGTGCCCATTCTGCAAAACGCCTAATTATGCTGTGGAGTATCGTGGTGTGAAAACAAAGGAGGAAAGGAGCATAGAGCAGTTTGTAAGTCTTAGCCTTTAAATGCCTGCATATTCCATTTATGCATTGCCAACTTCTGTACAGTCTTTAGACTGCAATCTGCATTTGCTGTAGCTTATGTATAACATATTGCAGGAAGAACAGAAAGTCATAGAAGCACAGTTGAGGATGCGCCAAAAAGAACTCCAAGATGAAGAAGCTAAAATGAGAAGAAAACAGGGCAGGTGTTCTTCTAGCAGAACGGTAACACCAACAACAGAAGTTGAGTATCGAGATATTTGCAGCACATCCTTTTCAGGTTAGCAGTGGGCATAACTAATATGCTCATTTAATAATGCTATCTTTCTGGTGTAGTCTTATCACTTACACAGCCATAATGTCATTACCTCTGTAGTGCCATCATATCAATGTACTGAGCAAGGAAATGAATGCTGTTCATCTGAACCTTCATGCTCTAGCCAGGCTAACAGGCGGCCTTTCCATTCTAGACACAACCGGTATGTTCATGCTATCTCTTTTATGTTTCACATGAAACCATTCTATTTTTGTTTGTTGTAACTTACAATTTGCAACGTTTAAATATTACGGAAACTTGATCTTTTAGTTTTACAGTGGATTACATTTAACTGTTGAGATGAAATCGACATCTAACTACTGTGCCACCTGTTTTTGCTGACAGTGATGATAATGTTGACATGAATCTGGAGAACATGATGGTTATGGAAGCAATTTGGCGTTCCATTCAGGTTAGTGGACAGGAACTAGCAAGATGCATGCAGTACATGACTTGAATAATGCTATGAGTGCTAATTTATATTGGTTTTCCAAGAGCTGCACATAGACCAACATTTGCCTAAAATAAAACTTTACCAGTTTCAGTGTGCAGGATTTGTAGTTAAAGAAAGCATGGTGAAGACCATGTGCTCTCTTAGAAAGTTACAACATCTGTATTTTAAATAGTTATAGCATATGTGCTCTCACTTGGAAAAAAAGGATTGTGTGCTAACATGTTGCATGTTGATAATCTTTTCACCTGTTGTGCAAATCTCACATTTGTTTGTTGTGCTAACATGTGCATGTAATTTGCAGATAAGCATAGTCATGCTACTGGGTAGTATAGGGTCTATGAGTTCTCCTCGTCCTTCGCACTTATTCGCTAAATAGTCATTGTCAGCATTAGTATATCCATTTAACAAATACTCCCTCTGTTTCAAAATATAGTTCTTTCTAGCCTTCTTTTTTTTATGTTCACATTCGAATGGATGATAATGAATGTCATACATACAAACTACATTCATAGGTTAATTAATGAACGCATGTTTAATCTAAAACGAAATATATTTTGAAACGGAGGGAGTAGTTCATATTGAAATTTAGTCGTTTTCTGTGATCCAGAGTTGGATGTTCATGTTTTCATTTGCCACGGAATCTCAGCTCTATCTGTTTTCGGAATATCAAGTAGAATTGATTGAATTTGTTATGGTGATTGCACGAGCTAACTTTGCAACTCCAGATTGTTAGCCAATTATGTAGATATCGAACATGATTTGTTATTTGGGTGCTAATTTAGAGGATAGAGTCACTGGCAAAATGGTTTTGTGGAATGAATGTAGTTAGGTCTGCGGGATAAACCAAAATTTTCTTGCCTGCAACCACTACGGATAAAAAAGCTTCTCGTATCCATAATGCTGGCTAATACAAATATTTGAGGTAATTAGTTTTGAGTACTGCCATAATGGGGCAATATCTAATATATGTATCAATTATTTGATATATGTTATGAAATCTTATGGACGTTCTTGATACTGCACTATGGGAGTTTGCTTCTGACAAAAGTGCCAGATGTGCAGACACTTTTGGAGCATGAATTGACAACTATGTTTTCTTTCATTTCATTTGAATAGCCTATTTCAGGATATTTGAAGGTCGAGTAGCTAAACTGAAACTATAGTGGATATGCTCTGTTTGGTTTAATGAGTTTTGTGTACAGTTGTCCTATTTTTATAAAGTCGATAGTTTCTAAATATTGCATCGTGTTCCCAGTTTTGTGCTTGTTACTTCTCAGTGCTTGCA
The DNA here is from genome assembly GCF_902167145.1 of Zea mays. NCBI lineage: Eukaryota > Viridiplantae > Streptophyta > Magnoliopsida > Poales > Poaceae > Zea > Zea mays. The sequence goes on from NC_050100.1 coordinate 147,343,171, forward strand.
TTTGCATCCTGCAAACGACAACCGACCATTGACACCCAGCTAACGTAGAACACCTGAGGGCTGGGGTCCAGACTCATCAAGGGCAAATGACACTGCTATTACTTATGAACAACCAATGCGTAACCATACATAGTATCAACTGATATGATCTCAAGGACTTGTCTGATCTTAGCAGGCATCTAAGATGCTCCTAGGCTTCCCATTATAATACTTAAAAAATGCATAAAGGAAATGTTTTCATAAAACAGTTAATGGTAAGATTGATGAGATTCTTCAGAACACCTTTTGAAATCACTTTTTTACTTGGATCAAATCCGAACAATAATTTTTGCTTTGGAATTTATGTATTTGCTAAGTCAAAGCAAACTCTATATCTGTTTCTTATTTGTTTCATTACCTTAGCAGGAACAAGGACATCTAGTAAATCCTGTTTGTGGCAGCTACTTTCCTGTAATTGAGCCACCATCACGTGAAAGGCAGGCATTTCTTCCGGCTGCTCCTCTAGAAATGCCTCATCCAGGTGGATACTCTTGTGTTGCGGCTTTGGCTGAGCACCAGCCACCAAGCATGGATTTCTCTTACATGGCTGGCAGTAGCACATACCCAGTCTTTGACATGATCCGCCGACCGTGCAACATGTCTAGTGGAAGCTTGTGCAGCGTCGAGAACAGTTCACTAGACACCTGGAGCGGGATGGCACCAAATTGCAGCAGAGGAGTGGTAAGAGAGGAGGGAGAGTGCTCAACCGACCACTGGTCGGAGGGTGCGGAGGCGGGAACAAGCTATGCCGGATCGGACATCATGGTGGATGCAGGGGCCATGCAACCGCTGCCTTTCGCTGAGAATTTCACCATGGCTCCAAGCCACTTCCGCCCGGAGAGCATCGAGGAGCAGATGATGTTTTCCATGGCCGTGTCACTAGCAGAAGGTCATCATGGTAGGACGCAAGCGCAAGGTCTGGCATGGTTGTAAGTTGTATAACACTAATTTTGACGCCTTGATCCCTGCCCCTTTCTGTTGGTTCGACCTGCTTCCCCTGCACCTCTGCTTTTTTGCCACTTTGTTTAGCTTTTTGCTCCTTTTTTTTCTTTTCTTTCTTTTTTGCATGTGTTGCTTCATGGCTTGATATAGATCTTGCTATAGTCCTCCATTGTCATTGCTTATATGTATGTAAAATGGAATATGTGGAAATAGGAAAGAAAATGGGTCGAAAGTTCTTTTGCCGGTAGGATGCGCAGTGTGTTTTCGCATTGCAAAGCATTCCAAGATTTTGCAAAGTTGACCTGGAACAGGCATTCTAGCTATTCTCTCCGTTGACATGTTCTTGGGGTGTAAAGATGTTTGATTCTATGGGAAAAAAACAACTAGACTCTGGACCGGCTGAGGTTAATTTCAGACATGTTTCGATCTATTTGTGAATTCTTCTGATCTGTTGTAGAACTACTTTCAGCTGTAGTGTATGACTTGTCAGGCAGAGGCAGGCAACAGCAACACCAATATTATCCAGCCTCACAAGTATGTTTTTCTTAAAGGGGGCTCAAGTACAGGTATTTTGGCATGGAGCATGTCGATGGAGGATGGACAGACTGAGGACAATGTACAGAGATTTGTTGCGTTGCACACGATTCCGCATTCCGAACCGTGAGGTTGACAAAAGGAGAGAGGATCTCTTCTTGGAGAGGAAGCATCCTGTTTCTTAACAGCAGTTAGCAGGTGAGGTGAGAAACCTTGGATGCCGACACCAATATGCAAAGCTGGCCGGACTGAAACACGGGAATTCCAAGTTTTGTCTTATTTTCCGCAGAAACTTACGCGAAGCGAAGGCCAACAATGGCTTCAAATGCGTTTTGGGGGTAAGAAATGAATGCAGCTTGTGGCTTGAAATGAGGCCATGAGCCACCGTGTGGGAAGGGCAAGGGCTTGCAGTTAGGATGGTAGGGCTTGAAATGGTAATGAATTACGATCTAAATATTTTTTTCATAATTTATTTAAGCTTTTAATTAATTTTAGTTTAAAAATAAATAGAAATAGACCTCGGTCATAATTCGATTCGATCCTTAAATTTTGTAGTGTAAAATTTAGAGCTCATTACCACCTCTATTTGTAGTTGCACGTGTGGACAACTAGGTGTTGAAAATTAGGTTCGGGATCTAGCTCGGAGCATCACAAGTATCTCTAAAATTAGGTTCGGGATCTAGCTCGGAGCATCACAAGTATCTCTCCCACATAGCCGATAGTAATATACAAATATATTCCATATAAAATCATATTAGCTTAATTGATCTACGCATAAATTACAATTATTAGTATGGAATTCAATTCCAAGGATCCGAACGGGGCTAAGAAAATAAAAAATTTACATTACTTAAAAATACATAATACATATGTCAAATTAAAATAAAAAGTTCACAATGCATAAAAAACAAAAATTACATATCTAATACAAATAAAATTTAATTCCCATGTGCAGATCCTAAATATGCTCCATTAAATTATTTTGGAGTTGATCATGCACCGAGCTTGCATGGAGTGCGGTCTCACGCTGAAGGATAGCTGCAAAGCTCATCGGTGTTTCGAGGGTGACAATTGATACTGCAGTGGAGGACTCGGTTGTCTCATAGTCTTCCATGTCATATAATCCTCCACGCTCATCATCAACAGTCATATTGTGCAGGATGATACATGCATGCATGATTGAGTACTTGATAGGAAAAAAAGAATGACCTGGATTGTGAGAATATGAAATTAAGCCTTGATCACCCAAATACCATCTCCATGTCCTCAGTGTTCCTTCCTATTAAGTAGCAAACATACACTCCTTTGGAGTCTGTGAGAGTGGAATGGTCTTCACGAACACCAAGTGCCAAGAGTAGATGCATAAGGGAGGTAGTACCGTTTGTACTCATGGCCATTCATCATGAAGTTCACATTTGGTGTTTCACCTTTGAGCACGTTAGTGAACAAAGTTGATTGGTTGAACACACTCACATTGTTGTTCGATCCCGCCACCGCCTAAAAAACATGCTAGATCCATACTATAAGTCATACGAGGCAACCGTCTTGAGCATGATGGTCAGATATCCATTGCCCTCTTATAAATTGTCCTCTCCATGCAATGGACAGTTTCTCCACTTTTAATGCATGCAATATATACTCCATGCCATACCAGATATCTCCTCCCCTTAGCTAATAGACAACTAAGGTCATTGACAATGGGACGACGAATACACTTCGTCTTGAAACATGCAATAAAACCTCTACAGAATAGTTCAAGACACTCTAAGAAATAATTGTTCCCTATTTTGATGTACTCATCGATGAAGTCAGCAATGCTACCGTACCTAAGCATGAGTAGGGCAGCTGTGCACTTTTGGTAGGGGAGAAACCGTTGTGGTTGAGTGCATTGGTTCAAAGAGTGAAGTAGGTAGAGTGCTCACCCAACCTCGCCAAGATGTGAAGAAAGAGACTCCACATGCGGTACCTTCGACGAAAGTAGAGCGAAAGATAGACGTACAGTTTGTTGAAGTAGTCTTGCATCTACAGGTCATGGACGGATACATGGTCGCGGTCGATGTATCCTCAACGTTGCATCAGTCTCCTCCTCGACCTAGAAGACTAGGAGACAAACTATGTTGCCTATTGTATTACACTTTCCTGCAACAATTCGAACAACTTTTATTCGGTTTGTCGATGTCCGAGCTAGACAAAGATATCACAACAATGCTTGATCCGAATGAAACAAGTGTAAGACGAGAATGAGGAGATGGCTGAGAAATTTGAAGTGTGAGTTATGTGAATGTGCTCAAACACTCATCCTCTATTTTGTATACTAGGTTTCAGGATCTTTTTGAATTAAAAAATAAAATCCAAAATAGAGTGAACCAATTAGAACGTGCCACATGTTACCAGACAGACGATACCGGCCATGGCAGCAGGGGTTGGGTTGGTACCAACTGACCTAAACCCAACACGGTCGGTACCGATCCTAGCGCCCATGACCGTGCACCTACATGTATTGGCACCATGGCGAGCGATACCGACCGATCATTGATGCCACGCGGGTGGACGGTAGCGTCCAGCGTTAAATTCGATCTAAGATTTCTTTAATTAATTGCACACCATTCACCCCAATCTAGGTGGATTAGGAGACACGAAGAAGACGAGGTGGATTGGAATGCAATCAAACACTCGTTAGGACGACCGAAAAGCAAAAGAGAAGCATGTTGTGCCCCATCATAGTCTCATCATCTAGCAAACTAAAGAACAAAGCTAAAATAAAGCGAAAGCACCGCTAAAGCGTGAGTGTGTTGCTCGGGTGGGTACCTCGTCATGGTCATGTCAAATTTGTCTTGTGCGGGCTTGTTATTTTTTTTATCCAAATTATCATATACTAGAGACGACGGAAGGTTAGCAGCTGTTACATGGATCACCTCTTATTTTACATGGTTTGTAGCAGCCAATGATGTGCGCATAGTTGAGATTTGAGGCAGTTTTCTACACCACCACCTTTGGGTTATATATGTACTATGGATTGGAGAATTTATCACCACAAATCTAGAAAAGTAAAATTAGTCGGTCCCTCAAAAGGTCACGTAGTAGTATTAAGAAAGAGCATTTGAATCGACTTCCACACGTCGGAAAAAAGGTTCAACGAGTAAAAATAAAGAGTACTACCTTCATCTGAAAAAGGACACGGCTCTAATTTTGTCAAATTACCAATATCGACTAGATTTATTAAAAATATATATAATATTACGAAAAAATATCGATATTCATGGTGTCAAATATTTGTATTATAGAAATATATTCTACGATGATTAAATTGACACTACAAATATTGATATGTACTATAGCTTTGATGAAAATTTTAAATGATTTCACTTAGACGCTTAGTTCTGTCTTACAGTTCGGGACAGACCCAGCTGTTTCGTTGTCGTCAGTTTTAACTTTAATCGCTGTAGCCAGGTTGCCCTCGGCGCAAAAGCGCGGCACATTGGAATGAAAATTTTAAATGATTTCTGCGCGTAAAGAGCACGAGTCAACGGCACACGTCTGCGTCGACATCCTATCCTATCCTACTCATACTACTAACACAATCGTACCATTGGCCGGCAGGCCGATCTAATTTTTGGCTGGCTGATCAGGTGCGCATAATGCAGGGGAATCTTTTTATATGTCCTGTCATGTTGTTGACCCATCCACGTCACCCGTGGACCAAGAGTTTAATACGGTTAATTTCCTCCCACGAGTCCACAGGACATCCTTAGCAGCAACACGCAATTGCTACACGCACGCACGCACGGTACCCCTTCTACGAATAGTATTCATATTTTAGAGCAAGTTTAATAATATAGTTGTAGCGGATTTTATGATGTTTTTATGTTACATAAAGCTAACAAACAAACCTAATATAACCTATACATTTAATATTTGCTCTATCTCTTTCTCTCACAAAGTGAGCAACTCACTTTCTCTCTCCATTTCTCTTTTTTCCACGTCACCATAAATCTAAAGTGACCTCTCTTGCAACCCACCTACGTCACCTTATTGTATTTTCAATATTGATGGCACTTTGGTGCGTTTTATCAGACCGGATAAATCGCAAAATTTTAGAGAAGTGAACAATAGCAGAAAAGATTGAATTTTGTTGTTGGGTTTTCCTGTTAATCTCATGAATGACATATGCATCCACCAAATCGTAGCTTCCTTGGGCAAGCTCCTTCATTGGCACAATAGTCCTAGCTAGAATCAAGTACTATGTCCTTGTTAAGTGCATGTACAAAATCTTTAATGATGTGCCAAGAAGCATCGTGCTCACTCAGGGAGAGGTTTCCACTGGTCTGGGATGCTCTTGGACTGTCCTTGTGTACATTCTCACGCCGGAAGACAACTGGAGGCTGGGGGACGTTGAAGCCCTTGTTAATCATGAAGATGATGTTCCTCCCAATGACAACCCTTGTTGGTGACTTGTTCTCAAATGCTATGAGTTAAGAACAAGACAACACAGAAAATGTTAAACGGTAAAGTCCTTCGTCCTTAGAAACATTATTTCCCTTAGGATATAATGATTTTCGGACGAAGGTTATGAAGGACACACCTTCATAAACGCAACATACGATGATGAAGAATGGACCATAAGAAATATGAAGGATTATATAGACAATTATATATTATTATCAACTTATTTTCGCATTATTATTATGAAGAAACAGAAATGACATCAAATTACAAGTGTACCTTCGGCTTGGAAGGAGATGAAAGTACGAGTATGACGCAAAAGCAAATGCCAAATCAGCGTGAACAATACGGGGGTACTGTTCACCTATTTATAGGCACGGGACACAGCCCATATAAAATTACATTCATGCCCTTTACATTTGGTAGTAATTCTATAGTAATCCATCGAGGTCTGAATAGCCTTTTCATCTTTAAGTCGGTTTCCTTTTCTGCTACCACGCCGAAGCTTTCCCGCTCACATCTTCGGCGCTGTATCAACCTTCGTATTATTTTGGGCTTCTCCTACTATGATATCAACTTGAGTCCGAAGATACCTGTTCACACATTATACTCCAGAAACACTGTTAAATCATGTTTTTGAGGACCTTCGGAAGCCGAAGGCCCCCAACAGTAGCCCCTCGCAATATTAATTTGTTAAAATAATAAATTTAGATTGCGACATGGACGAAGGCTTTAAGCCGAAGGTCCGAAAAAACACCTTCCCTTTGCTAGAATAGCAACATTCACTGACAGGCGGGGCCTTTCAATTTTCAACGCACTGGGCGTATAAATAAGGGCATACCGTGAGCTCATTTGGTACGCTTTTTTGCCATCTGCTCTCGCTCACTCAATTTTTAGCTCTTGCGCACCAAGATTTCTTAGCTTTTTAAATTTTGAAGCTTCGGCGTTGAAAATAGTTTTTTAGTGTTTCCAAAGATGTCTGAAGATAAGAAGGTTGCTGCCGAGATGAAGCTGAGTCTCTCTGAAGAGAAGAATCTGGGGTTTCTTATAGCAATGTCGAAGACCAATACAGAAAAAATCACCAAAGAAATTTTAGAAGGTTTGTCTGAAGATACTGATGACAGCGACAGTTATGATATGGATAGTGGTGGTGAAGACTCCGAAGATCGCCCTTGGCGACCAAGCCATGCGGTTTTCGGCAAATCAAGTATCAAAGAAAATCATTTTGTCAACATGAGAGGAAGATATTTCCGGGATTTGTCCGTTGTGAGGGCCGACGAAGGAGAAAAGACTTGTCCGAACCCTGAAGAAAATGAAGTCGTAGTGTACCGAAGCTTTTTGAAAGCTGGACTTAGATTTCCCCTGAGCAACTTTGTCGTAGAGGTGCTGAAAATATTCGAAGTCTATCTTCACCAACTTACCCCCGAAGCAATCATAAGGCTGAATATCTTCGTGTGGGCCGTGAGAAGCCAAGGTCTGGAACCTGATGCAAAAAGTTTCTGCAACATACACGAATTATCATACGAGACAAAACCTTGGGGTAAGGAACAGTATCACAATAATTTTGGCTGCTACAGTTTCGTTTCTCGGTCTGGGTCAAGCTGTCCCGTGCCAACCTTTCGGAAGAGATGGCCCGGCGACTGGATGACAGAATGGTTTTATGTGAAGAATGACCTGAAAGCACGGGAAGATATTAAAGGTATAATTATGCGCCCTATTTGGCAAAGCTTCGGCCTGCGGAGGCCGAAGGTTGAAATGAATGAAGCTGCCGAAGAATGCCAGAGAGCCTTCGGTGTTATTTGTTCTTTTATTGGAACGAGAGATTTGGTCCAAGAGCATATTGCCTTCAGAGTATGGCCGCTCGCGGAAAAATGGAAAATGCCGCAAGAAACCACAAAGGAGGCTGACGAAGGTGGACTTATCAGGCTGAAGTATACTTTCAAGTTCGGAGATAAATTCGTTGAGCTAGATGATGACTGGCTAAAAAGCATTGAAAATTTAAGTGATGAACTGCTTGGGGCTTACTCGAAGGCCGAAGATACTGCATTGTCAGCAGCCTTCGGAGGCCGAAAAAAGAAAAGACTGAATCAGGTGTTTGACGCAATCGGGTTCGTCTACCCTGACTATCGTTATCCCATTCGAGGGCAGAAAAGAAAAGGCACAACCTCTGCGAAAGAAGAAGCTGCAGCTGCTCCTAGTGAGCCAGCACCGAAAAGAAAAAGGATAAAGGTCCTCACACATCGGCCACGCTATATTGAACCAGCCTCGGTGCCTGAGTTCACCAGAAAAACCTCTTCGGCCACCGAAGCTGAAAAGCCAACCAAGCCAACCTTGCTGCCAGAAGTCGCAGAAATGGCCGAAGCGCCAACAAGAATAGAATTGGAAGAACCAAAGATTTTGTTACCAGAAACCAACGAGATGGCCGAAGCGCCATCGACAGAAAAAATGGAAAAAGCAAAAGGATCCACTGAGGGATCAAAAATATCAGAAGTTTTAAGTCCTTCAGCAAATGTTGAGACAATAAAAAATCAAAAGGGGCCAGCGGTGACTCCGAAAAGAAAAAGAATGGTCAATGTGCTAGATGTTTTGGAAACAATTAAGTCCTCAAGCACAACTCCGAAGAAAACTGTTGAAACTTCCGAAGCGAAAACTGAGATTTTTGATACTAAGGCTCCAGAGCAAGAAACTGAAGCTGAAGCTGGGCCCTCAGAGCCCACGAAGGTAAAATCCTTGGAAACCGAGGAAGAAAAAATGACGGAGCCAATTCTTGTTGAAGAAATCAGTGCTGTTGCCCCCGAAGCATCCCCCAAAGTCCTTGATTATATTGTTCGACATGCTTCGGGGAAAAAATTATCAGAAAAAGAAAAGCAAGAGGCCCAGCTTTACGCCCAAAAACTGAAGTATCCAAAGGGGCGTTAATATTCAACGGCGGTGGAGAAGAAGACTTTTTGTATTGTCTCCCTGACAGCAAGGAGATTTCTGTCTGTCAGGAGATGAGCAAGAGCTTCGGATTCCCAACACTAGAAGACGGGCTCTCGGTGCTGTCGAAAAACGAACTGGCCGACAGCCTGGCGTATAATAGCCTAAAGGTTCAAAAAATGAGATCTTTGTATTTTTTCTTGAGACCAAAATTTTTCGTCTGCTTAATTTTATTGACGCACACAGATTTTTCTTTGCAGGGCCTTATACTTAGCAATGCCCTCAGGGCCCAAAAAGATGCCGAAGACAAAGGATGCGCTATAGCCCTGAGCAACCTTCGTTCCGAGGTAATTGAACTAAGGAACGAAGGTCTCGAAAAAGATAAAATATTACATTCATTGATAAATAGAATAAAAGAAGACGAAGCTACTTTTAAAGGTCAAGCTGAGGTTCAGAAGCGTGAAATTGAAGATCTTCGAAAGCAACTAGCCAGAGCTAAAGAGGAACGCATACTTGAAGAAACGAAGCGAGAGCTTAGTGACCAATGGGCAAATCATTTAGAAGGAACCGTTGAAGAGCTTCGTTCGTCCAAGAAAAGATGATATGATAAATCTATGGAGTGTGTTAAGAAGATGAAAGCTAGCTTCGCCAGCGTCGGCGCATTCTCGAGCGAAGAAAATTTTACAAGAGGCAACCCCGAAGGTCCCATCGAATGGATTAATCACGAAGCTAAAGCCTTCGAGGAAATTTTAAATAGCCGCGGAGACATATGTGCTTTCTCGGGTGCCAGGGGGATTGCCACCATTTTGGAGAAAAAGGGCTGCGAGCATGTAAAGATTTTAGCGCAATCCGAAGATACCTTGTCCTTCGAAGATGCGAAAGATCCTTCAGCCGAAGCCAGCATGGTTGGTGGAAAATTTTTCACCGATGTCTGGGATAATGGTGGTCGAGAAATGGCCCGAGAAATTATCCAAAAAAGCGAAAAGGGTATTCACGATGCTAGAAAAGTAGCAGAGGCTGCTGAGAAAAGCGCAGAGCCCGAAGGGCAAATAGGTATTAACTAATAGTTTTTAGTGTGCTGTAATTTTTGGTTTTAAACTTCGTTCACAATTTGTAATAGCAATGTAGCCGTATCCTGTCCTCATTCAGATCCTACTAAAGCGTCTCCGGGCCCTCACCCGAAAGGAGACGACGAAATTAAAAAGATGGCTGAAGCTATCATGGATGAAGTTGTTAATCGGCTCCTGAACGAAGCTGCGGAGGTTGTACTTAGAGAAGATTAAGTGCTATTGTAAGAACTTCTGAAATGTAATATGTGTAACATCTTGTAACCCTGAATGTAATATACTTGTTTTTATGGTTCAATTCTTTGCGATGCATGAAATTTTACATACGTACCGTTTTTGAGTCTTTGACGAAAAAACACCTTCCCTTCTTTTCATGCTTCGTGAAGAAGAATTTTCATTTATCACAACAATATCCGTAGTGTTCTGATGAAGAATATCCAAGCTTCGTGAAGATATTTTCCGAAGCTACACTTCCGAAGATCAATAGTGTATCTCCTTGTGACTTAGCATGATTTTCCCCTTTTTCAAAACATTCTTCTGAAGATCAATATTGTGTTCCCTTCTTGTGTCATATGCAGCATGATGTATGATGCTTATGCCATGCGAAATGATGTGATGATGTTATGCTATGTGAGATGGTATTTATTTCGAAGATACACGCACATCCCTGTAAAAACACATAATCCTTTTAAATCAGCGTTGACTTTTCGCTGTAAGCCTCCCTTAGGAGCTTCTTCGCCTTTTACTTCAGCGGAATCAGCGTTTATTTTTCGCTGTAAGCCTCCCTTAGGAGCTTCTTCACCTTTTACTTTCAGCGGTATTCGCGTTGACTTTTCGCGCTTCGCCTTTTACTTAGGCGGTATCAGCGTTTATTTTTCGCTGTAAGCTCTGCATTCCCTTTGGAACGACTTTGGAGCAGAAAACTTACACTGCGCTCCCTTCGGAACGGCTTTTTGTAACTTCAGCAAACTTACTCTGCGTTCCTTAGAACGACTTTTTGATAATCCGAAGGTCCTCCTTGTTATCGCAAATCTTTAAGCTTCAACAACTTAAGCTTGTGGAAAAAATATATTTTCCTTGTGGCAGACATCAAAACTATTACTTGAAATTTAAAGAGTGTCCTTTATTACACAGAAAATAAAACTGAAATGAAGAAAACTGCTATCAAAATAGGATATTTGTCAATAGATGTGCTTCGACTCTGGCACAGTGCTATTGACTGTGCGAGCTTCGGATTGTTCTCTGAAGTCCCTTTGGTGTGGAGCATATTGGCTCCCTTCTGGCTGTTGGCCTTGTTGCAGCGGTGGTGGAGGCGGAGGCTGTTGCCAAGAAGCTTGAGGTTGACTCGCCGAAGCAACAGAAACTGCAGGGTGGTTGCCTACATATTCTGGGATGTAAGGCGAATGATACGAAGCTGTGTGCATGACCTGCTTCGGCTGAGCCTGTTGTGCTGCAGCTTCGGCTATTTCCTTTTGCTTCTGGATGGTAACATGGCACATCCTGGTGGTATGGCCCTTGTTCTCACCATAGAACAAACAAAAAAAATCTTCTTGGTTGATCTCCAAATCTTCCGCCGAAGCCCCTGGCGCCTCTGCCTCTTAGAGCTGGCGGTCGGAAGGAGCTTTGCTGTTGCCCCGAAGCCTGTGAGGAGCACTGTGGCCTTTGCTGCTGGCTCCCCCTATCATCATTTTGAGTAGAGTTGTGAATTGACCTAACATGCCTCGGATAGAATCTTCCTCCGAAGCCCCTGGTCATTTCAGAAAACCTGAAAGCCTCCTCCCTTCTTTGACGAAAATCATTATCGGCCCGAATATACTCGTCCATCTTCTGGAGCAGCTTCTCCAAAGTTTGAGGAGGCTTCCTAGCAAAGTACTGAGCTGAAGGTCCTGGCCGAAGCCCCTTGATCATGGCCTCAATGACAATTTCGTTGGGCGCTGTTGGTGCCTGTGCCCTCAAACGCAAGAACCTCCGGACATACGCCTGAAGGTATTCTTCGTGATCCTGGGTGCACTGGAATAGAGCTTGAGCAGTGACTGGCTTCGTCTGAAACCCTTGGAAGCTGGTTAACAACAAGTCCTTCAGCTTTTGCCATGAAGTAATCGTTCCTGGTCGAAGAGAGGAATACCAGGTTTGAGCAACACTCCTGACAGCCATAACAAAAGATTTTGCCATGACTGCAGTATTGCCACCATACGAAGATACTGTTGCTTCGTAGCTCATCAAAAACTGCTTCGGGTCTGAATGGTCGTCGAATATGGGAAGCTGAGGCGGCTTGTAGGACGGAGGCCAAGGTGTAGCCTGCAGCTCAGCGGACAGAGGAGAAGCATCATCAAAAGCAAAATTTCCATGATGGAAATTGTCATACCAGTCATCTTCGTTGAGGAAACCCTCGTGATGAAGGTCTTGGTGCTGAGGCCTTCGGTTTTGCTCATCCTAAGTAAGATGACAAACTTCTTCAGAGGCTTCGTCTATCTGCCTTTGCAGTTCAGCTAGCCTGGCCATCTTTTCCTTCTTCCTCTGCACCTGTTGATGAAGTATCTCCATGTCTCTGATTTCTTGGTCTATCTCATCCTCTGGCGGTGTCGGGCTGACAACCTTCCTTTTCTGGCTTCGGGCCTCCCGAAGGGAGACAGTCTCCTGATTGTGGTCCAGCGGTTGCAGAGCTGCAGCCCCAGTTGCTGAAGCTTTCTTCGGCGCCATAGCGAAGGTTTATGATCGCCGAAGGTGTTCAAAAACTCAAAGAGTGGAAGTGAGTTCACCGGAGGTGGGCGCCAATGTTGGTGACTTGTTCTCAAATGCTATGAGTTAAGAACAAGACAACACAGAAAATGTTAAACGGTAAAGTCCTTCGTCCTTAGAAACATTATTTCCCTTAGGATATAATGATTTTCGGACGAAGGTTATGAAGGACACACCTTCATAAACGCAACATACGATGATGAAGAATGGACCATAAGAAATATGAAGGATTATATAGACAATTATATATTATTATCAACTTATTTTCGCATTATTATTATGAAGAAACAGAAATGACATCAAATTACAAGTGTACCTTCGGCTTGGAAGGAGATGAAAGTACGAGTATGACGCAAAAGCAAATGCCAAATCAGCGTGAACAGTACGGGGGTACTGTTCACCTATTTATAGGCACGGGACACAGCCCATATAAAATTACATTCATGCCCTTTACATTTGGTAGTAATTCTATAGTAATCCATCGAGGTCTGAATAGCCTTTTCATCTTTAAGTCGGTTTCCTTTTCTGCTACCACGCCGAAGCTTTCCCGCTCACATCTTCGGCGCTGTATCAACCTTCGTATTATTTTGGGCTTCTCCTACTGTGATATCAACTTGAGTCCGAAGATACCTGTTCACACATTATACTCCAGAAACACTGTTAAATCATGTTTTTGAGGACCTTCGGAAGCCGAAGGCCCCCAACAGTAGCCCCTCGCAATATTAATTTGTTAAAATAATAAATTTAGATTGCGACATGGACGAAGGCTTTAAGCCGAAGGTCCGAAAAAACACCTTCCCTTTGCTAGAATAGCAACATTCACTGACAGGCGGGGTCTTTCAATTTTCAACGCACTGGGCGTATAAATAAGGGCATACCGTGAGCTCATTTGGTACGCTTTTTTGCCATCTGCTCTCGCTCACTCAATTTTTAGCTCTTGCGCACCAAGATTTGCTTAGCTTTTTAAATTTTGAAGCTTCGGCGTTGAAAACAGTTTTTTAGTGTTTCCAAAGATGTCTGAAGATAAGAAGGTTGCTGCCGAGATGAAGCTGAGTCTCTCTGTTGGAGCTTGCTCTCAACTGCAAGGAGGCCAACAAGGGTGAACAGTGGTGACAACAGGGTTACGTGCTAGGGGGCAATAGCTCTGTTGATCTAGCCTCTCACGGGCACTGTGCGGGGGTATTTATAGGTATCTGAGTGCCCAGCGCCTTGTGTTAAGGACGCATGTGCCCTCAGACACCTAGTTTATCCCCAGAATATTCCCATAAAGCAGGGTTACAAGCTGTAATTACAAGAATGCCTTTACAAATTAGGCCCGTAACACAAAGGCGGCCATGCAGGGCCCGTTACAATGGGCCAGATCGCACGTGGGCCTCAGAGCTGGACGAGGCCGCGCCGCGGGATGACGTCGCCGTAGGCCTTCGTCTGGTGCCGAATGGAGCGAAGGGTGTCCCTGCCCGTTTTGTCTCTGTCAGACCAGCGACTGCAGCGAAGGCCTCGAGCGAAGGGTGGCGTCTTTGCCTTCGCCCCAACACTCTCTGAAGAGAAGAATCTAGGGTTTCTTATAGCAATGTCGAAGACCAATACAGAAAAAATCACCAAAGAAATTTTAGAAGGTTTGTCTGAAGATACTGATGACAGCGACAGTTATGATGTGGATAGTGGTGGTGAAGACTCCGAAGATCGCCCTTGGCGACCAAGCCATGCGGTTTTCGGCAAATCAAGTATCAAAGAAAATCATCTTGTCAACATGAGAGGAAGATATTTCCGGGATTTGTCCGTTGTGAGGGCCGACGAAGGAGAAAAGACTTGTCCGAACCCTGAAGAAAATGAAGTCGTAGTGTACCGAAGCTTTTTGAAAGCTGGACTTAGATTTCCCCTGAGCAACTTTGTGGTAGAGGTGCTGAAAATATTCGAAGTCTATCTTCACCAACTTACCCCCGAAGCAATCATAAGGCTGAATATCTTCGTGTGGGCCGTGAGAAGCCAAGGTCTGGAACCTGATGCAAAAAGTTTCTGCAACATACACGAATTATCATACGAGACAAAACCTTGGGGTAAGGAACAGTATCACAATATTTTTGGCTGCTACAGTTTCGTTTCTCGGTCTGGGTCAAGCTGTCCCGTGCCAACCTTTCGGAAGAGATGGCCCGGCGACTGGATGACAGAATGGTTTTATGTGAAGAATGACCTGAAAGCACGGGAAGATTTTCGGACGAAGGTTATGAAGGACACACCTTCATAAACGCAACATACGATGATGAAGAATGGACCATAAGAAATATGAAGGATTATATAGACAATTATATATTATTATCAACTTATTTTCGCATTATTATTATGAAGAAACAGAAATGACATCAAATTACAAGTGTACCTTCGGCTTGGAAGGAGATGAAAGTACGAGTATGACGCAAAAGCAAATGCCAAATCAGCGTGAACAGTACGGGGGTACTGTTCACCTATTTATAGGCACGGGACACAGCCCATATAAAATTACATTCATGCCCTTTACATTTGGTAGTAATTCTATAGTAATCCATCGAGGTCTGAATAGCCTTTTCATCTTTAAGTCGGTTTCCTTTTCTGCTACCACGCCGAAGCTTTCCCGCTCACATCTTCGGCGCTGTATCAACCTTCGTATTATTTTGGGCTTCTCCTACTGTGATATCAACTTGAGTCCGAAGATACCTGTTCACACATTATACTCCAGAAACACTGTTAAATCATGTTTT
This sequence comes from Zea mays, assembly GCF_902167145.1. Classification (NCBI taxonomy): domain Eukaryota; kingdom Viridiplantae; phylum Streptophyta; class Magnoliopsida; order Poales; family Poaceae; genus Zea; species Zea mays. The sequence continues at coordinate 147,358,589 of NC_050100.1, forward strand.
TGAGGACCTTCGGAAGCCGAAGGCCCCCAACAACCCTCATCCTCTCCCAAAAGAAGACAATGATGAAGATTTCTTTCAAGCTGAGGGAGACATCATGGAAAATGTTGATAATCACAACTTGGAAGATGTTCAGGGTCTTGCACAAGGTGATCCTATCTGGGATAATGCAGCCATGAAGATGGGAATTGCTAACAGCTGGCATCCATGTCCCCAACAGCCCCATTTTCCTTCTTAGGCTCATGGCATGCATGAGCAAATTATGTTGGACCCCACTGATAGACTGGATGATGGGACCGATTCCTCTTCCTCCTCCAACAACTCGGTTGCAAGATGCAAGAGCAGTAACAGATCCCCGTTCAGGACTGTTGGTGATCTCCTTGAACTTGGTGCTTTCCCTCTATCTCTGGATCTTCTATCACGTGAAATGTCGGGATGGGTTGAACAATTCATGTCCATAGGACTAAAAAGAATTTATGCCGTGCTCTCCCTAACTTAAGTGAGGCCTCTTGGTGGGGCTCTTTTTCGCCTGGTCCTTCCACGACTCAAATTCAGATTCAGGAAGAAAATGTTGAGGCTTCCATCATTGAAAAAGTCTAGCCTATGACTTGCAGCCAACATGTCTCCGCTCCTCTGCCTATTGAGCCTGCTTGCTCACATAGGCATAAGCAGGAGGTTTCAAAGCAAAAGCAAGTGGTCTCCAAAGTTTATAAAAGGCAGGCGTTGTGGCGGATCCGCCCGAATTATTCCAACTCAAGTGCCTAAGTCCCACCTTAAAGGCTAGACCACACTTAAATAGGAATAAAACGTCAGTCCCTCGAATCTAGTCCGACAAGGCCACTGACAGGATCAAGTACCACATACTCACTCGATGGTGAGGCACAGAGCAAATACAATAAAGCATAAAACCATACATTAAGGAGTATTAAATTTATTACAACATCATCGGAGTTTTAGCACAAGTGGTGATCATTGTTCGAAATGCGGTGGAATAAAACTAACGATAAATAGACGGAGGGATGAGAAAGCCTGTCCCATCACTCCTCATGCTCCTCCTCAGCCGAGGTAGGGTCCCACTCGACTGTCCAACCCGGTGGCAAGATGGACGACCAAGTCACTCCAGCAACCATGTCCTCCAAAGAACCTATAAAATTATGCCACAAGCAAGGCTGAGTATACTAATACTTAGCTATACTTACCCGGTGTGACAGTCTACTCCTCTACCTCTAGACATGCAGCTGTTTGGCTGAGGGGTTTGGTTTGCCAAAAGCACTAGCTGAGTCTAAAATCAAGTTTAGCTTTTCAAGTTTTAGTGTGACTCTCTTAAGACTAAATGTGTATCTATCTATTCATACATGGTATCAAGCATTTAGCAATCAACATCTTTTGCCAAAACAACACATTTCCACTTGTTACTCAATGTAGCAGCATGGATCAAGCAGTCTCATTAGCTGCGAGAAGCAGACGATTCGAATCGAGTTTTTAAACCTTGCAAGGTAAACCTAAACACACGACGTGGTGAGGCACTCCGTCCCCACACACATCAACCGTCCCCATCGATTCCCCGTCAGTAGAGAGGGGCTCACCGCCTTAGCGTACAATGCCTCACTGACCCCGACTGCCGTCGTGCAGTGACCGCACTTGCACCCACCATAACCGGAATGGGAGACCACGTCTCAGGTCACGTGAGGAGGGCCATCTGCTGCCAGGTTCACTCAAGTATTAGGCTTACCGATTTACCATATTTCTCGGCATATGTTTAGTACGTTCAAACGCTTGACATACGGTACCACACCTTAATCCTTATTCCAATTTTCGTCTCGTAGACAACCAATCCCCATGGATCGTTGTCCACAGACCATCATCCTTACGATATAAAAATGGATACAACCAATTCCTGACCTCGCGTGAGTGCTAGAAAAATCACTCGACTTACCGAGATCCCTAATTATTAAAGCAGCTACTCGACCTAGCATACTAGTATCCATCTCAAAGGGAATCCTGAGTCATGCAACTACAGTTTCAAACAACTCCTACACTTAAGTGCACATTCAAACCTACAAACAATAAGTGTAGTAAAATAACATAATAAGTAGGTTATGCATAAAACTGGGGCTTGCCTTCCAAAGCTGGGGCAGACATATCCTCGATGGCAGGCTCTGGTGCTGGATCCTGGGCTACCTCCTGAGCAACTCCTTGCTCCGGCACGAGGATGTACGCCCCATCAGCGAGATTACAGTCTATCGAATGCAATGAATACAATATATGCTTATTAATGACATGATAAATTGTAAAGGCTATGCATAGTAAATTAGTACTAAGTTCAGTGGGACTCTAGGGTTTCTGTTGGGTATACTTAAGGGTTTTGCACTTTCATCTTCGAGATTTTGAATGGAGTTACACTTTTTAATCATATTTTTAGGCTCCCTGAGGTACTTAAGGGTTTTGATTGTACATTATCTAATTTTCCCAACATTTCCCTTTTCTTTCCACTGTGCTTCTATTTAAGAATTTTGAACTATCATGGTCAGTTAACATTTTCCAAAAATGTTATAAACATTACAGTGGGTAAATATTCACCATTGTGGGTTATTCTAGAAGTTTGAGGCTGAATTTAATTTAGATACTACTTGTGCAAAATTTACAAAAGTAAGGGAAAAAGGACACTTTATACTATAGCTCTAGTGTAGGTGAGGTCTCTGCACTAAATTTTATTTCTGCCTAGATTCAAAGGTGGTATTAGGCCTCTGTGTTAAAAATCACAGAAAAAGACTTGCTGGATATTTAGCTGTGATTTTCTAAAGTTTAATGCCAAAAAGGTACTTCTAACTAACTTGTTATTTGAAAAATATCAAACAACAGAACTCATATTTTTCCTACATTCCTAATAACAAAATATTAGTTATCCCAAGGTTTGGGGTGTGGTCTCCTCAGGATATTTTTCTAAGATTTTCCTAAGTTTTCATTGTTTGCATAAAATAAAAGGTAATGCATTTCTTTTATACTAAACAAGGGTCCAACAAAATTTTCCAGTGAACTATACTAAATAAGTGAGCTAACAAAAATGTGGTTGCTCTCTGGTTCTTATTTTAAACTACCTTTTCTATTTTCTTTAACTTTAGGCTAAAAATGATTTAAATGGCAAACCCTACCTTAATTTGGTGTACTGAGGGTTTTACTATTTTTAAACAGATTAGGGAGTGATTAAGTACTTCTCTGATTTTTCTTTTGGCCAGAACACTATTTAATTCCAAACTTTAAATTCTTCTGCAATACTTAGAGGGTTTTGTATTTTTCCTAAGTAGTTTACATTATTCAGAACCTAGCAAAATTAGTTTGACTCAAATTGGTTGAATAAAACTGGAGTTATGAATTTTACAAGCTCTGTTTGTATTAAATGAGAAATGTTTAAATGGTTTTCTGGAAAAACCAGTTTACACCGAGGACCCTGGGTTTTTCCTAAAACAATCTTTTAACTTATACCCCTGCACAACTATTCACCTGAGTCGCTGACATTTCAAAAACCCCCCTGACTTCTATTCCTTCTTCCCCGAGGTCCCTCCCCCCTTTTGAACAGTACCTGTGGAAGGAATTAGGGCGGCGCGGCTTACCGGCGGCGAGGGAGGTCCGGCGAAGGGTGGGGTTGGCTCCGGGAAGTTCTTGCGGTCACGACGAGGTGCGGCTTGCCGTCGGTGATGGTCGGAATCGGTCGGTCCACGAGCGCAGGCGGGTGAGCTCGTCGGCGGCGTGTGCTCCGGCCTATCCACGGCGATATAGGTCAATCCAAGGGCACGGGGAGCTTCACTTGGTGCTAATGAGTCGACCCGTGCAAGGAATCGAAGAATAACTCACCGTGGAGCTCAGTCTACGTTCGCCGGCGGTCGGGTGAAGTCCGGTGATCTTGATCCGGCGTCTCCGGCGAGGCAGAGCTTGATTCCTCGCTCTGGGAGCTTCACCGAGGCACGTAGAGTCTCTCTTGAGGGTCGGACGGGGCTTGGGATGGCTCGGTTGGCCGGTCTATGGTGGTGGTGCTCGGGCGGCCGCTGGCACGCCGTGTGCAGGGCAAACTCCGGTGATCTCGTGCTCCAGTGAGGTCGAGAGCGCGCGGGGGCGTACGACTGAAGCCTTGGCTGGCTTTATAGGTGCAGGCGCAGGCATTGGCATGGGCGCGGCTTGGCGCGATGCGGGGCGCGCGGGGTCGGTCGCTGGGCGTGCTCTGGCGAGTTCAGGGCGCGTCGAACACGTGGAGGTGTTCTTCTACCCTTGTTCAAAAGCTTGCTGAGATCGCAAATGTGCGAATCTTGGCCAAAATCCGGCGCAGACCTCTTCCTGGCACCTATGGCTATCTCTTGTATGTGAGTTCCAAGGGGAGATAAGCCCTAGGTCAGAAGATTTGTGGACGCCAAATCTGGGTTGTCTCACTGTCCACCCCGAGACAAAAGTGATGTCAAATCATGTCAAATGGTTTTGGCTCGGGTTCAAATTTTTCCAGTGGTTTCCTTAGGTAGTTTGGCACCTTTTTGGTATTCAGACCAAGTGGTTTTGGCACCATTTACTAAGTGAACACGTCTGATCTTTAGATTAGGGTTAAATTTTGACTTAGAGAAGATTAGAGAGCTCTAGTGTGCTCTCTACTTAAGGAGTGGATTTGGGGTCTTTGAGGGGCCTTTTTGTAATGTTTCCCTTTTGCATTTTATAGGTTTTAGTGTGTACTTAAACTTTAGTTAAAGATTAGAATCAAGATTTGGCCACTTGATTAACTTATCCACTGATCCCTTGCTTGGAAGTCTAGTGCCTTTAGGGGTCTAGGGTTTAACCTATGTGGCTCAAGATGACAATTGTTCAAAATGTTTGGGTAAATCTTTTGTCATTAACATTTCTTAGCTAACCCATGCTTCCAAGGTTTTAGGTGCTCCTTCTCCTCCAATTAACCACATGTGATAACAAGTCATCAGTGCAAGTATGAAGCCAGTGTCTTGGTAACACCTGAGGTGTTACAACCATCCCCCCTTAAAGGAATCTCGCCCCGAGATTTTGGGTAGGGATCCTTTAGGGGGTACCAAGAAGGTGTGCTGGTGTGTTGCATTTTCCTTTAGCCAAGTTTCTCTAGTTAACTGCTCTTCGAATGTCATTCTCTTTGCAACTTCAGAAGGAAGTCCTTTTAAAGTTATTTTCAAAGCTTACTATACCTTTAACATCTAAGTTTTTCTTATATTTAGATTCAAAGGGCAGGTGGGGGTGGGGTTTTTGGATTACGTACCGACTTTTTTAGGCAGAAAGTCGGGGAAGCGAGAACGTAGAAAATCCTCAGTCTCCCACGTAGCCTCTTCTACTGAATGGTGGCTCCACTGAACCTTATACATCCTGATCGACCTTGCCCGCGTTGATCTCTCCTTTTGATCCAATACTTTGACGGGGTGCTCTTGATAGGACAAGTCTGGTTCTATCTCCAATTCTGGTTCAGGTAGCACTTCTGTGGGTAAGCGGACACACTTTCGTAGCTGAGATACGTGGAACACATCATGAACTACTGACATATGGGGTGGCAACTTCAATTGATATGCTATAGGTCCACAAGTCTCCTTGATTTCATAGGGCCCAATGTAGCGAGGAGCTAACTTGCCCTTGATTCCAAATCTCTGAACACCTTTGGTGGGTGACACCTTAAGATAAACATGATCTCCCACTTCAAACTGTAGAGGCTTCCTCCTCTTGTCATGATATCTCTTTTGCCTGGCTTGGACAGCCTCTAAATTTCTCTTAATGACTCTGACTTTCTCTTCCGCTTCAAGTACCAGGTCAGGTCCAAATATTTCCCTCTCTCCAGCTTGAGACCAATTTAGCGGTGTCCTACACCTTCTCCCATACAAGGCCTCGAAAGGTGCCATCTTTAGGCTGGCCTGGTAATTGTTATTATAAGAGAACTCTGCCAACGAAAGACACTTGTCCCAATCCTTGCCATAGTGTAGCACACATGCTCTCAACATATCTTCCAAAATCTGATTCACCCTTTATGTCTGACCATCCGTTTGAGGATGGTATGCTGAGCTTCTTATTACATGGGTCCCAAGTGATTCTTGCAGTTGCTCCCAGAAACGTGCTACGAATGGTGCTCCTCTGTCTAACACAATAGTCCTTGGTATTCCATGCAAACGAACTATCTGGTCAATATAAATCTCTGCATACTTCTCTGCCCTGTGGGTGATATGTACTGGCAAGAAATGAGCTGTCTTGGTCAACCTATCAACAATGACCCAAATAGAATCGTGGTGCCGGGAGGTATTGGGCAATCCTACGATAAAATCCATGCAAATATCCTCCCATTTCCAAGATGGTATGAGAAGGGGCTATAAGGTGCCTGCCATCTTCAAATGACTGGCCTTGACTCTTTGGCAAGTGTCGCATTCAGATATATACTTAGCAATTTCCCTCTTCATCCTGGTCCACCAATACAAGGATCTGAGATCATGATACATCTTATTACTGCCGGGGTGCATGGAGAATCTGGAAAGGTGAGCTTCATCCAATATTTTCCTTCTGAGCTCGGGGTTCTTAGGAACAACCAATCGGTCTCCAAACCATAGGATTCCTTTACTGTCCTGACGGAAGCATTTGTATTTGTCCACCTTTTGTTCGATCATTTCCTTAATGACTTGAACACCCTTGTCACCGATCTGTGCCATGACTATTTGCTCATGTAAGGTGGGCTCCACTAAGATATAACTCAAAGTATCTGAGGGAATGACTTCTAGGTTCAATTTGCATAACTCGTCACACAGAGTGGCGATCTTAGAGTCCATGATCACACAGTTGCATTGGGCTTTCCTGCTTAAGGCATCTGCCACAACATTGGCCTTGCCAGGATGGTAATGCACCTCCAAATCATAGTCCTTGATTAGTTCTAACCATCTCCTTTGTCTCATATTAAGATCAGCCTGAGTGAAAATATATTTGAGACTCTTGTGATCAGTATAGATATTACAATGAGCTCCCATCAAATAATGTCTCCAAATCTTCAGAGCATGAACTACGGCTGCTAACTCCAGATCATGATTGGGGTAGTTCTGCTCATGGGGTCTGAGTGCTCGGGAGGCATAAGCAATGACTCTGTTGTCTTGCATCAAGACACATCCCAATCTAGTACCGGAAGCATCACAATAAACCTCAAAGGGTTTGGTGTTGTCAGGTTAAGCTAACACGGGTGCTGTTGTCAGATGGTGTCTTAATGCATGAAAGGCCTCTTCACATTTATGACTCCACTCATACCTCAATCCTTTCTTCAGCAACTCCATCATTGGCTTGGCAATCCTAGAGAAATCTGGAATAAATCGTCGATAATACCCTGCCAATCCCAGAAAACTACGGATCTGCTGTACTGTGGTAGGAGGCTTCCAGTTCATCACTTCTTGTACTTTCTCAGGGTCAACCGATATCCCATCCTGAGAAATGGTGTGACCCAGAAATTTTATCTCCTTCAACCAGAAATCACATTTGGACAGCTTAGCATAAAGACGATGATCGTGCAGCCGCTGAAGTACGATATGTAGATGCTCAGTATGCTCATCTTCATTTTTGGAATAAACCAGAATGTCATCAATAAAGACCACCACAAACTTGTCCAGCTCTGGCATGAACACTGAGTTCATCAAATACATGAAATAAGTCAGGGCATTGGTCAGCCCGAAAGACATCACCAAATACTCATAAAGCCCATATCTGGTAGAGAAAGCTGTCTTCGGAATATCACTGGCCCTGATCTTGATCTGATGGTAGCCAGAGCGAAGGTCTATCTTAGAGAATACTCGGGCTCCCACCAACTGATCAAACAATACATCAATGCGGGGCAATGGATACTTATTCTTGATGGTTACCGCATTGAGCGGGCGGTAATCAACACACAACCTCAAACTCTCATCCTTCTTCTTCACGAACAAGGCTGGACATCCCCATGGTGAAGTACTTGGGCGAATAAATCCCTTGTCCAACAATTCTTGTAGTTGCTTTTTCAATTCCGCCAATTCTGCTGGAGGCATCCTATAGGGTCTCTTAGATATAGGTGCAGTTCCAGGTTGCAACTCAATTGCAAACTCTATGTTCCTGTCGGGTGGCATCCCTGGTAATTCATCTGGAAAAACATCTGGGTACTCACAGACCACTGGGATTCTCTCAACATGTGACTCTATCATAGTGAAGGCACAGGAACTGGTACATCCCTGGTTAGGCAAATATAATGTAGTTTCACCACAGGAAGGGGAGTGTATCTCAATGGCTCTTGCTGCAATATCAATTATTGCCTGTTGCCTTGATAACCAGTCAGTCCCTAATATGATATCCACATTATCCAATCCCAAGATAAGGAGGGTGGTTCTAATCACAAGACTACCAAATTTTATAGGCACCTGCCTGTTGATTTGATAGGTGGCAACCCTGCCTCCTGGTGTTGAAATTGTAATACCCCCATTGGTGTGATGGAAAGGTAACTGACATTTGGCACTAAATTTTGCACTAATAAAACTGTGTGATGCACCAGAATCAAAAGGAATGATTGCAGGATAATTCAAAATGGAAAAGATACCAGTCATGACGGGTGCTCCCTCTGGAATGTCAGCCATGGTGGTGAAGTTCAGCCTGCCTTGTCTCATTTGCACCTTCTGCCTCTTGCCTTGATTCTGATTGGAATTCTGTCCCTGTCTCTGCTGATTCCTGGGGCAATTCTTGGCATAGTGTCCAGTGTTACCACAAGTGAAACACCTATTGTCATTGGCCTGACAATACTGCTGCTGTTGTGGCTGATTATGGTTCCTCTGAACTGGGGGCTGAGAGCGATTGGGTGCCTGCTGTGGTCGGATCACCCAACGTTCTTGCTGCTGCTGAGGTCCCCTGTTCTGAGCGTCAGATACAATTCTGAAGCGCTAAGGCTGAGCTGATGATCATACCACAGGGGTCTTCCTCTTCTTTTCTACCTGACGGGCTGTGATGCAGTCCTCCTGGGAAATGGCCATGTTGACTAACTCATTGTAACTATTGGCCCTGACAGTGTTGAGACGGTCGCGGAGCTTAGTGTTGAGCCCCCTCCTGAACCTATCCCTCTTCTTCTCATCAGTGTTTGCATGATATCCGACATACTGACACAGGTCATTGAAGGCCTGAGCGTACAGCAACACAGTGCGATTCCCCTGAGTAAGTGCCAGAAACTCATTAAGCTTGCAGTCCATAATGCCTGCCGATATGTGATGCCCTCTGAAGACTGCCTTGAACTCTCTCCATTCCACCACATGGTCAACTGGCTGCATAGCGAGGAAATGATCCCACCATGTTCGCGCGGGTCCGCGAAGCTGCTGGGTGGCGAACCTGACCTTAGCTACATCTGAACAAACTCCATTTAGTAGTGGAAATTTGGATTCCACTACCCTAAGCCATACATCAGCATCAAGCGGATCCTCTGCCCGAGTGAACAATGGCGGCTGAGTGCTGAGGAACTCCTGATAAGTGGCTGCTGCTGGGGGACGCTGATGGTGATCACCACCACCATAATGCTGGGGTGGCGGCTGACGCTGAGCCAACTGTCGCAGAATCTCATTCTGCTGAGCCATCAACTCTTGCATGGTAGGAGGCGACGGCGGTGGTGGAGGAATGCGTTCATTCTGTCCACGACGCACTCTTCCTGCCATCTGAAAAATTAAGGATGCTCTCAATATCATACTTCTGATGTCAGGGTCCATACGTGGTGAAAGATTTGAAAGGGTAAAACCAACATTTTCTTGCATAATTCATAAAGAATACTACGTGGCATAAAACTTTTCTTCATAAATTAAAGCTGACATCATTCATCATCCATACTTCCAAAAGAGTTTGTTACGATTACATCAGTGACCCAAAAGACTCAACTCCGTCTAGCCTAGTACCCCAAGGGTGCAAAAGCTAAGCTAGCCTCGAGGAGTTCTACCGCCACACACTTCTAACCCTATCCTTGTAACTTAATGGACAAATGAGGCAACGCTTGACTCGGGGGAAGGGGGTCTCCCTGAGCCAGCAGTGTCTAGGCTAGATGCGGGCTCCGGCTCCACTCCTCCCTTGATGTCAACATTCTCGTTGGTCTCCATGTCCTGAATCTCCTGATGGTGCATATCCAAATGTTGGTTAGCTTCCTCAAGTTGCTGCTGAGTGTTGATTAGCTGATCCTCGAGAACCTCAATGGTGTTCTCCCTGGCTCCCACTAGCTCCTCAAGCTCCTGGATCTGGTTGGCCATCTGTTCCACCTGTAGGTCCTTTTCCACCATCTCAGTGGATAGGTCTACCATCAGTTCCTCTCTGTTGTCTAGGGTCATCTTGGTAGCCTCCAACAATGCCATTAGCTGAGACATTGCCTCTCCTCGCATCACTTGCAGACGATACATGGCATTCATGCACCGTACCGTGAGGTGAGCAGTCTGCCCTGGGTATAGAGCCCACACATCCTTGGCATGTTCCACTCGATCCTTCCACATTGGGTCGTCCTCCTTCTCCGCGGGGAACAAACCAATGGGGTGAGTGGACAACTCCAAGGGGTGAAAACCATAGAAGGTGGTCAGCTCGTGGAGAGCAATGGCCTCGATCGTGTCCTCAGCCCGGTATCCAAAAGACTCGGAGTCCAACAAACGCCAGCCTGGCTGTAAGGGATGAGGCTCCAGGGTCATCCTCACCCTACAGCGGGGCACCCGGTGCTTCTCGAACAGCTGTACCGTGTATAGGGGAGGCGTCGTGTAACCGGCTCCCTGCAGCACCTCCCACAAGATGCGGGGAAAACCCCCTCGTGCAAGTCCGTCTGTGTGGGAATGTGTGTTCCCTCCTTCCGAGGATCCGTGAGAAGTCATCTGTGTACGGGTAAGCGTAAGCGAAAAAGGAAAAAGAATTACAAAAGAATAACAGGGAATCAAGGTTTGGCCTTTCGAAAGTTATGATAAGGTCACTGAGTGTACTTAATCTTTTTATTATCCTGCCTCATAGCATCTAAGGTTCTTGACCAATTACCAAGTAGTTTGAATAAATTATGCATGCATGCTCGTCTTGAATGACCTCACATCAACTTATAGGGAATAGGGAAAAATCCCCATCCCTTCTAGTAGCCTGTAGGGCTCACTCCATTAGCCACCTAGCTACCCTTCTATTACCCTAAGGCTTCACGCTCTATATCCATACCTATCGCCTTACCGATCTATCCAACATTTGTTTCTAACAATTTTACTTTTGAAAAAGGATGGTATTTATAGTTTATTGATTCCTCTGTGGTGGTACAAGCTCCGATACCAACTGTGGCAGAACCGCCCGAATTATTCCAACTCAAGTGCCTAAGTCCCACCTTAAAGGCTAGACCACACTTAAATAGGAATAAAACGTCAGTCCCTCGGATCTAGTCCGATGAGGCCACTAACAGGATCAAGTACCACGTACTCACTCGATGGTGAGGCACAGAGCAAATACAATAAAGCATAAAACCATACATTAAGGAGTATTAAATTTATTATACCATCATCGGAGTTTTAGCACAAGTGGTGATCATTGTTCGAAATGCATCGGAATAAAACTAACGATAAATAGACAGAGGGATGGGGAAGCCTGTCCCATCACTCCTCATGCTCCTCCTCAGCCGAGGTAGGGTCCCACTCGACTGTCCAACCCGGTGGCAAGATGGACGGCCAAGTCACTCCAGCAACCATGTCCTCCAAAGAACCTATAAAATTATGCCACAAGCAAGGCTGAGTATACTAATACTCAGCTAGACTTACCCGGTGTGAGGAGTCTACTCCTCTACCTCTAGACATGCAGTTGTTTGGCTGAGGGGTTTGGTTTGCCAAAAGAACTAGCTGAGTCTAAAATCAAGTTTAGCTTTTCAAGTTTTAGTGTGACTCTCTTAAGACTAAATGTGTACCTATCTATTCATACATGGTATCAAGCATTTAGCAATCAACATCTTTTGCCAAAACAACACATTTCCACTTGTTACTCAATGTAGCAACATGGATCAAGCAGTCTCATTAGCTGCGAGAAGCAGACAATTCGAATCAAATTTTTAAAACTTGCAAGGTAAACCTAAACGCATGACATGGCGAGGCACTCCGTCCCCACACACATCAACCGTCCCCATCGATTCCCCGTCAACAGAGAGGGGCTCACCGCCTTGGCGTACAATGCCTCACTGACCCCGACTGCCGTTGTGCAGTAATCGCACTTGCACCCACCATAACCGGAATGGGAGACCACGTCTCAAGTCGCGTGAGGTGGGCAATCTACTGCCATATTCACTCAGGTACTAGGCTTACCGATTTACCATATTTCTCGACATATGTTTAGTACGTTCAAACGCTTGACACACAGTACCACACCTTAATCCTTATTCCAATTTCCGTCTCGTAGACAACCAATCCCCATGGATCGTTGTCCACAGACCATCATCCTTACGATATAAAAATGGATACAACCAATTCCTGACCTCGCGCGAGTGCTAGAAAAATCACTCGACTTCTACCGAGATCCCTAATTATTAAAGCAGCTACTCGACCTAGCATACTAGTATCCATCTCAAAGGGAATCCTGAGTCATGCAACTACAGTTTCAAACAACTCCTACACTTAAGTGCACATTCAAACCTACAAACAATAAGTGTAGTAAAATAGCATAATAAGTAGGTTATGCATAAAATCGGGGCTTGCCTTCCAAAGCTGGGGCAGGCAGATCCTCGATGGCAGGCTTTAGTGCTGGATCCTGGGCTACCTCCTGAGCAACTCCTTGCTCCGGCGCGAGGATGTACTCCCCGTCAGCGAGATTACAGTCTATCAAATGCAATGAATACGATATATGCTTATTAATGACATGATAAATTGTAAAGGCTATGCATAGTAAATTAGTACTAAGTTCAGTGGGACTCTAGGGTTTCTGTTGGGTATACTTAAGGGTTTTGCACTTTCATCTTCGAGATTTTGAATGGAGTTACACTTTTTAATCATATTTTTAGGCTCTGTGTGGTACTTAAGGGTTTTGATTGTACATTATCTAATTTTCCCAACATTTCCCTTTTCTTTCCACTGTGCTTCTATTTAAGCATTTTGAACTATCATGGTGAGTTAACATTTTCCAAAAATGTTATAAAAACTACAGTGGGTAAATATTCACCATTGTGGGTTATTCTAGAAGTTTGAGGCTGAATTTAATTCAGATACTATTTGTGCAAAATTTACAAAAGTAAGGGAAAAAGGACACTTTATACTATAGCTCTAGTGTAGGTGAGGTCTCTGCACTAAATTTTTATTTCTGTCCAGATTCAAAGGTGGTATTAGGCCTCTGTGTTAAAAATCACAGAAAAAGACCTATTGGATATTTAGTTGTGATTTTCTAAAGTTTAATGCCAAAAAGGTACTTATAACTAACTTGTTATTTGAAAAATATCAAACAATAGAACTCATATTTTTCCTACATTCCTAATAACAAAATATTAGTTATCCCAAGGTTTGGGGTGTGGTTTTCTCAGTATTATGTTTCTACGATTTTCCTAAGTTTTCATTGTTTGCATAAAATAAAAGGTAATGCATTTCTTTTATTCTAAACAAGGGTCCAACAAAATTTTACAGTGAACTATACTGAATAAGTGAGCTAACAAAAATGTGGTTGCTCCCTGGTTCTTATTTTAAACTACCTTTTCTATTTTCTTTAACTTTAGGCTAAAAATGATTTAAATGGCAAACCCTACCTTAATTTGGTGTACTGAGGGTTTTACTATTTTTAAACAGATTAGGGAGTGATTAAGTACTTCTCTAATTTTTCTTAACCTCAGTCTAACAGTGTAACTATTTTTCCTTCTTTTATTTAGCTTTTGGTTAGAACACTATTTAATTCCAAACTTTAAATTCTTTTACAATACTTAGGGGGTTTTGCATTTTTCCTAAGTAGTTTACATTATTCAGAACCTAGCAAAATTGGTTTGACTCGAATTGGTTGAATAAAACTGGAGTTATGAATTTTACAAGCTCTGTTTGTATTAAATGAGAAATGTTTAAAAGGTTTTCTGGAAAAACCTATTTACACCGAGGACCCTGGGTTTTTCCTAAAACAATCTTTTAACTTATACCCCTACGCAACTATTCACCTGAGTCGCTGACAATTCAAAAACTCCCCTCACTTCTATTCCTTCTTCCCCGAGGTCCCTCCCCCCTTTTGAACAGTACCCGCAGAAGGAATTAGGGCGGCGTGGCTTACCGGCGGCGAGGGAGGTCCGGCGAAGGGTGGGGTTGGCTCCGGGAAGTTCTTGCGGTCACGACGATGTGCGGCTTGCCGTCGGTGCGTGGGGTCGGGCGCTGGGCGTGCTCTGGCGAGTTCAGGGCACATCGAACACGTGGAGGTGTTCTTGTGCCCTTGTTCAAAAGATTGCTGAGATCGCAAGCGTGCGAATCTTGGCAAAAATCCGGCGCAGACCTCTTTCTGGCACCTATGGCTATCTCTTGTATGTGAGTTCCAAGGGGAGATAAGCCCTAGGTCAGAAGATTTGCGGACGCCAAATCTGGGTTGTCTCACTGTCCACCCCGAGATAAAACTGATGTCAAATCATGTCAAATGGTTTTGGCTCAGGTTCAAATTTTTCCAGTGGTTTCCTTAGGTAGTTTGGCACCTTTTTGGTATTCAGACCAAGTGGTTTTGGCACCATTTACTAAGTGAACACGTCTGATCTTTAGATTAGGGTTAAATTTTGACTTAGAGAAGATTAGAGAGCTCTAGTGTGCTCTCTACTTAAGGAGTGGATTTGGGGTCTTTGAGGGGCCTTTTTGTAATGTTTCCCTTCTGCATTTTATAGGTTTTAGTGTGTACTTAAACTTTGGTTAAAGATTAGAATCAAGATTTGGCCACTTGATTAACTTATCCACTGATCCCTTGCTTGGAAGTCTAGTGCCTTTAGGGGTCTAGGGTTTAACCTATGTGGCTCAAGATGACAATTGTTCAAAATGTTTGGGTAAAGCTTTTGTCATTAACATTTCTTAGCTAACCCATGCTTCCAAGGTTTTAGGTGCTCCTTCTCCTCCAATTAACCACATGTGATAACAAGTCATCAGTGCAAGTATGAAGCCAGTGTCTTGGTAACACCTGAGGTGTTAGAGGCGCCTAGGCAGACTAAGCAGATTGGCAAGGAGAAGACTAGGTCTATACGTAAGAAGGTTGTTCAACAACCTTACCCACCTCAAGTTAGAAGGAGTGCAAGGATCAATGCCAGAATTAAGGGACTCAAGGTCTCCTTCAAACTTGGCTCGACCTCAAGGTCCCTGGAGGTACCCACTAGGCATCTGCCCCTTGAGTTGGAAGATTTGAATGATCTCAATTATTTTCTTGGGTCGGTTAAATTATCATCCTTACAAAACCTCTTGGATTTTGATGGTACTTACCTAGAATTTAATGCTACCACCTTGCAGAAGGTGGTTATTGAGCTTTGTGGTGTGCCCCCTGTGGAGGCATCCGTGGAGGTGCTGCTTCGTCCGGATCCAGGAACGGAGGGCAACATCTTCCCCAAAGGAAACATTCAAGAACCATTAAGATTCACAAAACAATGTCTAATGATGTGGTGTGGGTGGTCGTGTTCTTTTGCATCCCAAAACTTACGTGGTGGCTTCATACTGTCTTTTGTACCCGTGGGGTATATTTTGATGGTTTTGGATCTTTGGTGACAAACTTCATTTGTCCTTGATGGCAACTTGGCCTTTTATTTGCATTCCGATGACATTGTTTTTCTGATCCATTTTGACCTGGGAAAGTTTGCGGTGAGGGCTACGACATGCGGTTGCGTCCTGGATGTGATATCCAGGCGCTCGTTGGCCTTATTTATTTATTTATTTATTTATTTATTTATTTATTTATTTTTGTGATAATTAATGAATCACAACATTAGAAATTTGAATGTTCTTAATTGGAACACTAGAGGTTTGAATGATGAAGGCAAAGCTTGTGCAGAGCGACAAAAATTGAAGAAAGTTGCTGCTCTGTTTTTTGCATCCAGGAAATAAAATGGAGGACTTCACTGCTCATTCTTTCAAATGACTTGCCCCCAAGTGGTTCACCAAATTTGCCTTTAGCCCCTCTAGAGGTGCCTCGGGGGGGGGGGGGGTATTCTGATGGGTTGGAATGACTCATTGCCTCAGGGTTCGATCGAAGAGGTTAATCTTTTCTCTATTATGGTGGAGTTTGCCTCTCGCCTCTCTGCGGATCACTAGAAGTTAACAACTGTCTACAATCCTTGTAGTGGATCGGATCGTATTGCTTTTATCAACTGGTTGAGCTCACTTGACATATCTTCAACACATAACTGGATGTTGATAGGGGATTTCAATTTCTATCATTCAGTGGCCGACATAAATAAGCTAGGAGGGAATGTTTTAGATATGAATACCTTCAACTCTATCATTAGTAGGCTTGGTATTATCGAAATCCCCCTTAAAGGTCAAAGTTTCACTTGGAGCAATATGCAGTCTGATCCTTTATTGGTACAATTAGATTGGTGCTTCACTTCTATTAGTTGGACTGTTGCTATCCCCAACACCTTGCTTGTTCCCTTGGCGAAGACCACATCTGACCATATTCCTTGTGGTGCCCAGGTTGGTTCTTCCATTCCACGATTTTGATCATTATTGGATGGAGTTACCAGGATTTACTGAGGTGGTTTCTAATGCTTGGAACAAAGGGATCAGAATAGTCTCTAGTGCTGCAAGAATAGTTGCTAAATTCAAGAATGTTAGATACACTCTCAAGAATTGGAGTAAGTCTACCTCCAGTTTGAATCGCTTGATAACAAACTGCAATGAGATCATCTTAGTCGTTGACAAATTAGAAGAATAAAGATCTCTGTTTCTTCAGGAAAAGAATTTGAGATCAATCATCAAAACTCAGATCGACAGGCTTCTAAAACACAAGAATAGCTACTGGAGGCAGCGTTACACGGAAAGATGGGTCACCCTAAGGGATGAATGCACTAAATTTTGCCATGCTATCGCAACAAACAGATACATGCACAATGTCATTGCCACTTTAGTTAATGAGGAGGACATTAATTTCTCTGATCATGATGGAAAAGCTGCTTGTCTTTGGGATGCATTCAAGGATCGTATGGAGATCTCTAATGACCCCACCATGGCCTTCAATCTTATAGACTTGGTTCATCCTATTGAAGGTTTGGAGAATCTCACTATTCCGTTCTCATTGGAGGAAATTGACAGAATTGTTTAGAATATGCATGCAGATAATACGCCTAGCCCTGACGGATTCAGTGGCAAATTCCTGAAGTCCTGCTGGTCCATCATCAAGGCTGATTTCTACAAGTTATGTCAAGATTTCTTTGATTGTTATATCAGCCTAGAAGGGCTAAACACCTCGTACATTATTATGATTCCCAAGGTTAGCAATCCAGTTACCATTAGTGACTACAAACTAATCTCCCTTCTCAACGTAGCCATCAAGTTGATCACAAAACTTCCGGCCAAAAGACCGCAACCAAAGATGTCGAGTCTTATTCACAGAAACCAATGTGGGTTTATCAAGCACAGATCTTTTCAAAACTGTTTGGCATGAACCTATGAGTACATTCATCAATGCTAACAATCAAAAAAGAAGCAGTGGTCTAAATTTTGGAATTTGCTAAAGCCTTTGATACAATAGAGCACAATGCCATCTTGGTGATGCACAGACAACTTGGTTTCCCTGACAAGTGGATCAGTTGGGTCTAAACCATTCTCAATTTAGGTTCCTTTGCAGTTCTATTGAATGATGTTTCAGGGACATTTTTTGGTGTAAGAGAGGGGTCAGGCAGGGTGATCTGCTTTCACCACTCCTCTTTGTCATTGCGGCGGACCTTCTCCAAGACATCATCAAAAAAGCCACAAATATGGGTATCCTCTTGACTCCTCTAGATGGCGCCACCCCTTCTGATTTACTATCATTCAATATGCAGATGATACTCTCATCATCATGAAGGCCTTGTAGAGGGAGTTGTTCTACTTAAAAGGTATTCTGCATTCATTCTCCATGTCGACATGACTCAATATTAATTTCCACAAATCCTACCTCTTGCCAATCAACCTGGATGCCACCAAAACAATCAGCTAGCGACAGTGTTTGGATGCCAAGTTGGCGCCTTCATGTTCACTTAGTTGGGCTTGCCAATGGGTCTCACGAGATCGAAAGTCAAAGACTACCTCCCTCTCATCACCAAAGTGGAAAGAAGGCCCAACGCCATCAGTTCTTGGTATCTATAGCAAGAAGACTCACTCTGGTCAACTCTACTTTCTCGACGATGCCCATCTTTTCAATGTGCACCTTAAAATTTCGGTAACGATCATTAACGCCATTGACCGTATCAAAAGGGACTATCTCTGGCGCGGCAGCGATGAAAATGCGCACCAAAATCCTCAGGTCGCCTGGGACAAAGTTTGTCGTCCCAGAAATAAAGGGGGCTTGGGGGTTCTCAATATAAAGATTTAGAACACAGCTCTCTTGTTCAAATTCATTCACAAATTCTATGATAGAGAATACATTCCTTGGGTAAATCTTATTTGGGCCAATCACTACTCTGGGGGCAAGATCCCCCATGCCTATCCTAAAATAGGCTCTTTTTGGTGGAAGGATGTTTTTATGTTGGTTGATTATTTTAGAGGGGATGATATGCTCTATGTTGGGGATGGAAGGACAATTCTGCTGTGGCATGATGTTTGGAACAATATCTCCCCCAGATTCACCTTACCTTGTCTTTTCTCCTTTGCCAGGGAAAAGGAATGCTCACTCCAATAATTTTTAGCCAACATGTATATGGATCACAATTTCCATACTCCTTTATCTCCTGAGGCCGCAA